>NC_136380.1:45464365-46064365 GCF_965140285.1 Lepidochelys kempii
GAGACAATATTGGTCAGCATGATAGGCAGTGGTCTCAGCACACCAGCAACCTAGCTTTTACTTTTTTGTAGGCATCATGGCAAAGGAGAGTTTTAAGGAGGGATTGGAAGGTCAGAAACGAGGAAGCTTTGTGAATGTTTATGGGGAGGCAGGAGGAGAATCAGGTGAGGACAGAGTCACGGAAGCAAAGAGAGGACAAGATTTCAAGAAGAGGAGCATGGTCAACTGCATCAGAGGCAGCTGACAGGTCAAGGAGGATGAGGAAGGAATACTGGTTCTGAGGTTCGCCAGGAAGAGGTCATTAGAGACTTTGGTGAGAGTGATTTCATTGGAGTGCAGGGGCAGAAGGTGGATTGGAGAGGGTCCAGGATGGAATTGGAGTAGGGGAACTCCAGACAGAGACTGTAAACAGTGTGTTCAATGAGCTGAATGTGTTCAACAAGATGAAAGGGAGAAGGGGTAGTAGCTGGAGAGGCTAGTGGGCTCATGAGTGGGCTTTTTAGGATAGGATAGATTAAAGCATGCTTGACTTGTGAGAGGAAGGAGCCAGAGTAGAGTGAGAGTTGATGTGAGGGAGATCAGGAGATGGGATGGGGTCACTGGGACAAGTGGAACAGTTAAGAGGAGGAAAGCAGCTGAGAAACTTGTGTGTGTGAGCAGGGAGGGGGAGGAGGAAGGGAAGGCAAGCCAAGGGAAGGGGGAAGGCAATATCCTATTTTGTCAATTTTCTTTGGAAGAAACTGTTGATCTTCTGTGCAGAGAGAAGTAGAGGCAAGAGGAGGGGAGGGTTTGAGGAGTGAGTCAAGGTGGCAAAAAAGCAGCTAGGATTGCTGGCATGGGATTCAATTAAACTGGAGCAGTAGAGTTCTTTAGCTAGAAAGTTGGCAGAAGTGAAGGAGGATTGAATGAACCTGTACTGGAGAAAGTCATGCTAGTCACAGGATTTTCCCGAAGACACTAATCCATATAAGAGCAGGAGCATAGGAAGGGGTTGGACGTGAGCCAGGGCTGCAGGTTGGAAGGGTGGACCTTGTGATGGGAGAGAAGAGCAAAAGAGTCAAAGGTGGAAGGGAGTGAAGCATGAAGAGAATCAACAATGGTATCAACAGAAGAAAGGGAAGAGTGAGGGTAGGAAGGAGAGCAGATGAGGAGTCTGATAGAGAGCAGGTGATAGAGAGGGGAAAACGAAGTCAAGTAAACAGCCCGTTTGGTTCTGGGAGAGTTAAACCTGGTTGCAGGTCAAATGAAGACATGAGTGTGAGGAAGTGTGCAGCAAAGGGGTTGGACTGGTCATCAACATGGAGACTGAAGCCACCAAGGATGCATGTCGGAGATTGTGAGGAGAGGCAAAGAGCAAGCTAGGAGTCAAAATCAGAGAGGGAAGGCTGATGGGGAGGAGTTGGCTGGACAGTAGATGAGATAACCTGGAGGCGGAAGGGAGGGAGAGTTGGATACAGTGCTGTTTAAAAGAGGAGAAAGAGTGGGAAGCAGCAGGAAGAGGAGAGGAAAAGGCCAACACTTCCTCCTAAATCTGATACAGGATGAGGAGTTTGAGAGAAGGAGAGACCCCCTGTAAGACAGGGCAGCTGCAGAGGCAGTGTCAGAGGATTCAGGTTTCTGTGAGAGGAAGGAGCTGGAGGAGTGAGATATGAAGAAGCCATGAAAGGCTGATCTGTTTAGAGATGGAGTGGATGTTCCCGTGACAGAAAGAGAAGGGGAAGGAGTGTGAGGTTAGAATGGTGGCATGAGAGTGGCAGAGGGGGTGGAGGGAGGGTCAGAGTTGGTATAAGTGTCATTAGAGGCGAGGAGGAGGATGCGGATGTTAGACCTAGAATTGTCCTGGTGAAACACGGGGGGAGGTCATGGTGGAAAGGGGAGAAGGAGTTGGGAGAGGTGATGGATTAGGTAACCAGGAAGGAGAGGGTGGAGCCAGAGGGGAGAAGGGAGGAGGATGGATGCTACAATGCAGAAGAGGGCTTGGTGAGAGCCATGGGTGAGTGGCAGATAGACAAGATTTTAAAAAACAAACCCCCAAACATGGAGGGCCTGAAGGTATGCTCCCTGCCTGGCACCGAGACCTGGCTGTCTTGGAAAGGCCCCCTGTCACACTCCCTGTTGCTGGAGAGGGGGCAAGTCCAGGCTGTGAGGCAGCAGTGGTGCCAGGTCCCCGCCTAGCTGTTAAGTCTCTGCTGTCTGGGCAGGTTCCTGTGTTCTAGACAGAACCCTCCAATCACAGCCCTGTTGGTGGTAAGGAGTGGGGCCAGGCTCCAATGTAGTGGTGGCGATGGCAAACTGTAGTACCTGCCACAACAGTCTTTAGACCAGAATCTTGGGGAAGAACAGTCACTCACGCACAGCTTCTTCTGTCCTTTCCTATCTAGCAGTCTCTCTTCCATTCCTTCTCTTCAGCCTTATTGGTCTTAGTTGGCTTTCCCTGCACTTAGGACGGAAGAATCCCACGCACCGCTACAGACTAGGGACCGAGTGGCTAGGAAGCAGTTCTGCAGAAAAGGACCTATGGGTTACAGTGGACGAGAAGCTGGATATGAGTCAGCAGTGTGCCCTTGTTGCCAAGAAGGCTAATGGTATTTTGGGTTGTGTAAGTAAGAGCATTGCCAGCGGATCAGGGACATGATCATTCCCCTCTATTCGACATTGGTGAGGCCTTATCTGGAGTACTGTGCCCAGTTTTGGGCCCCACACTACAAGAAAGATGTGAAAAAATTGGAAAGTGTCCAGCAGAGGGCAACAAAAGATTAGGGGACTGGAACACATGACTTATGAGGAGAGGCTGAGGGAACTGGGATTGTTTAGTCTGCGGAAGAGAAGAATGAGGGGGGATTTGATAGCTGCTTTCAACTACCTGACAGGGGGTTCCAAAGAGGATGGCTCTAGACTGTTCTCAGTGGTACCAGATGACAGAATAAGGAGTAATGGTCACCAGTTTCAGTGGGGGAGGTTTAGGTTGGATATTAGGAAAAACTTTTTCACTAGGAGGGTGGTGACGCACTGGAATGTGTTACCTAGGGAGGTGGTGGAATCTCCTTCCTTTGAAGTTATTAAGGTCAGGCTTGACAAAGCCTTGGCTGGGATGATTTAGTTGGGTTTTGGTCCTGCTTGTGCAGGGGGTTGGACTAGATGACCTCCTGAGGTCCCTTGAACCCTGATATTCTATGATTCTATGAATCTATGTTTGGATCAAATACCAACTTTTAGCTTGATTATGAGGTGAATTTGAACCTCGTGTAAGCAGATATTGCCGTTGACATCAATGAAGTTACACTTACTCTTGAGATGCATTAGGCCTTATAAATCTTCATGGTGAGATGATCAGATCATAAACAGAAAATCTGATTGTTGCAATATCTTGATTGCTTATTACAGTACCTTGATTTCATTAATTTGTATTATTTCACTCCACTTTTGTGTCTAGTCAATATTTTATGATGGTGCTTAATGATCTAGTTATCAGTGGCTACTGGGCTATAAATTTTGGTATTGAATCCTTTAATTTTGACAGTGCTCTAGATTAATCATTTAATAAAGCCAGTATCCCATTGGTCATTTGCAATAAATCTTTGCAGGTCAGAGCATATTTAGACTAACTCATTTACTCCATTGTGATCAGTCTTTTGCAGCTGGGTCTCTGTATTTACCAAATAATTATGCGCAAAGACATGATCATTAATGTCCACCTTTTAGACTTAGAAGTCAAGTGAGCTGTCAAAGGAATAAAGTTAAATGAGGTATGATCTGTTACAGATGCATTAATTTCTCCTGTTTTAGGCATATTGCCCATGTCTCATGAACAGCTATAATAATTCATTCATCTCTCTAGTGTACAGTCCAGAAATAGATTAGATATATTGTATACAATGGGCAGCATTTGCACTAACGGGGATCCAGAGGGCTTCTTTCCGGGTTTTCAGATTATTCATTTGATGACAATGTTCAATAAACCTGCATCATTTGACAAATGTCAATAGGGCAAGAAAAAATTGAGGCATCAGAATGATTGCTGGAGTATATAAGCATTTAAAATAGACACTTTCTGGGGAGTGTAGTGAGGCACTGTGGCCTCCCTCCAACCCAGAGTGGGAGGAACCACCCCTTGTGCCCAGGTGGGCAGAGCTAGACCACCAGAGCTAGTTCCTTCTGCTGGAAGTAGGAAAGTGGGACAGGAAGTATAAAAGGCAGAGCCTCCAGCTCATCTGGGGCTGAGGCAGCGAGAGAAACAGATGCATTCTGCTTGCTGCAGGCTGCTGACTTTGCTGCCAAGCCAATGGGTGCCTTACTCCTGGAGGAGCCCGTGTCTGCAGGATTGCTGCTGGGACATCAGAAGAGGCTCTTAGAAGGAAGACATTATGGATAGTGAGTGATCAGCTATTGTGACCTGCACATGGTGTGCCATGTTTGTTTTTCTCCCAGAGGATAGAAGTGACTTCGTCTGTACAAAGTGCAAGCTGATCTCTATATTGGAAGAGAAGGTTAAAGGACTAGAGACCCAAGTATCAACTTTGTGTTGCATCAGAGAAAAGAAGATTTTCTGGCTAGAAGTCAGCAGTTGGTACTGCAGGCACAGCATGCTGAAGAATCGGAGAGGGCCGTGCAGAACGGGGAAGAAAATTGGCAGCATGTGACCTCTGGAGGAAGAAAGAGGAGAACCCATGTACCCCCAATGCAGATAGAGGTAAGAAACCTTTTTCAGGCTCTCTGCACAGGTACTACAGTGGAGAATGGTTTGGAAGAGTCATCTGAGGGAAGGGATCTGAAGACCCCATCAACCGAAAGGCATGGGATGCATTGTCTGAGGGATGGGGTTTCCATGATCACCACTTCCAAGAGGAGGAGACAGCTGGTGGTGGTCAGGGACTCCTGCCTAAGCAGGACAGAGTCATCCTCTGTCATCCAAACTGGGAAACTCGAGAAGTGTGCTGTTTGCCTGGAGCTAGAATTCAGGATGTGATAGAGTGTCTGTCGAGACTGATCAAGCCCTTAGACTACTATCCCTTCCTGCTTCTCCATGTGGGCACCAATGATACTGTCAAGAATAACCTTGAGCGGGTCACTACAGACTACGTGGCTCTGGGAAGAAGGATAAAGGAGTTTGAGGCTCAAGTTGTGTTCTCGTCCATCCCCCCTGTTGAAGGGAAAGACCCAGGTAGGGACCATCGAATTGTGGCTGTAAATGCATGGTTATGCAGATGGTGTCAGAGAGAAGGCTTTGGATTCTTCGACCATGGGATGTTGTTCCAGGAAGAAAGGTTGCGAGGAAGAGATGGAATCCACCTAACAAAGAGAGGGAAGAGCATCTTTGCAGGCAGGCTTGCTAACCTAGTGAGGAGGGCTTTAAACTAGGTTTGCTGGGGGATGGTGACCTAAGCCCGGACATAAGTGGGGAAGTGGGATACCGGGAGGAAACACAAGGAGGAGGCTACAACAGGGGAGGCCTCCTGAGTCATACTGCAAAAATAGAGCAATCAGCTAGTTATCGTAGGTGCCTATACATGAATGGAAGAAGCCTCGGAAACAAGCAGGAAAAATTGGAAGTCCTGACACAGTCAAGGAACTATGATGTGATTGGAATAACAGACTTGGTGGAGTAACTCACATGACTGGAGCACTGTCATGGATGGGTATAAACTGTTCAGGAAGGACAGGCAGGGGAGAAAAGGTGGAGGAGTTCCACCGTATGTAAGGAAGTTGTATGATTGCTCAGTGCTCCAATGTGAAACTGAAGAAAAGCCTGTTGAGTGTCTTTGGGTTAAGTTTAGAGGCGAGAGCAACAAGGATGATGTTGTGGTGGGTGTGTGCTACAGACCACCAGACCAGGAGGATGAGATAGACGAGGCTTTCTTCGGACAACTAACAGAAGATTCCAGATCACAGGCCCTGGTTCTCATGGGGGACTTCAATCACCCTGACATCTGCAGGGTGAGCAATACATCAGTGCACAGACTG
Source organism: Lepidochelys kempii (assembly GCF_965140285.1). Lineage (NCBI taxonomy): Eukaryota > Metazoa > Chordata > Testudines > Cheloniidae > Lepidochelys > Lepidochelys kempii. The sequence goes on from NC_136380.1 coordinate 45,470,327, forward strand.
TTTTTGGAGAGTGTTTGGGACAACTTCCTGGTGCAAGTGCTGGAGGAACCAACTAGGGGGCCTGGAACCAACTCTTTGACCTGCTGCTCACAAATAGGGAAGAATTGGTCGGAGAAGTAGAAGTGGGTGGCAATCTGAGCAGCAGTGACCATGATATGGTCAAGTTCAGGATCCTGACAAAAGGAAGAAAGGAGAGCAGCAGAATACAGACCCTCCAGCACTGAGGGAGTGGTATTTAGGGTGCTATGAATAACTCAGAATTTATTGTAGATTCATAGTTTCTAATGCCAGAAGAAACCACTGTGATAATCTAGTCTGACCTTCTGCAGAGCACAGGCCATAGAACTCCCTGAAAATAATTCCTAGAGCAGATCTTTCAGAAAAACATCCCAGCTTGATTTAAAAATTGTCGGTGATGGAGAATCCACCACAAAACTTGGTAAATTGTTCCAGTGGTTAATTACTCCGCTAAAAAAAGTGTGCTTTGTTTGCCGCCCAAATTTGTCTACCCTAAACTTCCAGCCACTGGATCATGTTATACTTTTCTCTGCTAGATTGAAGAGACCATTATTAAATATTTGTTCCCCATATAGATACTTATAGACTAATCAAGTAAATCCCGTAACCTTTTCTTTGTTAAAATAAACAGATTGAGCTCTTTGAGTCAATCACCATAAGCCATGTTTTCTAATCCTTTAATCATTCTCATGGCTCTTCTCCAAACTGTCTCCAATTTACCAACATCCTTCTTGAATTGTGGGCACAAAAATGAACATAGTATTCCTGCAGTGGTTGCACCACTACCAAATACAGAGGTAAAATAACCTCTATTCCTACTTGAGAGAGTTTCCTATTTATGCTTCCCAGGATCATGTTAGCTCTTTTGCCCAAAGTGTCACATTTGGAGCTCATGTTCAGCTGATTATCCACCACAACCCTCAAATCCTTTTAGAGAGTCACTCCTTCCCAGGTTAGGGTTCCTTCATCCTATAAGTATACTACATACTTTGTTCCCAGATGTATACATTTACAGTTACTCTCATTAGAAAGCCTATTGTCTGCTTGCACCCAGTTTACCAAGTGATCTAGATCACTCTGTATCAGTGACCTGTCCTCTTCATTATTTACCACTCCCTCAGTTTGTGTCATTTGCAAACTTTCAGTTTTCTTCCAAGTCATTGATAATGTTAAATAGCATGGGGCCAAGAAGCAATCTTTGCAGGACCCCATTAGAAACACACCCACTCGATGATGATTCCCCATCTACAGTTACATTTTGAGACCTATCAGTTGAATTAAATGCATTAAAAACTGGCTATGTTCATTTTATATTGTTCTAGTTTTTTTTAATCAAAATGTCACATGGCACAAATTCAAATGCCTAACAGAATTTTAAGTATATTACATCAGCCTTATTGCCTTTATCAGCCAAACTTGTAATCTCATCAAAAAAAGGTATCACCCTTAATTTGCCAGGATCTATTTTTCATAAATGCATATGGATTTACATAAATTACATTACCCTCTTTTAGTTCTTGATTAATTGTGTCCTGTATCAGCCACTCCATTATCTTGCCTGGGATCGATGTCAGGCTGACAGGCCTATAATTACCTGTGTCATCCCATTTATGCTTTTTAAAGATTAGCACAATATTAGCTTTGTTTGAGTCTTCTGGAACTGTTCCAATACTCAAAGATTTATTGAAGATCAACATTAATGCTCCAGTGAGCTCCTCAGAGAGCTCTGTTAAAACTCTTGGATGCAAGTTATGTGGACTTACTGATTTAAAAATGTCTAACTTTTGTAGCTTCTGTTTAACATCCTCCAGAGATACTAATGGAATGGAAGAAGTGTTATCATATGCATAACATATGCATCATCTGTGTTCTCTCCAAATACAGAACAGATATAGTTATTGAACACTTCTGCCTTTTCTGCATTATTATTGATAATTCTACCACTTCCATCTACTAGTGGCCCAATACCATAGTCAGCATTCTTTTTTATTCTTAACATATTTTAAAACTCCTTTTTATTGTCCTTAACTCTGCTGGCCATAGATTTATCCTTGTGTCCCTTGGCTTCCCTTTTCAAGTTTTTACAGTTCCTAACTTTTGACTTTTTCTTTCTTCCATCTGTTATATACATTCACACTTTTTGTAGCTGCCTTCACTCCCCCTCTCAAGTTGTTTTGGGTTGTTGTTTTTTTAAACCAGCATGACCTTCTTCCTCAATTGTGGAGTTGTGGCTTTTTGGGCAGCTAATAAGCAGTTCTTAATTTATTCCCTATTATCATTCACATTCTTATAATTAAATTCATGCCTCTGTATCCCTTTAACAAAACTGATTTCAGTTCTCTGGGCCAGTTTCTGCAGCCTCAGCCTTCACAAGTGCTTTACTCTTACCTCAGGGCTCTTCTATGTTCAGGCCCAGCAGCCAGTCAGGAGCTCTTCCTCGCTCCCCCAGGCCCTGCCAGCACTGAGATGTCTATGGTACTGCAGTCCTTCAGCCCACTAGGAGCACCACTTTCACTCCTCAAGCTCAAAGCAGCAACTACCTGTCTTTGGCTCTGCAGCTCCTTTCTATAGGGTCCCCTGGGCTCTGATTGGCTTCCCCCTGCAGCCTCTCTGATTGGCTAGCCCTTTGCAGCCTCCTCCTAATTGGCTGCTTCCTACACAGTCCCTCTGGGCTGCTCAGAGGACTTAGCTCCATTATTCCTTTCCTGGGATGGGTGTGGCAGGACCCTGAGGTCTTCAGCAGTGGGGCCTAAGGGTCTAGTCCACCCTGTCACATTGACATGATACAACCATATAGCTCATTTATTTAAAATGTCTCTTATTACTTATGAGAACAATCAGAATGTATATGAGCCTTAATACTACCCCATTTTTGAGTATGTTACAGCAGACCTTTTTTTATAATTTAATTCTACCCTTGGAGACGTCCTTTCCTAACATGTAGAAATTGCAATATGATTGAAGGTCAATATTTTTTATCACCTATTACAATAGAACCCCTATTTTACAAACTAAGTGGGGTCTGAGGAGATCCTAAAATTGAACATCTCAAAATTGCAGTAGTATATAAGTTGTCGTGTGGTGCACTGCATCCCTTTTCTTTTGTCCTTCAAGCTACTCCACAGCAATCTCCAATACATTGAATGCATTTAAATGTGAAGAGATGTCAAAATGTTCTTCATAGATATCACTTTTGTTATGTGAATCCGCCCCACACATTAGGACAATAAGGTTCATATAACTGGTCATTCGTAAGGCGAGTGTTAGTACAACTGAGGTTCTACTGTACTTGAAAGATAATTTTATTCTCATGAGAACTAAGAACTACATTACGGACCTGATTTTGCATTGGGATCTGCCCGTATTAACTCCTGTGTCCATATGGAGTTTCACTGACTTCAGTGGAATTTGAGCAGATGCAGGGCTCTGGATTTAGTGTAGGATTGGGGAGCTGATCTTGTAAGCATTGTATGGTTTGATGGAACTACTTCAGTGAATAAAGTCACTTATGTGTGTGTTTATTATAGGACTGGTCCTTAGTGAGAAGCTGCCTTTGATTTCAGCACAACATCCATGTGTCAGATGTGTTTACCGTGTTGGGGCCTATAAGAAAAACACGCAGTAACATCCTGACCCCATTGAAATCAATGGCAAAACTCCCACTGATTTCACCTACAATGTGGATTAGGAAGGGGCAATATAATCTACCCCTGAGTTACTAAAGTTTTAAGGAACTGAACTATCCTATTAGTAGTCCACATTTTATGGTGAATGAAACTGTTTTGAAATTGAGGAGGGGATAGTATTGCTAGAGTTTATCAGAGAAGGATTTGTGAGTTTTCATCTAAACCTGTAATGAGAAGCCTTTTTAAATTAACAATTTTTGCAGGTTGGCATGAGAAATAAGGTTGCCAACTTTCTAATGGCACAAAACCGAACACCCCTGCGCCTGCCCCGCCCCTTCTCTGAGGCCCCACCCCACTCACTCCATTCCCCCTCCCTCCCTCACTTTCACCAGGCTGGGGCTGGCGACTGGGATGCGGGAGGGTGTTGAGGGCTCCAGCTGGGTTGCAGGCTCTGGGGTGGGGCGGGGGATGTGGAGCTTGGGTGCAGGAGGGGGCTCAGGGCTGGGGCAGGGGGTTGGGGTGTTGGCTTTGGGAGGGAGTTTGGGTGTCGGAGTGGACTCAGGGCTGGGGTAGGACGTTGGGGTGCAGGAGAGTGTTCAGGGTCCTGGTGGCACTTACTATGGCTCCCAGGAAGTAGCCGCCAGGCCCTTGTGGCCCTTAAGCACATGGGTGGCCAGGGAGGCTCCATACACTGCCCTCGTGCCCACAGGCACCATCCCTGCAGCTCCAATTGGTCACGGTTCCCCCCAATGGGAGCTGTGGAGCCAGCACTGGGGGCAGGGGCAGTGCGTGGAGCTTCCCAGGCCACCAATGCGCCTAGGGGCCACAAGGACCTGGCGGCCTCTTCCGGGAGCTGCGGGGAGCTAGGGCAGGCAGGGAGCCTGCCTTAGCCCCGGGCCCCCGCTGTGCTGTTGACCGGACTTTTAATGGCCCAGTCGGTGGTGCCAACTAGAGCCACCAGGGTCCCTTTTCGACTGTGCATTCCAGTCCCAAACTGGACGCCTGGCAACCCTACTGAGAAAATAAGCTATTCTGGTTCCTGCAGGCCTCTTTTTGACTGCACCCTTCCTGAATTGGCAGCACCTTTCCTGAACTGGAAGCACTAGAAATTGACCTGTGGCAAATAAACTCTTGTTGACATTGTGGCTAATGGAGAAATAAAATCCTTGAATAACCTTCAGCAAGATTTTAATCTTCTTGAGAGAATACTTACAATAGATGTTAAATTAGTCCCTTAGGAAAAATTCAATAAAACGTAGCCCTGGATGTACAGCTGGACTAGACCCATGCCAAGTTTCATGTTCCAAAGTTCAGCCATTTTTGAGTTACCCATGTGGATGAAAAAGGTATGATGAGAGAACATTTTATTCATGCAGTCACATTTACAAAACGGCCAAAATCATCAAACTTTATAGAAACTACAATATTTTAAAAATCACCCTTAGGTAGAGACCAATCATGGCAGATTTCAATACAAAGTTAAATTTCTTAAGGCGTTAGTGAGTAAAAACAAGGGATTACAATGAACAAGATTTCAAACCATAAATATAGATTCCCTACAATAGCAGAGCTGGGCAGACAACTTGTTCAGTTATTCTACCCTATTTTCTCTTTCCAAATTATCCACGAGAAAGAGATGGAAGAATAAAACAAAAGTTTTTATTTGTATAATTTTAATGGCTTAATATGAAAATGTTACACTAAAATAATGGGCCTGATTTTGCAAATCCATTGATTGCCGTAGGAGTACTCCTGTGAGCACATACTGCAAAACTGGGCCCTTGATGTGTATTGCTTCCTGGTATTTACCTGCATTGTAGTAATTGCAATATTCCCTGTACTTATAATGGGGAATAGCACAAATACAGTAGTAAATTTAACTGTTTCTGGTGGCAAATGTCAAGATTAAAGCTGGTTGAAAAATCAGCAAAATTTCAAAAGTTAATTGTTTTTTTAACATTGTCTTATAGACGTGAACCCTTTTGAAAATCCAAAGTTTTGATGAAACTTCTTCATGAAAAATGTTCAGTATTTTTCAGTCAGCTCAAGGCAAGATTTTAACTGGGTCCTGTGCATGCTGTGTTTCTCTTTTTTCTTTATAGATATGTCTGTTATTAATGATGATCTGAAGCTAGGAAATCATCAACTTTAAGGACAAAATGGACCATCGTGATCATCTAATCTGACCTCCAGAACATTGCAGGCCTCAGAACCTCACCCACCCACTCCTGTAATAGACCCATAGCCTCTGGCTAAGTTACTGAAGACCTCAATAATGATTTAAAGATTTAACGTTACAGAGAATCCACCCTATATGCTACATTAAACCTGCAAATGATCCATGCCCCATGCTGCAGAGGAAGGCTAAACCCCCAGGGTCTCTGGCAAGCTGACTTTGGGGAAAATTCCTTCCTGATCCTAACCCCAAATATGGTAATCTGTTAGACCCTGAGCATGTCAGCAAGATCCACCAGCCAGAAAGAATTCTCTGTAGTAACTCAGAGGTCTCCCCATCTAGTGTCCCATCAGTAGCCATTGGGGATATTTGCTATCACAGTCTCAGCTGGGCCACATGCCATTGTAGGCAATCTCACCATCCCATCCCATCCATAAACTTATCAGTTTTTTTTCCTCCACTACTCCCCTTGGAAGGTTGTTCCAGAACTTCACTCTGATGGCTAGAAATTTTCATCTAATTTCAAGCCTGAACTTGTTGATGGCCAGTTTATATCTATTTGTTCTTGTGTCAACATTGGTGCTTAACTTAAATAACCCTCCTCTCCCTTTGGGTATTTCTGCCTCTGTACAGAGCAACCTTAGCTCCCCTCAACCTCTGTTTTGTTAGGCTAAACAAGCCAAGGTCCCTGAGTCTCCTTTCGTAAGTTAGGTTTTTCATTCCTCTAATCATCCTAGTAGCCCTTCTCTGAACCTGTTCCAATTTGAAGTCATCTTTCTTGAACACGGGAGATCAAAGCTGCACGCAGTATTCCAGATGAGGTTTCACCAGTGCCTTGTATAATGGTATTAACACTTCCCTAGCTGTACTGGAAATGCTTTGTCTGATGCATCCTAGGACTGCATTAGGCTTTTTCATTGCTACATCACATTGGCATCTCATAGTCATCCTATGATCAGCCAATACTCCCAGCTGATTTAACTGGGAATTGGTCCTGCTTCGAGCAGGGGGTTGGACTAGATGACCTTCTGGGGTCCCTTCCAACCCTGATATTCTATGATTCTATGAGCTCTTTGTCCTCCTCTGTCACTTCCAACTGATACATCCCCAGTTTATAGCAAAAATTTGTGTTAGTCCCTATGCGCATGACCTTGCACTTCACACTATTAAATTTCATCCAATTTCTATTACTCTAGTTTTCAAGGTCATCTAGATAGTCTTGTATGATATTCTGGTCTTCCTCCATATTGGCAAAACCGCCAAACTTTGTGACATCTGCAAATTTTATTAGCACATGCCCACTTTTTGTGCCAAGGTCATTAATGAAAGTGTTAAACAAGACTGGTCCCAGAGGAACTCCACTAATAACCCCTCCAGCCTAACAATTCACTTTTCAGTATGACCCGTTGTCGTCTGCCCTTTAACCAGTTCCGTATCCACCTTTCAATTCAATTCTCATATTAATCCCCATCTTCTCCAATTTAACTAATCGTTTTCCATGTGGAACTGTATCAAATGCCTCACTGAAACCCAGGTAGATTAGATCTACTGCAGTCGATTTTACTCTATATAGGTTCTTGTACCACCCGTGCCTCCATAGTATCTGAGGCTCAAATCCACCGGGGGACTTAGGTGTTGCAGTGCCTAACTTTTAGGTACCTAGCCATTGAGTGGAGTCCATAAACCCTGAGTTAGGCATGTAGGAGACCTATTCAATGCCTGGGGAAAGATAGATACCTAAGAATGGGATCCATAAAAACTGCCTAAGCTTCCCAGTAGCGGATACTGAGGAAAGAGGGGTGAGTTAGGCACCTAAGTTCAGGCTGGATGGGGGCTATCTCTGCTTGGTATCCACAGCTATGAAACCTTTCCTGCAGTCAGGTGCCTAAGCTGTTTCTAGCAAGAACAGTAGCAATGCACACCTAACCCAAAATGTTTGGGGGTGGGAGGAAGAAGGGCAGCATCCTCCCTTATAATATTTTACTCCATGGTTAGAGTACTCAGCTGGGATGTTAGAGGTGTTGTTACAATTTCCCTCTTTGCCTGATGAGGAAAAGGGATTTCAATGGGTATCTGCCACCTTTTAGGTGAGTATCCTAACCATTGAACTATAGAATCATTGGGCCAGAGAGAGAGAGAGAGAGAGAGAGAGAATGAATATTTCATTAAGTATTTGGTACAAAATGAAAAAGCTTCAGCAGGAGAAACTTAGAGAGCCCCAGTCCGGAATACCCCATAGGCCAGGAGTTAGAGCATTCATGTGAGAGGTAGGATTTGAACTTGGGTTTCCCTTCTCCTCATCAGGCAGAGGGGAGAACTGAACCAGGTTTCTCCTATCCCAGGTGAGTGCCCTACCCACTAGGCTAAAGGTTATTAAGGAGGCATTCCCCTTGACTGTTTTGTGTGGAGTTAGGCATACTTTGAGACCACCTATTGGATTGGGCCCTGCAGATAGGAAAGGCAAGGTAATGCCAAGTTCACCTGGTTTGAGGATCCCCCTGGAGTTTAGGGATGAGATAGGTGCTGGTCATCAGGCAACAGTGAGCATGCCCAGAGGCAGAAACTTAGGCATCTTGGGGACCTTACCAGAGGGACTTCAGGTGCCTCCAGGGTTAGATGACAGCTGAGCAGGGGTTTTGAGGATCTCAGTAGCACCAAAATTTTGGACTTAGGTGTCTAACGTGGGAGTTAGGTACCTAAGTCTTCTTGTGGATCTGGGCTGGAGTGCTTTCCAGTAGTGCATGAAATGACATGACTAACAACTGACACATGTGGTTCATTCTCTCTCTCATCATCACCCCAGAGGAGAAACTGCATGCAGTGGCATGTCTTGTTTTGGAAGGGTTTTTGTTTTAAATGTACATGCTGCTATGTGTTTTATATGAGAGAAGGCAGGTCAAAAAAGTGCACCTTGTCCTTAGCCCCGGAAGGTGGTGAGATTTGAGACCATTCATAGTTCCTGGGAGGATTTCATTCCACAGGTGCAGTCTGGCCTCTGAGAAAGTTTTGTCTCCCACACATAGAAGATTTGCCCTTATTGCAGAGTTCCATTGTGCTGGAGGAGTGGAATTGTTAACCAAGGTCATTAGAGCACACAGACCACAAGTTGGGATGTGAGTCACAAAGGTATTTAGGCATCTAACTCCCACTGAAATCAATAGGAGTTAGGCACCTCAATACTTTGTGAATTCCATGCTTAGTGCCTAAATTCACTCCTTTATTGGCATGTGGTTTTACTGGTAACTTAAAAAAAACAACAATATAATCTCAGCATAGGCTTCCTCTACAAAGCTTGGCTATTCCTAGGGCTTCTTCCCAAGCCCTCTTTTGGCTTTAAGAGATATTCCCATGTACTTCAGAAACTGGTCAGAGCTGATTGGAGTGCAACAGAAGCGTGCCTCAGCAGACATTATGGTGACTTTTTATACTGGCATGTAGTACCTGAGCTTTGGGTGATTCAGCTGGAGAGCACTGCTTTATGCTACAGGATCTCAGGGTTAGAGAGTTTATTAAAGGGCCTGTGATGAGGTGTCCACCCCACACAGGATTGGAAGGGGTTAAGATGGCCAGGGAGGCCAATTAACTCCACAGGCCGCACCTGGTGGAAGAGCCAGGGAGCAGGGGGTTGATTAAATGAGGCCCAGCTGGGCAGGAAGAGGAAGGGCCTGTATAAAGCCCAAGAGCTGAGAGGAAGAGCGGGTTGTAGCAAGGTAGGACAGTGCAGGCCTTAACGCCTGACCAGAGGGCTCCTGAACTGAAACCTGGACTAGAGGGTGGGCCTGGGTTCCCCTACCAGACACTGAGGCTGTGGCGTATAGCAGGCAAGAGACAGTGGACTGCCTGAAACTGTTGTCCTGGAAAGACTTTGATACACCCTGGAAAGGGGGGAACATGTATGGTGGCCTGGTTGGAGGGCTGAGTCACAAAAAGCAGGCTGTGGTACCTGGAGCAAGAGGGGTCTGTAGAGTGAGAGGATGATGGGAGAGACCCTGCTGGGGAGGGTGCAATGCCCGGCCAGAGCTAATCCCTAGGACTGCCAGGAGGAGGAGCTACAAGTGGTTGACCCTGTGACAGGCCTAATCCTGCAAAGAACTCTGCATGCATAAGATCTCAGTTTTAGGCAGAGCCCTCCTGAGCATAATGGGGCTATGCAGGAGTAAGAGTCCTTGCTTGTGGATCTGTTTGTAGGATTGGGCCCTATATGTTCAACTTGCTAAAGAGGATGAGAACTTTGCAAGTAAATGGTCCATTTCTTCAGACTGTGCTCGGCAAATCTTCCAGTGTATCACTGAGAACATTAGCTAAATAGGGACTGCAGGATTTAGGTCCAAACTACATCATAATACTCAAACTGCCACAAGGTGGATGGCATTTTATAGGACTAATAAAAGATGCAGTCCTTGCTTCAGAATTTATAAGGCAAGGTCAGAAATAGCACAAGTAACAATAGCAAAAGGGAGGGAGCTTTGGAAAAGGGAGTGTGTGTGTGCTGGGGAGGGGGGAAACAGTGGGTTTCCAGAAACAAATGCAAAAAATCTGTCTAGTTAAGTAATATAAATTCTAACAGAAATCCTTTTTTGAAGTGATTTCTTTGTCTCTCTTTCTCTCCAAATCAAGGGCTTGGGTTTATTGTAAAAAAACCTCATTAAAAACGTGGGGGTCTTACACTTCACTCTGAAGATGGTGAGCTCTAATCACTTCTGAGGCTGTTTCAGTCTTGGGCCAGAAAGTTTTGTCACCTGTGCACACAACTCTCATTACTGAGGTTGATTTCAAGTAGAACACAGCTGCTGTAGATGGTCATGTAGAGGTAGAAGATGGGTCTTTTGGATATCTTGGGCCAATCCACTAGAGAATTTTGAAGATCTGGACCAAAATTTTGAGCTTGACTTTCTTCTTCAGTGGGGAGCCAGTGCAAAGAGAGGCTATTATGCAGATAATGATATGCAAGTCTGTTCTGCTGCTGCTTTAGCTGGTGGATTAGTGAAGAGGCTTTGCTTCAGTCCAAAAGTGCTGGTGGTTTTGCATGTCCACCAAGTAGTGGACATACCATTTATGGAAAAACTATTGGAATCAATGGTGTTTTAGCCAGATCTGACATTGATAGTACATAAGTGATGGCACAATCATGCAGGGTTGGTATAATAGTGAAAAGTTAGAGAATTGCAGTGACAGTTTCAGAGTACCCTAACTTTTAACACCTTCGCTGTGTCCTTATGCTACCCCTTGGCTCAGTAAAATGTGAGAACCGGATCAGCAATGCCAGCACATCAGAACTTATCTGAGAATGACAATGAACAAGTCAAGAAGATTTTGAGCACTGTCAATCCTACATGTTTGGTCAATGTCTCCCAAAAAAATGTTCCTGTTGAATCCTGAGAATATTTGTGCAGCACAAAGAGTCAGGTGGAGTACACTACAGTATAGAGGAAAATGCCAGTAAGGTGAATAAAACCCTATTATCTTGTAGAGAAGAGACACTGAGAACCTTCTTGGACCATAGTCTTGATTCTATGAATAGTGACAGATGAATTTATATTACAGTTGCCTTATTTATCATTCCTTGATCTGATTATTGTTGTTTGTTGTTTGAATTATTATAGCACCTATGAGCTTTAATCATGGACCAGAACCCCATTGTGCTAGGCACTGTAGAAAAACAGAACCTCTATAGCATCCCTCTATGATGCAAAAATACTCCTGAGGTGAACAAAACATTAACTGGTTTGCAGACATAATCAGAGAAGATATGTCAGTTTGCGTGAGGTAACTGGGAGGATTTATGAGTCACACATCTGTTCTTCTTGCAGTTTTCACATCTGCTAAAAAAAATAAATTTCTAATACAGCTCAACTCATCTATTTTCCATTCTGCCTAACCAAGCCTGATCTCTCTCACAGGAATAGTTGCCTTTTATAGTCAGTTACATCACCAGGAGAAGTTTAATTACCAAATGATAAAATTAGGAATATTGAAACTGACTAGCCAGATGAATAGTTGAGACTGATACAGTATAGAATATAAAACAGCAATGCCATAAATAGAGATTGTGCCTTGAGTAATGAAGATGTTCCCTTTCAATCAGAGGCTGTGTACTTGACAATCTCGCCTCTTAATTTCATTCGTGCAACCCTGTTTAACGCAAAATGGTTGCACTGGTGTAACTGTTGAGCATATGGACTTCTTTTCTTCCCCACTCAGGGGCAGTATATAATGAAAACCACTACTTGCATAATAGAGAGATTCTATCCTATAAAATATCATTTGGTAGAAAATGATCACTTTATATAGTCACACATATAGTTGTCATGTTTAATGTACATACCTACCTATGTACTTATTTAGCCTTCATCACTGTCCTCTTTAGGCATCTAGCAATCTTCCGTGGACTTGATCTTTACAGCAACTTTATGAAGTACAGAAGTTTGATTTCCTTTTTATAGCTAGTTAGAGTTGGGGTTAAGTACTTGCCCAAAATCACAGAGGCAGGAATTGAATGTAGCCACTGATCTGGGGCAGGCATGCATTTAAAGGCAGAATTTGGCCTTTAGGGTCACATGGCTATTGGCATCTTGAAGGTGTGAATATTGTCTCAGCTAAATTCCACACTCGGTTATACCTTGTGAAACCAGGGGGAAAACAAGAGGGGGTTTCCCAATGAATTTGCCCTATTTGCTGATATATATGCTCATGGAAACTTAACTCTACTCTTTGATACAGTCGTCAAGTACATGACCACGCACTACTTTTCAAATAATTCTATCTTACATTTTGGCTGGATGTAATAAATACTTGAGTAAAATAAGTTTTGATCTCAAACCAACAGGACACGCACCTTTTGGGAAGGGGAGTGAAAAAATTTAGTTAACATTTCCCCCTAGCATCCTTTTAAGTTGCTTCTGCCTCTGAACTTACTGGCTTCAGATGAGATGACAACGTCACTCTGCTTCATCAACAGGTTGGGGAAATTGATGGGGCTGACAATGAAAGGGGGGCAGCCCCAGTAGCAAGGGAGAGACACACTTGCCCAGGGACAATAGGAACATCTGTTGGCCATCTGGGAGAGAGGGATGCTGATTGACCAGCATTCCCCAGCTTCCAGGATATAGCCCAGTACCTCTTTCAGCTCTGTTTCAGCAGCCCACCCTACATACCCGAACTAGGAATGGGAACCCAGTCTGATAGATGCTGTGGGTCTAGGCAATCGCCTGTTTAGGGGGGTCAGGAAGGAATTTTTTCTCCCATAGGCCAATTGCACAGGACCAGGGTTTTTTTTGCCTTCCTTGCAGCACCTTCAAGGCAGTGGGTTAAGTAGAAATGCACTTAGTACCTAAGTGAGGTACTGGGCTGCTGGTAATTATTCATTGCAACTTGTGGCTGGTTTCCAGTGTGCTTAAGGAATAAAATGAACAGCTCCAAGAGGTAAAAGACCTGGGATTTTGGTGATGGGCCTTGGGCTCATGTGATAGGTTCAGACCTTGTGGCTTCACAGGTTGAGTTCCCCACCCTGCTGAACCCTCTGTCCCCCTCGTAGACCCATTTCAGACCCTAGCTAACAGTGCTCTGTAGCTGAAAATGAAACATTGACACCATGTCAACCACAGTGTCACAAAATGGGTTTGTAACAAACTTAAATAGAGCTTAATTCTCCAATCCAAACTCAAATGAGCACTCCCTGTTCCTTCAAGTAGTCTCATTGCCAGGAGTAATGGTTTGAAGGATAAGAATATATATTAAAAAAATATATAGTATATTGAGGACTGCGCTTGAATTGCAAGTTATCATTTTAAAAGTGGTGGATGTTTCCTTGTCCTGCTTATAGGACAGGGGCTCTGTAGCAAAGCATGAAATCAGAGTCACACTGAAAGCCAGCTTCAAACAAGGTGGTTTGAGTTGTAACTTGCTGTCTTGGGAGCAGCCTGTTTTCTTTCTCTATGTTTTAGGATTCTTGAGTGTTACTATTCTGAATTCTAAGAAATAAAGCAGTATTGCTGGAAGGTTATAGTGTAAGAGTATTTGTTTTTATCTAATTTAACAGACACAAAGAGATTAACATTGTGTGTGTGTGTGTGTGTGTGTGTATATATGTATATAAATATAAGATTTAACATATTATGATAACCCTAAGAAGATGTAGCTCTCTTTGTGTTTATAGAATGATCTGTGATGCTAACCATTTGTTTTCTCTGAATGTGAGCACACCAGACCCTTAATATTATCTTGGGTTTCCACATCTTGAGTGGTCATATTTGAATGACCTGTACTCCTATAAATAGTCCTAGACTGCTGAATGTGATACAAAATTGTAATGTCTCTCAGCTATAGAGAGGCATATCAGATTTATATTGATTGGAGACTCTGTGGCTGCCTTCCAAGGTACATATTTCTTTTATTTGTTGTGGACAGGCAATTAACTCTATTCGCTTTAATGTAAATTAGAATTTAAATAGCTGCTATGGTCCTTTGCCCTGGAAACTACAATTAATTATATACTTCCAAAATACATAATTTGCCCAGATACTTTAGATTTATTATTTCAGAGGCACAACTTTCATGGCAGTCTATTACAAATGCAATGTAGATAATAAAGGCAAAGCGCATAACATAATCCAAAGCACTTAACTCTGGTATGTGAAATGAATTTCTTAAAAGATTAAAATAGTTATGGCTTTTATAATTACACTTTTATAGGGTAGGGTGCTTGAAAGTTAAAGAGCAATTTTAAATGAATAATTTTAAATATGAGGGGCCAAATTTTCTATGGCACAACTCCACTGAAGTCAATGAAGCTGTGCCAATTTACTCTAGCTGTGTATTTGGTGTGTCATCTTTGTTTTATTGCTTGTTTCCCACTAGGGACCCCACTTCAAGGTTGCAATCGAACCCTCCTAGTAGTGGGATCTACTCAGCTTAGCAGCAGAGGCTCTCTAGAGGTTACTGATCTTATAACTCTTCCAGAGGGTCCAGGCCCTGGGGGGAAGTTGACAGAGGTCAAGGACAGCTGGCCTGGCTGGCACCTTACCTTCCACCATGACTTTTCTGGGGCTTTTGATTGATGAACCCACCCATCTCAGTGATTAGCTGGGGGAAGCCTTTTAAGGGTGAGGTGGGATTTCATGGTTTGCCTTACTGTCGGTGGTTCAATTCATAGGCTTCACAAGCAAACTTGAGAATGGGAATATCGTCAGGTATGTACTATAAGTGGGGACTCGTTCTAGAGGGGTAAGAGCGTTCATGATATTATAGGGATAAGAGCATTGTGATCTGAGGTCAGTTGTATTAGCTTTAACTGATTTCATTTTGGAGATCTGATTTTTAGCAAGGGAGTGGATTGGCCCAGATACTGGAATATGTTGCCTTCCCTTGGAGCATCTTGTGAGGTTCATAGACGTAGGGTTAGGCTTGCCTCAAGTAGTCAGAAGAAAGACTGTACAATAGAGGGGCAGGTAGAAGTTCCTTTCCCTCCAACATAACCTGTAGAGAAGCTAGGTGATGGGCTTTTGGTTGTAGCGATGATAGGGGTGGAGTCCTTGCAGTAAGAGATTATACAGCTTGACCTATTAAGCCAGAGCCCAAGGCTGGGCATGGAAAACGGAGTAGACCATAGGAGCAGATGGTGATTAGACCCACAGGGGCAGCCTTATTGTGATGTGCAGAGAGAAGGCACCTCCATGCAAATTCTCATTCACTGCTGAGAGGAGGGCCACCTGCTGGAACTCCAAATAGGCCTTCAGGACTGACAACTAGGTAACTTTGCTTAGGGGGTTAACTGCTCATTCTAGCGGGGGTTTAGGAAATTTGCAGCCAGAAACCTTTACAACCTAACTACTGTGCTGAGAGTTTTAATGATGCCACTGGGGTACAGTCAACTGAGTTTCAGGGGAAAAGAACTCTTTAGTGCTGCATTAAGAGAACAGTAATATTTTTTCAGTTTCTTGTTTTTCATAGAAAATTCTGAGAGGATTCCAATTTCTGCATTACCTGGAGCGGCGTCCATTGTGCTGTGAAACTTAAGTAACTCAATTCACTTTGGTGGAGTAACTCTCAACTTACACTGGTGTGAGAATGGAATCTGGCTCACTGTTACTAACATTTATCATATGAATGTTCACTTTCAATCACTTCACTTTCATGGCTGAATCTGTTTTAGATCTAAATTAAATACTAGTTAATATTAATTATACTAGCAAAAGCAAACTAACTGGGCTTATGGGGGTCCCAGTGCGCCTGATACTTCCCTTTGACCATTTGTTGTTGGGAGCTGTAGTTGCAGGTCAACATGCCTGCTCCTAGTCATGTGCCCTACAAGAAATGGCATAGAAGGTTTCCTGCCTTTTAAACAAGAGAGTGGTCAGGAGAGACCCAGGGTCAGGGAAGGACCTGCATATGGGCTTTCTGCACCTGACAGGCAGATGGCCTGAAAAAGGGACAGGGGGAGCCTCAGGTGGGGAGGGCTCTGAAGCCCTGGAGTCAAGGGAAAGACAAGACCCAGAGAGGCAGTGAAATTCTTTGGATTGGGCTGAGTCACTTTGAATCTTTGTTTTTAAGTGAATAAAGAAAACTCATGAGAAAAGAACCTGGAGCTGTGCATTATTAGGAGTGTGGTGTTTTTTTTTGTTTGGTTGGTTTTTTTGCCTTCCAGCTCATGGATCAACCACCAGCATAGACAACCCATGCCTGCTGATGGGGGCGGGGGGGAAGGGGAAGAGGCACAACCCCAGAACAGCTGGAGTCATGCCCTCCATCCCCCAGCAGCTCCTCCCCTCCTGGAAAGCAGCAGCCTCTCCATGCAGCTCCCATCTGTTCCTCTGCCTCTCCTGGCAGAGCTTAAGTAACAGCCCCTCCTGCCTCTCCATGCCTGGTGCAGCTTGCTGGCTCAGCTGCTCTACAGAGAGGGGGCCTGGCCACAGCATGTGACCAAGCAATCTGGGAGGGCATATGACCCTACATTCCTCCCCATGCATTGCCTCTGGCCACCAGTTTACACCACAACTTGTCATTTATGGTTTCATAAGAATATATTATATTAGATGTCCTTACCATCTATTTTATTACTGTAAAATTAAAGTTTTACTGCATTACACTAAATAAAAATATACATCTACATTCCAGACATATGTCTGGACTCCAGCCTGCACACACAAGCCCTTTGTTGGTTTCTGTACATATATACAGTGTATATTTAATTGTTGCGTCTAGGTCCCAATCCTGCACTGCCTTCCATATCCTGGCCTTATCTACAGCCCTGCCTTGGGGATGGGGAAGACCTGAATCATCGCAGCACAAGTACTAGGCAGCCACCATGCCTCCTGGATTTCCCACACATGCAGAAGTAGAGCAGGCTATGCAGTCTGTGCTTCCCTGTATGGTGGGCTAGCTCCACTGTGGAGCACGGGCTGTTCCTCTGCTTTTGATGTAGCTAGCATCCTAAAAGCACTAGCATGGAGCAGTTATTGCACCCAGGAAGGCAAGGTGCTGTGTCTTGCATAGTGAGACAATGTGGAGAAAGCGCTTTTGTTCTACCTCTGCACTGGAACCAGCCATGGCCTGGTCCAGAGACATTCTCTGTGCTGTCCACTCAGTTTGTGTACCTCTGTGGACATCTCTATGCCCTAATTCTGTGACCCCCACCCCACCCCTCTCTCTGCATAGCCTCCAACAGGGGAAAGATGTGAATAGAGTGGCTTGGGACATTAACTTGTGTCCTACTCTGACTCCCTTACTAAACTGTGGGGGGATCAGGTGCAGAGAAAGTTACCCTTGCTGTATAGCAGGAATACCTGCAAGTATTCAGCTGGCAACCACAGGATGCAGATTAGCACTGCTCAGGTGGGCTACTGTTTCACTGACCCATAGCTGTTCCCCAGAGCTTAATTTGTAATGAGAAAAGTGCTAAGGCTCAAGCAATTAGGTGCTGGGACTCAGCCATTCTATTCCCTACCCTTGTGCGTATATGTGGGGCAGAGGGAGGAAGAGGTAGGGATTTAGTGAATCCTTTAAGTTACAGTGACAGTTATCCAAAGTGCTGAGACACCCATGTAGCCCACATCAGCCAGCTAAAAAGGTGTTACATGAAAATAGAAGTGTTTGGAAGAAATGCTCAAATGACTCTTTCTAGTCCAAAATATATTTCTATCATTAAAGATTGCAAGCAGGCTCTGAGTGGCTAATTTGCATAATTAGCACATGAACTCTTTTAAAGAAAGCTAGCATTTAGAATCCGTCTAGCTCTTTTTCTTGTAGGCTCCTTATTTGCTTGTGCAGATTTATCACACACTTACTATATTCTCACTTCCAACATAATATGCAGAGACAGGTAGACTTGCAAAGGCATTGCATACTGAACATCTGCAGATTGCCACAACTGTAGATACCACATGCAGGCTGATGGCTCATAGTGGTTATCTGGGGGGTGGGAGGCATATGTGATCTGCTTGTTTAAATCCTGTTATTTTGGCCTGGTCTACAGTACGCGGTTATTTTGGAATTAGCCGAGTTACCGTGAAATAAAACTGATTCCGTCCACGTGACCAAACCAGTTTTTTCGATTTAAAGGGCTCTTTACTTCAATTTCTGTACTCCACCTCAGCAAGTGGAGTAGCACTAAAATCGAGATCGCAGTTCTGGGTTACAGGTATTGTGGACACAATTCCACGATATTGGCTTCTGGGAGCTATCCTAGAATGCTCCCTTGTGACCGCTCTGGACAACACTCTGAACTCCAATGCACTAGCCAGGTAGGCAGTAAAAGCCCTGGGAACTTTTGAATTTCCTGTTTGGTGACCATCAGCACAGTCCACCATCACAGGCGACCCTGAAGAGTCCACCATCACAAGAGACCATGCAGTCCCGGATTCACCGATGAGCTCCAGCATGGTCCGAATGGGAGATACTGGATGTCATTGCAAGTTGGGGAGATGATCTGTTATGGCAGAACTACGTTCCAAAAAAAAAAATGCAAATACATACGCTAAAGTCTCCAGGGCCATGACGGAAAGAGGCTACTCCAGGGACACAGAACAGTGTCGTACAAAAATCAGGGAACTCAGGCAAGCATACCAAAAAGGCAGGGAGGTGAATGGGCACTCTGGGTCACAGCCCCATACATGCCGCTTCTACCGGGAGCTGCATGCAATTATGGGGGGTGACGACACCACTACCCCACCACTGTCCATGAACGCCTGCAAGGGGGGAGTAGCACGGAGCGAGGAGGATAAGTTTTTGGAGGACGAAGAGGAGGAGGAGGACAGTGCACAGGTGGCAAGTGGGGAAACTATTTTCCCCCCTGTCCAGGAACTATTCTTAACACTGGAGCCAATAGCCTCCCCCCGCTCCCAAAGCATGCTCCCAGACCATGACCCTGGAAAAGGCACTTCTGGTGAGTGAGAGCCTGATCGGAGCCATGCGGTGGGGCGTGGAGGGAAACCCCGCTGCACTGGGCTCTTCGCTTTTAGTTTAAAGGGCTCATCCCTGCTCAGAGCCTCATCGGAGCCACGCTGGGCTGTTTGCGTTTAGTTTAAAGGGCTCATTCCTGCTCAGAGCCTCATCGGAGCTCCGTGGTGGGGGCGGGTGTGTGTGTGAGGGGACGGGGGACAGGGTGTTTTGTGAAGCAATCATCCCAGAGAGCCCACAGGCTGCCTGCAAGCTGAATTCTGTTGCCTGGCTGCATGTGATGGCTTACTCACACCAAAGTGGCAGGCACTTCAGTATAAGAGGCAAAATGCGACCTTGTACAGAAAGAACATGTGCTGTGTACTATGAATTGCCTGTTTCACTGAGAAACAGTATCCCCTTTGTTCTCTAAAACGTATCTTTTAAAATACTACCCTCCCTTTTTCTCCTCCCACAGCAGGTGCAAATGTTTCAACGTGGCCCCTATCTACTCCGTCCCAGAGGCTGGTCCAGATTAGAAGGCGGAAAAAACAAACTTGGGACGACATGTTCGCCGAGCTCATGCAGTCCTCCCGCACTGATAGGGCCCAGTTGAATGCGTGGAGGCAAACAATTGCAGAATCGCGTAATGCATTACATGAATACTAAGAGAGGAGGGACATGCGCGATGAGAGCAGGCAGGATGCTATGGTCAAGCTCATGGGGGAACAAACTGACATGCTCCGCTGTATGGTGGATCTAATGCAGGAAAGACAGCAAGACCACAGACTGCCACTGCAGCCCCTGTATAACCACGCTCCCTCCTCCCCAAGTTCCATAGCCTCCTCACCCAGATGCCCAAGAACATGTGGTAGGGGCGGCTATGGGAACCAACAACAGATTTGGTTTCTGGACTTGTCCTTCCCTCCTCCTCCTCCACCCCCCAATCCAATAGCCCCCCTCCCCCATCTAGCTTCTGATTTCTCTCAATGTTTTGTGCAGCAAATAATAAAGAACAGTTTCTAAATAATTGTGACTTTATTTCCTTTCATATTACATATAGGGGGCGGGTAACTTTAAGAGAAACAAATACAACTGTCACACTGTACCCTGGCCAGTCATGAAACTGGCTTTCAAAGCTTCTCTGATGTGCAGCGCGCCCTGCTGCACTCTTCTAATCGTCCTGTTGTCTGGCTGTGTGAAACTGGCCACCAGGTGAGTTGCCTCAACCTCCCACCCCACCACAAATGTCTCCTCCTTACTCTCACAGATATTGTGGAGCACACAACAAGCAGTAATTACAATTGGAATATTGGTTGTGCTGAGATCTAACCGAGTCAGTAAACTGCACCAGCGCACTTTCAAACATCCAAATGCACATTCTACCACCATTCTGCACTTGCTCAGCCTACAGTTGAACTGCTCCTTACTACTGTCCAGGGTGCCTATGTATGGCTTCATGAGCCATGGCATTAAGGGGTAGGCTGGGTCCCTGAGGATAACTATAGGCATTTCAACATCCCCAACAGTAATTTTCTGGTCTGGGAAGTAAGTTCCTTCCTGCAGCTGTTCAAACAGACCAGAGTTCCTGAAGATGCGAGTGTTGTGCACCTTTCCCAGCCATCCCACATTGATGTCGGTGAAATGTCCCTTGTGCTTGCAGCACGATGGAAAAGTACCCCTTGAGGTTTATGTACTGGCTGCCTTGGTGTTCCAGGGCTGAGATAGGGATATGCGTTCCGTCTATCGCCTTGCTGCAGTTAGGGAACCCCAGCACATTAAAGCCATCCACAATGGTCTGCACATTTCCCAAAGTCACTACCCTTGATAGCAGCTGGTCAATGATTGCATTGACTACTTGCAGCACAGCAGCCCCCACAGTAGATTTGCCCACTCCAAACTGATTCCCAACTGACCGGTAGCTGTTGGGCGTTGCAAGCTTCCACAGGGTTATGACCACTCGCTTCTCAGCTGTGAGGGCTGCTCTCATTTTGGTGTCTTTGTGCTTCAGGGCATGGGACAGCAAGTCACAAAGTTCCATGAAGGTGGCCCTACGCATACGAAAGTTTCTCAGCCACTGGGAATCATCCCATACCTGCAACACTATGCGGTTCCACCAGTCTGTGCTTGTTTCCTGGGCCCAGAATCGGCGTTCCATGGCATGAACCTGGCCCAACACCAGGTCTGAAAAGAAAGGTATTTTCCACTGAATGTATCCGATGAAGTGAGCTGTAGCTCACGAAAGCTTATGCTCAAATAAATTGGTGAGTCTCTAAGGTGCCACAAGTACTCCTTTTGTTTTTGCGCATACAGACTAACACGGCTGCTACTCTGAAACCTGTCATTTCAGACATGAATCTCCTCTTTTACAAGTCAAATTAGAGTAAATTTTATTCAATTCCACTTCCTCACTCACGTGACTAAAATATACAACTCCCATATAAAGAAATTGCTAAGTCTCCCACGTATGATGCTACCACAGTCTTCTGCAGACAATGCTGGTATAATGAATTCCTTTTTAGTACTATTATTTCATTAAATGTGGGTGTTGTTTTGAAGCTTTGGTTCATAACCGAGGTACCAGCACAGTTTGAAATCTGATAAAATCTATTGTTTCGTTTAACAATACCCTGGAAATGTAAGTGGAAACCTTACTTAGCTGAGTTTTACCAGGTGTTCTGCATGATGCACAAATGCAGATGTGTACCAAATGGGGGTGGGGGGAGTTGCAGAAGTGAGATTCTGATATATATAATTTCTGTACATAGTAAAAACTATCCAGTGCAATGCACACACAAACTGTGCGCCCACAGATCAGCAATAAAACACTGTACAATTAGTATTAGGGCCTGTAACTTTACCAAAATCTTACATTATTAAATCAAAGCACAGTGGGCAAGTCAGTAAAAGGAACAGTCTATTTATGCATTGCTCAAGCTGATTTTTTGGCCTTGTGTCATAACAATCCGATAAATTTCTGTTGTCCTGGGCCTGCAGTATATATCAATATGTGAAACAGTTAGTTCCTGAAATCCTGATTGAACAATCCATCCCTAGTCAGCAAAACACATTCCTAAAGTGAAACACCTGCTTAAGTTTTTTGCTGAATAGGGCCATGCCTATGCACATGCTTAGCTACTTTGCTAAACTGGAGCACAGAGGGGCAATCCTGCAAAGACAATGCATATTGTGTGTGTGTGTGTATGTATTTAAAAACCAATACTCTGAGGTTGTGAATTGGCACAGCCCTGTTAACTATAATGAAGCTGCTCCAGTTTATACCTACAGACAATTTGACCCAATTTTTTTTTGTTAAAATGATATAGGATTGCATTTATTAACATATTATGGCAGAACTTTTATTTATACATCATCAAGTTAAACAGATTTCTTACACTTATTTTCTATGTTATTTAATAATAATAATAATCATGGGAAACCCTGAATGTTATGATCTATTCCAGGAAAGGAGAACAGAATGAATCAATAGGACAAGTGCTTTTTTGGTTTTGTTTCCCCCACACACACACGGTGGAGAAAATACCCATGACAACAAATATCAGCACACACCTAATCAGGACATGAAATTAAATTCACTGTTAAATATAGTTCCTTGTAATAATGAAGCTTCAGGTATTGCCTTTTCATTTGTATTTGACTTTCCTTTACATTTGATCAGAAATTTGTAGCAGAAAGTCTTTCCTTTTTTATAATTCTATTTTAGGCTTCATAAAATAAACTAGCAGCTGTCAATTAAGTAAAATTACCCTGCAAAATTTGGAAGAAAGTTAACAAATGGCAAATTAAGTCAAATAATATCATTGCTGCAGACCACAGGAAATCGCGGAGAGCCTCACTTACTCTTCATTTTTACTTGCTTTGTATTAGCTGGAGCTGCCCTTGAATTTTATTCTAAAGATTCCAACCCTCAGAATAGTGATGTTTTTTCTTTGCAACAGCTTGGTTCTCAAGCCTGTATTTAGATGATTTCACAGATGCGATAGATTTTATCACCTTGCAGAATAATGATGTACTTGGTTAATTGTTTTTAATTCTCTTGGTAATTTGAATTGAGCGTCTTTCCTAATAATAGGCATGTGGGAGATTATTAAATTATTATAAATTTGTTCTTGTATAAGAAAATTAGAGTTTCGTGTATTTTGGCCTGTGACAGGGTGGGCTGTCCATTTAAAAGAGATGGGCCCAGCCCTGCTTGTGTCTAGTTATGTCTCCCAGGTGATAGTGGTTGGGATAAAGTGACCAAGCATCACGTGAACTGTAGATTGGAAGCAGTGTTCTCTGTAAGATGGAAACTGCTCAGTCCCTCAAGAGGAGGGAGAGCCCCATAGGGAGCAGGAATACTCTCTTTTACAGCGCCAGATGAGTGGTGGCAGACGCTCTACAGCAAACTAAGGAGAAGGCCTAGGGGACAGGTTGTGATGGGGTGCTTACCCCATGCAGGCAATGAAAAGACTAACATGAGCCTGAGAGGCCAATTATGTAACACTGTTGCAAAAAAGCAAACACCATTCTGGGATGTATTAGCAGGAGTCTCCCACGTATGTGCATGTAAAAGCAAGACATGAGAAGTAACTCTTCCACTCTACTCTGCGCTGATTAGGCCTCAGCTAGAATATTATATCCAATTCTGGGTGCCACATTTCAGGAAAGATGAGGACAAATTGGAGAAAGTCCAGAGGAGAGCAACAAAAATGATTTAATGTGTAGAAAACATGACCTATGAGAGAAGATTGAAAAAATTGGGTTTGTTTAGTCTGGAGAAGAGAAGACTGAGGGGGGACATGATAACAGTTCTCAAAAGAGTATTACAAGGAGGAGGTAGAAAAATTGTTCTCATTAACGTCCAAGGATAGGACAAGAAGCAATGGCCTTAAACTGCAGCAAGGGAGTTTAGGTTGGACATTAGGAAAAACTTCCTTACTGGCTAAGCACTGAAATAAATTGCCCAGGGATGTTGTGGAATCTCCATCACTGGAGTTTTTTAAGAAGCAGTTAGACAAATACCTGTCAGGGATGGTCTAATACTTAGCCCTGCCTTGAGTGCAGGGGACTGGACTAGATGTCCTCTCGAGGTCCCTTCCAGTCCAACACTTCTATGATTCTGTTACCTGGTGGCACCTGAAGGGTGGGCCAGGCTTCATTAAAGAGTAAGCGTACCTGGGGCAGAAGGTCTGTGGTGACTCTAAAGAAGGGACTCACTGAGTAGAAGGAGGCTGCAGGGAGAGTGAGTGAAGAACTCTGCAGTTGCTCTTTAGGACTAGAAAATGGGGAGACTGGGAAGGTAGAGCAGCCACGGGGGATGGAGCAGGCTCTGCTGCTCACAAACCAGGAATAATTAGTAGGGGAAGCAAAAGTGGATGGGAACCTGGGAGGCAGTGACCATGAGATGGTCGAGTTCAGGATCCTGACACAGGGAAGAAAGGAGAGCAGCAGAATACGGACCCTGAACTTCAGAAAAGCAGATTTTGACAACCTCAGGGAACTGATGGGCAGGATCCCCTGGGAGAATAACATGAGGGGGAAAGGAGTCCAGGAGAGCTGGCTGTATTTTAAAGAATCCTTATTGAGGTTACAGGGACAAACCATCCCGATGTGTAGAAAGAATAGTAAATATGGCTGGCGACCAGCTTGGCTTAACAGTGAAATCCTTGCTGATCTTAAACACAAAAAAGAAGCTTACAAGAAGTGGAAAATTGGACAAATGACCAGGGAAGAGTATAAAAATATTGCTCAGGCATGCAGGAGTGAAATCAGGAAGGCCAAATCACACCTGGAGTTGCAGCTAGCAAGAGATGTTAAGAGTAACAAGAAGGGTTTCTTCAGGTATGTTAGCAACAAGAAGAAAGTCAAGGAAAGTGTGGGCCCCTTACTGAATGAGGGAGGCAACCTAGTCACAGAGGATGTGGAAAAAGCTAATGTACTCAATGCTTTTTTTGCCTCTGTCTTCACGAACAAGGTCAGCTCCAAGACTGCTGCACTGGGCAGCACAGCATGGGGAGGAGGTGACCAGCCCTCTGTGAAGAAAGAAGTGGTTTGGGACTATTTAGAAAATCTGGACCAGCACAAGTCCATGGGGCCGGATGCACTGCATCCAAGAGTGCTAACGGAGTTGGCGGATGTGATTGCAGAGCCATTGGCCATTATCTTTCAAAACTCATGGCGATTGGGGGAGGTCCCGAAAGACTGGGAAAAGGCAAATGTAGTGCCCATCTTTAAAAAAGGGAAGAAGGAGGATCCGGGGATCTACAGGCCAGTCAGCCTCACCTCAGTCCTTGGAAAAATCATGGAGCAGGTCTTCAAGGAATCAATTCTGAAGCACTTGGAGGAGAGGAAAGTGATCAGGAACAGTCAGCATGGATTCACCAAGGGCAAGTCATGCCTGACTAATCTAATTTCCTTCTATGATGAGATAACTGGCTCTGTGGATGAGGGGAAAGCAGTGGATGTGTTATTCCTTGACTTTAACAAAGCTTTTGACACGGTCTCCCACAGTATTCTTGCCAGTAAGTTAAAGAAGTATGAGCTGGATGAATGGACGATAAGGTGGATAGAAAGCTGGCTCGATTGTCGGGCTCAACAGGTAGTGATCAATGGCTCCATGTCTAGTTGGCAGCTGGTATCAAGTGGAGTGCCCTAAGGGTCGGTCCTGTGGCCGGTTTTGTTCAATATCTTCATAAATGATCTGGAGGATGGTGTGGATTGCACCCTCAGCAAGTTTGCAGATGACACTAAACTGGGAGGAGAGATAGATACGCTGGAGGGTAGGGATAGGATACAGAGGGCCCTAGACAAATTAGAGGACTGGGCCAAAAGAAATCTGATGAGGTTCAACAAAGACAAGTGCAGAGTCCTGCACTTAGGACGGAAGAATCCCATGTACCGCTACAGACTAGGGACCCAATGGCTAGGCAGCAGTTCTGCAGAAAAGGACCTAGGGGTTACAGTGGATGAGAAGGTGGATATGAGTCAACAGTGTGCCCTTGTTGCCAAGAAGGCCAGTGGCATTTTGGGATGTATAAGTAGGGGCATTGCCAGCAGATCGAGGGACGTGATCGTTCCTCTCTATTCGACATTGGTGAGGCCTCATCTGGAATACTGTGTCCAGTTTTGGGCCCCACACTACAAGAAGGATGTGGAAAAATTGGAAAACGTCCAGCAGAGGGCAACAAAAATGATTAGTGGACTGGAACACATGACTTATGAGGAGAGGCTGAGGGATCTGGGATTGTTTAGTCTGCGGAAGAGAAGAATAAGGGGGGATTTGATAGCTGCTTTCAACTACCTGAAAAGGGATTCCAAAGAGGATGGATCTAGACTGTTCTCAGTGGTAGCAGATGACAGAACAAGGAGTAATGGTCTCAAGTTGCAGTGGGGGAGGTTTAGGTTGGATATTAGGAAAAACTTTTTCACTAGGAGGGTGGTGAAACACTGGAATGTGTTACCTAGGGAGGTGGTGGAATCTCCTTCCTTAGAAGTTTTTAAGGTCAGGCTTGATAAAGCCCTGGCTGGGATAATTTAGTTGGGGATCGGTCCTGCTTTGAGCAGGTGGTTGGACTAGATGACCTCCTGAGGTCCCTTCCAGCCCTGATATTCTATGATTCTATGATTGATTCTATTATTCTGTGATGTGGAGTCCTGATAATAGGGCAGGAGCTAGACTTCTGGAGAGATACCCTTAAGTTCTTCCACTGAACACTTCTCAGGGGTATGTGTACACTTCAATAAAATGCCCACGGCTGGCCCATGTCAGCTGACTTGGGCTCAAGGGGCTTGGAGTGCGGGGCAATAAAATTGCCTTGAAGGTGCTCAGGCTGGAGCTTGGGTTCTGGGACTCTTTGAGCAGGAGAGGGTCCTGGAACCCAGGCTCCAGTCCAAACCTGAATGTCTCTACTGCAATTTTATAGCCCCAGAGCTTGAGCCCTGTGAGCCTGAGACAACTGACAGGGGCTAGCCATGAACGTTTTATTGTTGAGTAGATATACCCTTAGAGGCATGAGAGACTAAGCCCAAGGTAGCAGAAGTTGTCTTAAGTCTATATCCTCATTTTAGGATTTAGTGGTGGATTCCAGGGGAGAGCCCTGTGAATCCTGGCCCTGAAAGAAGAGTGAATGTAGAGAGGTTGTGGGAGATCCCTGCTGACGGGCTGTGGTAGGAAGGAGTCCAGAGAGGCAGCAGCAAGTAATATGATGGAGCAAACCTTGGTTTCTGTACTGTAGTGTAGTGTAGTGGGAGGTCCTGAGTTCCCCTACAAGCCACCAGAGAAGGTGGTGTGAAGCCCCTGGCATAAGGGGATAAGGACTCTTGAGAGCCCTGAGATAAGAGACTGTAAGGACCACAGGGCCCAGAGTTGGTGCTGAAGACCTCTGTGAGGATGCTGAATTGTTGTGGTACTAAAACGTAACCCGTCAGAGGGCTGAGTCATGAGATGAGGCAGACCACTGCCGGACTGGGGCAACCATCAGCAAGAGGCCCTAGATGGGAGGAGAGGTGCTATGCTATTCCCAGCCATGAGAGGGTGTGCCTGGGATAAGGCAACCTTTCCGCACAGCCAGAAAGGGCTGAGCAGAGATTAAGAGCTAGGAAGGCACTGGGGAGGTCTCTCCAGAAGGCCCAAGCTTTAGAAGGGTCTGGCAGAGCTCCCCTAGTTGGAGGTGGCTGGGACCTGAAGATCTGAGGAAGGATCAGAAGGACTTGTGAAGTCTTGCTACAAGAGTGATTGGGTAGCCCTGGAGGAGGGCCATAAAGATGCAGCAAATGCTGAGCCAAGGCTGAAAACACTTTCAGTACACATGTGAAAAGGGAGATGGCAGACTTCATGACTTGGCCAATGGCAAAATCATGTAGACAGAAATACTGAAGCTAGCCTAAGAGCAGGAAACTAAAGTGTCTGTGACTTGGAGAGAAGAAGCTGAGATATGGGGTACCGAGGTGCTCTTGTTACACAGCCCATTACATTCTATTCCAAAACCTAACTTGCTTTTAATGGGTATTCCACCTCTCTCTCTGCTATTTCTAAAGCAGCACTAGCTGCAGTAGGTAGGCTCTAGACAAGTAAAATAAGAGGAGCACAAGATTTAATTAAAGTGGCTTTGGTATCCTTCTGGAGTGCAGGTACTTGTATGTGAGGTTTTGATCTGTATTAAATCATCATACATTTTGCTTCTGTTGTTGTGAAAGGGCATATGGGGTAGGGTGAATCTTCCACCATGCTCAGAAAGTGGTGAGAATAGTGCACACCCCCATCGCTCTGGTAGAGTGTTCTGCAGTCTACAACTCAGTGCTGAGAATACCCTGCCTCTTGCTCCCAATAGTGTTATGTTACTATACACAGATCCAGTTAATGTGCCTGTGATCACAGTGCTCTTGCTGTGACAGACAATCATGAGGTAGGCCCTGATCTCAGCCTATCATGGTTAGAAGGCGAGGAGAAGCACTTTGATTCCCAACTGGTGTTGAATGAGGGCAGAGGGAGTGCCTGGAACTGTGTCCATTTCTGGTGTCCCAGCTTGAAGAAGGAAGTTGGTAAACTGGAGAGGGTCCAGAGAAGAGCCACAAGAATGATGAAAGGACAAGACAATATGCCTTACAGTGACTGACTCAAAAAGCTCAATCGATTAAATGTAACAAAAAGAAAATTAAGGCGTGATTTGATTAGTCTATAAATATCTACCCGGTGAAAAAAATTTGATAACAGGGGGCTCCTCAATCTAGCAAATAAAGGTATAACACAATCCAATGGCTGGAAGCTAGACAATTTCAAATTGGAAATAAATCATAGATGTTTAACAGTGAGGGTAACTAGCCACTGGAACAATGTACCAAGGATTGAGGTGAATTGTCCATCACTGGCATTTGTAAAATCAAGATTGGCTGCTTTTCTAAGAGATACAGTAGAACTTCAGTTACGAACATCAGAGTTACAAACTGACCGGTTAACCACACACCTTATTTGGAACTGGAAGTACTCAATCAGGCAGCAGCAGAGACACCCCCCCCCCCCGCCAAAGCAACTAAAGTACACTTCGGTGTTAAACGTAAACTACTTTTAAAAAAAAAGAAAAAAGGAAAGCTTAAAAAAAATTTGACTAGATAAGGAAACTATTGTGCTTATTTCATTTAAATTAAGATAATTAAAAGCAGCATTTTTCTTCTTCATAGTAAAGTTTCAAACCTGTATTAAGTCAATGTTCAATTGTAAACTTTTGAAAGAACAACTGTAATGTTTTGTTCAGTTATGAACAACCTCCATTCCCGAGGTGTTCATAATTCTGAGGTAGAATCATAGAATATCAGGGTTGGAAGGGACCTCAGGAGGTCATCTAGTCCAATCCCTTGCTCAAAGCAGGACCAATCCCCAATTAAATCATCCCAGCCAGGGCTTTGTCAAGCTGGGCCTTAAAACCCTCTAAGGATGGAGGTTCTACTGTATGCTCCAGTCTAGGTCAAACAGGAATTAATTCCTGTGTTATACAGGAGGTCAGACTAGAATATGACAATATACCCTTCTGGGTTTATAGTCTAGGAACACTGGTATAGTATGTTCCCTGTGGCTTGTTCCACTCAGGAGAGAGGCTGCTGGGTGTGGAATAAGATGGCTTTTGTGGTTGGCCTGCTCTAATAGCTGTGGCAGAGAGAACAACAATAGTCCAGTCTAGAAGTGGCAGATGCCTGGATCATAGTTGCAAGATCCTATAATAATACCTTGCATTTATTTAGACAGGCAGTGTGATCACATGTATAGGGCATTGAGCTGTGAATCAGGAGGCCTGCGTTCAATTTCTAGCTCTGCCACTGACCTGCTGTGTGACTTTGGGCAAGTCACATCATTTCTGTGCCTTACCATACTTTATCTTTTTATTTAGGCTGTGATCTTCAATGGATCCTAAAGGAGTTAGGTGCCCATATCCCACTGAAATTTACCTAACTGGTCCTTTGAAAATCCCAGCCAAGGCTCTCTGGATTTGGGACTGTCTCTCATTAAGGGTTAACGGACAGACTAAATACTTCCTCCACAGCAGCTAATTGGCAGATCATCAACAACTGGGATAAAAATGTAAAGACTAGGCATAATTGGGCTGCCTGGGAATATGAGGGGATAAGTCTGCATGAGCCAAAAACTGTTGAGAAGTTGGAACCTACAGGGAGCAAGCATGGGAAGGAATTCCTCTGTGAAGGCGTCTGGGGGCAGATGAAGGTAGGAAGTGGCCCAGGGAAGCAGCAACGAATCTCAGGAAGCAGACCTTTACTGCTTAATACAGGGTTTCTGGGCTGGACCCCAGAACCAAGCAAGGTCTTGGGTTCCTCTCTACTAGGAATGTAAGAGCTCCCCGATGCAAGGGGGGAAGGACAGCTGAGGCCAGGGTGGGGCTGAAGACCTCATTGGACTTCTTTTGTTTGTTGTATTCTCTACTCTAAGCAGCCTGGTCAGAGAGCTGACTCATGAGAAGGGGCGATCCACTGCAGGCTCGGAGGGGCGGTTGATAGGGGAGCCAGAATCAGAGTACTGTACTATGCCTGGCCTTGTGTGGGGCAGGCTGGCTGGTGAGTGGGCCCTCTGTGCCAATTCATGCTATTTTAGTTGGTGTTTTTCATGGAACCCTGTCTTCTGGAGTCCCTTGACTATCTGAGAAACGTTTTTGTTTTGTTTTCAAATGAAAGCCAGGAAATTTCCTAGCTTTCAGGGTTACAGAAAAAAAAAAAAAGCTTGAAAATATGAATCACAAAGACTGAAAAACAAGAAGGCAAATAAGAAGAACACACATTTCATTTATTTAAATCTCATGGGGGTTTTTGAGGTGGGGAGGGGTATGACTCATGGATTTTGAATGCTTGTGGTTGACAATATTGGAGCCCTGATCTCAGCTGGGGCCTGTAGGTGTTACTATAATGCTCATAACTCCTATTAGGACATATGGGATCCCTCTACATTGTGCATTTGTTTGTGCAATGATGTGTATTGTTTCTTCAAATACATAACAGGAAGGCGGGCTCCTGGGGAAAGCTGTAGATAAAAGCTCTCCAGTGAAGCAAAAGGTGGTGGGTATTAGAACAGTTTCCTTTATTCTAATAACAGTTCTTGTTCAACATTGGAAGAAAATAACTTTGATTCTGCCTCCATTGCAACAAGGACATTAAAGTCAGTTCAATTCCCAAGGTGGTAAATATTGGAGACTTTTGGCACAGTTTTGGCTTTTCTGTACTATAGGTTGACCAGGTAGGTGGAAGCACCAGTTTGTATTATCGGTTAGGAAAACCTGCAGCCTAATGAGACTAAATTATATGTAATTGGCAGGTCTGAAACAAAGGAAACCTGGCTTGTTCAATTATCTCTTGATGTTGCTTTACTGTCTTTTTCCCAGTTACTGAAAATGAGAAGGAAAAGGGGGTTGATTTTCTTCAGCAGGTGGTGTGTGAAATTCAAGACCGTTTGATTTCTTTTCTGTAAAGAAAATAAGAACTGCACTTGGATTGAAAAATGTGTGCTTTTGAGCACTGGGTAGGTTTTTTTTCATGCTTTCGCTGAGTTCTCTACTTTGCAGGCAATGGGGTTGCTTATAAAGATGCTGACGAGATGAAACCGAACTGAAGGATGGATTTTATTGTTAAACTGAGCTAAATTGAGATCCTGATTACATGTAACCTTTGATTCCATTTTGGATTAAACCAAAATGTTTTATTTACCCTTGGGGAACTCCACTCCCCTTCAGTGGCTTTCATGTAATGTTGGATGACATACTTGGAAAAATACAAACCGCTAATACACAGGGGGTCAAACCTGCCTGTGTCAAAGCAGAGGCTTCCCAGCTCATGGGAACCATTGACTACAACAAGCTGCCTATATGCTTGAACTTAAACATGCTCAAGTGCTTTGAGCATTCTGATGCCCCTCCAGCAGTGCCTTGCGGGATCAAGCCCTAAATGATTAGACCTGTGCTGAAAACTGCAATCTGGTAGGGCTGGAGGTGTAATTCTCCCAGTGAGTGCCCAGAGCCACTGACTTCCCCAGCTGCATTGCTACATCACAGAGAAAAATAAATTCCATCACTCACAATGTATCTTTTTTTAAACGAATATATAAGGGGGTCTCCCCTTTCCTCCTTAATCCCCAGAGGACACTCTGCTCAGCTTGTAAGAAAAGTTTTGGGTAGACCCCTTTAAAGATTAGCAATGTTTGTTTAAACGTTTTGGTTTGGAGTTGGTAGAGTGGGGGAAATCCCAAAATAAAAATAGAGGCTAAATTCAACCTGTATATCATGTTGACTTTGGCCCCGTACACACAGTAAAACATGAGTGTCTTTTGTCAGCCAATGTACCCACATGATGGATTTGTTAAAGCATTCAGCTGTGCCTTGTGCGTCGATGCACTTATGGGGTTCTGTTAATCGCCTAGTTTCCTCCAGCAGTTCTTAAACTACAGGGAACGGTGGCAGAAAATCTATTCAGGGTTGGAAAGAGATGGCAACAGTGCAACTGCAGTCCTTGAAATGGATGTGGCCAGCTGGAGTGGGGAGGTGGCCGGCGTGCCCAAGAGTAGCAAAGCACTGATTGAAGATATGCCCCCTCCCCCCCCCCCCGCCCTTGGACAGCTTCTGCTGGTGGGGTTTCTGTGATGCTTTGGCCACAACTTAAATCTGCCTTTCCTGGTAGATCTCTTGGCGGAAGGCAATAATTAATCTCCTATTGAATACAGCTAGCGGGGGGGGTGGCCGTTTGCACCAGCAGACTGGTGCCATCAAGCCCATGGGGTGAGTGCACTGGCTTAGAATGTGGAAAGATCTTGTGGTGTTCCTTGCTTATTGGGTTGTGGACAGTGATAGAAGATCATCTAAAATGCTTAACACAACACTGTTCTCATTAAGGAGTTCTGCAGCTGACTTTAATGGGAACAAAGCCCACAACTTAACTTGCCGTCTGTTGATTTTGTTCTATGCTGGAAAAATAAATCCATCTTTAGGACACTATAATGAGATGAAACAAGTACACAGAAAAGTGGGGAGATGGCTTTGTAGCATTGGACTGCACAATGTCTGAGACCTTTTCTAATTCTGATCATATGATGTGGCTGGAGAGTGAGTGAGAGGGGGTGTGGGGGGTGGGGAGGGAGGTGCCTGGCCAGGGAAAAGATCAGAAGTAAGAAGCTTCCTAGAATGGGAGCTTGGACTCCAAGGTCTCTTGCATAAAATGTCTCTAAAAATAAATAATTGGTGTTTAGTGTTTCATGATGCTAATTCTGATTCCTAATTAGGTTGAATTAAAAACATGTTTTGTAGTGGCTGATTTGAATGCCTAAGGGGAGCTATATTTAATCTCTCCTAGAGACCTAGATTTCTTAACAAGCAAGTTGAGAAGTGCCATATCTCAACAATCTCTTCAGTGAACTGCTTCTAGATTGATGTCCAATGTAGTGTTCATTAGCATTCATATCAAGTTCATTTTCTAACCTGAGGAGTGGAGTGAGAGG
Organism: Lepidochelys kempii; assembly: GCF_965140285.1. Taxonomy (NCBI): domain Eukaryota; kingdom Metazoa; phylum Chordata; order Testudines; family Cheloniidae; genus Lepidochelys; species Lepidochelys kempii. The sequence goes on from NC_136380.1 coordinate 45,504,000, forward strand.
TGTAGAGAACTCCAGTTTCCAGTCTCTCTCTCCCGCTCTATCCCCCCTTCTGAGTCCTATCTGGGGAAGGAACAAGCTTGTGTGCACACACTCTGGGCTGGTCCACAGGATCTGTGTGCATGTTTCCTAGGCTGTTAGAGAGAATTGCATGGTTTGTTTCTTCTCCTGAGGTCTCATCCCACCCTCTTGCTTTCGGGAAGTCTGAGGTCGTAAGGCCTGCACACTCCCTGCCACATCTGATAGGCCTGTTCAGGTTTACCTCAAAGTTGGAGTCACCCTTGTGGATTGGGTGCAGGTGGAATGTTGTCACTTAAATGGGATTACAGATGGTATTGTTGGAACCCAAGTGCTTTTTTTATACTGCAAACATAATCTTTTTTTTCCAACAGATTCAGGCATTGGAGTAATGAAAGATACTCTGCATTATACCAGAGAGGAGCTCTGTGGCAAGACAAGCTGATCTTATTCTGACTTTTAAGCAAGCTGAAGAGACCATGCCTTCCACATGAAAGAAACCAGAGAGGTTGGAATAGCCAAAATATTGGGGTTTTTTGTTTTGTGACATGTACTGCTCCTAACTTGAAAGTAATACGAATAAATGCTGGAAAAGACTTCTTGAAATAAATTCTTACAGCTTCAAACAAGTACACTAAAGGAACTCTGGAAATTGGCTTGATTCATATTGGTACTTGTAATGACAACTGACATCTCATTTGTATACCCAGAAATGGCACTTGACTTCCAGTTTGATTAGCCTGACCTCTGAACAGGAAGTTGCTTCCTGACTGATTAGATACTTTCTTTTGTATCAAATGGCACAATTAGCGATAGTAGTCATCTTGTGGCACAGCCAGCTGAATGACTTGTAATTTTAGTTGGGGGTAGACAATTATATATTCCTATTCTTTTCATCTTAATGTGAGCCTCTTCATCCATGCTCACTCAGACAGCATCAGATAATAACAGCAAATAAGCAATTCAAATATCATTTGTACTTTCCTAGAATTCATACATTTTATTTGTGCAAGCCAATTCTAAACATCAAGTTATGGCAAGCTAAAAAGTCTATAAGTAATCAGGGTTGAGCTAAAATAAGGACCAAATCAAAATGTGGGGCAAAACTTTTGTTTCCAGAGTAAGTCAGGTTAACTTTTCCTCCTCCATCCGCTCTTGTGTCTGTATTGAGATGCAGAGAGATACTGTTCTCTCAGCATTTTGACTTAACCAGAACCGGATGTATTAAAAACATCCTCAAAACCCAATTTCACCAGATATGCAGTCTGGTTTCCAGACTGCAGTGGAGTTCTGTTTGGCCTAACAAACGTCCAGAGTATACTGTGCTTATCTAAACTGAAGTGAAGCTTAGAGTTACCCACCACTAATACTTCCGAAAATGTAGTGCTGCAAAGTTGCTGCCAACCGTCCTTAGAACAAGTCTGAATTCCGTAGGCCAAATTTTACTCCCAGTTCCACCCTTGTAGTTCCACTGCCTTCAAGGAAATGGCATGAGGCATAACTCGGATTGAAGTGTGGCCCATTTTTGACAAATGCATTGACCTAGGTGCCACTTTACTATGGTTCTAATGGAGGTTAGCCCAAAGACACTGCATTAGACTAGGGCAACTGTCTTCACTGCTTTACTCCCTGTGTGATCCCACAGAAATAAGAGGATTATATGGGCTGTATCTATGACTTCAGGATTGGACCTGAGTCTGTGGGATTAAGGAAAACGTAGTTTGGATGCTTATGGTGATTCATGTCTTTGTTTCGACGTAAGAGGTGGATTCAGACAGAACTTGTGCTCGGCTAGAAATCCCAAAGAGAAAAGCCCAGTCACTCAAACCTGATAGCTTAGTTAGACTGCAATGGATGTGCCAGTAAACATGTTTTGACATCTTACCCAATGAACACTATTTTCTGCATAGACTACATGTGTCAGGACTAGGCCTATTTTTTACTATAAAGCTTGAGGTGTAAAGTTAGCTGAGGCTTTTGTCAGAAACTCTGGAAGCACCCAAATACATTTCCCATGTAAATGGCATATGATGTACTGGATATTCTGACTTTCCACCACATATGTCTTTCTGTCATGTGTGTCACCCTATAGTGAACATTTCCCAGGACAACTGACTTTGTGGGGGGATTTTGCACCTTCAGCATAATGAAAACTGGACATGTTGGAGAACGATGTGGTACTGTAGTCTAGCCATAGTCTGAACGAGCCACTGGGAGCCAGGGGCTAATGCAGGGTTTAATGTTGGCTTTGCCAGTGGCATGGTGTGGCCTTCAGGGAAAAAAAAGTCAGAAGTGGGTTTCCCATCTCTCGGGGTGCTTAATTTGAGCCATCTAGTTGTTGATAATGTTACTGAATTTCAGAAATCTGTAGAGTGAAGAAATTGTCACATTAGCTTTCACTTGTATTGCACTGCAGTCCAAACGATGTGAAAGTGCTTCGTGTGTCACAAAGATCCTCCAGAAAAAAGTCTGGTTTATACATACGATTAAAAGGGTATAAAGAGAATCTGAAAGCTTGCTTTTTTTACAGTTATTTTAAAGGAAAGTTAATCTTCTGCTTTTGTTTTTCTTCTTCAAAATATCGGAAATGTCCAGGTTTTCGTTGCAGGATTAAGGCCTGGTTGACACTAAAAGGGTTTGCTAGTAAAGCTGTACCAGCAAACCCTCTTACTAGAGATTCAGTTTATACAGAGGAGTGCTTTTAGATGACACAGGAATTTAGGTTTGGAGGTTCCTCTGCACTTAATTAAAAGGATGAGGTGATGAACACATAAAACAAATTAATTCCAAGTTCAGTATACGGCGTAGGGATGTATTTGGGTTTTTTTGTTTGTTTGTTTTTTGTTTGTGTTGCTGGCATAAGTGGAATCTGCCATTCACACTTGCCCACAAGCTGCCAGCTCGCCCACCACAGAAGCAGAGCTTGTAAATGCCACCACCTGTAGCTACAAGCCCGGCTGGCATAGCCAGCACAGAAGCTAGCCTTCGTGAACCACAGCTATTTCCTTCATGGCCATTGCAAGTTTGGTCTCCTGCTACAACAGAACTTGAAAGTGGTGTAAGCTGTCTATGGCTTTCTAGGGATTTACAAGCTCACCTTGAAGAGCTTGTAACCATCAATCGTAGCTATTATCTCATGGGGTTTACTGTTCTACCAGCTGTCATGGGGCTTAAAAATTCCAAAAGCTCTGCCATTCGAGATTTACTGTTATGAATCTTTGCTATTTCTGTCATGGGACATAAACTGCAATGTAAGTTACATGTGTATAGGACTTGTAGGCTCCATCAGCTGCACAAGAATCACCGGAGTGTCAAGGAATTTATATGTCCAGCAAACACGTCCATGTTGCTTATAACTTTCGCAAGATTTTTCAGGGGTGGAATTTATAATATTAACAGGGTCCTTCACAGACCTTAGCATAATTCAAACCTGTGCTTTTAGAAACTCCAAGATTTTCCAGCTCATTTTAATAAAAATAGTCCTATGCACTAGTTTTCAGGCAAGGCTAATGTATACATTGAAGTTTTTAGGCCAACACACTTTTAGATGGATTATTTTATGGAGCCATTTAAATGGTTGTTTTGAAGAAATCAAACCCTTGTTATAGAATGCCTACCAAGCTCTGTCTGTCATATTTTGAGTCTGTGCCTTACATTTGGTTTTGGCAGATTGAGGTTGCTGAAACATCTGTGCCTCTAGCACATAGGAAATAAAATTTGAGTTCAATTTCTCCATATGCCTCCTTCAGCTTTCTGTTATTAGAAAACAAACATCTTGTATGGGCTGCCAGTTGTCCCCATTACATATTGTAGGTTGCACCTAATTTAAGACTTCCTTCTAGTGCTTTTATAGTCTGACTGAAGAAGTCTCATATTAATGATTCATTTAGTTCAATAAACATCTTATTTATACTTTTTTCATATAAAAATTATTAAAGCAACTGTATTAGTTTTAAAATGAGTTGTCTTTTTTTTTTTTTTTTTAAGGCACAACTCCTGTTTTGATTACTCTGGGTGTTTTTCTCTCTTACGTTCAAAATGTCCGTTTAAAGCTTCAGATCTTGAGACAAGCATATTTCAGAAGTACTACTTGTCCAACATGTACTGTCTATAACTTGTTCTGGGTTTCTTAAATTCACTCTCTAACCAAGCAGTTACTTTTTAGGCCATAATAGAAATATGAAATTTTTGAAATGTGCAGTACATTTCAAGCAGGTTAGAATAGACCTGGGCAATTTTAACGTTTTCCATTTCTCCCTCTCTGTCTCTCTAATTTCAGTTTAGTTTTAGAGTTCTTGTTCATGGAATAACAGGGCGTGGCTATTTTAATCCTACAGAAAAGAACAAACCAAGCCCTGTAGGAAGGAATGATATATTTCAAGTACTATAGATCCTCTTATACTCCCCAGGAGTGTTGGACAGTGGATCAGGTAGGAACCAATTCCCGAGAAAGACAAATAACTTTGATAGTGCACCATATTGAGTGGCTAAGAAAGTAACCTTGGTGTCTCCTTAGCCCCAGAGCAGGCTGACAAAAAGGAACAGCTTTGACAGCCCAGAGGACAGTCTCTGTTACCTGTCAAGTCACTCCCCGCCTGGGACTGCATGCAGCTGGTAGGTTACTAGGTAGGTGTCTGCTCTAGTCATCCCATCTCCCTCCATTCAGGGCAAGTCTGAGAACACCTGCCATGCTCCTGACATCTGAAAAAACGACCCATTCCTGAGTTCAGGTAAATGTTTTTGTTCTAAAGCCAGGCTAAGTCTCCACCACAGATAACGTTTTACCTCCCTGCGCTTCCAGCCTCACACCCCTCCTCCCTCTGAGGCTGATATGCCCTCTGGGGTGGGATGTTACAGGAGAAAATCAGTGTCACTGTGTAGGGCCTGGAAAGGCATCTATAGCCAACTCACATGCAGGTCCAGACCAGTCCCCTCCCTCCCTCTGAAGGAAACTCAAGAAGCAATACTGCTCGTGCAACTGCCAAATAAATCCCCAGTGGAACAAGAAAAATACACTGAATTATTAAACTGAATGTAGTGAGAAGAATAAACTCAAGCTCCTTCCCTCCTAGGGTTGCCAACTTTCTAATTCCAAAACCCGAACGCCCTTGTCCCGCCCCTTCCTGAGGCCCCGCCCCTGTTCACTCTACCCCCCCCTTCCGTCACTTGCTCTCCCCCACCCTTGCTCACATGTTCATTTTCACTGCAAGGCCCAAACAGGCATGTTTATTGTTTTGACAGATGTATTATGCTAATTTCAGGTTTTATTTGTTACAGGATGCTAGCGATGACAGTAAAATAGTCAAAAAGGGTCATTTTTTAAAAAAATGAAATTTCACAAAGGTTTTCATGATACTTTCCCTCCCCCTTCCCATTTTTCACAACCAGCTCCATGTTTTTTGTTCACTAAAGTCATTGTAATTTTATGTGTGGAATTAGGACCACACGTTATCACAGCTGCAATGCGTCCATTAAAGGCCCGCTCCTGAAGCCTAAATACAAATCCATAGAGCACAACCAAAGAAATGCAACCTGTCCAGATACCTATATAAATAAAATCTGTAGAAACTGACTCCCACACTTACATGCAGATACACACATGTATTCATGTGTACCCATCTAGCATGCACGAACACACATACTTCCACATTATTTATTATTACAATTGTTTTTTAGTGCCTAGAGACCCCTACTAAGATCCTGGCTCCAGGGTGGTAGGTGCTGGACATACCCATAAAAAGAGAGAGTCTGCAACAAAGAGTTTATAATGTAGCTAGACAAAGGTGGGGAGAAATGTACGATACATTGGCTCTTCTGCAATTACTAGTCAACAATATTCACTTTAAGAAAGAATAAATTTCTTTTAGAGTTCCCGTCTCTTCTAAAAAAACCTTCTTATGAAATGAATACACACACATTTTATGTCATCAATTTTTTTGTGCACAAGCCAGCCCAAAGAGTAAAAGTCAGAGTTAAGCTGCAAATTTTATTCACACAGGTATACACGCATGTGGCATACATGCACCTCCCTACACAGACACACTGTCTCTTACACACATACAATGCATGCATGCATGCACTCGCCTACACGGACACACCCAGCTGGGAAAGGAGGAGGGTGGGCTGGAGCGGAAAAGGTGGGGGGTGAAGGAGAGAGGATGGGGAGGGAAAGAAGCCAAGGATGAGAGCATGGTGGGGGTGAGAAGGGGCAGTGGGGGGGTATGTGGGGTGGATGGGGATGCAGGGGGAGGCAAAAGGCTAAAGGTGCATGAGGATGTGGGGGGCACAGGGGTGTACAGGGACATAATGGGAGTGCAGCAGGGTATGAAGGTGAATGGGGTGCAGAGCTGTGGGGGGTGAGGGACATGGGGGTGGCAAGGCTGGGTGGGAGAGCGCTGTAAGGAGTACAGGGCTGGGATGGGTAGGTGTGGGGGACAGGGCAGGATGGGAAAGGGGAGGGATGCAGTGAGGGGGACAGGCATGCAGAGAGGTTTGGACAGGGAGGGATGCAATGATGGGGAGGATGGGGGTGCAGCCCCATTCCCGGCACTCAGAGATGGGGATACATACCTTCAACTCGTGGGTGCCAGTGATAGGATGACAGACGGGGGGCAAGGGAGGTTGCCACAGGGCATCCTGCAGCTCGAGCCCAGCCACAGGAGAAGTGTGAGGAGGAGGAGCGGGCCCGCAGCAGCAGGACAGGAGTGCGCCATGACCCCTCAACAATCATCTGCTAGGCATGCTAGTTTATCCCCTGCCCCGCCCTGGTCAATGGGAGCTGTGCCTGTAGGGGGTGGGGCATCACATGGCCCCCCTGGCTGCCCCTATGTGTAGGAGCTGGAGGAGGGACATGCCGGCTGCTTCCTGGGAGCCATGCAGCAGCTAGCAGGGAGCCTGTCAGCTCCGCTGCACGGCGCTGCCAACCGGACAGTCAATGGGTGTTCTGGTCGAAAACCAAGACATCTGGTTACCCTATTCCCTCCTTGAGCAGCAACAGTGCAGGGCTGCAGTGGGAGGAGTGAGTACCCCATTGCAGCTGTTACAGCTGCGTCCGTGTGCTGTCTATGTAGGTGCTGGAACAGTGCAGAACCGTGTGATATGGTCCCTTTCTGGTGAACAGGGCTCTTTGTTCATTTCAGAGGGGAAACCATCAGGCCTCCCTATTACCCTGCGGTAGTGTGATGGTGGTCTTTCTTTCTTTCTTTCTTTCTTTCTTTCTTTCTTTCTTTCTTTCTTTCTTTCTTTCTTTCTTTCTTTCTTTCTTTCTTTCTTAATGTCCTATTTGATTGGGCTGCAAAATGGCCACTGTGGCTTGATTTAAATCACAATTAAAACCAGAGATTTTAAAAATCATTGATTTTTAAATCAGCAAGTTGGAAACTGATGTCAATAATAGATTTTAATCTTGTTTTGCATTTGTACTCTTTAGATGTTCTCCTAAGGAAAAGTTGATTCTCATTGCTTGGTAACCATTAAAACACATTTATTTGCCACATAAATCAGCCATCTGTCTGATTAGAAATAAAAAAAAATTAGTAAATGGCAACAAACAGATCTCTGAAATGTTTGCTAACTTTTTCCATACTTAGTATGCTTCAGAACCTTTAAATTCTGAACTTATAAATCAATATCTGAGAAGTGCAAATCTACTTCAGATCTTAGAAGATGATGTGGCAGCTCTTGTTAAGCAAATTTCTGCAGAGGATGTTGAAGATGGAATTAAGAATTTAAAATCCAGTAAAGTCCAGATCCTGGTGTGTTTTCTGGGGGTTACATCAAGTGTTGGACCCTATTTTAACTCAATTGTTTAATGGTGTACTGCAGAGGAATAGATTCCAGATTCAGGAAAGAGTCAAAAATTGGGGCCACTCCTAAAGAAGGAAAAGATCTTACCAATTGTGCATCATATAGACTTGTTTCTTTAATGTGGATGCCAAAATTTATCGCAAGGTGCTAGCAAACAGATTATCTTGCCCAAATGTCTTCACCCTAACTAATCTGGGTTTGTTGCTGGCAGAAAAACTTTGAATTTGATCTATAATGCTAATTGTAGCAATTCTTCGCGTGTGCTGCTTTTCTTTGGATGCTGGAAAAAGTCAATTTGCACCTAAATATAGCCCTTACATTAGATTTGGTGCTTCTTTTTGTTAATGAGGCAAATACACTTTCTTTTTATATAAAATATATACATTATAACACACACATTTATTTAGGTGATTATATAGCTTAATTTATATTTATTCAGATTCTTAACTTATACATTTTTATTTGTTAGAAAATGGTGAATAATGCATTTCTTTGATACTAATCAATTATAAGATAACTAGTAATTCTATTTGGATGGAAATTAAAATTCAGTTAAGATGCATTAAAACATCATTTTTTTTTATTAAATGTGCTGCAAACAAAAAAACGTTTTTTGCATTTAAAACTAACTGATTTGTTAAAGGAAGTACTACCTGTTTTAGTGAACTGCTTATTTCTGGTCACCAAGTAGTTCCAGATTTTAAAACTAGTAGATCTCTTCCTCTAACACCTTGTTTTCCTCTTCCAGTTCATGAATAAAAACAAGCTTTCCTGCTTTTTCAACTCCCAACTGGTTTCTTGACTTTTATTGAACTGAAATGAAGAAAATAGTTTCTGCACCTATTGATGCCAAAAGCTGGTTTAGCACTTGAGCCTACTGATTTTCTGTGCTTAGCCTGTGACTTCTACAATTTTGTACTGCAAAAGTATCGATTGACATTTTTATTAAAATCATTTATTTTAGATCATAGTAAATTTAGACCTTGTCATAATTTCAAATTGAATTTAAAAAGGTTTATTTTTAAAAAGAAACCTTTATATAATCCTTTTTTTATGGGTGTCCTCTTTTAAAATTTGTTTCTCTAGCCATAGGCAGTAAAACTGGTTTCATAGAGGATTTCCCCAAAAATTAAAGCTGGGGAAAATGTCATCATAAAGCACAGGCATAAACTAAAGAAACCTTGTGCTCTAAAAGAAAACTTGCTACAGCTGTCAAAACAGCCTGGTTAAGTCTGTGAGTGGAATGATACAGATTAAAGTTAGCTGTTAGATCCTTTCCAGCATTTGTGATCTGGTTGTGACTAAAGATAAGTCAAGCTCATCTGATTGGGATTGGGCTCCATACTTTCCCGAAGTGTAGTGTGTGTGTGTGTAAGCAGGGTCTGAATGAACTTTCCCCTGACAGCTAGCTAGGAGTGGGAGAGACTTCAGGAGCAAACTGTATTTACATGAACACACCTACACTGCCAAGATATCCTGCAGATAGAGCAGTGTTGCTCAAAGTGATCAGTTTTGGCAGGTGTTGGGGTACAAATCACTTTATTACTGAATGCAGGGGTAGTGAAATGTTATCAATGTTTGTGTCTTTATTACATGAATAAAGGGGAGCAGAACTTTGCTTAACCTGTCCCAAATGAGAGGGTCACCCTCAGCTGAAAGGACCTTGTTAAGCCAGGGGCTCGAATGCCAGACCCCTGTGAAAGTAAAATGGGTGGGGACAGGTGTCTTAGCCAGGAGGTGTAGATTCTCCCTAAGGGTCCCTGGTCTGGTTTAACCTGTTCTTTCCCACTGTTCAAAGATAGAGCTAAATAGGCTCCAATAGGAGCCTTTGTTATTTTAAGTGCTTAAACAAGAGCTGAAATCACTTGTGGTGGGACAGCGTTTCTGCCCAGCCTGCTAAAAGCTGAAAATCACTAAGCAAATGACCTGTAGAGGCCATGGCAGATGGCCAGCGGGAGCAAGCATAGTGCCTTCTTCTCCAGGTGGGAGGTGAACTCAGACAGATGTACCTCTCAACCCTGGGTCCTCACGGACCAATGACAACCACTGTGAGTGGGGTATGGTGAGGGAGCAGAGAGAGGCACAGAAAAGGAACTTTTGGCTGTAGAACTCGAGAACATGAGGTAGAAGACGCAGCCCCATGCACTCTGGGCTGGGTATCCTGCTCAGTTTTATGATTATGATTCCTGCTTGTGGCATTTTCCCTAATTAATGTCAAGTGACTTCCCTACTTTCAATGAAAGTTTCTTTTCTACACTCAGACTCTGTGCTTGCCAGTGGAAAAGTATTGCCTCTCAGAGGGGCCCAGGGTGGTGTATAATTTTCCTAGGTTACTGGGTGCAGGCTCAAACTGGGTCTGTGTTGTATTGTTGACAAGGAACCCCAAGATACTGAACCCGGCCCTGGTTGCTGCCAGCTCCACAGGGCAGAAGGATTACATGTGTATGGGGTTGGAGTGGGATGATGTAGAGTGAGTTTTTGTTCTAGTCCATTAGAGAGATGGGGACAGATACGATTTGGATTCTGATCTGGGGTTTTGGTTCAGACCCATCTTTAGTGATGATCATCTTCTTTGATCTTAGCATTAGCAAGTAAGACCACAAAAATAACTATTAATACAATTTCTTGTAGTTGTGACTTTAAGGCTCTGTCTATGCTACCGAACCCTAGTAGACAAAAGTATACAAAACTGTTCGACATTGAGTCCTTGTTCTGCCACCTGCTACTGATAAATTATCCTCTTCTGTTGGCATTGCCTGAGTTCAACACTAGTTATAGAAAAGCATGGTAGACCCGGCTGAGATGAGATGGCTGCTGGTTTGGACATGAATAGAGTTCAACACTCATTTGCCTATACTAGGAAACTTTTTTCTCATTACTGTCAGTAATGGGTGCTGCTGAACCAGTGTTGAAAATGGTTTAGCTGCAAGTGCAGATGGAACCAAACCATGTTCAGTAGCACCTCAGAAACCATGGCTGGACCATTTGAGAGAGATTCCCTGGTGTAGACAGGACATGGGTGTTGAAAATCATTTGACAAGAGTTTTCACCTTTGCTTTGGGATGTTGTGTATATTAAACACCTGATCTGTCTGCAGTAAGGATGTTTTTGAAAAATTACCCACTGATCTACACTGCTGGGAGCCCTCACATAGACAGCTACTGGATGCCAATCCTATTTTCAGCAGCATGTTGCCTAGATTTGCTTCCAGCACAGTTCTTTCTATATCTACAGCCACAGCCTGAAGAGACTTCCAAACCCACCCCTTTGCTATTGCCATAATTAAACATAGTTAACCAGCTAATCACTCTGCAACTGCAAGGAAGGGCCCTAGGGCAGCAGACAAACTGCTGTCTTTGTAGGAATCTGTGCCAATTATTGAAAATATGGTTGGAAATATTTTAATGCTTGTAACTTGCAGTAACAGGCTGATCCCTTGAGTATGTGAGTTGAGATCAGGATATGCAGTTAGGAACATAAGGTAGTAGTCCAGTACAAATAACAGGCCATCTACAAATTGATATAAGCAAATATTCTACCGTGTATAACTGTCTACTTTCTCTTGGTGGCAGCAAACATTTTTGTCATCCTTAATTGATGGCGTAAATTCCAAAATAAATGTTACTTTTACTGCATGTGGAAACAGTAGAGGAAGGTCTGGGGCATTGTGACCTAGAAATAAAACAGTGCCTTTAGTCTGCCAGTTCAGGCACAGCAATAGCATAGCACAAATACTCATGAAAGTCAGTCTCCATCTAATTAGAGACCTGAAAATATATCTTAATGTTGCGATTGCTTGCAATTAGTTACAGATTCTAGTGATTGCATCAGCATTCCAGTACCCTGCCTGGAGTACATGGAAAAAATGCATTTTAAAGGGATACAATGAATAGATTATAAATTTAGCAAGTATAAATAGATTTGTCATGTAAGAGTCCCTCCCCTCACAAACTTGACCAGGGTTATCAACTGATAAAGGCACTTTATTTTGCTGGATTTCTCCAGATGTTTTTTTGACAGTCTAGAATTTTAATACATACTTACTTGCACACAATCCTAAATATAAACTGCATTAAAGTGTTTTAAAGAATACCTGAAAACATGGTGTGTGTGCCTCTCACACATACATTTACCTAGAAACCTCTTGTTTATCTCATACATTCAATGAGAGTTTCTTCTGAGTAAGGACTGAAGTATTCATCCAAATGAAACTGCTATAAGAGACCCCTGAATTATAAGGTATCCTTGTGCAAGGATCCAGGAATTATTGTCAGATCTATTTTTAATCTTTAAATCAGTGCATGTATTGTTGAGTTTTCTGCATTTATTTATTTTATAAAAGACTTCAATTCCATTTAAATATATTAGAGGAGAGGGTTTTTTAGAAATTGTGCCGTATAAGAAAGCTGTTTGAAAATATTAAAAAACAGATGAATATGAGGAAATTTGGCAGCCATTCAGACATCTGTATGTACAACCAGACTGAGCTGTGTTCACAATTCTCTGTACAGAGGAAGGCTTTGATGTCTTTGGTTATAATCAGTCATTCCAAAGAAAAGCAGCCTCTTAAAAAGTTACTAGGGTGGGTACAGGGTTTCTCATGTGACGTTGACAGCGACCTTCCATGGAAAATACAGCGTGAACTTCTAATTCCCTCAAATATAGTGTGTGCCTTTCTGTTTTTGTCCCTTTGGATTATTTGCTTATGGCAATATGCCTCTGTCATTCCTCTCAATTATAGTGAACCTTGTCACAGAACTTGTTTCAAGTCATTAAGGGAGAAACTTATTCCAGTGAAGATAGCTTACAGCAGGTCCTACACATAATTTAAGTCCCATCTTAAAAGCCAGTCCTAAGGTCCTCTCTGTCAAGCTGCCATTAACTGTAATGGGAGTTTGCCCAAGGAAGGGCTGATCTAACTCCTGAAGTGCAGTTTGTGTGGGACTTTTGCATATGAGTGTGTTTCAACCTCACTAAATTGTTGCGTCATTATACACTGTAATTAATTAGTAACCTAAAACAAAGTGTAATGCCTCATTTTCATAGAGCCAAATTCTGGTAGTGCCTACAGTAGTACTTGTGTCCTCTTGTATTGATTTATTTTGACCTTACATTTTGGTACGTTTTCAATCTACTCACCTACTTTCCATAATTATCTTATTATTGTGATGGGCAGCAGTATAAGACTATTTGAGTGCAATGCCTTCCATATAAAACCAGTAGCTAAGTTCGTAGTGGACTTCATGGAGACTTTGGCACTTCTCCCTTTTTGGAGACAGAACTCTGTTTGTGGTGTCCTCTTTTTTTTGCTATTTGTTTGGTTTTTTTGGGGCAAGGGGCTGGCAAAGGCTTTGGGAATAGAAGGTGTGTTTGAGTTTCAAGCATTGTTTATTGTGTCAAGGCTTTCTTAAAGATGAAGGCTTTGCAATGTTTCCTAAAGACAGTCAGACGCAAGATTTGCCTGATCTGTTCTGGAAGCTTGTTTCATAGACATCCAACTATGACAGAGAATGCTTTGTCCCCAGCTTTTGCATGTGTAACCCTTCTGCCAGGTGGAGTCAGCAGCAACAAGGGCTGCGTTCAATATCTAGGAGTTCCTCTTAACAAAATAGAACCAGTGTGAGCCCCTACCCAGTAATCTGGGAAAACTAAGCAGCCAGGTGGTGTTTCTAAGAGGCAATATTTCCCCACTCACAAGCACTGAGACTATGTGTAACAAATGCTTTTATTAAAAGGGAACCCAGCATTAATTTGGGAAAACACCACAACCACAATTCAAAAGCCTGCTGTGCTCATGGGGGCTGGACCCATGGAGAAGGAGAGCAGCTGCATTCTGTACCACCTGGAAACTATGCATCATCTTCACATTCAGCTTCAGATGCTGTCATAAATATAAAGGGAAGGGTAAACCCCTTTGAAATCCCTCCTGGCCAGGGGAAAGCTCCTCTCACCTGTAAAGGGTTAAGAAGCTAAAGGTAACCTCGCTGGCACCTGACCAAAATGACCAATGAGGAGACAAGATACTTTCAAAAGCTGGGAGGAGGGAGAGAAACAAAGGGTCTGTGTCTGTCTGTATGATGCTTTGGCCGGGGACAGAACAGGAATGGAGTCTTAGAATTTAGTAAGTAATCTAGCTAGGTATGTGTTAGATTATGATTTCTTTAAATGGCTGAGAAAAGAATTGTGCTGAATAGAATAACTATTTCTGTCTATGTATCTTTTTGGAACTTAAGGTTTTGCCTAGAGGGATTCTCTATGTTTTTGAATCTAATTACCCTGTAAGATATCTACCATCCTGATTTTACAGGGGGGATTACTTTATTTCTATTTACTTCTATTTTTTATTAAAAGTCTTCTTGTAAAACACTGAATGCTTTTTTCATTGTTCTCAGATCCAAGGGTTTGGGTCTGTGGTCACCTATGCAAATTGGTGAAGCTTTTTATCCAACATTTCCCAGGAAAGGGGGGGGTGCAAGTGTTGGGAGGATTGTTCATTGTTCTTAAGATCCAAGGGTCTGGGTCTGTAGTCACCTAGGCAAATTGGTGAGGCTTTTTACCAAACCTTGTCCAGGAAGTGAGGTGCAAGGTTTTGGGAAGTATTTTGGGGGAAAAGACGCGTCCAAACAGCTCTTCCCCAGTAACCAGTATTAGTTTGGTGGTGGTAGCGGCCAGTCCAAGGACAACGGGTGTAATATTTTGTACCTTGGGGAAGTTTTGACCTAAGCTGGTAAAGATAAGCTTAGGAGGTTTTTCATGCAGGTCCCCACATCTGTACCCTAGAGTTCAGAGTGGGGGAGGAACCTTGACAGATGCAATCAGTTACAGTAATCCAGCTTGGTGGTGATAAATGCATGGATCACTGTGGCCAAGTCCAAATCCAAGAGGAGGGGATGAAGCTTCCTAGCAAGCAGGAGGTGAAAGGAAGCACTTTTGGCAACTGATAGCACTTTGTCATTCAAGCTTAGCGAGGAGTCCCAGGAGCCTAAGGAGTTGCACCATGGTGGCCCCTGCTTTCTCCCAGTGGTCGCATGTAGATACTGAAGAAAAACAGGAATAATATTCTTCCCTGAAGAATTGTTACCCATCACCACTGTGAGTTCTCTAGTGGCTCTCATCATGCCTCGCCAAATAGTGCTGGGCTATCTACTCCAATGATGATAATGAGAAAACTAATATTTTACTTGCCCATCAAGAAAAAATTACCCGATTTCATGCATGGGGCAAGGGAACTTTTGCCAGACTGGGTTAATTACCTCAAAATTCTTATAAAAAAACCCCTTTTAACTAGAATTTTATATTTCACTTCTCAATTGGTACTCTACTTTCCTTCTAAAATTCTCACTTCTAAAGTGTCTGCTGTTAGATGCTGTACTCCCAACTACTTTGAATTATGTAGCAACCCTCTCTCTCATTATTCCGAAACTCTCTGAATCTGTTCAAAGTGCTTCTTTTTCAATTGTGAAGTTATAATTAGGGTAGATTTCAGCTCTTATTGTGCACAAGTCCAAACTACAAGCCTGTTATCAGAAAACCGCTCTCAATACCAGGTTTTCATGACTAATCCTCATGATAGTGGAGTGAAGAGGGAGAGCTTTACTTTGTGGCAGCATCTTCACTGTATTCTTTGCATCAAATGACATGAGGTTGTGTTATATGTCAACCAAGTTTTAATAAAGGTTTTCCAAAGAGATCCATCTATGCTCTATGGATCACAAAAGGGGCCTTTATGACCAGAAATTTCTAGCATGTGAAATCTTGGCAGCAATAATAAACCGACATTAGTAACTGCAGAAAGGCTCTTCATTAATCAGAGCCTCCATCTGGATGAAGGGGGTGATAATAGGGATGGGAATGTTCAAGGAGTCTCAGGGGAATGCAAAGGTAAGACTCTGAAACAGGGCAATTGTCTGAAACACACAGTGGCTGTAGCTATTTCCACAGCAGTGTTTATATGAATCATCTGGATTTATGCTAAACACTTTTACAGGTGATATTATTCAAGTCTGAGAGTCAGCTGCATTACCACTTTCATACCTCACTGTCTGACAGTCGGGCAAAGAATTAACAAGTTATTTGCAAATGTATCATGGGAGTAGATTATTTGACTAATACTATTCTGTCATCTCTACATTCAAAGCAGCCTCAAAGCACACTGTCTCCTCCTCATTTTATTCACTTTCCACACACAATAAATCTTGTCTGCCTTGGACACCTATACAACCAGATTTCTCCACTCCTAGGCAGAGGTGAAAGTAACTTAAAGGACTTACCGTTACTCCGGAGTCCTGAGCAGGGAGCATGCCCTCGACCGGAAGAGGCGGGGCCTTTAAATACCCAGGCCCTTTAAATCAAGATTTAAAGGCCACAGGGCATCAGCTGTGGCTGGGAGCCCCTGGGCCTTTAAATCACCCCCAGAGCTACCAGCTTCAGAGGCAGCTGGGAGCCCTGGGGAGATTTAAAGGGCCCCGGGCTCCGGCCGCTGCTACCACATGGGAGTTCCGGGCCCTTTAAATCACCGCCAGAGCCCAACCGCCGCAACCCCGGGGCCCCGGAAGCGTGGCTCAGGCCGCGCTTTAAAGGGCCACCACTACCCCAGAGGCTCCGGTAGTGGGGCTCGGGCAAGGCTTTAAAGGACCCGGGGCTCCAGCCACTGCAGGGAGCCCGGGGCCCATTAAAGCGCCAGCCTGGGGAAGCCGGTCCGGCACGGCGTACTGGCTCTTGCTGGTATGCCATACCGGACTGGACCGGCTTACTTTCACCTCTGCTCCTATGGGAAATACTGTAAAAATGCTTTCTTGTTTATGAAACTCTAGACCTTGATGTTAGGAAGAGGGAGCTTTTTAAGTGTCTATGTGTTAGTGGGGAGGGAGGTTGTTTACTACCCAGCTATGACAACACTGGATTGTCATTGGAGAGAAAAATACACAAATGTTACTACTGCCAGTTCCTTAACAATTTGCTCTCCCCTTTCTGGAGACCATGTTGCTTCTGAGATGTGAAATTGGGCCAGGGGAAGGGAATAAAATCCTGGTATAGTGGAACCATCAAGATATGCTATACTGAGTATTCATCAGATCTTATTATGGTCACCCTTGTGCACGCGCGCTCTCTCTCTCTCTCCTCTTCCTTGTTCTGTCTATGACCCTCATGTGTTGTGTTCTGTTATATAGAGATTGTGAACTCTTTGGGGAAAGAGACTTGTTTTAACATGTTTCAGTGAGTGAGCAAACATCTTTTGGGATGCTTGACATGAAGTACAATTTTATTATATTGTGTGACATGGTTTCTTGTACTGATATCACTTTATCCATTATCTCAATACCTTAACATCTCTGTTGACTTGATTGAATCGACTTAAAATTTACAAAGATTATTTGATCAGTGTAGTATTAGTTCAATATCTGATGTATCTTCTATCTGGGGATTAACTACGATACCTAGAGTGGGTAGACTAGATGACCTCAATGACTTTCCACATCTAACTTCTGTGACTGATTGTATCAGAGCGTCTCCAGACGCTTTCTTGTCGTCCTAACTTAACATATAGAATGATCTCCATAGACTTGCATGTAGATCATTCTCTCATTTAATCTTGACAGCATAATGAGGTCTCCAAAGTTTTAAAGTGACAGTGAGGCATTCCCTCCCGTTATGGTGAACTAGTATAGTGAAAAGAAACAACTGAGTATTCTCTGCAGCTGTTTTCCAAGTATGTGAACGATTTATAGTTTTAAATCTCTCCATCTTCAAGATACTAATAGTCATAAATCCATGATAAAGCATAACTTCAAAATAGGCCACTTTAAATTAATTGGACTATCTGCACCTATGCATTAAAGATAAGGCACCCATAATCTGGTCTATTTAATCAAAATGACATGATTTGTTCTACAGAGATTTCTATACCAAACTCACACTGAGCACCTTCCAGAAGTGTGTTAAGCAACATGACTCCCCATTTGTCACATGCTGGGAGGGATGAAGCAAGTGGTGTGAGGGAGAAGCAAGTGCTGTGTAGTGTTTTATTTTGATAGGTTAATTATATATTTTATAAATGTACTGTGACACTCTGTACCTGAAAGTAGCACCCTGGCACCCCCATATTCACCACTGTTGTATCATTGTTTTGTACAAATTATGCCTTGTGAGGTATAATTTTAAAAGTCTTGATTTGTTGAACATTAATATCCTGTTGGACTGTCTGTGCTATCATTGTATGTGGCGTTATGAAGTACTGCTATATGTGCTATTGAAATATTTCTATCTTGCTGTAGCTAATAAATCTGGTTTTATATTTTACCTAAAACTTTTTTCCCCTGTCAAAATGCGTGCAAAATCTCAGATTACAAAGGCTAGTGTATGTCCACTCTACACTGAGGAAATGGCAAACTACTTACTGATCTTGCACTGCCCAAGGGAGCCTTGAGCAGTGTAAGATGGTACAGTTCTGGGGTGCAAGGCTGAGAGCTGGGGGGAATTGGTTGAAGCCTCTCTATTGATGGCTCATGAGCGGCTGGGAGATCATTCATGTAACTCAGTTGGGATCTGTCCCTGCCTGTAGATGGCTGTGTAAGTACAGTGCCTGTCAGATGCTTGTAGCTTGACACTAGCACCCCAGTGCGAGGGACAGCCCAGGCTGGTTTGTTTATATTAGAGAAGGCACGATCAAAGAAACATGGCTCGCACTTGGAGCAAAAAGTGGCAAGGTTTCTGATAGTCCTTAGCTATTGAGAAGGTTCATTCTGCAGTCATGGGCTGCCCTCTAAGAAAATTCAGTCTCCTGCACCTCTGAGCTTCTCTCTTTTTGATGAGAGTTCCATTGTGCCAGAGGAGTGGAGCTGTTGACCGCAGTCTCTTCAGATATCCTGGGGCCAGGCCATGAAGCACTTTGAAGATCAGGAACGAGATCTTGAGCTAGATTTGAAATTCTGTGGGAAGTCAGTGTAGACAGCAGAGGACAGGTGTGATGTGCTCACAATAGCCTGTGTTGCTGAGGAGTTGTGCTGCAGCATTATGTACTACTTAGACTTTCCTAAGTGCTCAAAGTTTCATGCCCATGGATATAATATTCCTGTAGTCCAGCCGAGAGGTGACAAAGGCATGAATGACTGAGGCCAGGGCTTGGCCTGCCAGGATGGGATGGAGTCTCCTAGCCCGCTGGATCAGTTAGGAAGCATTACTTGAGGTTGTTGCTATGTGAGAGCTCAGCATCAGTGAGGAATCCAAGAGTACTCTTAGACGACAGACTGAATTGGCCTATTGTGGATTTGAACTTTACATTAATGGAGATTGCACTGTGGCTGCAAACTCTTCAGAATACTCTTCTCTGCCCACCAGTTTCACCACCATTTTGCTCACAGTTGGCTGAAGCTGAACCCTTCATCTATCAGCTGATCTCATCCAAACACTGGGTGATCTTGATGGCAGTGGTGTGGATCATATATGGTGAAGGATAGGTACGGCTGTGTACTATCTACCTATTGCTGGCACTTGCATCCATGTCACCTGACTGATTTTTACCTAGTTGTTGCATGTAGATGTCTAAAAGGTCTGGAAAGAGAATTGATGCTTGTGGGACTCCCCACATGAGGGGTCTAGAGGTAGAGTTGCAGCCAGTTTCCCATCACATGGGTATGTCCCTCTAAGAAGGACTCAAACCATTTTAGTGCATTACTTTGGACCCCCTACCACCTGTCTCAGGTGACATGGCAGTATTTCATGGTCAACAGCATTGAATGCTACAGAGAGGAAAAAGAGAATGAGAATGGACATCTGGTCTCTATCCCTTGACAGGAGGAGATCATCAGTCTGTACCACTAAAGATGTTTTGGTTCTGTATCCTGGCCTGAATCCAGATTGTGCTGGGTCTAGAATGTTAGCTTCAGTTAGATGGGTCTAAATGGCTCGGTTATATACCAACGTGCCAGAAGGCTATGGGCCAATGTGGCATTCAGCTGGACAAAAGGTAGATGTCCTTATGTTATTGCCACTGTAGATGTTGTAGGAAGACTTTAGGGTTCTTCTATAATCAAACTGCAGCAGATAATTCTCCCTTGTAATTATTGGATGTCCCAATTTAGCACGTAAAACCTTCAGGTTACATTTCACCGGTGGTATCCTAAACAGACTTATGTAGTCTCTCACTTGCAGCTTGAGAAAATAGTCTGGCAATATACAAATCCCCTGCCTCTTCACATTCTCCTTCAGGCAGCAGATACTAGAATTCTATTTTAGAAAGACTAAAGGTTTGTAGGAGTAGATATTCAGGTTTTTAGAATCTTACCCAATCATCTTGCAGAGAGCTCACATAGGCAATGTTAATATGAATGCTGCACTTTGTAACTGAGTTCACAACTTCTAAAATCTGTTAGAATGTCTATCGCTATATGCACCCACACACATTCCTGTATATGAACACACAAAGTAGTAATTATGAAAGTTAAAATTTGATCTGAAAATCTTTTAGATTTTTCATCATCTCCATAAAACTATTTGTAAACTATTTCCTAGCCCTGCCACTAGATAAAGAATATATGATGTGATATAAAGGTGTTATGAGTAATGTTGCAATCCCAAACTCATGTCCATAAGTGGCAAAGCGAGTGCCAGTTGTTGCAAATGAATGTTGACACAACTTTATACCACACAGTCATGTATCTTCTTTATGCCATGTATTTTCCAGGAAAAACTATTTTAAAAAGCTGAAGAAGCTTATTGGTACTATATTTCATAGTGTCAGGTGGCCTTTGTTCCAGTCCAACTGCACAACCCTTTGAGACATTTCTAAAATGCACTACATCACGTAACTTTTCTATTTGTAAGTATGTCATGACTTTAAGTAGAGCTGAGTGGAGAAAGGTGATTTAGTTTCATGGAGGATTTTGATACTTTGAAATTTTGATTTTGTTCCAATTTGGAGTGAAACCCAAAATTTTCAAAGTTCTCCACAAAAGGGAATAGAGCCCTGGCTTTGGGGTAGTCTGCCTGGTGGGCTGGGCTAGAGTTGCAGACTCTGGAAACCCTGGGAGCCTAGGCTGCTGAGAAGCCAAGAGGCTGACTTTCAGGCTCTCTGCCCCCCATCAGCACACCTAGCCTGGGTTCTGTCGGAACTTCATTGAAAATGAACCATCTGCATGGAACACTTTTAGTTCAATGAGCTGGCAAATTTCAGTGAAAACATGTGCCATTGGAATTCTGGCTAGCTCTAGGGCAGCTCTGTACTAGAAGCCCTACATCAGTCCTGTAGCGCATCTGGTGAAGAGACTCCATGCCAATGGGAGAGCGTCTCCCCCCAACATAGTGCCGGTATGGACAGTGCTTAGGTCGCTGTGACTTGCGTGTCTTTCACACCTCTGAGCGGCGTAAGCTAAATCGACTTAAGTGGTAATGTAAACCTGTCCCCAGTTTTAAGGACTGATATTTCCTAAGCTGTCAGGACTGGAAACAATGGTCTAACACCATCAGAAAGGGAAGACTTGCCATCCTTGTAAAGGAATTTGACCTTTAACTTGTCACTGGTCTAGGATTGACTATTGCCTGTCCTTTTGTTTTGAAAAATCTGCATTTGGCAGGAAGGACCAAAATATAACTGTGGCAGAATTTTTTTAAATGAGTGGTTTTTTGTTTTTGTTTTTGTTTTGTTTTTGAAAGCTGCTCAGAGTTCCAGAATGCTAGACGCAGCCCTGGCAGAGATGGATTAGCGAGCAGGTGAGGTGGTCAGACTTGTCACTCTGAGATCATCAGCACATCTTTGGTGTGTACATATCTGTGGATGACATTAATAGCACAACCTCTAGTACAAATTCAATAAACTAAATAGAAACTAATCAAATAGTCAGTTTTGTTTGTCTTGTATCCATTCTAGAAAACGTCTACACAGCCCTAGTCCAAGTCGAAGAGTTAGATACCAGGAGATCTTCTCCAGCTGGGCAATGCAAACTATTTAAAGTAATAGTAGAGCAAAACAAGGGAATGAGTTTCCCTTTTTCTTCCCCTATGAAACTATCACTGGGATGTGCAGAAAAGAATAGAGGGGAAGAGGAACTGTAAGAAGAGCCTTGCTGTGTGTTTAGTTGTTCAAATATTTAATTTTTAAATTACACTAATAAAAGCTATCGCTGAATAGCTAAGGGCATGTCTACACTGGCAGAGTTACAGCACCAGCAGTTACAGCGCCGCTCAGAGAGTGCTGAAGGGAAACCACTGTTGTGTGTTCACACTGTCAGCTGCCTGAGCAATAGCATGTTCACACTTGCGGCACTTGCATCGGTATTCAGAGCAGTGCACTCTGGGGAGCTACCCCACAGAGCATCTCTTCCTCTTCTGCCGCTAAGTGTTGTGGGAAGGCGGAGGGGGTTGCGGGGCATCCGGGGTCCTGTCCCAATGCCCCGTGGTGCATTGCTTCGCATCCCAGCAATCTCTGTGCTTCCGTCCACATTTGGTGCCATCTTTCAATGGTTTGTGTACTGTGTGCTCTGCCTCTTCGGTCTGCAGGAATGGATCCTGCACTGTTGACCAGTATGCTGCTCACTCTGACTAACATGTCACGAGTGGCAGTGGAGTTATTCCTTAAACTACAAAGGCAAGAGTGCAACGTTGGTCTCGCCACACATACTAGCTACAACACGAGATTGTTTGTGCATTCACGGAGGTGCTGACCACAGTGGAACACCGCTTTTGGGCTCTGGAAACAAGCACTGGGTGGTGGGATCACATCGTCATACACATCTGGGATGATGAGCAGTGGCTGCAGAACTTTCGCATGAGGAAAGCCACATTCATGGGACTGTGTGATGAGCTCACCCCAGCCCTGCGGCGCAAGGACACGAGAATGAGAGCTGCCCTGCCGTTGGAGAAGCACGTGGCAATTGCACTGTGGAAGCTGGCTACTCCAAACTGCTACAGATCGGTCGCTAACCAGTTCACAGTGGGAAAGTTGACCGTTGGACTTGTGTTGACGGAAGTGTGCAGGACCATTAATCTCATCCTGCTCCGAAAGACCATGACTCTGGGCAACGTGCATGACATTGTGGATGGCTTTGCACAAATGGGCTTCCCTAAATGTGGAGGGGCGATAGAGGGCATGCATATTCCAATTCTGCCACTAGATCACCAAGCCACCAAGTACATTAATCGCAAGGGGTATTTCTCAATGGTTCTCCAGGCGCTTGTGGGTCACCGTCGGCATGCCACAGACATTAATGCAGGCTGGTCTGGAAAGGTGCATGATGCATGCATCTTTCGGAACACTGGCCTGTCAGGAAGCTGCAAGCAGGAACTTTCTTCCCAGACCAGAAGATCACAGAAGAGGAAGTCAAAATGCATTGTGATCCTGGGTGACCCTGCCTACCCCTATGCCGTGGCTTCTGAAGCCATACACGGGGCAACTTGACCGCAGCAAGGAGTGGTTCAGCAACAGGCTGAGCAAGCACAGAATGACTGTGCTTTTGGCCATTTAAAGGCCTGCTGGCACTGCCTCTATGGGAAGCTGGACCTGGCCGATGACAATATTCCTGTGCTTATTGCCGCATGCTGTACACTCCATAATATTTGTGAAGGGAAGGGTGAAAGCTTCACTCAGGGCTGGACCACTGAAGCTCAGTGCCTGGATGGAGGCTGAGTTTGAACAGCCAGAGACCAGTGCGATTAGAGGAGCACAGCGCAGGGCCATAAGGATGGGGGATGCCTTGAGGCAGCAATTTGAAGCTGAAAGCCACTAATATTTATTGCTATGCTCGGGAGTTCAGTGCTTGTAATGCTAGGAGGTGATGGTGATTGGTTCAGACGATGCAATATGTCTGTTGCTTTGCAGGGCTTTGTTTGCTTTCAATAAATAGAATAAAGATTGCTTTCAAACCCACACAATTCTTTTATTAAAAACAACAACTGGAGAAGAGAGTCAAACAAAAAAAAACACATCAGCTGTGAGGGAGATGGGGGAAGGGATGGTCCCAGGAGGAGGTGGGGTCCTGGGATGGCTAAAGATTTGTGTACGTCCAGGGATCTTATCCAACCTTCTCCTTTGGAGTACAATGCAGCGGGTACTGTACTTCAGCAGGGCTAAACTGCTGAGGGATGGGTGTTGAGTGCAGTGGGTACTGGGAGTCCGCAGGGCTGGACTGTGACAGGGCAGGAGTGGAACGCAGCGATACAGACTGGAGCCAGGAGGTGTGTTGGCGGTGTCTGGGGGACGCATGGGAAAGAGTTTTGTGACAGTGGCTGCAGGGGAGGGCGGGCGCGGAGCGGCTCGGGCTGCAGTGCTAATATCACCTGGAGCATGTCCGCTTGGCGCTCCATAATGTTTAAGAGCTGCTCCGTGGCTTCATTCTGGCGTGCCGCGTTTTCCTTTCAGTACCTCTTCTCACTGTCCCACCACTCCTTCAATTCCTGTTTCTTGGCCACAGAAAGCATCATAACATCACGCAGAAAGTCCTCCTTAGTTCTTCATGGCTGCTTTCTAATTCTGCGCAGCCGTTCAGCCACTGATAACAAAGAGGGAGGCTGGGCTCCAAAGGTCATCTCTGTGAAGTTTAAACACAACATTTTACAGAAGCAGTGTTGTTTGCAACACAGAGAACACTGATTCAGTGATTTAAAACACAGCCAGTATTCACACACTTGTCACTAACTAGCTGACCCCAGGCAAGCACACATGAGCCACAAGACCCCCAAAAAGGTGAGTAGCCACAGAGGCAGAGTAAATCACTCTTCCCGGACCCTGCTGTACACTCGGCATGTGGCTCTTGGGGAGAGCCAGCACTGTAGGGGGGGCTGATAATCATTCCTGTCCCCACATTTTCCACAAGATGTGATCATTATGGAAGACATCTTGTTGCTGAGGGTGAGCAGGGAATCAAGGGAGGGTCTTCTCCAAGACTGCAGCCTCTGCCCTGGCCCTTATGTGGCTCACCTGTGTGCAGCGATAGTCCCCCACCGCATCGCTCTCACGGCACACTGGCGCGGGAAAGTTACCGTTAATGGTGCAAGAAACAAAGCAGTTCTGCCAAGGAACCTGCGGCAGTGGATTGCCCAGTACCTCCGCGAGAGTTTCCTGGAGATCTCTGAGGCAGATGCTTGTGAAGGGAGAGAGTCTATCAACAGCCTGTTCCGCTGCTCAGACTAGGGATGTGGTGGGAGACAAGCCTGCTTTCTGCAACCTTCCTGCCCCCAACAACTTGCTTCAGTAATTCCCAGAATCAAAGCCACTTACCAGGGGCCTCCTCTCCTGTATGAGCTTTTCATGGCTCTGACAGCCGTGACTGGGTAGGCTCCTCTGGGGTAAAAAAGAGCTCCTGGCTGCATGCATCTCTGGCCTCCAAGTCATCCTCTGCCTCTGGGTTCCCCTCCCCCTCCACATCCTTGTCTAAGATTTTCTCCTCCTGGCTCAGTCCACTTTTGACTGGCATGCGAGCCACTGAAGTATCCACAGTGGTCTTTGCAGTGGAAGTGGGGTCACCGCCGACTATCACATCCAGCTCTTTGTAGAACCTGCAGCTCTTGGGCACAGCACCCGAGCGAGGGTTTGCTTCCCGCGCCTTGTAGTAGGCATTCCACAGTTCCTTCACTTTGACCCTGCACTGCAGTGTGTCCCGGTCATGGCCCCTTTCTGTCATGCATCGTGAAATCTGTCTGTAGGTATCATAATTCCTATGGCTGTAGCGCAGCTAGGACTGGACCGCCTCCTCTCCCCAAATGCTGATGAGGTCCAGCAGCTCAGCATTACTCCAAACGGGGAATCGCCTGGTGCGTGGAGCAGGCATGGCCACCTAGAAAGATGCACTGAGACCATGCAACACTGAGCAAACAGGAAGGGAACTTTCAAAATTCCAAAGGAATGTACGGGGTGGGGATAGCGGTTGGTCACCTGAGGTCAGGGCAGTAGAGTTCAAACCGATGACTAGAGAGGCGAGAACAGGCATTGTGGGACACCTCCCGGAGGCCAATCGCAGTGCTGTAGTCAACCAGGGTATCTATACTGGCACTGCGGTGCTGTATCCCCGGCACAGAAAACTGTACACGTCTCGGGGTGGGTTTGTTTTTTGTTTTTTTTTGTTTTTGTTTTTTTTTACGGTGCTGCAACTGTGCACTAAGTGGCTTGGCAGTGTACACCTTGGGAGTTACAGCGCAGAAAGCTGCTCTACTGTGCAGAAACTTGCCAGTGTAGACCGGGCCTAAGACTCACCGCTATAATTGCAATCCCTTGCAGCTCATGTTAGCAGCACTCTGCACAGCACATTATCAGCAACGCTCATATCATATTACACCCATTCTCACAATGACTCCCTTATGAATAAGAGTTTAACAATCAGAGATGTTGGCACCACATTAGCAACCTGCAAATATTGCCTCAGGCCTTGCATTTCAGGTTGATTTGTTTGCTTACGTTAATAGCATTATGTAGCTAGTAAAGAACCATGATGACCCATTAGACTAGAAAAAATGTAGCTTAAAATGAGGCTTCTCGTTCCATTTATGCTTTTGAGCCTTTCAATACTTCATCCTTTTTTAAAAATATCTGCAAAGGGGAATCATAGCTTTTAAATAAAACTTCACACTTCTCATCCCTTCCATGAAAGGATCTCAAAGCACCTTCCACACACTAAGGACTATAGCCTGATAACATCCTTGAGAGGGGAGAAAAGTATTACAGATGAGGAAACTGAAGCAGAGAGGATAAGGGATATTCAAAGAGGATGGATCTAGACTGTTCCCAGTGGTAGCAGATGACAGAATGAGGAGTAATGGTCTCAAGTTGCAGTGGGGGAGGTTTAGGTTGGATATTAAGAAAAAAATTTTCACTAGGAGGATGGTGAAGCACTGGAATGGGTTACCTAGGGAGGTGGTGGAATCTCCTTCCTTTGAGGTTTTTAAGGTCAGGCTTGACAAAGCCCTGGGTGGGATGATTTAGTTGGGGATTGGTCCTGCTTTGAGCAGGGGGTTGGACTAGATGACCTTCTGAGGTCCCTTCCAACCCTGATGTTCTATGATTCTCAAGGCTATACAGGAAGTCTGTTACAGAGACCAGAATGGAAACCCAGGTGTCTTGACTCCAGGCCTCTGCCTTAATTGGGAGACCACTCTTCTTGCAGTGCACATTTAGGTTAATTTCCAAGGCAGTCTGTGGTATGAACACATGTTCTCTTAATTGCTAACAGGATGAGCGCTAGAGAGGCATATTCCAAACCTGGACATTTTAATCGTATTGATTCAATCCCCAGTAAGCCCAGTTGCACAGCCAGCCTATGCTGTACTTTTGGTGTTCAAAAGGCTTTGCTGAGGGAGGGTTAACTAGTATGTCCTTAAACTTGGATAGTGGGAAAACAGGGACAACTCTTCCTAAGGACTCCATTAGCATTAGATCCTTGCCCAAAGGTGGAGGGCTACACTTACATAGCATAAATGGAGGAGATTGCACCCATCCTAACCTTGTTGTCTCTATGGGCCACACCATTATTTTCATATGAGGGTGACCCATCCCTGGGCTGTATTGTAGAGCTCTCTGAGATCCGTTTAACCAGTGGTCTGAAACTTGGCTATCCCAAGGTTCCTTCAGTGAAAACCATAGATGAAGAGCTGAATTGTCAGTTGTGACAAGCTTAAACTGGTAAGGTGACTACGCCCATGTCTGCATGATGGGCTCCACAGCTATGGCACCATAGCCATGCCGTGGTAGCACCATAGTGCAGACAATGCCTAAGTCTCTCACTATGGTTGCCAAGCCTCCAGGATTGTCCTGGAGTCTCCAGGAATTAAAGATTAATATTTAATTAACGATTAATGTCATGTGATGAAACCTCCAGGAATACATCCAACCAAAATTCACAAAACTATTTGTCACTGTAAGAACTCCACCACCCTGAGCAATGGTATCCACATTGATGGAAGTATCTTTTGTCTACCTCGGGGATTAGGTCAGCATAGCTATGGTGGCTAGGGCTGGGGTTTTTTTTCACACCCATGAGTGCCATGGCTATGTCAACATAACTTTTAAGTGTAGACCAGGCCTATGCCTCATTTTAACTTCCCCAGTCCTAAAATCCTACAGGCTTCTCTAAATTACGCTGATGGCGGAAGTCCCATAGGGCATCCGTTGGATCACCATCTCCGTCACTTCCTGCCTTTGCAGAATTTCAGCAAACTTCCTGAACGGGATGTGCAGGCTGGGTGTGGGAGGGGGAATGGAGCGGGTGACATGGATTGGCAATGCTTTCCTTATGCCACCTGAGAATCATCTTTACACCCGCTTTTGAGCTGCTTTACACTGTCTGAGCACCTCTGAGAGGGTGCAACAGGACCCGTACTGCAAAGCAGGCTTCTTTGCCAGTAGTGGCAGATTCTATGGTTTCCTCTCTGCGTGGATAGCAAACTCATCCGACAGTATTGACAAGTGTGAAAACGACAAGCCGAAAACGTCCAGTTCTGTTTAGACACTTGTAACTCCCATTAGATACCAGTGTAATGTCACAACATATTTTTGAAAGGGCAGGTTATTTTGGTCTCACTTGTAAGGCTTAAAGCTGCTCTCTCAATGGCACTTACACTTTTTTTGGTGTGCGGCCTTCTGTCGATAGAACTACGTTCTCTCTCAACAGCCATCTGTTTTCTAATAGATTATCCCAGGCTGAGAATAATTCTTCTTTCAGGGTGCGTCCTGGTGGAAAAACCACTGTAAGAGCACGGACTTCTCAGATTTTCCTGGCCACTGTAGGGACTCAGCTGGTGGCCATCTCAATCAAATCGGGACTACCTGACAGCCAGAGGAGTCTGGGAGAGCAGGGTTAAAAGCTCATACTGTAGCCAGGACTGCTGCAGGGAGTCAGCTAGGAAGCATTTTTGTTTCTAGTGAGGAAGAAATGGGTTTATTTTTTCTTGTTCCTTTTTATAGGGCTAGATCTTTGTTTTCTGCAGTGTGGTTCACTGAGTACAGTAGAACCTCAAAGTTATGAACACCTCGGGAATGGAGGTTGTTCATAACTCTGAGCAAATCATGATGATTCTTCCAAAAATTTACAACTGAACATTGACTTAATACAGGGTTGAAACTTTACTATACAGAAGAAAAATGCTGCTTTCTCTTTGGCTGGTTGTTTTTTTTTTTTAGTAGTTTATGTTTAACACAGTACTATACTGCATTTGCCTTTTTTTGTCTCTGCTGCTGCCTGATTGTGTACTTCTGGTTCCAAATGAGGTGGGTTGTTGACTGGCCAGTTTGTAACACTGGGGCTCGTAACTCTGAGGTTCTACTGTACTTCTAAGTTAAGGGAGACGTTTGGAGTGTGTGTGGTGTTTGTTCTAATTTTCTTTCAAGGGGGCCTTTTTGTTCTACAGCCATTTGATCACCTTTGTGCTACTAAAGAGGAGATAGAAAGAGGTTGTTTGTTTTAATACACTCCTCACCATTGATCTTATCACAAGCCCAACTGGTGTTAATGTGGGGCATAGATATAAGTGTTTTCCTCAGTCTTTTTGGTGATCCCCCTTTAGCAGTATCTGCTATAGAAGCAGTTAAAAACGCAGTGTAAAGGTTCTCATAAGAAACTAGGTCTGGTGTATGCTACAGGCCTATGTCAGTACAACTACATTGCTCAGGGGAGTGAAAAATCCACACCCCTGAGTTATACTGACCTTAATGTCCCATGTAGATAGCACTATGTCAATGGGACAGCTTCCCCCGCCCACAAAACTACTGCCTGTCAGGGAGGTGGATGAATGACATTGATGGGAGGCCTCTCTCCCGAGCATCTTCACTTAAGCGCTACAATGGCACAGTTGCACCAATGCAGCGTTTTAAGTGTAGACCTGCCAGGAGTAGCACCTCACTCCAAAAGTAAGTTCCATTGAAATCAATAGAGCTACTCATGGAGTAAGGTGCTACTTGATATAAATAAGGGTAAGAACATAAGAGCAGCCATACTGGGTCAGACCAAAAGTCCATCTAGCCCAGTATCCTGTCTTCCGACAGTGGCCAATGCCAGGTGCCCCAGAGGGAATGAACAGAACAGGTAATCCTCAAGTGATCCATCCCCTGTTATCCATGCCCAGTGTCTGGCAAACAGAGGCTAGGGACTGTAGAATTTGGCCTTAAACTAGCAGAATAGAAATGTGATTCCAGTTCACCCATTCCATTTCTCACTGGGGATGATTTTGCTTTGCAATAAAAATCTTTCCAAATTGAATCTTGCAAATTTGAGCTTGCTAGTCTTGGTTTCAAATTAAACCAATGTTTAGAAAAACCTACTATAGATGCAGAAGATGAAAAATGTGTGACTTGTACAAGTACTGGGTATTCCTGAATCTACTGAAGATTTATAACTTTTTTTTTAAGTTTCTCTGACTGACGCTGGTCTTCCTTTAAACATATGGAAAGTGTAGCACGTGCCTTTTTAAAAATAGTCTTTTGAATTTTCTATCATCTGAATTCTCTTCTCTAGGTTTCTAAACCTCATTAATTAAACAAAACGTACTGGGAAATGTCATATCTCTTTTTGGTGATATTAATTTTTTTTGTCTCCCCCTTAATAAAACAAATTGCCTTCTTGGTGAGGATTCAGATGTTGAAATCTCTGTATCTTTGCCTCCTGAATTACATTAATATCTTGTGATGCTTTATTTTCTAGGTTCATTTTCCATTACACCAAGGATCTTTAAATCACACACTTTTCTGATAAATTCTAGTTAAAATAGGCCCACTTTCTTTTCTACAATTAACTGCCTCGGTGCTTTTTTAATGAACTTTCATAGCAGGCTTTGGGGGCACTTTAAATATTTTAAACAAATATTTTGACTTTGATTTTTAAGAGAACTTTTGCTACTTCTAGTGGTACAGGTGTGAAGTGTGACCTGGATACCTCAAAAGAAGTCCAGTTAAGAAGAAGCAAATACTGTTAGAATGAAGTCTGATGGGTTTTGCACTATATTTACTTGTATTTTTAACTGCAAAATACCAGCATAAATGCCTACTTCTTCCTCTGAAGTATCTAGGATGGGCCACTGTCTGAGACAGGCTTCTGAACGAGACGGACCTCAGGTCTGATCCAGCCTGATAATTCCTGTTACTATTTATTGTTAAACATGCAGGAATGGGAAACTGGGGGAGGGACGGGGGAATCCAGCAAGCATTCTCCTCTCAAATACAATTCCAATCCTGCATGTCAGATAGCAATGGTGAGTGCTCTCAAGTGGTGGAACATGGTAATAGCATCCATTTTTAATAATTATCAAACGATCCTCTTTTAGGCTCTGTCTAGCTCTCTCGTTTTCCTGAACCACTCCCCTCAAAAGATGGTCATAACTTACTAATTTATCCCAAAGGAGCTTTTCCAACAAGAAAACAAATATCAGAAGGGATTCTGAAAGCTTGTCCTCTGTCTTCTTGCCATTATAAAACTATATTTTGAAGTATGAGTTTGGAAAACTTGATCTAGCTCAAGATAGAACCACACTCTGACGTTTTAGTTTCACTTATAAACTGAGCAGTGGTATTGTGATGTCAGTGATGACTCAGACAGTCATGGCTCATTCTCCCTCTAGTTCATTTGCATACTTCAGTCCCATTGGTTGAAATGAGTCAGCAAATGAAACTTCAGCTCTGGCCCTAGTTGCTTTGACAAAGTTGTGCTTGTGGGGGATTACGGCTGGAAAAGAGGGGACTGCTTCAGATCGTTAGTTGTATTGGCTGAGTAGGAGTGAGCCTGGAAATTTGCATTGTGCCTCCCTCCACACCATGCCTGGTTCAACCAAGATAATTTATCTTTGTCTGGTCAAAAACTGTTTTAGTTAAGGTACAATAAACTACAGGAAGATTCACCTGCAGGGCCTTTAAACCAACTTTATTCAGCTATCAGTAAAATGTCAGGATCATCCCATTAACCTTTGCAATAATTGACGTCTGTTTCAGCTCGTTTAGACAAGTGATTCCTACAGGCAGCAGGTCCTAGTCTTGATAAAAGGTGCAGCCTCCATTGGAAGCTCGCTACAAGGAAGACGCCACAGAAGAACTGATGATTTATTGCTGCTTTTTTCCACTTTTTTTGTAGCATAATGTATTCATTATTACTGACTTGAATTATCTTATCTAAATCATGGCCTCCCCTAAGGTATGGAGAGAACACTGATGTGTCAGTTCTGGGGTAATGCACTTGCAATAATACCTCAAGAAACCATTGGTTATCATCTGGCCTTTATGATTATTTCTTTTGACTAATTTTGGGATAAAATTACTTTTGTACTTACCAGTGTGACTCCTGTGTAAAATACTCCTTTCAAGTCCCTGGGAAACTCTCTAGGCTGTTCCTGGACTCCCAGAATGTAATTGCTTTCATTTTTGATTGGCCAAGTGATTGTGTCTGATACTCTCGGATGCAGACCTCAGCACAGTTGACACTACCTTTGTTACCTCAAGTCTAGATAACTGCAGCATTGTAGCCACAATGGTGCAATACCACAGAAATCAGCAGGGCACGTTGCCTCCAAATGATAATGGGGGGCATAGAAGATCTGTACAAATATCCAGAAAACATGAAATATGCAAAAAAGGGATAAAGGCTTGGGTGAATCTTGGCAACATCTCTCTCTTCTCTACAAGCACAGAACAGCACCAGAGAACTGGGCCCTAAATTCACAGGTCTGTATAAGCCATGTTGCCCAGAGCCCTAGAAAGTTGGGAATTTGCTATTGACACCTGTTGGTGAACAGGGAGAATAGCAACCCAGGATCAGATGGCCAGAAGCTGCACAGAGGAGGGAGCTCTCTGACTGCATCTGTTGGTGAGCAAGGGCAAAATGATGAATGAGCCAGGTCTCCTTCCCATTTCTGTTTGTGACAATTTGGGTCATTTTGGTTGACCTTTGGGGGTGATGAAACTTTATTATGCCTATTGGGAAACTAAAGGATCAGTGAACAGCACTAAATGTGCCTGGAGTGAGCAGTCACCCTGACCAAAACCACAGTCGAACACAGCTGGGTAAGGGAAGCTGGATATGGCTAAAGGGAGGAGGAGAGGAAAGAGGATCCTGTTGGGTTTGCCTTCCTGGTGACAAAGATCCTGGTAAGAGTCTTATTCCCTTTAGCCCTCTCTGAAGACTCAGCCCAGAGCAGAGGTGATTTTCAAGGTGACAGATAGCAGAGAGAGCAGCAGCCTAGCAGAAGGACATTGCTGCTGGCCTTTCTACCCTGCATCAATGCTGGCTTAGGTGATAGAGCCCCTGGAGCAGCCCAGGCAGCCCTTCTCTTAGGGGCTGGAGACTGACTTGCCTGAATTGTGGACACCAACAATCCTGGACAACAAACAGGGAGTGGGAAGCAGGGGAGGAGGAAAGTGACTGACTAATGCCAGAACACATTGCCTCTTTAGCCACTCTCAACCATGAGAGGAGGGTTGATCTTAAGAACATTGCTAAGACACCCTGTGGGGTGAGAGTGCTATCTAATAGACACTGATTGCTGGCTTTCCCAAGTCTATTCTGTTGCCCCCCATCCCTCCCCACAATAAAGTCCTTTAAATAAATAAATAATCCTGGACTCAAGGGCTTGTCTACCTGGGCATGGGGAGGAAGCCTGCAGAAGCTGGTGGACACTCATTAGTGCTCACTAGTTAGTCCAAACTAACTCCTTGTATGGACACACCTCCTGCACCCTTACAGTATATCTACACTATGCTGCAACAGCATTAGAGCTGCAGGTAGCTGTAGTGCAGCCATGTAGATGCTTCCCGCGTCAATGGAAGGGGTTTTTCCATCAATGTAGTTAATCCTTCTCTCCGACAGAATCCTTCCATTGACCTAGCTACATCTGTGCAGGAGGTTTGGTCAACCTAATGGCCCTTGGTGATATAGCTACACTGATCTACATTTTTAAGTGTAGACCTGGCCTAAGAGTGCCTCTGTGTGCATTAGCCTGGCAGTGTATTAAGATAAACCACCTGAGGACACCCTTAATGTGCAGTAAGAGAGTCCAGACAGGGAATTGGTGCCAGGTAGCTAATACACTTTAAATTCACACCCTAGCTTACCATGCACTAATTTTGCTGTGTAGATAAGCCCTAAATAAAGGATTTAGCTGTAGTGTGTGTGTGTGTGAGAGAGAGAGAGAGAGAGAGCATGGTGTGACGGTGGCATACCAGATGCCAGTTCGTGTGAAGGCCCCCGTGCCTCAGTTGAATACTGACAAATACATAGCTGAAAAGAGTTTGGCTCACCTGTTTGTTAGTATTGCTATAATAGGTACTAGAATGACGTGTTTAGGCTGAATTGAATGCTTGTGAGTTGCTGCATGCACTAATCTCACTTACAACGTTTGTATTCCATACTGTAAAGTAACATATGAGCGTTGGCAGCGTAAGCCTCTGTAAATCACCAGGGGAGAATCACTGACAAGTGTGAAGTGCTGGCCTCCAGCAGAGGGTGTTATATCCTGCCCAACATGGAAGGCCCATTGTCACCAGACAGACTAAAGTAAAACATTAAAACAGACAAAAGACTTTTACGCTCCCACTGCCCCACTCATGAAAATGGTTCTTTGCAAGTGAATTCCTCCCATCAGCAGAGTTTGCGGCTTCAAAGGAGAAGGGGGGGAGGGAATAAAAACCCCTAACAAGGAGGAACTGTATCTCATTGCTGCTTTGACTCTGGGGAAAGGTTACTCGGCATAACCCCTAGCTCTTAGCCTGGGTTAGCCGTAAAGGACATACAGAGCTTGCTTATTATAGAAGCTTCTATTCTTCTATTAACTTTCAAAAGTTAAGATTGTAACTCATTTGTGCGTATTCGTTTATTTGCTTTAATCTTGTAAATAACTCTCATTGCCTTTTCCTACATAATAATTTAGAGAATTTGTTATAGGATTGGCTACAAGCATTGTCTTTGGTGTGAGATCTACAGTGCAATTGACCTGGGGCTAGTGACTGGTCCTTTGGGACTGGGAGTAACCTGAAGGGACTATATCACAAAGGCAGGCTCACCTGGGTGGCAAAACAGATCGGAGTACCCAAGGCGACTGTCTATGACTCCATGTTAAGGCTGTTACAGTGCCTGACAAGTTTACACTCGATAACTAGTTGGTTGGAATCTATGTATCAAACTCACAGCCAGTTTGGGGTTTCTGCCCTGCTTTTTCAATCTGCTCTCAGGTTGATACCTGTGCTCTTGAGTCACAGGGGAACTGCAGGACAGTTTGACACAGGGTCTTGTGAGTGTAACCCATGGTAAATATATATTACAGGTTACCCTCTGTGCCCGATACTGCAGAGGATATAAGTACAGATGGATGAAATTTCTCAGCCAATACTTTTTTCACTGAAAAATGGAGATTCAAGTTAAACAAAACATTTGGCAAAATTTGTGTCAAATTTTCTGAATTGTTTTGAGTGGATGGGGGAAGGACTCCAAAAAAAATCAAAAGTTCATTTTGACATTTGAAAACTGAAACATTTCAATTTTTTATTGAAATTAATTTTCATTTTGAGATTTACCTGAATTTTATTGAAAATTTATTTTAAAATAGCTCAAATGACACATTCAGTTTAGTGAACCAAAAAAAAAAAATTGTACAGTGCTAGATATTAGTCTGTCACAGAGCCAGCTGAAGAACCTTGGTTCTTTAGCTTTAAGATGTGGTAACTCATGCTTTTAGCTTTGTGTGTCCTCGGTTCAGCCTTTCCTGTGCCTAAGACAGCAACTGTCATATGGGCTCTCTACACGTGGGAGAATTTCACCCTTAGACTTAGAGCATACAATTAACAAAATACAGTAATGAATAGGTGCATGTTACACAGTAAAGAAACTTGTAAATAGAACACTGAATAGACAAAAATACAAAGAGAGACTTGCATTACTTGCCAGGGAATTAAAAGTTCATTGTATATTTGTGTGTGTGTGTGTTTTTAAAAACTTTTTCCCCTGGAACTTCCCCTCCCCCTATACATTTTTTTAAACACATTAAGCATGCACCCAGAAAATTAGACAAAGGACAAATCCTTAATATTTGTTTATCATTTATTTGTACTCTGACAGAATGCACTTCCCAATGGGAAGGAAATGCTGCATTTGAAAAACATTTTTGAATAGCCATATTTATAGTTCTTATTAAAAGCTATAGGTATGTCAGTAGTTATGGTGCCAGTCTGGATGGCCTGTAATAATACACTATACAGTTCCTGGGTCTTGTTGGACCAATAAAGCTTGTTGAGCATGGCAAATGGCTTCCACTATGTGGCTCTTCACATCAGCTTTTAACACAGAGTCAGCAATAAAACAGGTTTTATTGCCTCAATCATTCACTGTGACTGACCAGAGACACTGAGCCTAGATCCACAAAGGGACTTAAATGTTGCACCCCCCTAACTTTTAGACACCTAGCCAGCCAGAACACTGAGTTAGGTGCCCAGGATTCCTCTACAATGCATGGGGTGAAATAGGTGCCTAAGAATTAGGTTCCACATAAGCTAGCAAGCTGAGCAGAACCACCTAAGCTAGCCAACAGGAAATGCTGAGCGGGGTGTGGCCTACGTCCTGCTCCCTTAGGGGTCTTAGTGCCTAAATCTGGCTGGAGGGAGATGCAGAGGCTGCTTGGAACCCTCTCCTTGAACTATGAGGACTCAACTTTTAGCCCAGCTGTTGGGGCACTCACCCAGAATGTGGGAGTCCCAGGTTCAATTTACCATCCCCCACCTATTGTGGTGCAGGGATTTGAGTTTGGGTCAGCCACCTCCCAGGTCAGTGCCCTAACCAGTGGACTATAGCATCATTCTCTTTCTGGTCTAATGTATATTTCATTATTTCTACACAGTGGGACCGTTTCAATAGAAGAGATTGTGATGTTCCATGAGGGGGAGCAGCACTCTCTTGAGTGATGGTGTCATGAGTTTATATCCCTGCACCACATTAGGTAGAGGGGGGAATTGAATCTGGGTATCCTACAGCCCGGGTGAGTGCCCTAACCACTGAGCGAAAGACTATGGGGGGGGCTGCCATCTCCTCGTCATCTTGTGTGGGTTTAGGTGTGCTGTGAGAATTTCTAAGCAATTAGGCCCCACAGTTTGAAATATGCAGGGGAATATTTAGTTGAGGATCCCACAGGGGTGTAGGCACCCTGGGGACTAGACTGAAGCAGCTGTGTGCATGCCCACTGGCAGAAACTTAATGCCTGGGGATTTTAGATGCCTCCAGAGTTAGATGGCAGCTGAATAGCGGTTTTACACTTTCAGTTTAAAAAAAAATACTCAAAACAGTGGGTGAAATCCTGGCTCCATTGAAATCAACAGGAGATTTACCATTGACCTTGATGGATCCAGGATTTTGCCCGCTGCGTCCTGGAATAGGGAGGATATTCCTATAGGTTATATTACTCATCAAAGTCAGAAAAACTTAGTAACTCTACTGTTACCTATACAAAAAGTGCTACATTCACTTTTGTAATGGTTAATATTGTATTTCAGTCTGACAACTAAGTCAATTTCCTTATATATACACCATGGGAGATGATGCAGATTCTGATAAGGCCTAACTCGAGATCAGAAGAATGTGTATTAAACAGTGAAGATGCTGTTCTTGGAGCGGGAAGACTGGAACAGAGCTATCCAAAAAGCTGGCCAAGGGGATCTTAGAACCATTAATGTTGTTTTGTCCAGTAGAATCTTTGAACAGTGGGGAAGTTCCAGAAGATTGGAAGAAAGCTAATGGGCCAATATTTAGAAGGGGTAAATGGGATGATCTGAGTAATTACAGGTCTGTCAGTTTGACATAAATCCTGGGAAAAGTAATGGAATGACTGATATGGGACTCAATCTTAAAGAATTAAAGGGGGTAGTATAATTAATGGCAATAAGCTGTGCAATGCTGTGGCCAAAAGGGCTTATGCAGTCCTTATGCAATGGCTCTAATAAACAGTAGAATATTAAGGAGGAGTAGGGAGGTTCTATTAACTTTATATTTGGCAATGGTGTGACTGCTACTGGATATTGTGTCCCATTCTGGTGTCAGCAATTCAAGAAGGATGTCAATAAATTGAAGAAGGTTCAGAGAAGAGCCACAACAATTATCTAAAGGATTAGAAAATATGCCTTAGATTGACAGACTCAAGGAACTCAGTCTATTTAGCTTAACAAAGAGAAGCTGTCATAAATATAAAGGGAAGGGTAACAACCTTTATGTATGCAGTAATATAAAATCCCTCTTGGCCAGAGGTACAGAATCCCCTTACCTGTAAGAGGTTAATCAGTTCAATTAACCTAGTTGGCACCTGACCAGAAGGACCAATGGGGAAAGAAGATACATTCAAATCTGGGCGGGGGGAAGGCTTTGTTTTGTGATCTGTGTGTGTTCTCTCTGAGACAAAGAGAGAGACCAAGTAAGTAATCCAGCTCCTACTGAATGATACATCTAAATTACATGAATAGTAAGTAATAGCAAGGAAATGCGTTAGAGTATCTTTTGTTTTAGCTTGCGAATTTTCCCTATGCTTAGAGGGAAGTTTATCCCTGTTTTCTGTAACTTTGAAGTTTTTCCTAGAGGGGAATCCTCTGTGTTTTGAATCTGATTACCCTGTAAAATTGCCTTCCATCCTGATTTTTGCTTCTTTTACTTTTTTTTCTTTATAATAAAGTTCTGGGGTTTTTTTTAAGAATCTGATTGGTTTTAAGAAAAGGAGTACTTGTGGCACCTTAGAGACTAACCAATTTATTGAAAGCTTATGCTCAAATAAATTGGTTAGTCTCTAAGGTGCCACAAGTACTCCTTTTCTTTTTGCGAATACAGACTAACACGGCTGTTACTCTGAAACCTGATTGGTTTTAGTGTCTTAAAAACCCAGGGATTTGGTCTGTGCTCACCTGTACCAATTGGTGAGGATATTATTTTCAAGCCTCCCCAAGAAAGGGGGTGAAGGAGCTTGGGGGGAATATTTTGGGGAACAGGAACTCCAAGTGGTTCTTTTCCTTGAATCTTTGTCTAGCTCACTTGGTAGTGGCAGCGATACCGTCCAAGGATGAGAAGGGATTTGTGCCTTGGGGAGTTTTTAACCTAAGCTGGTAGAAATAAGCTTAGGGGGTCTTTCATGTGGGTCCCCACAACTGTACCCCAGAGTTCAGAGTGGGGAGGGAACCCTGACAGAAGAGTAAGCAGTAACTTGATCAGTTTATAAGTACCTACATGGGGAACAGAAATTTGAAACTACAGGGCTCTTCAGTCTAGCAGATAAAGGTATGACAAGATCCAGTGCCTGGAAATTGAAGATAGACAAAGCTGCCCTTCATAAATCTTGATATAGACCTGATGATGTGGAAGGGGAGGGTCTGCCCTGGTCACTTTGTGAATTAGCTTCTCAGAGGAGTCCTGAGGTAGAGAATGTGGAAATCCAGGAAAAGGTTGAGACGAAAATAAAGCTAGTCTAAGGCCATGGGGAAGATGATGCAAGATTAAAGCCAAAGGGACAAAGGAGGAAAAGACCAAGCATAACATCAAAAGGATGAAAGAGGCTAAGGCTGGAGTCAGAGAACAAGTAGACGAAAAATAAGAATAAGGCCATGGCTAGAGTAAACAGAGGTGGGGAGAGGGATTAAAAAAGTAAAGATTCTGAGCAGCAAGAAGCAAAATAGATGAATCGAGATCCAGCAATAGGGGTAGCAGAATAATCCTGTTAGCAGGCTCAGGTACTCTACTTGCATTAAAGTTTATACTTAGGCCTCATTGGGGTCTTCAGAATGTAAAGTGTTTCTGAAGCTAGAAGTGGGGAGATGTACAGGTTGCTCTGTAAAGATTAATTTTGTAAATTTTATTATGCCTGGAAGTAGTGTGGACTGTGTCTAATTCTGGGTTACCACTAATAAAGCCAGTTATTTCTGTAATCACACATGCCTCTCTTTGCTCCCTGCTGGCATTACACACATCACTAAATAATGCTTTCCTCTGATCTCCACATATACACATTTTCTGTCTCTTTTCTCTAGTTCATGTCCTTCATTACTCACCATCTCCCACTGCCTCGGCTGGCCTTTCCATGACCTGCAGTTCCTCTGTTCTTAGCCACTTTGTCCTCCCCTTCCAGCTCACTCATCCCTCACTTCCTTTTGACTCTGTGGTTGTATCCCTCCACTGCATTCTTTCCTACATCCTTGGCTTCTTGTCTTCCACCACAAGGTGCACTCCACTAAGCTGACTCCCTCCAAACATCCATTTCTTCTGCTCCTCTTGGATCCCGGGACCTGAAAATAGGCTGCTAAGTCTTTGGATTTTTTTTTTTTTTTTTTTTTGCTTCCTCTTTGGACTTGTTCAGATCCTTCCCAGAGAAGCTGAGTCTGTGAAGCAAAAAATAAGCAAGTATGGTTTTAACATCAGTCTCTACATTCCATTTCTGCAGATAGATATCACGACACCCCTGTGACAGTCTGTACCTCTATGCTCACCCCTTTTATAGGACTATGATAAAACTTGTACAAAGTATGCCTTGTGAGGTATCCTTTGAAAACTCACAATTTGCTGATCATTATTGTCCTGGCAAAATGTGTGGCAGCATTGTATGTAAAGAAATAAAATTATAAGATATAAAATTCTATTATATGGTATTACTAAGGAATGTTCCAAGTTCCCCATAGATGAAAGGCTAGCCAACATCTCAGGCAGGTGTCAATGAAATCAAATAGACCATCACCTGGTTTAGTGGCCATTCTTTGGCAGAAAAGAGGGTGTGGGCAAAAAATTTACATCTTGACAAAGAAACAGCGGGGGGTTC
The DNA here is from genome assembly GCF_965140285.1 of Lepidochelys kempii. Taxonomy (NCBI): domain Eukaryota; kingdom Metazoa; phylum Chordata; order Testudines; family Cheloniidae; genus Lepidochelys; species Lepidochelys kempii. The sequence goes on from NC_136380.1 coordinate 45,544,542, forward strand.
CTGTTCACACAAACTTTGTCTCCTGAACCCCAGCTAGAGATGATTCTTTAAGAAGAGAAAGTATAAGAAGGGAGAATACATGCCCCAAATTATCTATCCCTTTCTCTCTACCCACAGCATTCACAACACCCGAAGAACAAAGGAAACTGCTTTGTATTGTTTGGGAGAGAGCAGAAAGTAAGTAAGGAAGTGTGGAGAAAGTAAATAAGGAAGTGTTATTTACTCCTTCTCATAACACAAGAACTAGGGTCACCAAATGAAATTAATAAGCAGCAGATTTAAAGCAAACAAAAGGAAGTATTCACACAACTCACAGTCATCCTGTGGAACTCTTTGCCAGACGATGTTTTGAAGCCAAGACTATGGTGGGATTCAAAAAAGAACTAGATAAGTTCATGGAAGATATGTCCAACAGTGGTGTTTAGCCAGGAGGGTCAGGGATGCAAAACCATGCTCTGAAGTGTCCCTAGCCTCTGTTGCCAAAAGCTGGGAATGGGCAACAGGGGATGGATCACTTGATTACCTGTTCTGTTCATTCCCTCTGAAGCATCTGGCATTGGCCATTGTCAGAAGACAGGATAATGGGCTAGATGGACCTTTGGTCTGACCCAGTAGTGCTGTTCTTATGTTCTTAAGATGCACATTTCTGGAGGAAAGTCTGGGACTGGAAATTTGTTGGTGTTGCTCTGCAGTGTAATTCAAGAGTGGCTGGCTCTGTAGCCCTCATACAATGTAACTGGGAGTAACGTACATACCAGAAGTGGTTGCTCTCACGAGGGGACACAGCTGTTCATCAGTCCAGATTGTAATATCCTGGGTAGTGTCACAACCCCATAGAAGTGGTGGCAAATATGGCATTACAGAGATATGAGATGTCTGAATAGAGACCCAAAGGATTCCCAAAGCCTCATGATCTGGTTTGAGAACAGTAGATGTTAGGGAGGAGACCTTTTCTAGATGTACCAGGTATGGAAGCTGAGTGAGTGGCAATATAGGTGGTAACCGTCTCAAATTCAAAAGCCATATTGTACAGGAAGGACTATCGCAGCATCTGTAGGCAGAGAAATCTAGATGAAAGAGAAATCTGAATGCATGCATTTGAAGGCATGAATTTGCCTTCATTTATGTCTGAAAAGCAAAATTTATGAAGCTATATTAATGATAAAGAAGAACTATAAAAGGGGCAAATTGGTAAGCAACTGCAGTAGACTTTGAGGAATAGGCTCTATTAGGAGTTCTGTGATTAGTTCCTATATTGGAAAGGAAACCTGCTAAGCCAAATAAAATACAACCTCCTATTCTACACAAGATGGCAGTATTGCTACACAGCAGATTTCAAAATAGGGACATGGATGTGAAACTAGAAACAGCTACGTAATTGTAATTTTCTAGCCAAGCCTTTTAATTTCTAGCTTTCCTGAAAATGTAAGTGTTTTATTACTGGGGGGGGGAACAAAACAAAAACCTACTCCACTTTTTATCACAAGCTGATTTTTAAAATATTTGCACAAGCAATTTATAAGCCAACTGTGCAGTTGAAGGGATACACTAATATGGGGTGTAAAATTCAGGGATGAGCATGTGAGAAACACCTACCTCTGTTTTGAAGAGAGGAGAGCTGAGCATGTGTTCCATCTGGAATGTGTGTTCATTTGGGTGTCAATAGATTCCATTTTGTTGCATTTCTGCTGCATTGGTGCAGCTTTCAATAATATTCAAGCACTCTCTCAGAACAGTGTAAATCTCTCCTAATTTTATACGGCTAGAGATTTCCTGGGTGCACGGCACCTTGTGGGAATATACAAGGACCGGATTCTGAAGCCATTATGTTGAGTAGCTCCTATTTATGTGAATAGTCCTGTTGAGGTCAATGGAATTTCTTAAGTGCAAGACTGTCTTTTGCTCTGCATGGGGTAGAGAAGGCTCCATGGAGTTACAATTCCTGCTCCCATGCAGATGGGCAGGGGAGAGGAATGGGCAGAGCCTTGACACCCCCCTCCCCGCCCCGCAAGAGTAAGGAGAGTTCAGCTGGCACTGAAGAGAAAGTGAGATATTACCTGTATTGAGCAATAGCTGATAACTTCCTTATTGGGCAAGGGGGGTTGTGGAAGAAATTGTAAGTGAGTCCCAATTCATTCCCTGGTGTGTTCCCGTAGTACAGTTACGTGCTACCCCTTGCTCAGGGTAGAGATTCATGCTGAAATCTAGCTCTGATGGCCCAGGCCAACTCCCTTTGGCTTCAATGGGCTTGGATTGAGATTTAAGTGAATATGCTACTTCATGTAGGTAGGAGTTAAAGAATCTTATCCATTAATGAGCACAGACACTTACTCAATTGTGTGCTTGTAAAAAAAAAATATATATATATATATATAGCTGCTCAGTTCTGTGCTGAGTTGTTCTGTGCTGTTCCTGTTCAACTCTATTGTTTAACTCTGTAAGTTTATTAGGGCAGGGATTTTAAGTGTTGACTGAGCTATGATCACTTACAGCACTATATAAATAATAGATGATTTGAAGAGAAATCTCTCTTCTCCCCAAGAATTTAATGATCATAAATATTTAAATTCCAATGAGATCTTAGGCAAAGCATTTAAACTACATGGAAAAAGGCACCGAAGGAGTGTCATGTTTTGGAACATGCACGGGGAGTCTGTTTTATTTCATGTGTACATATTGATAGGCAGTGATCAAAAGTGAACTCTGATCTCAGTTTTTGTGGATTTATTTTCTGTGCAATTCTATCTCCTTACTATCTGCAAACATGCCCTTGAACTGTTCCTGAGCTTTTCCCTTACTAACAAGAGAGGCTGTGCAAGCCAAAATATAATTGCTTTCGAATCAGGAATTGCATGTAGACTGTAAAGCTGCTGACAAATGCCCATTTCACAAGATTACTGAGTCCCAGTTCCAGGGACACGAGGACCACCACTTTCAAATGCCTCCCTGAATCACACTTCTTTAACAGTCTCTGCAAGATTTCAGCCAGCTCTTGAGCTTGCACAATGAGCAGCTGCTCTAGAGGGGTGTATGAACTATTCTGCCCAGATCTGAGAATAAAGTGTAGGTAACCTGAAGGAAGGACGATGCTCTCTCATATATATTTGTAGAGGGCCTAGCACCCGTTGGCCATCAATATCTAAAAAATAGTTGAAAAATCACTATTTGAAAAGAATCTGAAGAATTTCAGCTTCTAAACTCTACCAGTGTGAACTGAATTGTAAAGCTTTTCTCTTCCAGAGGAGAGAGTCTAGCTCTCAGTACTCGTTTACGCCCACTATTAGCTAGCGAAGAGTTGGTAAAAGCCAAATTGGCCTCGCTATGACCTGCTAAACAGGTATGAGAGCCTTCAGGACATGTACCTTAATTAGGGACAGCGGTGTGAGGCAGACCCACGCAGCACATGGTTCTGACTCTGATCACTTTAGCAGCATATGGCGGCAGGATCTTGTGGCTGACTAAAGAACATAGCAGGGAATTAGGCCTGGGCTCCCTTCTTGACTCTGCCATTGACCTTGGGCCAGTCAGTTAACCTCTCTGTACCTCAGTTTCCCCATGTGTGAAGGTATGATGACTATACTTGCTGCATAGTGGCTATGTGAGGCTACATTAACTAATGGTTGCAAAGCAAATTGAGATTCTTGCCTAGAAGGTGCTATAGATGAGGAGTGTGAATTATTACCAGACCCTTGTGGAGTTTTACAGGAATTCATTTTTGTCTTGTTTTCCATGTGTTCAGTACCTGGGAAATGTCAAACCAATATGCAGAGCAATCCTAAATGCTGCCTTTGTCAAACAGGTGGAGCCAATCCTTTTTTACTGACCACAGACTTTGGCCCACAGCCCCTAAACGTGACCAGGTGCTGCTGCTTACATATGGGACTTGACTGTCTCTTTTTGTGTCTAGATGCATTTTCAGTCTTTCAAAACTAAGTCTGGCAAAACATCTGACTCAATGTCCTGTGCATATAAAATTTCCTCCAAATAATCCAACATTAACCAAAGCAATAACAGCTTTTCTGCAGAGTCATTTGTCCCTGTACAGCTATCTAAGCAGGGTATATTTCTCCAGGTTCTCTGATCAGAAGTCCAATGCACAGAGACCAAAAAAAGTTAAGTATTGCCTGATAGACACAAGCGCATGCTGGGCAGGTATGGAGTCACCCTGCCCATGAGGAAGTTCTGGAGGCACCTCTGTCTCCAGGATCTCTCTGGCACAGGGGTCTGAGCATGCACCTTGCCCTCTTCAGGTTGGTTTGTGCACTGCTCTGGGGCTGCTAGATGGGAACAGGGATTCCAATTGCAAGAAAGTGAGGAAGGTCCCTGCACCTGGGCAAGGACAGGGCAGAACCTAGACCAAAATGTTTAACTCCAGTTCGCAAGTACTAATCCTGATGACAGTGGAAGTCAAAGCAAGACAACTCAAAATCATTTACTGCCTGAATAAAAGAGGCCTATAGATTATTCTTTCTGCTGAGACAAATGTTTACTTAAATTTTCCTGATGTTTAAACTCAGTGGGATAAATACAGGACATGTTATTAAACTAAATGGCAAATGCAGCTAGAAGGAGCAATGATACAGAATTGCACACAACTGGATGATACAGGTGTACACAGGACTGTATTATCCAGGCATTGTAATACAATAGACCCTTGTATGCATGCGCACAAGGTTTCCATGCAGCCAGACCAGTCTTGGCCTGGGGATAAATATGTACACTAATGAAGCTGTAGTATCATAAGTAGGAATGAAGCTAATTTCAGATACTTGAGGGTTTATAGCCCACATCAGTAAATTTAATTGTCATTTTACTGAGCTTTAAGTGAGCTGTAAGACTAATCTAAATGTAACTAGCTTTATAGGGTCGACAGCCTGTTTACAATCTTCCTCTACACAGAAGTGTCAAATTAGGGCTATATCAATAGATAAAGGAAAAAATAGAGCCATTGATGGCCATAGCTTTTCCAGTTGATATCTTTATATTGTGCTATAAAAGCCTATTACTCTTAATTTAAAGAGTGAAAATTGTTGACATCTCTTTCAAATGTTAATCTTTAGAAAACAATTTGAACTAAATATAATTTGAGTCAAATAATTTGTATGTTTTATTGAAGAGTAGTAAATCACAACTAGTCAGCAAAACATTATGATATTTACACTTCCAGATAATCTGAGTTATTCGTTTAGGGCCAAATCTTGCAAAACTTGTGTGAGTTACTGGAGACTTAGTTGTATAGAAAGTTGTATACTTGCCTGAGTGAGGCTACTCTTGTGGGTAAGTGTATATGTGATCAGGCCCTTAATTAGCAGAGAAATGGCTGGAGTGTGAGTGTTTTGGGTATGTAACAACAAGGTTTAAAACTTCATAATTTTGCTTGGGTACTGTAGCCTAAAGGATTAATCTGCTTGCTTGCATAAATGTACCTTTTCTTATAAGTTTAAGTATTTGATGTATTGTAATAGGTTTAGCTGTAATGCAAGAGACCTATGGGCCAAAAACCTGTATGTTAAGCTAAGGCAAACTTAGCATATCGATATTAAGACCTTTTACCCAGAAAGTAAAGTTGACCTACATCTTGTTACCTAAAATAGATAAGTACCCACACCTATGTCTAAGACCTTACCTAGACCAATAGACAATGAAGAATGGCATGGGGGGGGGTTGAAGTTGTACCCACAGACTTAACAGGTACACCACAAGGAAACTTATGTGCGGACGTACATGTCATCAATACGCACATACATATTAGTCTATGGGGTAAGTGTACCCTAACACTTCTGTGGGTGAGGAATGAAATTTCAGCATAAGATGAAGGATTTCCAGCACTTGTGCCCTATAAAAGAGGTGACCCACCTCGCTGTCTTATCTTCATCTTCAACTAACTATCGATGCTATTAACTATTAGTAGGCCGTACTTATTTTCTTTTCAAAATTTAAGTTCCAAGGGGACTAGGCTAAGCTTGGTTTCCCTAAACTTTTGTTCTTAGTTTTGTTTATTAGGTTTTAATTTTAAGTTTAAGTTAGTTAAGTAAACTCTAAGTTAGCTTCAGGAGCTCTTCACATTTGTTTCCTCTGCACACCTCTGCAAGAGGTGAGAAACCTGAACCGCCAGAGATGAGGTCCTGTGTCTTTCAACACCAGGTTATCAAGACTGGGTGTGAGTATATTAACCAAAGTTTTGCAGCACATAATATTGTATTACCATATGTATCTTTTGAATAACAGTAATACAGTTGTAACTTTGTAACTCTATTTTACCATTTACTTACTATTTCATTGATTTTAGTAAAAAGTCTTTATGACTATATCTGTCTCAGTGTGAGCTTCCTGGCATACCCCCGAGGGTCCTTTGTAAATTCTGTGGAGCCTGATTCGGGACAAGAACTTTTATCTTCTGATCAAACAGACTGGCGAACCTGTCTAAAACCCATACTAATTAATCATAATTATTATTATTAATAATTAAAATCCATTAAAATTAAATTAAATTGATAAATTAAATCAATATTATTAACACACCCTAGATCAGGCTACAGTACAATTTCTCTGTGTGATCAGAGACTACAAACTATTAATCCATGAAAACTATAAATAACAGGCATCTGAGCTGTGTCTCAGAAAAACTCTAACTCCATGAACCAGTGACCACACAAATCTTGGGGCCAGACTCTACCTGTTTTGAAGATAAGTGGCCAGATTTGCTGGCCTCTTGCTCTCTACATCCAGTGGGCACAGAAGAGGCAAAGCTATTTCTTGTGCCATCCCATTTTCTTACAGCAATAGTTTAGTGGGGGTGTTGGAGATAGGGAGGGAATATGGCTGGAGCCTACTGCAGTCTGGCCATTTCCAGATGGCAGAGGATCCTTTGGGTACTTTTCCCAGCTGGCAGGGTTTACAGCGGCTCCCAGGTGCTGAACTGGCCATAGAGTCAGGGAGCTGTGACCAGTCCCCTGACATGCTCCACCTCTCAGTTCAGCAGAGGACCAAAGCCAAAATATTTAAACCATAAGTGGTGGCAGATCTTTGTGCACTATGAAAGGAGAACTTCTACTGGATTCTGCCCTTTGACGTCTACAGATCTGACCCAGCTGTGAGAGGGATCTTCTAGATCTCTCTTCACCTAGAGCTCTGCACTAGGTTTCACTTCAGTGTTTTTGTGCATTTACTAAGAAGCTTTTTTCTTGTTGGCCACTTCTTTAGCAGACAAAACCTACACTAGCGCACTAACAGTATGGATACCATTATATGACACATGATATATAGGCCCCAGAAATGTGTTCTATATATTAGCCCCAGCTTTCATATCATCTTGTATCTAGTATGAGCTCAGAATATATGTAAGCTCAGCTATACCATATACCATTCTAAACAATATGCAGTACATCTTTTTTCCCTGTCCCCTTTTGGAACAAACTGTTTCCACTCCGTTGTGTTCTGTCATGTGAATGGGATGAAATTCACCTCTCCGCAGAGGGCCTGCGCATTGTGTAAATCCCACTGAACCCCTCAGAATAGGGCGTAAGGAACAGTCGTGCATAGGTCATGGCTGGCCCTCTTCACAAAGATGCCTCTTGCACCCTGGCATTCTGAAACGAGTCGGAGGAAACTCCCTGTTTTCTTCGTACCAGCTATCTGAAAGTTCAAAAGGTAAGCAGCACTTGCTAGAAGGAGTGCCCTCCGAACGAACTTTATGCTTCTGTATGTATTTGTGCTGAGAAGGCTTCTTATCTTTGGACTTTCAAACTTGCTAGTCCTTATTTAAGAAAAGAAATATTGGAGCAAAGCTGTAGTTGCCACATATGAAAGCACTGCATTTATGCTCGATTGCCATTTACACACTGGATTATGGACCCCAAAACAGCGCTCACACAATGTTTATCCCAAACAGACAAAGGGTCCACCCTTTTCCACACCTGATTGATCCCTTTGGCTTCAGTTAAATACAATAGAACCCCAACTATCTAAAATTCTCAAGAGACATCTTGAATCCTATAACCTCCTCGACACCCAGGCAGATTTGGACAAGCAAAGAAGCTGGCCAGGAGAATATCCTGATTACAGATTTCACAGCCAGCTGGCTGGTTCCCTCAATTACAGGCAGTCATTTGCCTTGTTCACCAGACTTCTTCAGTAGCTGGTTTGTTCACCCAGTACAACTTCAGGTACGGTAACTTAACCAAAGTTGCTGTTCGCACTGGGCCCAAGTTAAAGTGCCTCAGGTAAGACACAGGGCGATGTGGCTAAGGTCCTGCTGAGCCAGCTGACCTTGGCAAAGCCAGACAGCTTCATTATCTGAACTTCACTTATCTGAAAGCCCATTATCTGACAGCTAAAGCTAAGGGACATGGTCCTATGTCCCTCGCTCAATCTAAGGTGCATGACCTTCTGTCCCCAGCTAAAGCTTAGGGCGGTAAATAACCCTGTGTGGGATAATAGCAGGTTTCAGAAAAGTAACCTTTGGGAGATGGAGGCTGCACTGTGAGAAATAATTACACAGAGGGAGCAACACATAGGGAAAGGAGGGACGAAACCGTTCTGGGTGAGGTCTGAAAACAGCTGTAACTGATGTGGCGCAGAGATACCTCAAAAGAAGTAAAGACAACCTAAAAGCCTCCATCCCAGGCTTTACCCAAGACACAGTGAATGGGGTGTGTCAGTAATTGGGGTTCATCTTATGAAGATTTTTTTTAACTACCACACCCACTAAAGCTGCCAGTTTTTCACTTCCATGCTGAAGTCAGAGGTGTAACAACGTCCAACACCACAGCCCTCAGACTCATACAAATCGGCCTTACCCACATGCCCTTAGAGGGAAAATCACACCTACAGGTGCTCCTTTCTCCCAGGAGACACATCGGCATGGCCCTCTTGCTTGATATTCCCCATGAAGGAGAGAAACCAGGGTTGCCACCAGCAGTCTGATTTTCACCCCTCCCCTCCCAGGTCAACTGAAAAGGAGTGTCCATGGGCAGCGTTGCCAACTCCTGCGCCTTTGCTGAGGGTCACACAACAAACCAGTGGGTGTTTTGCTTAAAGCCCCAGCTCTAGGGGGCCTGGGATGGTGCGGGACTCTCTGCTTTCATTTAGCAAAGCAGGTCTGGTGGCCCTTGTAGCTGCAGAGGAAAGCCTGAAAATGTGACCCAAGGGCACCTTAAAGGTGCTGAAACCAGTGGGTGGATAAAAAGAGTTCCCAATCTATTTTAAAATCTCATCATTGTTAAGCCAATCCTTTGATTTTTTTTTTTGTATGCTTGGGGTTTTCAACACCATGTGTGAGTGCTCCCCAGGGCTTGATCTTCCCCAGAGCTGCCCCTATCAGAGAAGAACCAGGAAGGGGGGGGAAAAGGGGGAGAAATGACTTTAACTGATTTGCTCCCAACCTCCACTATGACAGTGGCCAGAATCAGATGCTTCTGAGGAAAACATCAAACCCTTACAATGAAGAATTATCCGTTAGCATGCCCATGGGGTAAGTTTCGCCCTAATCTTTCTGTCTAAGTTCCCTGAGATAAGAGCTCTTCTTTCACCAGAGTCTGAACTGCATGCAGCCAGGTCACAGGGGACTTAACTCAGTTTAAGGATTCGTTAGAGTGACCCTGGAAATGATCATTTAAAATAATAATACATTGTGCCTAAAGAGCACTTGTCACTTCCAGGTCTCAAGTGCTTCACACACCTTCATTAACTGACCCTTGCTGTACCCATTTTGTGGTGGGTAAATGTTAAGCTGATTTTACTCATGGAGAAACTGAGGAAAAGGGACTTGCCCAAGGCTACACTATAAGTCAATGAGTGAGCGTGTCTATGAGTCTATGGGTGAGCTCAGTCTGGAACCCAGGAATCCTGTCTCCCAGTCTACTGCTGGAACAACTAGTCAACATTACCTCATCAGTTTGAGCCAGAGCTTCCAGGAAATTGTCTCTTGTGAGGTGCTGAACGGATTTTTGTGGGGAACAGGATCAGACCCGTAGAGCCTGAAGACACTGAAGAATTATTTATTTTTTCCTCAATAAAAGGCCTGATCAAACCGATTTTCTTCGGATGATCAGAAAGATCAACCCATCAGCACAAGCGCGTTCTCAGTTAAGTCACAGCTTCTAATGTGGGAACTGCGCTTCACATTTTCATTAGAGGCAAGAAGACAGAAACACCAATAAGAAAAGAATAGATTGTTTTTATGACTTCTAGTTTCCTCTCATTCTGCAGTGAGCAAGGCGAGGAGATTAATGATATTGTCAATACAACATTAATGATGCTGTAAAATCATAAGGACAAAGAGAGAGAGGATTTGATAAAAGTGAGATTTACAACTACATCAGTCAATTTAATTATCTTTTACTAGGCTTAAACTAAGCGGTAAGACTAATCTCCATTTAACATGTTTTACAGGGTCTGCAAGTGCTTTACAATCCTCCTCCATTCAGAAGTGTCAAATTATGGCAATATTGATAAAAGAGTGGTGTAAATGGTAGTCTAGACAATCCCAGAACTAGTGAATATCATTTTTTACAGCATTGTAAAACCCTATTACTCTCAGATTTGGGACTAGAATTTGTGGACAGCAATCTGAGTTGATAATGTTTAGAAAGTAAGTTGAGAGGAGATAAAGATCCACATCCACCTTGCTGCACTTGCTATAAAAAGCCATGCTTACCAGGAATAATGATGCTATGGGTATCTGTCGCTTAGTGTTGTTAGCACACACCAAACAGTGGGTCTGATTCGTCTTTTAATTACCCCAGTGCAACTCCGCTGACTTATACCTGCCACGTTGTGTAGTTAATTATACTTGTGCAAAAAGGGTGTAAAACACCCTGTCTGACTCGGTAGCATGGTTTACAGCCACTATACCCTCCTCTTCCACAAAGCTCAAGGCTATAGGAAGCGGACTCATGCCTAGGCTTTGCAGAATTTAATTTTTTTTATATAATTTTGATGGAAAAAATCAATGTTTATGTTAAAAAAATTTTCTATTTTTATCCATTTAAATTTCCACACTTGCAGGAAATTGGGGGTGGAGGACGGGGTTGTCAGACAATAATTTGACAGTAATTGTTCAGATTCAAAAAGTTAAAGCTTTATAACCATTAAAACACAAATAGTGAAGATCACATGTTAAAGTATACGAAGCAAAGATCCTTAAATCAAATTCTAATAAGGTCTCAATCAGCGTTTTTCTTACTTTGTCTGTCTGTAAATTCTGATTATCATCAATGAAAATATTTTTAATTGGTTTGTGTGTGTGTACAGTGAAATTGATGTTTACCAACATTGACTCCTAAAAATATGTTCATTCCCAGCCTCATTATATTCATAGCAGAGGCAAGAAAATGTTTAACCATTTTCCCTGAAGGTTTTATTTCTATATTTTTAAATGACTGAAGATAATGCAGAAGTCTCCGAATCAGACAACAGCTCTCAGGAAAGTGGACACTTCAAGATTAGCTGTAGTCCTTTACTGGGCAGAAGTTTTGAAGTTTAGCACCTCAAGTAAATGTGAATTGCTCACAATTGGGGCAGTTTTAAATCTTGATCAATTTGTTCCAAAAATAAAAAAACCAGCATCTCATCTCCTGTCCCCAAAACAGAATAACTTCAAACTGAGCTAGAAGAAAATATAGCTTGGGCTGAAGAAGTTGATTTTTCTGAAGATTGTCAGAGGCTTTGCACTACTGTTCTCTTGTTAAGCTTGTCATATATTGTTGTCTTCCATAACTAAGAAATATACACAGACCATTTTAAAGGTCCGATGTAAGTCTTTTTTTCTAAGTTTTATATTTATTTTTGTGTGTGTGTGTTTGACTTTAATTTGATTTTTCAATTAATTCTGCAATTTGGTTAATAGTATAAAATCAAATCTAGAAGCCAGTGATGGAAAAAATCCTGAAATATCTGATTCATCTCCAGGTTCATCCCCTAGGGTATATTTACGAGTGCTTTGGGGTAATATTAAATTCTCCACACTGCAGGCTTTCCAGCATTTCTCTTGGTAGATATTCTACAGCCTAATCCAGCTCACTCTCAGGAAGTTTTTACTGAAACTTAAGCTACCTTTTCCAATTCTTTACTTCACAAGACCTTGATTGGGGATAACAGTGTGAACTACCCTCAATGTTTTGGGCCAAATTCTCTGCAGAGAAAATGCCCTTGAAGGCGATTCCAAAGTACAGTAGGTATATAAGGTTCCAGGATGCCACTCTGAAGTCTAAAATGTCTGAGTCCTTGTGAAATCGTGGAAGCAGTTAAAGTGTGCCTCAGCACTCTTTTTGTTTAGAATATCACCGGGTTCAATCATCACTGGGATTCGCGGTCTGTTACCATCCAGTTTTTAAGTTCTCAGCCTTTTTTAGCTTTTTTTTACACACGTCACTTTATGTATTATACCCCTGCAACAGCATGGGCTTTCAGCTCTTGGTAGTCTTATTAAAGCACATAAGGTGACAGTTGGAGTGTGGGGGGACTCATTCTGCTCATGAAGCTGATTTCTTTGTGGAGCATTCAGTAGATCAATGAAATGTGAGGGTTCCAGTATGGAACTGCTGTGGATATCAAATCAGCAAAGCTTGACTAATAATGATTGTTGCTTCAACAATCTCTTCCACTTGGGGAATCTCAAAACGCTGGTCAGCTGTCAATGAAACCCTTCCCACAGCAGCCCTATAAAGTAGAGAATTTCATTTTTACCCCCAGATGGGGGAAATGGGGCATAGAAAAGTTAAGGAACTTGCCCAAAGAAACTCAGGGAGTCAATAGTAGAGATGGGGTCAGAAACTCTTGACTCCAAGTTGTGCTTTAAACATCCTACTGTCTGCCTTGCAGTCTGTTTTCTTTCTATTAATCTTTCTGTTACTGTAGTCTGGATGCTGAAGTCTGACTCAGCTGGATTGCCTTCATTCTCTTGTAGTGACTAAAGGGGATGTTTCTAATGTGGGGATTTTCTTACATTGTTGGGGTGGGGAACTGGGGCTTGTTCTCCTGCAGATTAGATGTTGGATACCACTCCCAAAGCTTGGATCAGTCAGAAACCAGGGCCATCCATAGGAGATAGCATGTGTTCACAGCAACTCTGGCCCCAGACACCTTCCTCTGCCTAGCAGTATAACTTTAGTGCTACCAACACATGGCTGTCTGGGGACCCCTCTTAAAGGGCGATTTCTATCATGGAGAGACTGCCCCCACCCCAAAAGATAAAACAGCCCCAAGATGTATTACCCTTTCCAGGGAATCTCCCATAGGCCTGAGAATGGATGGTGAAGTCAATGGGAGTTTTGCTCAGATAAGGATTTCAGGAATTAGCCCAATAGGAGAATTACTCTGTCAATAAGTTCTGCAGTGTGTTTGTCAGTGCAGGAAGCAGGCAAAAAGTCAGTGCAGGATTCTTATCCACCAAATCTTATCAGGGTGGTAAATCTGTTCTTTGATCCTTTGTCAATAATGCAGGAAAGTTGGAGGCAGCTGCCACCACCCCTACTCTGCAATGCAGTCACCAGAGCCTCATAAAACATTTATGAAACCCGTAATAAACAGGCCTGATAAGGAACAGGACGCTAGATCTCAGGAGTCAGCAGCTTCTCAGAAAAGGATCTTCCTGTGACTCCAAGGTTCCTCTGTTTAAATAGCAAACACAGCCCATCAGTTTCACACTGCCATAAAATTTGCAAGCAGAGACTTTTCACCAACCCCTGTGATTACTGAATTAGCTTGGAATGCACCTGTTTACTGTATTCACCTTTCCAATTTCACTGCATGGATCAGATACCAGAGAGAAGTGGGTGGCAGAAAGATAAATTCAATACGAATCTAACTACAAACTAAAAGAGAAAGTAATTTGCTGCCATTAAACAGATAGGACTGTAGAACTGGGTCTAGAATGCAGAAGAAGAAAGTGAACTCAGTTTGGTGTAATGTTTTCCTTTAGTTTTAGTTTTATTTAATATTGTGAGGGGTTTTTTGATTTGGGGGGGAAAGGAACTTGGTCTAAAGGCACAGGACTGGGAGGCAAGAAACTTGGCTTCTCTTCCCAGCCCTGCCACTTACTAGTTATATAACTTTGGACAAGTGCCTGCCTAGGTTTGTGCCTCTGCTACCCCATATGAACGCTAAGGATAATGATGTTTACCTGCCTTCAATGGCTGATGTGAATCTTAATTCAGCACTGCCTGACTCCTTGCTTTCTGATGGCATAACTCCATTGAAATCAATGGACTCGCACTGGAGAAACTGAGTGATGAATCAAGTTCATTATCATCAAAGAGGCCTCTTCTGGGAAGAAACATGGCATCTGATTTAAAAAGTATGAATGAAATTCAAGAAAGCCGCTGGCTATGGAAATACAAGAGTATTTATTAATCCTCTTGTGGGTGTGTTAGGTAAAAGTGATGTGGTGCACTGCTGCCCAGGAAAGGTGAAGAACTGGGAAATTTTACCAAGAGCTGTAGCAGGAATGTTCTAGGGTTTTCTGGATATTTTGAAGGGAAGGATTTTATAATTTTATGCTGAAATGTGAAATTCATCCTCCCCTTCAAACACCGAAGAGAGTTTGTAGCCCTCAAAAGGGGTCTCTTTTAGTGCTTTCTTCAGAGTATACTACACAGACATCTTAACCTCAACATGGCCAAAACAGAGCTCTGATCTCTCTCCCCGCCTCTCCCCCGCAAGTCCTTCCCACTCCTTGTTTTCTCAGTCACCATGGACAAACACCACCATCCTGCCTGTTGCTAGGCCCATAATCTGGGCATTATCTTTGACTCAGCCCTTTCTCTAGATCTTCACATCCAGGCCATTTCTAAATCCTGCTGCTTCTTCCGGCACAACATCACTAATATACAGCCTTTCCTATCCATCCGCACAGCTAAATCTCTCCTCCAGGCTCCCATCATCTTGCGTGTTGATTACCACAACCCCTGCCCTGCAACTGCTGCAAAAATAATTTCCTGGATCATTGCTTCAGCAACATCACCCCTCTCTTTGCATCCCTTCACCAGTTCCTCCGCAATCATTGCATCAAATGTAAACTCCTCCTCTTTGCATTTCAGGCCCTTCATGATACACAGCCACCCTATAATCTCTTATTCGCCATTTGGATATTGGCTTCTGACTCCATTCTGCCAATGATGCCAGCCTGTTTGTTAAAGTTTTAAACAAGCACCTTCACCCTTTCTCCTGGGCTGTCCTCATGCTTCAGCGGAGCCCCCGGAAACATCCACCCCTGTTTTTGCCCTTGTGGTATGGGTGTGTCTGAGGAAAATTGGCTGTAACCGGGCTGTGCTTATGCCATAGCAATAGCCAGTTGCTAAAACATTCCTGGAGATCCATGGGAAGCTGAGAACAAATGAAAGCAGCCCTCAAATCTGAGAAGCAGATGGCCCCTACCCCACATCAGTCTTATGCTGGGCTCCACCTACTGGGACTTGAGGATCTGGTGCACTATCTGTAGCAATACTATATGAATAATTACAATTAGACCGTATGCCCTGAAATCCACTATGGTAAACCCGCCTAAAATCTTTAAGTGTAGTTTTTACCGTAGTAAAAAATTGTTATTAGCAATGTGTGCTGAATGAGTGTTAGTATAAATAAATATGCATTTACAGATGTGTATCGATTTTATTGTGTAATCTCTGTGAGATAAGGCAGTTATATTATTCCGATTGCATCATTTATCTGTTACGATGGCTAGCAGTTGTCTTGTATAATTGCACTTTGTCTATGTTTTAGTTCAATTTTGTGTCAAGCCATTAAAGACACTAATAATAAGTTCTTAGCAGTAGTGAGGAAGGAATGGGGAAGCACTTACAAGGAGCAGGTGGATGGAAAGATGACCTTCTTTAGATGTGTTTTTACCAGTAGAATACTTTGTTATGGCTGATGGTAATAAAGGCACTAATTCAGTTTTCTATAGTGTGTCCTACTTGTGTGATGTGCTTTAGTCCTGTGCTTGCTGCACTACGGTGGAGGTACAGAACATGGGCTTGTTATATTATGTGCCACCCATGAGTATACAGGCAGTGCATCTCAGAACAGAGCGCGTGCCGGTCCACAGGATATGGGGCATACTGCATACAGGGCATGTTTTCAAAACCTTGTGCATTTATGAGGCAAACTGGGTTGGAGTCTAGGGATCTCCATGGATAGGGAAAGCACTGAGCATTCTCTCCCGCAAGTGCTTGGCTGGCTGGTTCTTGCTCACATGCTCAGGGTCTAACTGATTGCCATATGTGGGGTCAGGAAGCAGTTTTTCCCCTAAGTCAGATTGGCAGTGACCTTGGGGAGGTGTTCTCCGTCCTCTGCAGCCTGTGGGTGCAGGTCAGTTGCCAGGATTATCTGCGTAGATCTCTCATAATCATTTCCCTGGCCTGGGGAGGGCCTTGAGCATTGGTGCACCTCGGTGTCGCCTATTCTCTGCCTGTGGCATGTAATCATTTGGTCTCCTGTTGGCTGTAATACTTTGATCTAATTTTAGTTGTTGGGCTTAGTGTGTGGGTTGGTGCTGGGTGGTAGAGGTGGCCTGTGATATGCAGGAGGTCAGACTTAGATGATCCCTTCTGGCCTTAAATGCCATGACTCCTCACAACGCCACGGAATGGTCGCTGAACTGCATTGTAGCTACTACTCAGACTCCCATCTTGAGCAGCCTTCCAAATCTGTTCCGTTCCACAGTGGTCAATGGCTACTGGATGTGCACAACAGTTCATCCATTGGCCCCTCCCCCAAAGAAACATTGTCTGGGCTGCGCAAAGAGCCTTGGGAGAGTTGGGCTCAGCAGGGTGCAGTGTGCAAGCGCTGTGTGGGCTCCCCAAATTTTCACCTCTTGGTACAAAAGCTAGTGTGAATCTCGGTCTGAATAATGCCAACACGGATGGTGCTGTAATTATAGTCATGAGGAGTGCTGCTGCTTCCAGTGAAGTCTCGTAGACTTCAACAGGACCAGAAGTGGATCCTTGATGGCGATTTAGCAATGAAGCTCGAATGGGCACTTTCATAGAATCATAGAATATCAGGGTCAGAAGGGACCTCAGGAGGTCATCTAGTCCAACCCCCTGCTCAAAGCAGGACCGATCCCCAATTAAATCATCCCAGCCAGGGCTTTGTCAAGCCTGACCTTAAAAACTTCTAAGGAAGGGGATTCCACCACCTCCCTAGGTAACCCATTCCAGTGTTTCACCAGCCTCCTAGTGAAAAAGTTTTTCCTAATATCCAACCTAAACCTCCCCCACTGCAACATTGTGTCCGGGCAATTTTAAATGAATTAAATCACTGAGTAAATAAGCATTTATGTGCTACATCAAAATTAGAGCAGGAGAGACTCTGCCAAAGCCCTTCTCTTGCTTTCCTTACTGTACCCTTGTCTCCTCCTGTCATCTCTCCCCCTCCAATCCATACAACATCGTGTTGCTAAAATCCACTTCCTTTCCTGTTGCTCTCAGATCTCTCCACTGGCTTCTTGTGACTTTCCTCCTCAAATTTAAGCTCCTCTTCCTCATCTTCAAGGCCCCACATAATCCTGCCCACCCTTCCTCTCTGATCTAATTCCTCCTCCTCCCTCATTCATGCCCAGCACTCCTCTCCATCCTGTCACTTCAGAGATCTCTTCTATTTTTCACGCTCTTTGCTATATGCTCAGTATACACACCAATTTCTGAATAATGCGTTCTGCTCCCCAATGATTGGAATCGTCTCTGATGTGGCTGGCTGGCTGGCTGCCAAATGTGCTTTTCCCTCCTTGAAAACCCTCCTGAAAACACACGAATTCTACCTTCCTGACACACACATCCCCCGCCTGTGTAAATTGGCATAGAGCCCTTGACTTTAGTGCTTCCTTGTTGATTTACACCAGCTATAGATGTCATGTCCCCAGGCCTATGAAAGTTTAGCACTGTCCATAATAGAGCCCCTGTTCTGCTTTGGGACCTGTTAGGATGGATCCCTGTGCCAAATCCTACAGGGAGTTTGCCTGAGTAAGAGCTGAGGGCCAGATTCTGATACCTGAAATCGATGGGGCAACTCACAGAGCAAGGTAGAGGAAGGACTTCCTGTGATCAAGGGTATACAAATTTGCTCCTGAGCTGGGACTCCAGGCTTTGGCCCCTGAGTTTCAAGCTGACCGGCAAAAGATTTTTTTAAAATTCAGGCTTATGCTTTATTGTTGTTTAATGCTGTATAAAGGAGGATAAAAAAGCGTCTGTCCTAGATCTGTTCTGTCCTTCCCCACAGTGTCATTAAGAGCTGCTATCAAGAGGCTCCACCATCCCTTATATTAACTCAGTGAAAAGACAATATTGCTTTTAAAAGTTCCACGTATTCACATTTCGTGCTCTGTCCACAATTTGACTTTCCAATTATTTGGTATTTTGAAGATTGTTTAAAATTAGACATTTGCTACCTCGCTAAAAGAAATAAGACTTTGGACGCTTGAAAATATATTCTTATGGCAATTGTTTGTCTGTCACGTGTACAGGTTTGTTGTTGTCGGGTGACCAAGTGCAGGGTTCCTAGCATTGCATTTTGTAATTTGTTTAAATTGTTTGAGGCCATTTGTTTAAAACAAGCAAACAAAAAAACACAAGCAAATTACGGTATAGCTGTTGTAAATAGATGGTCACATTTTACACCTGCCAGCCTTGAGAGGCTACTAGGTTCATCCTTTCCCAATATTTCGTTCTTAATCTATGATTAGTTCATTAGGAAATATTTGTGAATATATACACAAAAGTAATAATTGTTAATTATATAACAAGTATGTAGAGAAATTCTTGACAGAGATGCGGGGTTGGGGGTGGAGAGATAGAAAATCCAAAGCTATAATTAATTGGAAGCTCCTTGCATAGACTAGCTGGGAGTGGACATGTTGGGTGATGATGTTCCTCTACCCCACAGGCCCAAAGACAGGTGTATGATTCGAAATCAAGCATCAACTTTTAAAAATCATGGAGATAGATTGTCACATTTCACATTTAAAAAATGTTGGAGGGAACCGTTGGGCAGCAAATCTTTGGAAAAACTCCTTCACGGAGATTCACCCTTCACTGGCTCATCAGCAGTGGGTGGGGAGCTTGCCTTATCATGGGAAAGAGTGCAGGGTCAACCCCAAAACTTGGAGGATCCCTATTGGTTTTCAGGACTCTGACCCACAGTGACCCACTCCTGGCTCCTTGGCAGTGTGATTCCTTTGGAGGTGTGCTAACAGGGACACCCCCAGTGGTTGCAACCTCCAGGATCTCCAGGTCACTGCATGGAAAGCATAACATAGGTTGGGGCTGTAATAGCTTTCTTGGGTACGATCCACAGGACAAGTGTGGGGCTATGTAGTACGCACCCTTGCCTTGCCCTCTTCTCATGAAGAAGTCGATCCATGGATGACTCTTCCTGTGTAGAACTAGAAGGATACAATCTGGCCCTTCATTTTTAGGGTGTTTCAGCTTTTTGACATCAGTCATTTTTAATAATTTGTTTAATTTACTTCTTTCTTGATGCCAATATATGGTGAATTAAAACTTGTGAAAACATTTTCACAAAAATGTATAGATGTATTTTCATCAGTTGGTTTCATGGTTTCACACCCTGCAGTATTATGACTTTCATAAAAATGTAGGGATCTGAACATCTGAGGCAGAGAAGCATCTGCAAGATTGAAATTCCACTATCATGTAGACACTGAAGTGCTAAAAAACATTTCTGCATGAAAATTCTCATTTCTGAATTTTGATTGTGGTGGTGCTGGTGTACCTGCTACTTTAGTGCAATGGGCCAGATGCTTGGAAACAAAGATAGAACTCCTTGGGTCAAGTCCAGCCCCTATTGAAGTCAATGGGAGTTTTACCATTGACGTCACTGGGGTCAGTATTTCATTCCCTATGTTTTATATTCTTTCAGATGCACAGATGTTAACTGTTCATCCAGCAGCCCCCAGGCCCATGGTCTGATCATCCCACAGGAACCAGTAGGAATGGCAGAAATATTTAAGTGAGACAGGAACTTGAACTGGCTGAGGACCTTGCTCACTCAGTGGTTGAAATCCTGGCCCCACTGAAGTCAATAGAAAAACTCCCATTGATGTCAATGGAGCCAGGATTTCATCCATTGTCTCTGTTATCAGACTCTCCTATCGTAGCCAACATATGAGTCCGTTTGTTTCATACATTCTGGCCACAGCTTGCATTCCTCGCTCACTCTTCTCTGGCTTTTTCTGTTCTGCTATTCTGGATGGCACTAACCACAGCCCAGCAGGCCTGCTGCCATCCTGATCTAATGGCAGCAGTAGCGTCCCATGTGTTTGGGTCGTCTCGGACAGCTTTTAGGCCCATTGCATCTAGTAGAGGTGAGAACCATGAGACTAGCGTCATGATGATCATGGCTGATAGTGTCAACTGATGCCTCACTACAGTGTCAGAGAGAGAACCATAAATCCTAGGTAAGGCATAATATACAAACATTTCTAGATGGCCTCTGTTTATAGTCAGCAGAGCATTCCTCTGAGTGGTGATTTTGATATGACACTTCTCCACTTGCTTGAATTGGTGCTTAGTAGCTTCTTGTTACTATCTCCCTCCTGTGCTGCCTACCCCAAAGACACCAAGCTTCAAAAACGACTCAGGTCCACTGTGCAGAGCTCTTCCATATCAGGCGACCTCTCATGTGACTCATGGGAGATTCAGTACCTGAACTTGAGTATATTGTGGAGATGCTTGGAGCCCTGTACCTTCAGGAAAACCAGGAAAACCTTTGGTTAACACAATCACTTTTCAGACTATTTGGGCTTGAACCCGTAAATATATTTTAATGTGTTGCCAGTTGTGAGTATTTGAGCCATTTGTGCTGGGTTTTGCATCACATAGTAGCGCAGGGTGTTTGGCAGCACAGGGCTTGAGGGTCAGCCTAGACAGACCTGAGAGTGCCTGCATCTCCCATTTTTGCTGATTGCTTGACCGGTGAATGACTTTGGGAAAAGTACGTCAATCAGTTGTTGTCAAACTGGGTGAACTAGAGTTGGGTTGGGGGTTGCTATCGAGCCTTGTACCTGTTTGTGCTGTCTACGAGCCCCCCACTGGATGTGGGTTTTGAGGTCTTCATAACCTGAAAAAAGACTTAAGTCAGTGTAATCTAGCTGAAAGGTTTTGTTAGATACCACATCAGGCCCTGCTTCTAGTGTTGGCTTTGAGTCCATGACAGCACTTTGTTACTGGTGTCATAACTCCTCATATCTGTGCTACTGTCATAACTCACTGGATCCTGACATTTTGACACTTACAGCTGAGAGGAATCCCTTTCCTTGGGTTGAAGCTACACCGCCAGCTTTCAAATACTTTTTAAAAATTGCCCAAAGTGAACTGAACACTGATTAGTCACATGATGAAATCTGTGGCCAATGTTATTCAGGATGTCAAACCTAATTATCAAAATGGCCCCATCTGACTTTGAAATCTAGATATCTATGAATTCATTTTGATAACAAGAAGGTTCCTAGTATGTAGAGCATTCACCCCATGTGAACTCCAGTGCCCATCTTTAGAGGCTGTAGAGAAGAGGACAGTTCTTAGAAGTTCTCAGCAACAGCTTGAGGAAAGAAAGAGCTGTCTTCTCCATTAATTCTCTTATGGGGATGTATTGCAGAGAGGAGATTCTATAAATCTCTACAAGGTCACCCACTTCAGTAGCCTGGGGAGCTATACATGGCAGCTAGCTACACTATTTCTTCACTTATTCTTAATTCCTAACACTGCCTTAAACATTTGTTGCCACGAAGTAGCAACCTTCATGAGAGGCTTCATGGGAGTTGAAGTCAATGCCTGCCTGGATAGTCAACCACCAGACCTGACATCAATGGACTTGAGTCAGCAAGCTATATATTGGTTGGAATGATGGAATAGGATAGATGGAGAGGGTTCCCCTTATGAGAAATTATTTTACAGTCAGTTAGGTAGGGACTGGAAAGCAGGTTAAATTCAGGTCTGCAAGACCCTGTTAGACTACCAGACAGCTTCAAGGAAATCCCACTGTTTCCCTGGAGCCTGTAGGAGCCAAACAGGCTGAGACAAGAGCCCCAAAAAGGTCTTTTCTTCCTCCCTCAGGTCTGCAAGACCTGTGCAGCCTACCACTCTGAGGCCTCCTACAATTTTCCGGCTAAATGAAAAGACAAAACTGCCTTTCCGCCTGGATCATATTTGGCTTGTATTAAGCTTCAATTTGAATTCTGTTTTGCATATGAATCAGGTGTCAGACTACTGAGGATTTTAATGTGGAGGAAGGAGGGTTGAGGGTGAGGATAGATTCTGGTGCCTATGTATCCCGTGTATGGTACCAGACACAATTCTACTGTGTACATTTGGCTTCATACATTGCTTTAGGCCATTAAAGAGTGAAACAGACATTCTTTGCACCATGTCACTTCAACTGAATGCTCTTCATCTATGAATCTATGTTTGTGCTAATAACCATTTGATTGTATTATTACCAAAGAAAAATTCTGAAGGTTTCTTCCTCCTGACCCCAGATCCCCCTGTTACCCACTCTCAGTAGGTTACTAGAAGCATGAGTTTCACCAGTTTCCCAAGAATTTGGAGGAGTACAAATGAGCAGTCCATAATGTTCCATATCACGGAGTTCTGAACTACAGCCAATTGGCTGTCTATCAGCACGCAATCCAAACACCAGCCAAGGCTGCACTGACTGCAATAAACCTTTCAGGGCTGCAAAACAGGTCAGAGATCTCAAAGAATACAGATCTGCTACAGTAATGATTAACAGGGTGGTGACACAAGTCCCTGGTTGGGGTGGTTTTTTTTTCTTTTCTTTTTTTTTCTTGGCAATAATGAAAAAGTTTTCCCATCCTATCTGACTAAAGCCTGACTAATTGTGGAACATTTCATGTAACAGAGTTTAGGAACTAACTTTTCTGTGCCTATTCTGTAATAGTAGATATAAACAAACTACAGAAACAGGAATGAACCATAACACAAGGTCCCCAAATCACCAACAGCTATTAATGTATAAAAATACCTAGGGCCAAATGCTGATCTCAGTTACAATGGTATAAATCGAGAATAACTCTTGTTGACTCCACTGGATTT
The DNA here is from genome assembly GCF_965140285.1 of Lepidochelys kempii. Lineage (NCBI taxonomy): Eukaryota > Metazoa > Chordata > Testudines > Cheloniidae > Lepidochelys > Lepidochelys kempii. Next base: position 45,567,611 of record NC_136380.1, read on the forward strand.
TCTTTAGATTTATGCCCTTGTAATTGAGACTAGAATTTAGTCCAAAAAACGTTATCCACTGGTGCCATGCACCAATATCCCTAAGATTATACACTCACTAAAGCTGACAGGCAACCTGTCTGTGTTAATAATCGCCCAGGTGAGATAAGAACAGTGAGGAATGAAATGATTATGTGAATTTTAAAGTAAAAATATCATCCCTGTTCATTTTCATTTATTGTATTTTTAAAAACTTAACAAATAGTCTAGGAAGTAATTATCTAGTTTTTGTGCCATTTATGAATCACACAATAATGTTTTATATTTACAGCAAATTGCACTTTAAAAATGTTCAAACTGTGCTATTATCTAAATAGCCTGGCTGCCTATTTAGTATATAAATGTGCAAATTAACATTAGATTTAGTTGTCACATTTTTATGTGGATAACTATCAAGACCAACATTTTTCAGAAAGACTTGAAACATTAACAGCATCTATTGTCACTCTCTCTCTCTCTGGGCTAAATCCACAGCCTAACCTCTAAATGGTAAAGAAAAGGGTGGGGGAGAGACACTGTAATTCCATTCCTATCTCTCTGATTTTCCATTTGCTCTCGAAGTCAGTACATGTGGATGTCCAGAGACACCACCATGGGTTCAGGACTATTTCTCAGTTTAATCGCCAGAATGATTTCTACCTATTATATTTAGAATTACCCAAGTACAGTGTTAAGGTTATTTGCAAGATAAGACCACACACATATGGCCAGACTTAAGCAACCATTAAGCTCAATCCTGCATTCCCTGTGCATCTAAAACAATTACTGAAATGAGTGAGGAATTTGGGGTTCGCAAGGAAGGAATACAGGATCAGGCTCATTATGATCCGTGACTCTTTCCTGTCTCTGTCAGGATTTCGATTTGTGAGCCTTGCATGAGCTTCCTCCATTCCAAGCCAATGTCAATAGAAAAACAGACTTAGTGAAACGTAAAATGTGAAACTGAGTAAGAAGTGGATAACATTCCCTGACCTTCCCACCAATCATGCTGCTTTACTTCCTCCTCAGAAATGAAGGTTGGCTATTACAGTATTTGTGTCAGTTTAAAGAGTATTGAGCTTAAGCCTGCAAGCCTTCTCTCACTTGAGAAGCTCTATGATGTCAATAGGGCTACTCATGTGAGTAGGGCCTACTCATATAAGTAAAGATTTGCAGGAGTGGACCAACAGTCACTGTAAAAGACCACCATCCAGTCTCCTAACTCACTTTTAGCTTCAGCAAGAGGGAAACATAAAGGAAATAGGTCTCAACTTTGGTATCACATTTTCCCTACAGAAACTAAGTGTTCATTTAGAATCACAGGCCAAAAAGGGACAAAAGTCAAGATTAATATTTTCCTTCAGAGACCATATATTTTGGTGTTTATTAAAAACCACTTACCAGGAATAAATCAGGAGTAGCTCCACTGAAGTCAGTGTAGTTACACTGGTGTAAACGTGAAAGGGAAATCAAGCCACAAAAAGTCCAATATAATGTATGTATTACATTCATTTGCTCATTATCTTTAGCACAAATGTCTGGAAACATTTTTATATCAAGAGATTTCAAAAGTGTATCACTGAAATTAGTTTTTAAAAAATCTATTACTGCATTTATCTCTGGCAAGATAAATATCAAACCAGCTACTGTGGATTATTTACATTAATTAGTTAATATTTGCATAGCGCCTTGAAGATGTAGAATGCTGTATAAATGCTAATAGCTTTCACATAAGTCATTGAAACCAAGCAGAACACATCCATTTGAGTATGTGCTCTGATTGGTGAATGTTGGTCTAGACTTCCATTGTTCTCTGAGAAGAAGGTATAAGAACTACTGAATCATCTCATTTCAATCAATTGTGAACTTTTATCTATGTAACCAGAATATTTACCTATGGTACCTCATGAGGTGTTAGGCTTAACTAAAGTAGTTTATAAATGCTTCTGAAGGTTTGGATGAGGGCAAGAGTGCAAACTGTTATTTTCTGATTTTGAGGCAACTTGATCTGCAGTTTTATCCTTCAAGCCAGCTACTAGCAATGTGCTTGTGCTCTCTCTCCACAGTCCATAGCTTGTGTGTGTTGTTTAGTCTCTTCTTTTGCCACTTGGAAATAAATGTGCAAAGCAGCAATGCTTAATTTTTTAAGTCACAACTGTTGTGTAGTCAATGTACAAATAGCCAAGCATCTATTTTTCAGTCTAGATGGCTTTTATTTGATGGTAAGGATGGCAACAAAGAACAAATATAAAGTCACCAGGAGAGAGCAAAAACAGTGACTAGTTTTGTAACATACTGCATTTGGAGTGAAACACAATGGCAGTTGCTTCATAGCTGGCCTTACAGCACATAGGGAGACTAATGTTAAAGATGCAGTATGCAGAAAAAAGAGTGGCAGTATTTCTTTTCAGTTACATAGCTGCATCTACCTCAGTGATCTACTTTAGAGGAGGAAGTTCTTTTCACTGGGAACTTGGGCAGTTGTTTAATATTCGTTGTACATATTTGCAAAATGACAACACAGGCTCTTTAAATTTCGTTACACATTTTTAGAGCTTCCAGAGTGCTGTATGGGAGCTTAGCTATTTAATGCATATTGACTGTAATGTATCCTCTCTGGTGTCCAGTTCATGGCTGCCTTAATAAACGCGTGATTTGTCATTCTGAGGACATGTCTAGTTCCCCACCCCTCTTGAATCATCAAGAGGAAATAGTTTAACAGATGCCCTGCTGCTTTGATGGAGTCTGATGCTGGATAGTTGGTTAGGACGTTATTTTCCTAAACTGTTGTGAAACACACAAACTTTTTTTAAATTGCAGTCACTTGTCACTCTTCCGGACGGTGTAATACAGAGAAGATTTTTACATGGCTGTTGTATTCCATGTGGGTTTTCTGCTGTGTTTCTCTGCTTCAGCTTCACCAAGGACCTGATTTGCTTTCATCACTTTCTTCTATTATAGATTTGAATGTATATTTCCAAATTCTCATTTCCCATAGTTTGTCTGATATTTAGCCCATTCTGATTGTCAGTGGCCTCAAGCTTTGTGGCTTTGGAATGCTCTGAACAGGTGTACTCAGCTTAATCTACACCAGGGGTCGGCAACCTTTCAGAAATGGTGTGCTGAGTCTTCATTTATTCACTCTAATTGAAGGTTTTGCTTGCCAGTAATACATTTTAACATTTTAAGATGGTCTCTTTCTATAAGTCTATAATAGATAACTAAACTATTGTTGTATGTAAAGTAAATAAGGTTTTTAAAATGTTTAAGAAGCTTCATTTAAAATTAAATTAAAATGCAGAGCCCCCCGGGCCGGTGGCCAGAACCCGGGCAGTGTGAGTGACACTGAAAATCAGCTCATGTGCTGCCTTTGGCACACGTGCCATGGGCTGCCTATCCCAGATCTACACCTTCCACCTTAATTAATCCATTCTAATGTGTTCCCATTTTTCCTTTCTTTTGTGGTTCTCTGTTACCATCTAGGCTACTGTAAATAAAACTAAGGAAACTGGCAAGGTAGACGGACTCCTTATTTCACCAATTGAATATGCTAGAGTTTTTGCTAAACACGAACAGTTGGCAATTAGATTTGCTGGGGCAGATTCTCTGTATGGCTCTGCTCCCTTTGAGCTGCTCAAGTGGTGCAAAGGTAGTGGAATTTTCCTGCAAGACCCCCACTAAGGAGTCCCCAGCAGGTATAGAACTTGCTCCTGCATCTCCCTCCCTGAAATCTAGGGGGCAGCATGAGGAGAGACTAGGTGGAGAGTGTCTAGAATACACTGGCTATCCCAGCTGGTGTATGGTTCCTAGGGACCACACTTATAACCTGAGAATCAGCTCCATCTCCTTTTCTCCACACATCTCCTGGTACTTCCTTCACAATAATTAAATGATTCAATCTATCATTGCTGACCTAGCAGCTAAAACTCTTGTCCATACACTAATCTCCCTTCTGACCTTCCCTGTACCCAAGTTGTCTCCCTCCAATCTATTCAAAATGCACACACTTAAATCCTCTTTCTCACCTATGTGACCACCTTAGTCCTTGCACTTGTTCCTCCTTGTCCAGCCAATCAGGTTTAGATTCTTTCTTTCAGATCCTACATAACCCTCCTCTGGCTTGTGAAATCTTTGACCTAGTTTCTTATTGCATCACCCCCACTCCCTCCTTCCATCAGTGATGGCGACCACAGTGTCCCATTAGTCTGCTTAATTGCCTACATGGCTTTTTCTCCCCCAGGCTCCTCTACATGGGATGCCCCTTCAGTTCTAGTCATACCATTACTCTGCCCTGCTAAAGATCACTTCTTCCTCGGTGCCCATGGGACTCCATACTAATGGTGATGATAATAATAATAATGTTCAAACAAACAACAACCAAAATAGACCCTAGCCATTCCTACTTCTGTGTGTCTCACTACATCCTGTCTGCTCTGGGATTGCCTTCTTTGTAGACTGGCTGTATTACGTGTCTTGTGCAGCACCAATGGCGTTCTTGAGGCTTAACTCATAGTACATACTGATCATAGGTAGGCTGTTCCAGCAGTGTGGATGGGATGTTAGAGTAACCACCATTTCTTTTTGAGCTGAAGAATACAGTCATCCCCATTACTATCCTTTTTTGGAGACGAGTCGTATATTTCTGACGCTCTTTGTTTTTCCTTATATACTCTAACCACCAGCAGATAGCATATTATAAACTGGGCTGCACAGCTCTGGGCATAGTCCATCCTGCAGAATACCAAGGGCAGGATTTGGCTCTAAGAGAAGAAGACGTCGCCAGCGTCCAAGGCGTTTAACAGAAGGTGCAAGCTTTCTGGCCTCTGAGCCGTTGTGCCTCATCGTTGCCTATCTGTCATTCTTTTGCATCTATTTTTTTCTCATCCAAATTTTGTCTGAAAATTAGCTAGAGTACAGCACCCGGATGCTACACTGAGGGGCATGTTAGAGCTGTCACAGACAGATTTGAAGGTCAAATGATCAATCATTGGTTCTCGCGTATCTTCAGTGACACTTGGTGATGTGTGATAGGAAACTGTTTTGATTCTGTAAAATCAGTTGGAGCACTTCAGCGTTAGTGTATTATTTGCATTCTTCCCTGTTTTCCTTAATATCTAATGTCCTTTCTGACTGTAGCAAATGATCAATAATCCCATTATTATTTTAGTTTCACAAGCACTCCCAAATATCCCAGCCATCAAACTGATGTGTTTCCATTCCAACTTGGCCACTTTTGCTAGTTTCAGCTTTTATTATGTAATAAAAATTATAATTGTATTACCAAAGCTGCCCCTTGCCTGGGCACTCAGGATGCTGCCCAACAAACACAGTGAAACAGTGCAATCATGTATAATAAAAACACATAAAACAATAAAAACAAAGCATAATTACTCCCCATAAAGGAAAGTTGTTTGACAGCAAAGAGCATGCAGAGGAGAAGGAATTCGATAAAAGACAAAAATCTTTTATGTTTTAAAAGATCTTGGAAAGAATAAAGGTTATCTAATGGAGGGAAGGGAGGGATGAATCAGCTGGCAAGGGGAATAAATTCCACTAGCCAATGACGGCTTGCCAGCTGACCTTTGACACAAATGGGATCTCTAAAAGTGGGGTGGTGTCACGACAGAAATAGCCATCAGCATGAGGTTCAAGTCAGCAGCCTCAACTAGAGCCACATCTGGTATAGTAACTGTGTTTAAAATGGGCTTAAGCATGACTTTTAAACTCTTTTGTTACATTAGTGTAGACAGGGCCTTGCTGGGACAAACAGAAACCAGATTTCTCTGTTTTTTTAAATGGCATAAAACATATTCTGATATTTATAAACAACAAATCAACGGTGTCAGTATGTTTAAATTGTTCATGTTACCATGCAAATTCATTTAGATTTAGTGTGGAAGGGTCAAATCTAGGATTGACAACTTTCTACTCTTACAAAACCGAACACCCTTGCCCCACCCCTCCTCTTCTCCGAGGCCCGGCCCCCCTCCCTCCATTCTCCCCTCCCTCCATCAGTTGCTCTTCCCACTCTCACTCACTCGCTCATTTTCACCAGGCTGGGGCACTGGGTTGCGGGGGGAGGGCTCCAGGGTGGGGCCAAGGATGAGCAGTTTGGGGTGCTGGAGGGGGCTCCTGGCTGTGGGGTGGAGCCAAGGGGTTTGGCGTATGGGAGGGGACTACGGGCTGAGGCAGGGGGCTGGGGTGTGGGAGGGGGTAAAGAGCTCTGGGTGTGGGGGTGGGTTCCAGGGTGGGGCCAGAAATGAGGGGTTCAGGATGCGGGAGGGGGCTTGGTGCTGGGGCAGGGGCTCGGGGTGCAGGGGGGGTTGAGGGCTTTGGCTGGGGGTGTGGGCTGTGGTGTGGGGCTGGGGATGAGGGATTTGGGGTGCAGGAGGGGGCTCCGGACTTTGGCTGAGGGGTTTGCAGTGTGGGAAGGGGCTCTGGGATGGTCAGGGGATTTGGGTGCGGGGGGGCTCCAGCTGGGCATACAAACTCTGGGGTGGGGCTGGGGATGAAGGGTTTGGGGTGCAGGACAGTGCTGCAGGCTGGGACCGAGGGGTTCAGAGGGCAGAAGGGAGATCAGGGCTGGGGCACGGGATTAGGGCATGGGGGGGGTGAGGGCTCCAGGTGAGGGTGCGGGCTCTAGGGTGGGGATGGGGATGACTTTGGGGTGCAGGCCGATGCCCTTGGCTGGGACCGAGGGGTTCGGAGGATGGGAGGGGGCTCGGGGTGGGGAAGGGGGTTGGGGTGTGGGAGCGGGTCAGGGGTGCAGGCTCCGCACAGCTCCCGGAAGCAGCGGCATGTCCCCCCTCTGGCTCCTATGCCGAAGCACAGCCAGGCAGCTCTAGGCACTGTCCCATCAACAAGCGCCGCCCCTGCAGCTCCCATTGGCTGCAGTTCCTGGCCAATGGGAACTGCAGAGCTGGCACTTGGAGTGGGGGCAGCACGTGGAGGGGAGACGTGCTGCTACTTCCAGGAGCCGCACAGACCCACGGCAGGCAGGGAGCAGCCTTAGCTCCACTGCGCTACCAACCAGACTTTTCACGGCCCGGTCAGTGATGCTGATTGGAGCCGCCAATGTTCCTTTTTGACAGGGCATTCTGGTCGAAAACCAGACACCTGGCAACCCTAGTCAAATCCAGCCCTGGAATAGGCAGGCACAACTCCGTTGAAATCTCCACTGTATTTGGTTATAGGAATATGCCATTCTGGTATACTGGGGGTTTGTAAACCATTATTGTCCGGGTGTTGAGTTCCAGCCCATAACATTGTGACAAAAACATCAGTCCAATCTGGAGTCTATTTGTCGCTGATAAGTAGTTGATTTAATGCCACACTCCAGTGTAATTCCTTTTGAATAATTTTCTGCATAATATATTTCACCTCTGATTGGCAGAGGGAAAAATCACAAAATGGAGGTTTCATGCAATCCCTGCCCAGGAATGGAATCTAGTTACTCTTGCCAGTCATTTTAAAAGTAATCTAAAGGCCGTGGGCCTGATTCCATGCTGCCTTGCACCTTGTGTAGCTATCTACATCTCTGCAAAATGAGTGTAAAGAGCTAGTTGCCATGTCGGAGTGGCGCCCTTTTATACCCACTTTGCTCACCTGCAAATGAGTAAGGCACAGGAGAACCAGAGCCCATATTCCTAAAATTTGCTTTTAGCTAGTTAGACCAAACACTTTCCACCTTTTCTTCCTTCTACTAAAAGAAGAAACTATCTGCTTTACACAAGGATGGATATATACCTGAGGCCTTCTAGAGCAAAAGGGTGTCCTGGTGCTTCACTTGATTCATATTCAGACAAAGTTCTGTCCACACTGTAGTTACTGTAATGTTGGACAACTTTGTTTATGACAGCAGCCCCTAACACACATCATTAACACACATCATTAGGGACCCACACACCAGACATGCAGTGTAGACATGATTCAGTCATGCTTTAAACAGGTTCCCAGGGTGCCTGGCTACAATTCAAAACCATAACATGGTTTGGAAACACAGTTCATTCCTGACTACACTGCAAGACCAAATTGTGTTGACAATCAGGCTCCCTGGGAGATTTGATAATATAGACACACCTAAATGAAAGTGAAGCTGGTAGCCAAACTGCATTACAATTACTATAGCATTGTCCAAATTATGTTGTTGTTATGGTTGAAGAGACTCTTTTTTTCTTGTTAGCTTCTACTCGCAGGCACTTAGACTTCTGGGGGAAAATACTATTCTGATGTTTTTCATACGTGGGGATTGCTTATGGAAAGTTTGGTTAAATTCTCTTTGCCATTTTGAGATCTTTGTATTTATATACTTTCAATGCTGTGAACTGGAATAGCCCTATGAGGTACACAGGTATCTTGTTTGTACAGGTCTCAGATACATGTGGAAAAGCCAAGGGGTTTTCTTTAGTGAAGCAATTTGTCAGATGTCTTTCTGGCACTCAGAGAACTCAACACCGGCTGGTTTTAATGCTTCAAACTTGCTGTAGACTCAGGAAATCCTGATAATGCAGAGAAGTTGTCTATTAACTTATCAGAGCTTCGATAGGAAGATAATGATACCAAATAGATAGGTGCCTTAGAAATGCCATGTCCGTCTGGCTAGGTAGATGTTAATGCATCAAAAGACTTGCAGTATCGATAGAGAGAAGGCTTCTTCTGGCAGCATCTTTCCTTAATAAAGACAATTAAAGCCACATTCGCACATATGTAACGCTGATAATAATGGTGCAGAAAAGAAGTGACAAATGTTCTCTTTTACCAGTGTGTTTTTTAATTAATTTGTGTGCAAGAAAAAGACCAAGAGCAATATTCACTCAGGGACCCCTCCTTCTCTTGTGTTTGTTTAATGCCTACTATGCTGTGGATGCTACTGGACACAAATACTAAATAAATAATAATAATAATAATAATGTATCCCAGAGCCTCCAGAAAGCAGCTATGCAACAAACAGCTTTTGAAATCTTGAATCCCTACATGCTGGTTTGCACTCCTTTTCTGTATCTAGTTTAAGCTTCAAGATTTTGCACAATTCTGACCCCACCTATCTCTCTCCTCTTATTCCTACCTCTCCCCGGTTGCCCTGGGGTCTACCCAATCATCCACATTCAGCTTCCTGACTCTTTCTGGCTGCCTCCTACTCATGGAGGAGCCTCCCTTTTTCTTTCAATTAAGTAGTAATATTTGACATTTATGAATTCATATTATGATCGAAGTCATGTGACCTGGAGCAGCTTTCTGGGGAGCCTAGAGGAGGGCAGGAACTGGCCTGGCCTGTTCTCTGCCTGCCGTGCTGCCCTCTGGCCTTCCTGGGATTTGCTCCCATCCCCAGGAAGGGCTCCAGTCCCCTGAGGTTCATCACTGAAGCTGTTGTGAGTAGCTTTCTGCTCCTGGAAGCTTACAATCTATGGTGCGTTGGGATACAACTTGATGTGAAGCAGGGAGAGGACATTAGACAAAAGGGAAGGAGGGAATTGTATGCAACATAAAGTTATGTGGATGCTTGTTCTTGCCAGGTGCAGGGTATCATGTTAATTTCCTTTTAGTGTTTGCAACTTTTAAAAACAAATGTAGATATAGAATCATAGCACTGGAAGGGACCTCGAGAGGACATCTAGTCCAGTCCGCTGCACTCATGGCAGGACTATATTATCTAGACCATTCCTGACAGTCTAACCTGCTCTTAAAAATCCCCAATGATGGAGATTCCACAACCTCCCTAGGCAATTTATTCCAGTGCTTAACCACCTTGACAGGAAGTTTTTCCTAATGTCCAACCTAAACCTCCCTTGCTGCAATTTAAGCCCATTGCTTCTTGTCCTATCCTCAGAGGTTAAGAAGAACAATTTTTCTCCCTTTTCCTTGTAACTTATGTACTTGAAAACTTTTATGTATTTGAAAAAACGTATTATATCCCCTCTGTCTTCTCTTTTCCAGATTAAACAAACACAATTTTTTCAATCTTCCCTCATAGATCATGTTTTCTAGACCTTGAATCATTTGTGTTGCTCTTCTCTGGACTTTCTCCAATTTGCCCGCATCTTTCCTGAAATGTGGCACCCAGAACTGGACACAATACTCCAGTTGAGGGCTAATCAGCGCAGAGTAGAACAGAAAAATTACTTCTCGTGTCTTACTTACAACACTCCGGCTAATACATCCCAGAATGTTGTTCGCTTTTTTTGCAACAGTGTCACACTGTTGACTCATATTTAGCTTATGGTTCACTATGACCCCCAGATCTCTTCCAAGATAGTCATTTCCCATTTTGTATGTGTGCAACTGATTGTTCCTTCCTATGTGGAGTACTTTGCATTTATCCTTATTGAATTTCATCCTGCTTACCTCAGACCATTTTTCCAGTATGTCCAGATCATTTTGAATTTTAATCCTATCCTCCAAAGCACTTGTGTCAAGGTTCCTTCCCCACTCTGAACTCTAGGGTACAGATGTGGGGACCTGCATGAAAACCTCCTAAGCTTACTTTTACCAGCTTAGGTTAAAACTTCCCCAAGATATAAAATTATTTTACCCTTGGATTTCCACTGCCACCACCAAACTTTATCTGGGTTTACTGGGAAACGTAGTTTGGACACGTCTTTCCCCCCAAAATCCTCCCAACCCTTGCACCCCACTTCCTGGGGAAGGTTTGGTAAAAATCCTCACCAATTTGCATAGGTGACCACAAACCCAAACCCTTGGATCTTAGAACAATGAAAAAGCATTCAGTTTTCTTACAAGAAGACTTTTAATAGAAGTAAAGGAATCACCTCTGTAAAATCAGGATGGTAGATACCTTACAGGGTAATTAGATTCAAAACATAGAGAATCCCTCTAGGCAAAATCTTAAGTTACAAAAAAGACACACAGACAGGGATATTCATTCTATTCAGCACAGCAATTTTCTCAGCCATTTAAAGAAATCATAATCTAACACATACCTAGCTAGATTACTTACTAAATTCTAAGACTCCATTCATGTTCTGTCCCCGGCCAAAGCATCATACAGACAGACACAGACCCTTTGTTTTTCTCCCTCCTCCCAGCTTTTGAAAGTATCTTGTCTCCTCATTGGTCATTTTGGTCAGGTGCCACCGAGGTTACCTTTAGCTTCTTAACCCTTTACAGGTAAGAGGATTTTTCCTCTGGCCAGGAGGGCTTTTAAAGGGGTTTACCCTTCCCTTTATATTTATGACAACTTGCAACCCTTTCCAGTTTGGTATCGTCCACAAACTTTGTAAGTGTACTCTCTATGCCATTATCTAAATCATTGATGAAGATATTGAACAGAACTGAACCCAGAACTGGTCCCTGCGGGACCCCACTCGTTATGCCCTTCCAGCATGACTGTGAACCACAGATAACTACTCTCTGGGAATGGTTGTCCAACCAGTTTTGCACCCACCTTATAGTAGCTCCATCTAGGATGCATTTCCCTAGTTTGTTTATGAGAAGGTCATGTGAGACAGTGTCAAAAGCTTCACTAAAGTCAAAATATACCATGACTACTGCTTCCCCCCATCCACAAGTCTTGTTGCATGAGTTGCTGTGGGAGTGTGGGTCACTGGAGAGAAGAGAGTTTTAGGATATGATTTGAAGGATAGGAGGTTTTGTGGCATATAGGGTCAGGGGAGACATTCCAGGCACTGGGGTCAGCATATGACAAAGCAAAGAAGCTTTTGAGGGAGAAGGATATAAAGGAGGCCTGTAGCGGAGGAACAGTTGAATTCAATCCTTGACTGCGGAAGTTGTGGGAAACAACAGATGAGGTGCATGCAGGGGTAGAGCTCTGCAGACTCTTGAATATGAGGAGGTGACAACTGAATTTGATGTAGAAGGAGATGTGGAACTAGTGAAGTGGAAAGTGGTGTGTGACATGGTCAGAGTGGTAGGAAAGGAAGATGAATTTAATGGTGGCAATTTGGATAGACTGGAAGGGGATGAGGTGAGAGGCAGGCAGGCTGGAGAGACATGGTAGCAGAAATATAGGTGGGAGATAACTAAAGTATGGACAAACATTTTGGAATTAAAAATGGAGCAGAGGAGATGGGTTTGGGTGTTGCTAACTATTGTTACTTCTTCCTTTACAACAGCCACAGTGTGACATTAGAACTAACATTGAATATATTCCAAAACGACTATAACTCAGCATTCTACTTGATGCTTAACATCCTTATCTAAAGGTTTTTACGGGCTGCCCAACAAAATGGTGTCTGAACGTCTTCCATATAAAATAGATTGACAATAGCAAAGCCCCCAGTGTCTCCTAGGCCTTGTTCACGTTCTGTCCACTTTCCAGTTTGTTAGTAACCAAATTTATTACCATCTGAGACCTATGTGGAATGAACTAATGATGTCCATTTTGGGATGCCAGCACAGAGGAACAGAGTAGCTCTGTGTGCAATGATCAATGATAATTGGACATCTGGGTGTCACAGAGTGTCTGTCAAGAGTTGTGTTGGACACATAATAATGCATATGTGTTGTGGAAAGCTAAAGTATTCTGATTTTGTGAGATCCTCATGGCCTCCCTACAGGGGCAGATTAAGGTTGTCTAGGTATGTTGTGTGGGAAACATCACCTTAACTATGTATTTCCTGGTTTCCTTAAGTTGTTGTAATGCTAAAGTTCTTTTAGTGGACATGTTTATCTGGGATTTCAGTGTTTAAGTTTAGTGTTTTGAAGTCTGACATTCTGGAAGAGTACAGAGAGCAGAAGGCCCTGCAACCTTAATTACCAATGAATGTATTACCTGAATGGAATTATTAATTAATCATTATTATTTATTATTATTATTATTATTTATTTGATTATTATTTTATTATTGTAAGTGACCTTATTGATGGTGTCTCATTCCAATTCTCGGTGGGATTTTTAAAACCACCAACACAACGAGTGTGCTTGTTGGCCATCTCAGCAGAGAGTCCAAAGATGGATTGGGCTTGAAGACTGAACGAGCGTCTCACCGAGTGGTCCCACCAGATCAAGTTAGGGACATTGACAGGACAGCTGCACTGCTGCTGCTACTACATGCTCTGTGCCTGTTCCACAGGTGGACAGAGGGCTTCAGTCTCCAGTGCCATCCAACTCACTTACGAATATTTGCAAACCCTTTTACGCAAGCAAAACAGTGCAACTTTTTTCCAAGTAATTTGTGGGCTGTCTTATGGTTTTGGAAGATTTTTATGTATATTTGTACTACTGTCTTTACGGCTGTACAATGCAATTATAATAAAACAATGTGAACCCAAACAAAAGAGCATTGCACAGGGGAATTTCTTTTTCTACTGATATTGAGAACCATCAGTTGTAAGGGTGATTATTGTATCTACACAGCTATAAAAAGAAAATAATAATCAAACTGGCAAAATTAGATCTCCTGTGCCTTTTATTTAAATATTTACTCTTCCCTTTCGATTCTCTGCATGAAGTATTTCCGGGTGACCCCGTACGGGGTCAATAAATAATATATCATCCTAAAATGAAAAAAACGTAACTTCGTCACAGGCGCCTTTCAGTCTGAGTCTGGCTATAGTTTATCTCTTACCTTCAACTGGCAGTTTGAAAACATTACAACGATCAGATAAACAGAAATGAATAAGCACTTCGGCGGTTCAATATCTCATTCTGCAAGTGCCAATAAAAAGCTCATAATTTTTAAAATGGCATATTTATATGTTGTACATACAGATGAAGGGGAGTTTACATTAGCAAACAATTTAGCGGCATGTACTTCAGGTGACCTCACGGAGGTGGCTCACTACCTACTTTCAGTTTACATGCCTCCAGATTAGAGAGATTCCTCTGCTTGCTATTCCCCTTACTACAGGACTTCGACTAGTTTGGGATTCATTGATGCAGAGTCAAATCCAGACCTGGTGGGCACAATTCCAGTGCGGTCAATGGAGTATATAATACGTTTCTTCTTCAGCCCTCAAAGTGCTTTAGAAAGGAGGTCTCATAACTCCTGTTTTGCAGATGGGGAAACTGAGACATACCTAGTCCAATGGCAGAGCCAACACTAGAATCCAGGTCTCCTGACCCCTTCGTGTAAAATCTTAGTTTGACCCTCAGTCTGCTTTACTTGCCTTCCCATCAAATTGCAATTTTATAAGATTTCAGGTGGGGTGCTGGAACAATGGTTATAAGTGGGGGTCCTGAGAGCCATTGAACTAAACTGTAAACCCTGTATATGATGGAAACTACTTCAAGTCAGGGGATGTTGCAGGACCCCCAGCACCCCTAGTTCCAGCACCTATGATTTCAGGGAACGTGCATATTACATTTAACTAGAGTGTAGTCAGTTACAGTAATCTCAATAATCAATTAAATTTCTCATTGTTGTAGGCAGGGTTACAGCTCTGCTTCAGTGGAGTTGTGACTGCTTTTGACAGCAGTCAATTTAATTAATTTCCATTTAAAGATGTGCTGAATAAAAGACATAAGACCTGATCCTGTGAAGTGCTGAGTACTGAGCCTTCTCCCACACGTAGAATTTGAGGGGGCACATCACCTCCCAAGAAGTGTTTAGCCTTTCACAGGATCGGGCGCTAAATGTATTGGGCCAGCATCTCTCCTGGATTCTCTCCATTGACTTCAATAGAGCTATACCAACTGGGCTAGATTGTCTGCATTAGGCTAATTGCTTCAATCACCAAGCTAAAACTAATGCTTATTGAGGGAGAGTTATTTTCATGGCAAATGCTCATATGTTTTGGTTTCGTAAGGCATTTTTCAGCTTGAAGACAGAGCGGAATTTGATAGCTGGTAGGACTGGTAATGGGATATTAGACTTTTCATGTCTGGGTCACCAGTTCAGGTCTGCTTTAGTACAGTAGTGACAGTAGGCTGATCCAAGGTCTAATGAAGTCAATGGGAAAACTCCCGTTGACTTCAGTGGGATTTGGATCAGGCCCTAAACTTGCTACCATCTAATGACTACTCAGTGACCTAGGTGAAGTGAGCTCATTTCCAGTCCAAGACCTTAGTGTGGAGGTGTCCACGTCACACAAACCACTATCACAACAGAGGACTTTAGTGGGCAGGAAGACCGACTACTCTCTCACCCCAGGAGACCACTTGGAGAAACTCGCACTGAAACAGTCCATGCCATACGTAACAAGCCTTGAGTCTGAAGGCCTGTATTTACTACAGAACGGGCCCATTGTGGACAGTGGCAGTGTGAGTTTCCCTCTGAACATGTCTCAGCCTTGACCTGGGGGAGTTATTCTGTAGCAGCAAACAGACTGTTGAATATCCATGCCCATTAGTTCTTAGCTTCTCATTTGAGACTGCCGGCACCGGTGCTGATAAGGGTCAGCTGTGTTAGTGGTTTGTGTGATGAGTCTGGTCACTGCCTGGCCAGTAGCTTGTAAGATCCTTGGCCATGCACTCTTTATTTGTGCCTTGTATGCTGAGTACATGGTCAGTGCCTAACAAATAAATAATAAAAATAAGGTGACCTCTTTAGCAGCAACCAGACTGAGCAACCTACACGTTCCACATGGGTCCCATGCCACCTGTGTCAAATCAAGACTGCCTGAAATTAAAATGTAAAATGTTACAGTACATTTTTAGTTGTGAAAGTAGAAAGGAAATCAAAGTTTTGCTTCAGTTTCAAAACATTTTGAACATTTCTAGTCAGGGGTGTGCAAAACTTCTGGAAATAAGGGCTGTCTAAACACAAAGTTTCACCAGTTTAATTAAAGATGTGTTTTTTAAACCAGGTGTATTTATCAATCCCTCTCCAGAACTTTTAAATTGATTTTAAACCTGGTTTATGTTGATTTAGCTTAATTTGGCAAGAAATTGATTTAATATAAATTAATATGCATCAAGTCAATTTAAGCATATCCATACAGCAGTTTTCCACTGGCAGTGAAATCAGTTTTTAAATCAATTTTAGCCAGATGTTCAATTTTGCATATAAACAAGGCCTAAGCATCAGTTTTAAACTTGTATTAGTAACTGACTTCATAATCCACTAGATGGCAATATGAGACCATCAGAACACCATTTTCTGCACTGAGAATGCCAAGATGTTGGTAATGAGGAAGCAAAGATATTGCATGTTTAGATAAATCTATGAGCAAAACTCTAAGATTAAATACTTGTATGAGTATTAAAATGGCTGAAAAAATTCTGCAATTTACAAAACCTGAGCAATCTAATTGTCCTGTCAATGCTGTAAGTATAATGAATTGGGGCAAAATTCACTACAGGGCAAAGGTGCAGGCAAGGATCAATGATTATTTATTTGAGAACTTAATTATTTTAATTGATCCATAGGAACTTGCATCTTTGGCCCTCCACATTGCGGGGGATCAGGGAGGGAAATTTCTCCCTCTTTGGGGAGGTCTCATTGCTTTCTGCTATATTTGTCAGACCACTAACTAAATAGGATCATCATCTTAATTGTTATATTCATTAGTGGACATATTTGATAGTGAATATAAATTACTTGTCACAGCTTCTTCTTTGGTCATTTGTTTACTTGTGCTGGGGGTAGGAGGATAGAGAGACAAGCGAAAACATAACTGCGCTTTCATTTCATATTCCTGTCAATGTAAAGCAGCAAAGACTTCTTGTACAGTAACTCCTCGCTTAATGTTGTACTTATGTTACTGAAAAATGTGACTTTAAGTGAAACGATGTTAAGCGAATCCAATTTCCCGATAAGAATTAATGTAAATGGGGGAGGTAGGTTCCAGGGAAATTTTTTTCACCAGACAAAAAACTATATATATATATATATATACACACACACACGGTATAAGTTTTAAACAAACAATTTAATACTGTACACAGCAGTGATGATTGTGAAGCTTGATTGAGCTGGTGGAGTCAGAGGGTGGGATATTTCCCAGGGAATGCCTTGCTGCTAAATGATGAACTAGCACTTGGCTGAGCCCTCAAGGGTTAACACATTGTTGTTAATGTAGCCTCACACTGTATTGGCAGCCTGCCTATCAGCTCCCCTTCCTCCTCCCCCCTACAGCAAGCAGGAGGCTCCCAGGAGCAGCTCCAAGGCAGAGGGCAGGAGCAGCACATGGCAGTGGGGGGAGGCATAGGCGCTGACTCCATGGGTGCTCCGGGGCTGGAGCACCCACGGGGAAAAATTGGTGGGTGCTTTGCACCCACCAGCAGCTCCCCAACCCTCCCCCCGCCCCAGCTCACCTCCGCCTCCACCTCCTCCTCTGAGCACACCACCGTGTCATGCTTCTCCTCCCTCCCTCCCAGTGCTTGCGCCGCGAAACACCTCTTTCATGCGGCAAGCACTGGGAGGGTCAGGGGAGGAGGAGGAACGCGGCGTGCTGTGGGAAAAGGTGGGGCTGGGCTGCGGATTTGGAGAGGGGTCTAATGGGGCAGGGAGGGGGTGGAGTCGGGGCGGGGGGGCGCGAGCACCCACCGATGCCAACAAAAGTTGGCGCCTGTTGGGGGAAGGACAGCTGAACTGCCATCAATTGATAGCCTGCTGGGTGGCTGATGCACAGGGAATTTAGGGGTGTGGGGAGCTGATGGGGGGGTTGCCGGCCCACCCTGGTTCCAAGCCCCCACCAGCTAGCTGCAACGGGCTGCTCTTCCTGCAAGCAGTGGACAAAGCAGGCAGCTGCCAAACTAGGTTATAAAGGAGCATTGCACAACTTTAAATGAGCATGTTCCCTAATTGATCAGCAATGTAACAACGAAACAACATTAACTGGGACGACTTTAAGTGAGGAGTTACTGTCATTTAATAAATGAAGTCTAAAGATGTGCTGGGGACAAAGTATTCTCTCAGTTCCACAGATATAACCTGTCAATTACAATAGCAGTTGCACCTATGTAACTAAGGACCGGTCTCCACACAGATTTTGTAGTAGTATTGCTCTTTTGCTTAAAGGTGTGGGCTTTTGGGTTTTTTTTACCAAAATAGTTATACCATTACACACACTCTAGTGTAAATGCAGGTTTATGCTGAGATAAAGGTGCCTTATATAAGGATAGCTTATTCTCCTTCCTGATATAACTGTGTCCACACAATAGGGGCTTGTACTGCTTTAACTATGCTGGTATCATTAAAGTAGTTCAACTCTTCTGGGTAGAAAAGGTAAGACAAGAGCTGAATTTGGCTCCTTTAATTTAATATAGCAAGTAGATACAAAGTCACTTTCTGTGCTATTTTATTTTTGTGAAATCTAAACAAAAATGTTTAGATGAGGAGTAACAGAATAGCTATAAAAGGCTAATGGCCTGATTTGCCTCTTGTCTACATAGGGTGACCAGATTTCCCAATTTTATAGGGACAGTCCTGATATTTGTGGCTTTTTCTTATATAGACACCTATTACCCCTCGCCCCCTGTCCCGTTTTTTCACACTTGCTATCTGGTCACCCTATGTCTACACTGGTTTTAAAACTGATTTACACTGGTGTGAGAGGACAGTGCTATTAGTCCTACTCGTTTACAGTGTCATCCAGATCTCTTACAATTTCAGTCTATTTCTCAATGTGCTCACTGGATCAGATTTCATTTTCACAGGGCAAGTAGTATACATCAAGAAACAAATGTGGAGCTTTGAAGAGAGGTTAAAGGAAATTGTTAAAAGGGAAGATCTTTTAAATATTGACTTGTAAAAAGTTCCAGTATTTTACCACCGTCTCTGGATACTATCAGGGGAACATGACACAGCCCAGAAACTCCTGGACAATGGGCCTTGCCTGCGCTCCAGCTCATAAGATAAGGGTACAGTTTTTAAAAAAATCTTGATGAGAAGCATTTTTATTCAAAATCAGGGTGATTCAGATTCTTTGATGTCAGCTATTTTACCGTGAAAGGTGGGGAAGAGCCCAAGTAAGAGTGATTGTAGATACACATGCATAAAGCAAGAATATCCAGTGTTACCAACTCTCATGATTTTAATATGAGACTCATGATTCTTAAGTGTTTTTTCTTCCCCAGCTGCTGCAATCAGCACGTTCCATGAGAATCTTGGTGTTCATTTTAAAAAGAATGTGTCTAGCCCTCAGGATTGCAAAGAGAATCATGAGAACATGAAGCAAATTTGCCTTAAAGTCTCAAAAACCTGAAAGCAAAGTTCCTCTACCACACACACAAGCAGAAAGCAAAGACTCACCCTCACCCACGTTTCTCCCTTCTCCCCCATCCCTACCCCCCCAAAAAAACCCTTCATCATTTTTAAGTATATGATATAGGGGACTGGGCTGGTGAGTTTTGAACAGTTGGGGCTGGCAGTACTGAATTAGAAACAAATTAACAAATGATGAGACTCACTCCCACACAGAGGACCAGCATGAGGCCTTTGCAACACATAAGTCCACAGCATAGGGCTTAAATGGGACTTAAGTCATGCATAGACTTTGTGCTGGCCCTTTGAAAATGGGTGAATTTCACCCTCAGGGCTTGTCTACATGGGGAAATTGACCAGCATAGCTATCGCTGAATAATTAGATCTCTATAGCTATGCCAGTATCACTTCCCATGTGGACACTCTGTTGTGGAATACAGTCACTTTTATTCCAGAATGTAAATACACTGATGTAAATGCAGTGGCACAGGTATAAGTGGGTGCAGAATGTTGTCCTATATATTTTCTTTGAGATATAAGAAAAGTTGTTTAAGGCTGGTTTTTCAATAACTGTCAGCTGTATGGTAAGAACACTGCTTACATGCTACTGACAGGCCAATGCTGTCTTCTAACAAGCAAAGCTGCGGGAGGAGAAAAACTCAGAGAAACTTGACTTTAAATCTCTGGAATTTTAAACAAATTTTTCTCTTGAGTTGGTGGGGTTTGAACTCCAGGGGAAGGCAAGAGTGGCAAGGTTTCCAACCCTTATGGATCCCAGCATCTCCTTATAATGCACCAGCTCCATAGAATCATAGATATTAGGGTTGGAAGAGACCTCAGGAGGTCATCTAGTCCAATCCCCTGCTCAAAGCAGGACCAATACCAACTAAATCATCCCAGCCAGGGCTTTGTCAAGCTGGGCCTTAAAAACCTCTAAGGATGGAGATTCCACCACCTCCCTAGGTAACCCATTCCAGTGCTTCACCACCCTCCTAGTGAAATAGTGTTTCCTAATATCCAACCTAGACCTTCCCCACTGCAACTTGAGACCATTGCTTCTTGTTCTGTCATCTGCCACCACTGAGAAAAGTCTAGCTCCATCCTCTTTGGAACCCCCCTTCAGGTAGTTGAAGGCTGCTATCAAATCCCCCCTCAGTCTTCTCTTCTGACGACTAAATAACCCCAGTTCCCTCAGCCTCTTCTTGTAAGTCATATACCCCAGCCCCCTGATCATTTTTGTTGCCCTCTGCTGGACTCTCTCCAATTTGTCCACATCCCTTCTGTAGTGGTGGTCTCCCAGTCTGGTCAGCAGATGGATGACTCTGTCCCCTGTAGGAGGGAGTCCCCAGCCACCACCACCCATCTGCTCCTCTTGGGAGTGGTGGTCATGGAACCCCCACCCCTAGGACAATGCATCCCATGCCTTCCGGCCGATGGGGTCTCCTGATCCCTTCCCTCAGAGGGCTCTTCCAAATCCTTCTCTGCAGTAGTACCTGTGCAGAGAGCCTGAAAATGGTTGTGCTCCTCTATCTGCATTGGGGGTACATGGGTTCTCCTCTTTCTTCCTCTGAAAGTCACATGCTGCCAATATTCTTCCCCGCTCTGCTCTGCACTCTCTAATTCTTCAGCACGTTTTGCTTCCAGAACCAAACACTGACTTCTATCCAGAAAATCTTCATTTTCTCTGATGCAATGCAGGGTTGATACTTGGTTCTCTAGTCCTCTAACCTGTGTAGACCAGCTTTCACTTCATACAGATGAAGTCGCATCTGTTCTCTGGGAGAAAGACAAACACATTCTGAGCAAGTCGCAACAGGTCTTCTTATATAATGCTACTTGGCTTCATTTCCTCATAGAACCAGAGCTCCTTTATGAGCCATTCAGCAACTGGCTCCTCTGCCCACATGCTATTCCCCACTTTCCAGTGTGAAAGCATGGAGCAGAAATGAATGAGGTTCCTATGCAGGCAAAACTCCCTTGAAGTTAATCAGAGCTTTGCCTGAAAAAGTACTGCAGATGGGGCCCATAACAGGCAAGTTTTGTGCAGCTCCAAATTTGATGTCTTATGAAAATTATTTAATGATCTACTTTGTGTGTTTTCCAATGATTTGCATATGACCATAAATGGAAGTTTAGGGTCAATATGTTGTTACCAACAGTAAAGGGAGGTGCACAGATCTTGGTAGCTAGGTGGCTGAGGAGGTGGGAAGCAGCTTAGGGATGATGGGGTACACGGGGGAGACTGCTGGCAGGTGTCCAGGATTGCTGGAAGGCGTGTGGTGCTGGTGTGCTGGGGACGTCTGTGGTAAGCTGGGAGGGATAGGTTGTCTAAGTGCTGCCTAGGTGGTAGCTGGTGCTGGGATGTCTCTGAGCTCTAGGGTAGGAGGGCAGGTGCTGTCTGCCTAGGGCACTGGTAGCTGGTCACTGGCTGCTGGGGTCTCTGTGAAGGGCAAGGGCGCAAAGAGAGGGAGGACGGGAATGCAGCTCTCTCCCTTGGCCATAGATGACAGAGGCAGCAGCTGGAAGTCGTGGCCCCTTGGCACGTACAAGCCCAGCTGTGCACAGGGAGGGGAACTGGCAGCCAGGGAGCAGGCCAGGGGTTCCCCCATGGGGCCCTGAAGCTGGGTATAGTCGCTGCAGGTCCCTCCAGCCGTCACCTCACCCGGGCAGCCAGGGCCTGAGCCACCCAATTCCAGGAATCATGGCCCTGGGACTCCCACGCCCCAGGAGCTCCCAAGCTAAGCAGGGCACAGGGAGCCAGTCTGACATCCCACTCCACCTTCCCCAGAGGAGGGGAAGCCCCAAAGCCATCATTCCTGGTGTTGGGCGGCTTGGGCCTTGCCTGCCCGGGTGGGACGGGCTCACTGCAGCCAGACTTGAGGCTAGGCAAGCCATTTGTCTGGTTTTAAGCCGGCCAGGCCTGCTTTCCTAAGGTTTGTCCCCATCTAGAACTGAAACAAAACTGGGTGTGGTTTTGACTGGTATCAGCTGGGCACACCGTTGTGAAAAGCGTGCCGTCCCATCCCTGCTGGAGTGCTTGAGGTCACGTTGGTGAGGGCAGGGCAGCACCATTAGCACAAGTACCGGACTGTCCGGTATTTTGGGGGTATGTTGGTGGCCACCCCCTTTGGGGACCCCAGGGGAGACCTCCTGCCTGCACCCTGGTGGCCAGCCCTGTGCGCTACCAGGCTCAGACATGCTGACGGGATGCCATTTCCAGCTGCTCTCTTCTGCCTGTGCCAGCTATGGCTCCGGAGCCTGGCAGCTGAGGCCCTGGCTGCCTGGGTGGGATGCATGGCAGCTGCAATTGGTCTTGGGGCACCAGGGGAGACCTCTTGCCCCACACTCTGGCAGATGGGGCTGCTATCTATGCTATGCCAAGCTCAGACATTGTGGGGGCTGCCAGATCCAAGGTAGTGTTGGGGGCTGGTGCCCCCACAATGGAAATACTGGGGAGATGTATGTTTCTGCCTCTGCATGTCATTTCCTGTAAACTTGCACACGCATGGCACGGGATGGAGAGGGAGCGAGGACCGGACCCAGAGGGGCTGGAGGCCATGGTGCCCAGGAGCCCTTGACGGAATGCTTGATATGAGTCCTCTCCTTAGTAAAATTCTGGTTGGGTCCCTGGTAGAGGACAGGGAACTGAGACGTGACTGGGTCTGGGGGACAGGGGTCTGGCTGGGAGGCAGGGACGCTGCCTGACGTCTTGCTGGGGGGCCTCGTAGGGTGGGTCTGCATCCTCTCTTGGGGCTGGGGATCTGGGGTTGGGCCAGGAGGTCTCACTGGTTCCCGGGGCAAGCTGGGTGGTCTGGGATCTCATTGCATGGGGCCGGGTTCCATCCTGGAGTCAGGCAGTGTGAGCCTGGCCTGGGGCTAGTACTCAGCCCCCTCAGCCTCCGTCCTGACCGGCAGCCACATTGCCACCTCAGTGCCAGCTCTTGCTGTTGCTGGCAACTGCTCCTTCTCTGCTCAGACCCAGCAGGGGGAGCAGCTAAGGAGAGACAAGCAGGCTGCCTTAACCCAGTCTCAGGACAAGCAGGCTGCCTTAACCCAGGAGAGACTTAGGACAGAGGGAGGTTGTGGGGGAAAGAGGACAGACTGCAGGAGAGGATGGAAAACTAAGGCATTTGCTGGATAGAATAGAGTGAAAGGGATTTGGATGAGGAAGGCAGAGTAGCAGAAGGGGAGGTTTAGATTGGATATTAGGAAAAACTTTTTCACTAAGAGGGTGGTGAAACACTGGAATGCGTTACCTAGGGAGGTGGTAGAATCTCCTTCCTTAGAGGTTTTTAAGGTCAGGCTTGACAAAGCCCTGGCTGGGATGATTTAACTGGGAATTGGTCCTGCTTTGAGCAGGGGGTTGGACTAGATGACCTTCTGGGGTCCCTTCCAACCTTGATATTCTATGATTCCATGATTCTAAGGGAAGAAAGATAACTGCAAGAGAATAGATGAGATGTTAGGATAGTGAGAAGAGACTGGGGGAGGGAGGAGGCTTCAGAGAGAGATAGGAGAGTCTAGTAGATTTGACAGGGAAGGATGAGAGCAGAGAATGACCAGGTTTGAGGAGAGGTAGATGAGACTGGGGAAAGAGGAAAATGAGTGTTTGGGGAAGTGGACAGAGTGAGAGGGTTTTGGCAGGGGAGTAGGAGAAAATTGGGGAAAGAGGGAAAGGGAGGAGACTTATGACCAAAGGCATCAGCTAAAGACAGCTGCTGACAACGCTTGGAAGTGTGCAGGGCTGGGATGAGGGAGGGGGCGGGAACCTCATGGAGGACGGGAATTCATATCCTGGCCCCCTCCCAACTTCTTAAACAAACGTATTTAATGCTCTAAACTGTTCTATCAACTTTGTGCCCAAACAGTTTCTTTGGTAAAGCCTTTATTTTCCAGGCCAGTGGCTGTAGGGTAGGCAATGATGAGACACCAATTTTTATTATCAGGGCCCTAGCCAGAGCTGATTTCTCTCCAAGAATCAAAGAAGCTGGAGGAGGAAAAGGCCTATCTCCCTGCCAATGCAGAATTGTTCCTACAGCATGTTTTCTACTGCTTTATTGAGTTAGGTTTTAAAGTTCCAAGTGGTTTCACTTACATCACTTCCCTCGCAAAACTAATCCACAGTCTAATCCATCTTCCTGCCAGGACACTTTTGCTGATATTCAGCCTAAGTTTCCACTTTTGTAATTCTTACTGGTGTTGCTTGCCCGCTTTGCAAATCTTTCATCTTAAATGCAAGCAAGAAAAACAGACACATTAGTGGGCTCTCAGTCAGAGGGGGCTTTAAATAATGGCAACTTTTTGCTTTTTAAACTTGTGTATGAATGGTTTATGTATTACCATGGACCTGGGTCCATATGCAGATCTGGGGGAGGGTTATCACTGCTCTGCCAGGAACTAAGAACAGCAGGGGGTGATTAAGGTAAATCACTCAGGTTGTAAATATCTCCACAGAGCCACTCCCTGTGGAGATTCACATGTACTGGTTCAAACTGGGATTCCAGAGACCAATAGAAAAAGAAAGGGCGTTGGGCATAAAAAGGATGTGTTTAAACTGACTCAGGGCCTTCTTTCTGATCCAGCAAATGGATAGGCCCTTCTGTCCAGGAAGGATTGGAAAGATTTTGGCTTACTAAATCCTCATAAGTTTGATGGGTGACCCCCGGTAAGCTTTCAGCATGTGTATAGGTGCTTTGTCATGTTTTCTCTGTAAGGCTTTTATCTTACAAATGTGCTTGCTTAGACAGAACTGTGAGGTAACTTTTTACTGCTGGCAGTATCTTGGTCATCACAAAAAGCACACATGCTGGCCCCTTTAGGCAGACTGGCTTGCTGGGGACATCACAGAGTAAGGCAGGGAATTGCTCAGCCTTACTTCCCCACTTCCCTGGCCCTCGTGTCAGAAAGATGTGGGACAAGGGTCCCTGCACAGAGACAGGTGATAGCTGGAGAATTGAGACCTGACTGGGAACCCCTGCAATGGACCATGGAGGGGGTGAAAGGTGCAATTATCCTGAAACTGTGACAGGTGACATCTTGCTTTTTAAATTCAATCTGGAGGTACAGTATTTCAAGCTAATATTTCTGAACAAACTTTCAGTGTGACTAAAACTGGCAGAAATCAGTCATGTTTTCTCTCTCAAGCTGACGCTAATATGAAGAATCATTTTCTACAAGAAGCATTGTCTTTGGTTTAATATGTAAAATGTCACAGATTTTGCTGCTTGTTTTTAAAGCTTAATTTAGATTTACTGATTAAGAGGATTGGTTTAATAAAAATAACGAATCATGTGAATGTAAGCAGAGTCTGAATGAGCTCTCCCCTGCCATCTACTGGGGAACTGGAGAAAAAGGCTTCAGGAGCAGACCATGTTTGCATAGACACACCTACTTTGCCTAGGTGAGGAGCAAACAGACCTGTTTGCCAAAGGGATCAATTTTGGCTGGTTTGGGTTAAAATTCACTTTTGTCTTGAATGCAGGAGTAATGAAATGTCATAGAGGGTGGGAGTAAGTGTTTCTACTGTTAGAGCTGACCCTAACAGAGGAGAGGATAGAGAAGCAGAGAAACTTATTTAAGCGCAGCTTGCTGCCATGGAAGCTTCTATTGTTTTAGCTGCAAAGCTGAAACCAACATGAAACTGAAGCTTTTCACTGGGAAGGGTTGAATGCTCAAACATTTAAAGTAGGGTTTCTCAACCTGTGGATGGGGACTGTTCTCAGTGGTAGCTGATGACAGAACAAGGAGTAATGGTCTCAAGTTACAGTGGGGGAGGTTTAGGTTGGATATTAGGAAAAACTTTTTCACTAGGAGGGTGGTGAAACACTGGAATGCGTTACCTAGGGAGGTGGTAGAATCTCCTTCCTTAGATATTTTTAAGGTCAGGCTTGACAAAGCCCTGGCTGGGATGATTTAGTTGGGGATTGGTCCTGCTTTGAGCAGGGGGTTGGACTAGATGACCTCCTGAGGTCCCTTCCAACCCTGATATTCTATGATTCTATGACCTAAAATTGGGTTGCCAGAATGTTTCAAAGGGCCATGTGGTAGCTCTTGTGGTTTCTATTCCACAGGGCTGGCTTGGCTTGCCTCCCTGCTCCACGCATGCAACCTCTGGGATCCCAACACCACTCAGGATTTGGCCCAACTTTCATGATGATGAGAGTCTGGGTAGACCAAATTTGTGTGTTACTGCAACCCCATGAGGCAGGTCACAACTCCACTCTCACAGATTTGGTCCTGTTGGAGGGGCAGGACCAATCCTGAGCGGCGCTGCAACCCCAGATCTTGCAATGCCTGGTGCGGAGAGCCAAGCCCAGCCAGCCCTCTAGTATAAGAGCCATAGGAGCCACCACTGTGGGATGAGTGCCAATCAGGACCCAACTCTCCTGGGGGGGCAACATCTTCCCCCCAGACTATTTACTGGGTCATGATAGGCCATAAACATTTACAAATGGGTGCTGAGCCCAAAAAAGTTGAGAGCCACTGATTTAAAGGACCAGGATGTCACATTCCTCCATGATACTTTAAAAAGCTTTGCAAATATAAACACACACACACACACATTGTCGTTTACATTGCTAACATAAAACACTATATAATCAAACTAAAAGTTGTGGGTGTACTACCACAGACTCCTAAATTGTGAGGGATTATTCTGTCTTGGAATAGCAAATCACTAACTAAACAGTTTATAAATTCATGTGCACCACTGTGACTGGGAGTTGGTGGGGGAGCGGGATTGGAAGATGAGGGAAGACTGACACTGGAAGATGTGGGAGACTTGGACTGGTTCAGTAAGGAGGCTGGGACTGAGAGCAAGGAAAATGGAGAGGAGGCTGGGACTGTAAACCAGGGGTAGGTGGAGGCGAAGCTGTGACTGATTGGCATTGTTTGGGCAAGGAGATTGGGACTGTCAGGTGGTGAGGGAAACCGGGGGTGTAGGAACTGAGATCAGAAACTGGAACTAGGAAATAGTGGGGTGAACAGGGGCAAGGGGAGACGGTTCTGATTAGGAGCTGGGATGCAGAGGGAGAACTGGGAATGGCTGGGCAAAGAGACCAGAATTAGGAGCCAGTGGGGCTACTAGATTAGGTAGCCTTCATTCTGGCATTTCCTAACTTTTGAGTGCTTGAC
The DNA here is from genome assembly GCF_965140285.1 of Lepidochelys kempii. Lineage (NCBI taxonomy): Eukaryota > Metazoa > Chordata > Testudines > Cheloniidae > Lepidochelys > Lepidochelys kempii. Next base: position 45,594,825 of record NC_136380.1, read on the forward strand.
ATTGAACCTTAACATTATTTTAAGGTTGTGTGTAATTTCTATATAAACTTGTATAACAAATGTACCAAAATGCTATCTTGCAGTAGTTCCTGTAAGGCATTCTTGAGTGTACTGGTTTGAGTGCTCCTTAATATGACCCAGCTTACACAGGGATAAGATGTCCTCTTTACTAATGAAATGCATGCAGGAGTGCTTGGATTCCATCTCTTCTCATTATAAATGCTTCAAGCTGTTACCAATGGGTAGGGAAGAAATACTAGTTGGAATTTTCAAAGAAAGGATGCAGAGACTGCTGTAACGGTTATTAAAGTATATGAAAATAACATTTGAGTGTACAAAAACTCCACTTTCTAGTTGATCTTGTTTGTGGGAGCAGGTATTTTGCAGCTTGTTGAAGAAACAGGATGTACTCAACTAATTTTTAAATCAGATCCTCAGTGCTAAGCTGTTCCCTGAATATTATGCAAATTGCTACATAGATCGTGGGATATTTGAAAATATGAAAGTGGTCTTATAGCATCTGTGTGTGACAGAAAGAGTCCAGCCACTGGCAGAGGTTTTGCCCTTTTCCACCCTATCAAATGTTTTGCTTCACATTTTCTTTCTCCATGAAATGAACATAACGAGTCAATGCCCCAACTTTGTGAACGTGTTGGGTTTTCTACTAGTCAAAACTAGTATAGGGGAGTTAGGTGCCTATCTGCATCTTTAGGCACTTAAATACCTTAAAAAAATCTGGCCCTTTTAGCACAAGTGCAGTTTTATCTGTATCAATTATTAGTATTACTGCTGTTCAAGAGGCCAGCATTTGACCTCTGTGGGCTGTTTCGCCATTGAGTAAGAGTTAGTTTCAATATCTTACTCTCTACCTGGCAGGTTTATTATTAATTAATTATTATTCTTTATTTTATTTTTGTTTATTTGTTGCATATTCTTATAATAGTGATTATAATACTTTGCAGAACTATAGTGCCTTTCATCCAAAGAATGCAGAGGGCTTCATAAATAGGTATTATGCACACATTATTAATATGATATACATTATATATAATTGGTGGGAAGTTATGTTAACTGAATGTATTATGCTCTTCCCCCAATTCTGTTCACCCACATCAGGTATCCCACAGCACTTTGCAAAGCTGAAGTCAGCTTTGGCATTAGAAAATAGAAAACAGGAAGGCTGTCAAAAACAAGATATGTGCAAGGAGTGGCCTAGCACAAGTTGGGATATATCTATATGCCCAACTGGTTTGGAATGTAGTATCCAAAAAGAGAGAGGAGAGGTACACCATGGCAGCAGAAAAACACATTAAAAGGCTGACTGGTAAATTTTAGTCTTGGGTGATGTTCAGAGTGATTTCAGCTATCGTATAAATGTAGGTAGGTGTGAGGGTGTATTTCAATGCACACCTTCTGCGTAAAGTGAACATGGTGCAAGATTAATTTCTCCCTAAAGGGAGAGTATATAGGTCTCCTTTTCATATTGTCCTGCTTTGTCTTTAGGCAAATTTTGCTAAGCTTGGTTATTTTTAATAACGAACTATAAATTTAGTCCATTTGGCTATATATTGTTAGCAATAATAAAAATTATTAAAGGGAGAGGGAACACAGCATTTATTGGCACACATCAACAGTGACTCAAAAGTCTGCAACTAATAAGGAAACCACCCATCCCACAGTATCGTGAACAGTTTCCCACTTTGCCTCAGTTTCCCACATTGCAGTGTGAAAGTCCAATAGCCAAACATCCCTTTCGTATGCCACTCCCCGTTTCTCTTTTCTGCACCCCATTCAGGGTTTGTCGTCTGAGCCAAGGGTGCATTCAAGTGGCTTCCCCTCCAGCCCCTCAGGATAGTGGGAGGAGTAATACCTCCACCACCTCTGCTCTGCTGTATCCTTGGTCCAGCCCTACAGTGCCATGGCCACTGAGCCCAGCTATTAGTAGTCACAGCTCTAGGACTTGCTGGGTAGGGGGCATCTCTGCTGCTGTCTCATTATGCTGCCTTTAGCCACGATGTCATGTTCTGAAGTATCACCGAGATTAGTTCCTAGCGATTGCAGCTGGAGAGATGTCACTGAATAGTAGGGAACTTCACTGCCACTGCTTCCTCCTTCACCACTGCACTGTCTTCACTCCAAGTCTAGAACAGTTTCTCAGTGATTTCAGCTCTAGCAAAAAGAACGAGGAGAACTTGTGGCACCTTAGAGACTAACCAATTTATTTGAGCATAAGCTTTCGTGAGCTACAGCTCTCTTCATCGGATGCATGCAGCGGAAAATACAGTAGGGGGATTTTATATACACAGAGAACATGAACCAATGGGTGTTACCATACACACTGTAAGGAGAGTGATCAGGTAAGGTGAGCTATTACCAGCAGGTTTTTTTCTCTCGTTACAGTGTGCATGGTAACACCCATTGTTTCATGTTCTCTGTGTATATAAAATCCCCCTACTGTATTTTCCACGGCATGCATCCGATGAAGAGAGCTGGAGCTTATGCTCACGAAAGCTTATGCTCAAATAAATTGGTTAGTCTCTAAGGTGCCACAAGTACTCCTTTTCTTTTTGCGAATACAGACTAACACGGCTGCTACTCAGAAACATGTCATTCAGCTCCAGTTCTTACTGAAAAGAGATAAGGCTTCTCTGTTGAGTCTAATCAGTGCTATTTTTAAATATTAGAAAGGAAGGCTAAATACCATCTAAGACCCTTAAACAGCATTCTCACCACCAGATAGAAACACCCATCTTATCTGTATTTCATAGCCTTGTAATTTTTTTACAGTGAACTTAGTGATGTTGTATTTCACCACTGTGGATTCAGCTCGTGGTTACAGTCTCAAGCTCAAAAGAGTTACCTCTGCCGCTAGTTTCAGATCTAGAACACTTGAAGACCAAGGAAAGTAACACAATCACAAGAACAATCTCTAATATATTTTATCAATTTTATTATAGTTAACAGCAAATTTATGAATATCCAAGCGTATATAAATCCTAAATATATCCATGCACAAATTTATAGCTACGGTCATACTCACATCCTCCTAGATAGTGTTAGGGTGGGTCTCTCGTGGATTGCTCATCAGTAGAGGGATGGTTCCTGCTGGAGCTGTCCTGTAGGAAGCTCAATTTTGCCAATCTGGACACCTTCTTTTATAATGTGAGTCTGACTGTACCTCATAGCCTGCGCATATGCGTGAAAGTGTCAATCCTCTTTTTGTTTATTTGTATTGTGCTCCCCAAGAATATTGGTGTATCCCATTTTCTATAGGTTGTGTATAGCTCCTTTTATTCTCATTACCATTCATGCACAACCTGTATCCTGTGGTTAAGGCATATGTTAGAAAAAATTTGCTTTAGAGCATTTTTGTAATCTACAATTAAAATTAATCTTATAGCTAATATTTCTCAATGCTATCTTTTGTCACATCTTTTCCTGTAATCTTATGGCATCAGGTTATTCTTTGATCATTTACTTATGTCAGGTATTTCTTAACTCTAAAGCCTAAAATGGTTAAGCTAAAATCTTACAGGCCTTAACCTGTAAGCCTTGTCTTTCAGCCCTACTTACTCAGATACCTAATACATATTTATCCCTTGCTAACTACTGATCAATCTTGTATGTCTATAATCCTAACCTTGCACAATAAATGAATGATAAAATAAAATCATTGGCTACAGCTCTCTAACTTTCACTTGGGTTTCGATCACAACCCCAAGCTTAGCGAGTGAGTTTCATGTTATGGTGACTCCTCAATTTGACACAGTTCTGCTGCCCTCTCGGTACACAGTAAGGATGATAGCAACATTTCATTACACCTGCACTGAATATTTAAATGAATTTTAACCAAAAACATCCAAAATTGATCACCTTGGCAAAGCAGGTGAATCTATGCAAATAAGATGGGCTCATGAGGTCTTTTCCTCCAGTTGCTCAATAGATGGCAGCAGAGAGCCCACTCAGGCCACCGGCTTATAAGTAAGGCTACGTTTTAGTCATGGGTATTTTTAGTAAAAATCATGGACAGGTCACAGGCCGTGAATTTTTGTTTGTAGCCCATGACCTATCCTTGACTTGTACTATATATCCCTGCCTAAATCTTGCAGGTGGGGAGGCCGCCTGGGGAGTGCCATGGGTGCTCGGAGGGTAGCTTTGGGGAGCACCACGGATGCTGGGCTTGCGGCCCTGGGACCCCTGCTGGTACTGAGGGGGAGGTGGGGCTGGCAGGCTCCCTGCCTGGCTCTGTGCCTCCCCAGAAGCGGTGCCATGTCTCTCCCTCAGCTCCTAAGCAGCGGTGCAGCCAGGCAGCTCTGTGCGCTGCCTCCACACCAAGCACTGTCTCCACAGCTCCCATTGGCCAGGAACCACAGCCAATGGGAGCTGCAGGGGTGGTACCTGCAGGAGGAGGCAGTGCTCAGAATTGCCTGGCCACACCTCCGCCTAGGAGCTAAGGGAGGGGAATACCATGGCTTCTAGGAAGCCCCCTGAGGTAAGTGCTGCTCAGATCCCTCACTCCCAAAAGAAGGGGCTTATGGCCACCACACCCAAGAAGAGGAGACATAAGGTGGTAGTGATCAGGGACTCCCTCCTATGGGAGATAGAGGCATCCATCTGCTGACCTGACCTGATCTGCTAGGAGGTGTGGTACCTGCCCAGATCTGAGACACTGTGGAAAGGTTTCCAAGTCTCATCCATCCCCTTGACCACTACCCCCAAACTATTCATCCACATGGGCACTAATGATACTGCCAGGTCTCACCCTGAGCAAATCAGCAGTGACTACACTGCTCTGGGACTGAGGGTGAAGGAGTCAGGAGCACAGGTTGTGCTCTTGTCCATCCTCACAGTTGAGGGTAAGGGCCCAGGGCAGGGACATATAAATCCTAGAGATAAATGCATGGCAGCACAGATGGTGTTGATGTGAGGCCTTTGGCTTCCTTGACTATGAGATGCTGTTCTGGGAAGGAGGAGTGCTGGGAAGAGATGCAAATCCACCTGACCAAGGAAGGAAAGAGCATCTTTGGACACCGACTTGCCAAACTAGAGAGGAGGTGTCAAGGTTCCTCCCCCACTCTGAACTCTAGGGTACAGATGTGGGGACCTGCATGAAAAACCTCCTAAGCTTATCTTTACCAGCTTAGGTCAAAACTTCCCCAAGGTACAAAATATTCCACCCGTTGTCCTTGGACTGGCCGCTACCACCACCAAACTAATACTGGTTACTGGGGAAGAGCTGTTTGGACGCGTCCTTCCCCCCAGAATACTTCCCAAAACCTTGCACCCCACTTCCTGGACAAGGTTTGGTAAAAAGCCTCACCAATTTGCCTAGGTGACTACAGACCCAGACCCTTGGATCTTAAGAACAATGAACAATCCTCCCAACACTTGCACCCCCCCTTTCCTGGGAAATGTTGGATAAAAAGCCTCACCAATTTGCATAGGTGACCACAGACCCAAACCCTTGGATCTGAGAACAATGAAAAAGCATTCAGTTTCTTACAAGAAGACTTTTAATAAAAATAGAAGTAAATAGAAATGAAGAAATCCCCCCTGTAAAATCAGGATGGTAGATATCTTACAGGGTAATTAGATTCAAAAACATAGAGAACCCCTCTAGGCAAAACCTTAAGTTACAAAAAAGATACACAGACAGAAATAGTTATTCTATTCAGCACAATTCTTTTCTCAGCCGTTTAAAGAAATCATAATCTAACACATACTTAGCTAGATTACTTACTAAAAGTTCTAAGACTCCATTCCTGGTCTATCCCCGACAAAGACAGACTATAGACAGACACACAGACCCTTTGTTTCTCTCCCTCCTCCCAGCTTTTGAAAGTATCTTGTCTCCTCATTGGTCATTTTGGTCAGGTGCCAGAGAGGTTACCTTTAGCTTCTTAACCCTTTACAGGTGAGAGGAGCTTTCCCCTGGCCAGGAGGGATTTCAAAGGGGTTTACCCTTCCCTTTATATTTATGACAGGAGGGCTTTAAACTGGATTCAAAGGGAGCTGGTGACAAAAACCCACAGGGAGGTATATAAAAAAGTGACCTTAGTAGAGGGCTAGATATTGAGGTCTGGGGTGAATGGAAAATTACAGTAGGGTCACTGAAGCAACAAGAGAGAAAACAGTGGGAGAATCTGGTCAACATTTTAGATGTCTGTACACAAATGCAAGGAGTATGGGAAATAAACAGGAAGAACTGGAAGTATGAGATACATTGACTGACTTGGCATCACTAAGACTTGGTGGGATATGTTTCATTCCTAGAATATTGGGCCAGAGGGGTCTAACTTGCTCAGAAAGGACAGGCGGGGGGTGGGGGAGAAAGGGAGGAGGTGTTGCATTACACATCAAGACTATATATACTTGTTCTGAGGTCCAGAAGAGGGTGAGGTCAGAGCAGTTGGAAGTCTCTGGGTGAAGATAAAAGAGGAAAAACAGGAGTGACATGACTGTAGGGATCTACTATAGACCACCAAATCAGGAGGAGGAGGGGGATGAGGCATTTCTACAACAACTAACAGAAATATGCAAAATACAAGACCTGGTACTAATGAAGGAGTTGAACTACCCAGACATCTGTTTGAAAGGTAATACACAAAATGTCCAATAAGTTCTTGGAATGTACTGGGGACAGCTTTTTGCATCAGAAGGTGGAGAAAATAACTAGTGGAACAGCCATTTTAGACTTAATTCTGACCCACAGGGAGAAATTGGTAGCAAATGTGAAGGGTGAAGGCAATTTAGAGAAAAGTGATCATGAAATGATTAGATTTCATGATCCTAAGGAAAGGAAGGAGTGAGAATGGCAGAATGAGGACAAAGAACTTCAAAAAAGTGGACTTTAAACAAACTCGGAGAACTAGTAGGGAAGGTCTCTTTCGAAGAAAAATCTAAGGGAAAAGAGAGTTCAGGAGAACAGGGAGTTCTCAGAGAGACAATATTAAAGACACAACATCAAACTATCCCAATGTGAAGGAAAGACCGGAAGAATAGTAAGAGGCCAATATGGCTCAATCAAATGCTCTTTAATGACCTGAAGATCAAGAAGGAATCCTACAAAAAGTGGAAACATGGAGAAATTGCTGAGGAGCACAAAAGAATAGCACAAACATGTAGGGACAAAATTAGAAAGGCTAGGGACATAACAATAAGAAGAAGTTCTTTAAATACATTAGGAGCAAGAGAAATCTGAAGGAAAATGCAGATCCCCTACTTAGCAAGGAAGAAGAGCTAATAATGCATGACAGTAAAAAGACTGAGGTGTTTAATACATACTTTGCTACGTCGTCTCTAAAAAAGTTAATTGTGACTAGATACATCACACAATTAACATTAACAACAAGGGGAAAGGAATATAAACCTAGGTTATAGGTTGAAGAATATTTAGATTAGATGTATTCAAGTTGGCAGTGTCGGGTGAAATGCAACCTACAGTACTTGAGACTCTAACTGAAGCAATCTGAGAACCATCAGCAATTATTTTCAAGAACCCAGAGAGGACGGGTGAGGTCCTAGAGGACCAGAGAAGTGAAAACATAGTACATATCTTTAAAAGGGGGAACAAAGAGGACCTGAGGAATTATAGCCCTGTCAGACTGACTTCGATACCAAGATAAATACCACAACACATTATTAAATTATCAGTTTGTAAGCACTTAGAGGATAGATGGGGTGGTAATAAGTAATAGCCAGCACTGATATGTCAAGAACAAATCATGCCAAAACCAATCTAATTTCCTTCTTTGACAGGTTTTACTACCCTAGTGGGTAGGAGGAGAAGCAGTAGACATGAGATATCTTGATTTTAGAAAGACTTTTGACATAGTCCCACAGCTTCTCATTCATTGTAATGCCAAGGTCCTTTTCTGCAGAACTGCCACTTAGCCAGTCAGTCCCCAGCCTGTAGCAGTGCATGGGATTCCTCCATCCTAAGTGCAGGACTCTGCACTTATCCTTGTTGAATCTCATCAGATTTCTTTTGGCCCAATCTTCCAACTTGTCTAGGTCACTGTGGACCCTATCCCTACCCTCCAGCATATCTACCTCTCCCCCCAGCTTAGTGTCATCTGCAAACTTGCTGAGGGTGCAATCCATCCCATCATCTAGATCATTGATGAAGATGTTGAACAAAACCAGCCCTAGGACTGACCCCTGGGCACTCCACTTGATATCAGCTGCCAACTAGACATTGAGCCATTGATCACTACTTGTTGAGCCAAACGATCTAGCCAGCTTTCTATCCACCTTATAGTCCATTCATCCAATCCATACTTCTTTAACTTGCTGGCAAGAATACTGTGAGAGACCGTACCAAAAGCTTTGCTAAAGTAAAGATATATCATGTCCACCCCTTTCCCCATATCCAAAGAACCAGTTATCTCACCATAGAAGGCAATCAGGGTGGTCATGCATGGCTTGCCTGTGGTGAATCCATATTGACTGTTCCTGATCACCTTCCTCTCCTCCAAGTGCTTCAAAATGGATTCCTTGAGGACCTGCTCCATGATTTTTCCAGGGACTGAGGTGAGGCTGACCAGTCTGTAGTTTCCCAGATTCTCCTTCTTCTCTTTTTTAAAGATGGGCACTATATTTGCCTTTTTCCAGTTGTCCGGGACCTCCCCCGATCACCATGAGTTTTCAAAGATAATGGCCAATGGCTCTGCAATCGCATCAGACAACTCCCTCAGCACCTTCAGATGCATTGCATCCAGCCCCATGGACTTGTGCATGTCCATCTTTTCTAAACAGTCCTTAACCTGTTCTTTCACCGCTGAGTGCTGCTCACCTCCTCCCCACACTGTGCTGCCCAGTGCAGCAGTCTGGGAGCTGACCTAGTCTGTGAAGACCGAGGCAAAAAAAGCATTGAGTACTTCAGCTTTTTCCACATCTGTAACTAGGTTGCCTCCCCTATTCAGTAAGGATCCTACACTGTCCCTTACCTTCTTGTTGCTAACATACTGTAGAAACCCGTCTTGTTACCCTTCACATCCCTCTGTAGCTGCAACTCCAATTGTGCTTTGGCCTTCCTAATTACACCCACTACATGCTCGAGCAATATTTTTATACTCCTCCCTAGTCATCTGTCCAAGTTTTCACTTCTTGTAAGCTTCCTTTTTGTGTTTAAGCTCACCAAAGATTTCTCTGTTAAGCCAGGCTGGTCGCCTGCCATATGTGCTATTCTTTCTGCACATCAGCATGGTTTGTTCCTGTGCCCTCAATAAGGCTTCTTTAAAATACAGCCAGCTCTCCTGGACTCCTTTACCCCTCATATCAGCCTCCCAGGGGATCTTTCCCATCAGTTCCCTGAGGGAGTCAAAGTCTGCTTTTCTGAAGTCCAGGGTCCATATTCTGCTGCTCTCCTTTCTTCCTTTCGTCAGGATCCTGAACTTGACCATCCCATGGTCACTGCTGCCCAGGTTGCCACCCACTTCTACTTCCCCTACCAATTCTTCCTTGTTTGTGAGCAGCAGGTCAAGAGGAGCACACCCCCTGTTTGGTTCCTCCAACACTTGCACCAGGGAGTTGTCCCCAACACTTTCCAAAACTTACTGGATTGTCTGTGCACTGCTGAATTGTTCTCCCAGCAGATGTCAGGGTGATTGAAGTCCCCCATGAGAACCAGGGCCTGTGATCTGGAAACTTCTATTAGTTGTCGTAAGACAGGCTTGTCTACCTCATCCTCCTGGTCTGGTGGTCTGTAGCACACACCTATCACGACATCACCCTTGTTGCTCATGCCTCTAAACTTAACCCAAAGACTCTCAACAGGCTTTTCTCCAGTTTCAAACTGGAGCTCTGAGCAATCATGTTGCTTTCTTACTTACAGTGCAACTCCTCCACCTGTTCTCCCCCATCTGTCCTTCCTGAACAGTTTATACCCATCCATGACAGTGCTCCAGTCATGTGAGTTACCCCACCAAGTCTCTGTTATTCCAGTCACATCATAGTTCCTTCACTGCCAGGACTTCCAATTCTTCTTGCTTGATTCCCAGGCTTCTAGCACTGTGTATTATGTTATATTCAATGAAGAGAGAAAAAGAACTTCACTGACACACATCATCAGACACTTTGATGATAATGAAGGATCACTAATTGCTTCTAATGTTTACAATTTAGGTTGAACTACTAGCCTCCCTCCTCCCCCACTCAGCCAATGGCAGGGAGCCTATGAATTGTTTGCCGTTTGGTTTGTATTAGTCAGACGTTCACGTGAAAGCTGACGTAAACACAGGGTTACCAAACCTGCTGCTGTAGATCATCTCGAGAGGCATCCTCAAAACATGACAAGAAGGAATTTACAACGGGAAATCCCAGCAATTGCCTACCTCAATGAAGCAGACAGTTTGCGAAACTGTGGGTGATAAATACACAACACCAAATGGGAAGGCAGTCATGGACTCAGTCACAGCATCCTTTCCATTTCTTCATCATCAGCTCTTAAAATTAAGTGAGAGCATATTGAACTTTTATACTTGACTGTAGCTGTAATATTTTGTGAGCATTGTGTATGTATACATTTATCTTCAAAACAGGAAATGTGACTTTATATGCTAGATGACTGTCTAACAAACTCCCATCTAAAAATATAGCCACAGAAGAGCTCTGTTCAGCACAACTGAAGGGTGCCTTTAAGCCACCTGCACTCCTTTGCTTCCTAGGGCTGTGAGAGGTTGGTTCAGCCCCCAAATAATAATTTAAGGCAGCCTACACCAGCCCCTACAGACCTGATGCAGCAGATGGGGATAACCAACCTGGCATGTGCTCCGGCCATGCCTTCTGCACCAGATGGCCAAGAGGGGATGGCATAGAGCGCCCTACACCAGCTTTAAATTATCCGAGGATCTCGCTGTGCCAAGGGGATCCACAGTGGCTTACTTAGGGCAGTTTAAAGATCATTTTGTGCCATCAGGACAGTGCAGAGCAGTCTTATCAGACTGAGGATCTGGCCCATGGTTATCACCTTCACACATATACAAAACATCTCACAAATATTATTGGTGCCTCCTTCTTTTATAACAGTGCCCCCCTTTACCCCTGTCTGTGCCAGGGGTCTGTGCCCCGATCTGGGGCCAGGAGCGGGGCCATGGCTCGGGGGGGGGGGAGAATGAGGATGGGGTAAGGACACTGAGGCTGGGGCCATGGCTGGGGGTGGGAGTGGCACCTTGGCCTGGGGGCTGAGGCTGGAAGTGGACCTGGGTGGCTCTCCCTCCCCATCCCCTGTGGGGGCAGGACCAAGCCCCAGCCTCCCCCCCCCAACGTTTCTCTGCACCCCACAAATTGAGGACCTCTGTTTTATAACCATATGTACAGGTCTGAGCAATGAGGACCACTGGCATAAGTCTTTTGGTGCCTTTTAAAAATAGTCTTAAGGACTCAAAAGCTGGCTGAAGGAAGGACCATAAATAAAGGGTAAAGATAAATGGCGATGTATGAAGTTGGTCCATTGAATTCAGTAGGAGGCTGAAATTACTGATGTTACCAATGGGTCTGGTCCTATTTAATAGCGTCATAAAATGATCTGGAAGATGCGGGTAAATACATGATAATGCCACCCACTGATCAAATCTATTTGGGAGGCACTGGGCACCCCACTAGAGACAAGCAGTTTAAATGTGGGCAGGGAATAAAAGAGGATTCAGCATTTACAAAGTGAGCCCTTGTGTCCACGGAAAATAGATAGTTAATAGAAGGGCCAGCCTTGATGAGCAGTGACGCTAAGGGCATGAATGGCAAATTTGGAAATGTTTTGTGATATGAAGCAAAAGACAGTTAAAGTAATTTGGGACAGTGTACAGCAGGCATCATTGTAGCTGGGCAGGGAGATAGTAACTCATCGATATGACCCCTGGTGAGATTAAACTAAGATTCTTGTTTTCACTTGTGTTCATGTACCAGAAAGATGTAAACTAATTAGCAGAACTTGAGAAGAGCAATAAAAACAATCAAGAGGGTGGAAAGGCTGACTGTATCTTGGTTAACGATTGACAAAAGAGCAACCATAATTGTCCACAAGGCTATGTGAGGTGGAATCACCCCGGAGGAAATTTAGAAGCAGAAAACTAGGAGAAACAGGATATGATTAAGAAAAAGGTGTGTTTTCAAAGCTTTTTCAAGGCAAGATCTAATAGATCATGCGATTATTTTTGCAGAGAGGATACACCATTTGAACCTTTTAATATCACCCTGGCCAAAGCACTACAAAATACATTACAGGGAACAATCTGCTATTGCTGGGACCAGGACAAATCAGTATTTATCAACCTGTGGGTCACAACCCCTAAAGGGGTCACAAAAGACAACTGGGGGGTTGCCTTCAAATAATGGGTCCTCAATCTGAAAAGATTCAGACACCCTGGACTAGATGACTCTGTAGGCCTTTCCCAAGAACATTTATGCCAATCATCAGTGTGTCCATCATTTATGGGAGTCTCTCCTTCTGTAGTCCTGGTTAGAGAGGAGACTTTTTAGGACCCAGAGGCCAAATCCTCAGCTGGTGTATAATCCCCAGCATAGCTTCATTCAGTTATTTCAGTGGGGTTATAGCACTTTATCACAGCTCAAGATCTGATCCAAAATCTCTTTGGGCTGTTCAACTCAGTAGTCTGTTTTGGTTTTTGTTTTGTTTAATTAATGGATTGCAAAGAATATTAGGAAACCCTGCATGGAAGGCACTATGTAAATGAAGCTTATATTGCCTTATTTCTTTAAATGTACACTTACTGTAAATCTGCTCAATGTGTGGCGATGTCTCATCTGACTTCTATTAAGAGTCGTGTAACCAGGACATGAAGCATTACACACATGGAAATGCAAAGAAGCTTTTTTTCTTTCTAGACTCAAAAACCCAATAACATATTCATACAACTTGCAAGTCAGAAAGCGTGCTGTGCTGGTCTCTGTTTGAATTAATACCAGGTAATTAGCACATCCCTACAGTAGTTCTGTACAGGCACCAGCTGGAACGATAAATTACAGCTCATGAGTTGATTTCCCAACCAACCCAGCCGCGTGCAGAGTAGGAGTGGAATACATCCAACAAGGAAACAATGCTCGTGTCATCTACTGTGGGGAAATAATGAGTGCCATTTTTCAGGTTTCAGAGTAGCAGTCGTGTTAGTCTGTATTCGCAAAAAGAAAAGGAGCACTTGTGACACCTTAGAGATTAACAAATTTATTTCAGCATAAGCTTTCGTGAGCTACAGCTCACTTCATCGGATGCATCACGAAAGCTTATGCGCAAATAAATTTGTTAGTCTCTAAGGTGCCACAAGTACTCCTGTTCTTTTTGTCATTTTTCAGTAACTGTTTGTAAAAACAAAAGAAACAACAAAAAAGCCAACAAGAAAAATTTGCTATCAGAGCGAAAGCAGTCTGTCCTGATTTCACCAGAGACTGTGCTTAGCTTTACAACAGGTTAAAACAAATGGACTTTGCTGTAATTTTCAATTACAAACAACTGTCATTTTATTTATTTATCAGGGGAAGCGTATCACATTTTGAATGATTCCTTAATTGGAAGGTGTGGGCAAATGCATTAAGATTTTTAGTGCTTAATTAGCAGTGTGCTGTAATTGCTTCTCTTCTCATTACATGTTATTACTACCTCATCTCATTTTGTAGAAAATTAAAACCATGTTTATAAAAAACCCTTCTGGACTTTCCCAAGAGTTTGATGCCGAGGGTTTTGCATTGGTTTCCTTCTCTTCATCACCCACAATTCACCTTCCCAGCTCTGGGCTGAGAGCTGACATTTTGTTCCCACAAGGAGTGGGGGTGCAGCTGCCTCCACAATTAGTGTTCTCTATGGAGCATTAGTAGCAGTGGGCTAGAAAGGCAGTTGGCTTGTTAGCTGGCAACTATACGTCCCTTACTTAAGACTCAGCTAGGCCTTTCCATCGTGCAAACAATCTCCTATCAGGCAGTGATTAGGAAGAATTCCATCGCTCTTCATTAGCAAAACCAACGTGTAAAACTGGGTTATTGTCTGGATCTTAACAATTCACTATCCACAGTAACACAAAAGCATTGGCTTTCCGGGATCCAGCCTTGAGCAGTTTCATTATTTGCAGTCAGACAAATAGAAATTCCTTGGGTTTGTCATATCCTTTTTATTATGCAAGAAATGGCACATTAATAAGCATTCCGTATCGTTGGGAAAGGGGCGAGAAGAACAGACAGGCTAGATCGCTATTAAACCCAGGAACAATACAACATCAATAAATGTCAAGGATATTGTAACTAACAATGTTTGTGTTCTCTCTCCTTTTTCATGTTGACTTGCCTTGCATCTGGCATATTTTACCAGTGACACTATGAAATAGCAGACGTGAATGTCTCTGCAAGCTGCTCTCATAAACTCTCCGGAATAAAGTAACAGGCTCCTGCTATATGGAACACCTGGAACCTGTCAGTTTTTTTGAAGCCTGGAAAGGTAACCAGAGGGACCGGTTCAGTGAGTGTGGAGGGGTTTGTTTATGAATGCTTTGGGAGTCCCAAGGCTTCTACCAGCATTGCGTAATTACACAAGCCAGGAAAACCTGCTTTTAGGTCACAAAGACAAAAAATAAAATGGCAATTGCTTACTCAGCCCTGGTCTACACTACAAGCTTAGGTCGAATTTAGCAGCGTTAGATCAAATTAATCCTGCACCCGTCCACACGACGAAGACATTTTTGTCGACTTAAAGGGCTCTGAAAATCTATTTATTTACTCCCCAATGACGGGGTTAGCGCTGAAATCAACATCACTGGGTCGAATTTGGGATAGTGTGGATGCAATTTGATGGTATGGGCCTCTGAGAGCTATCCCAGAGTGCTCCATTATAACTGCTCTGGACAGCACTTTCAACTCAGATGCACTAGTCAGGTATAGAGGAAAAGCCCCAGGAACTTTTGAATTTCATTTCCTGTTTGGCCAGCGTGGCGAGCTCACCAGCACAGGTGACCATGCAGTCCCAGAATCGCAAAAGAGCTCCAGCATGAACCGAATGGGAGGTACTGGATCTGATTGCTGTATGGGGAGACGAATCTGTGCTATCAGAACTCCGTTCCAAAAGACTAAATACCAATATATTTGCCAAAATCTCCAAGGTAATGATGGACAGAGGCTACAACAGGGACCCAGAGCAGTGCTGCTTGAAAATTAAGGAGCTCAGGCAAGCCTACCAAAAAACCAAAGAGGCAAACAGCCACTCCAGGTCAGAGCCCCAGACGTGCCACTTCTGTGATGAGCTGCATGCAATTCTAAGGAGCGCCCCTACTACTACATCACCCCTGTCTGCGGACACCTGCAAGGGGGTAGTCTCACCCAACAGGCATGAGGATTCTGGGGACGAGGAAGATGAGGAGGAGGAGGAGGACAGCACACAGCAGGCAAGCAGAGAAACCATTTTCCCCAACATCCAGGAACCGTATATCACCCTGGAGCCAATACCGTCCCAACCCTCCCAAGGGGGCTCCTGGACCATGAAGCCGGAGAAGGCACCTCTGGTGAGTGTACCTTTGTAAATATAATACATGGTTTAAAAGCAAGCGTTTTTAATGATTAATTTGCCCTGAAGACTTGGAATGCATTCGCAGCCAGTACAGCCCCTCCTTTTAAATGGCCAACCCAATGGGTGCTTGGTATGGGAAATGAGGGCGCTGCTGTGTGAAACCCTTCCCACATGTTATGAAGGTTGAAGAAGCCGAAAGACTGTGGTTTCCCATGGCTGCCTGCAAGCCGAATTCTGTTGCCCGGCCCTACGTGTGTGATCTCTTACACCAAAGTGGCAGGCCCTCAATGTAAGAGGCAAAATGTGACCTTGTACTGAAAGCACACGTGCTATGTAATGTTAACAGCTTGGTTCACCATGAGAGAGTCTACCCATTGTTCTCTAAAAATGTGTCTTTTTAAATACTACTCTCCCTTTTTTCCTCCCACAGCTGCAAATGTTTCACCGCTCCCCCTATCATGTCCGTCCCAGAGGCTAGCACAGATAACAAGGTGAAAAAAACACACTCGTGATGAAATGTTCTCTGAGCTCATGCAATCCTCCCGCGCTGAAAGAGCTCAGTAGACTGCGTGGAGGCAAACAGTGGCAGAGTCCAGGAAAGCAGGAAATGAATGCGAGGACAGGAGGGACGAGCAAGAGGAGAGGTGGCAGCAGCGTGATAAGAGGAGGCAGGATGCAATGGTAAGGCTACTGGAGGATCAAGCTGATATGCTCCGGCGTCTGGTGGAGCTGCAAGAAAGGCAGTAGGAGCACAGACCACTGCTGCAGCCCCTGTATAACTGCCTGCACTCCTCCCCAAGTTCCATAGCTTCCTCACCCAGATGCCCAAGAATGTGAGGGGCGGGGGCTCCGGGCACCCTACCACTCCACCCCAGAGGATTGCCCAAGCAACAGCAGGCTGGCATTCAATAAGTTCTGAAGTGCAATGTGGCCTTGTCCTTCCCTCCTCCCCTCATCCACTACCCCACCTGGTGCTTCCCTCCTCCCCCACCCCTCCCGGGCTACCTTGGCAGTTATCCCCCTATTTGTGTGATGAATGAATAAAGAATGCATGAATTTGAAACAACAATGACTTTATTGCCTCTGCAAGCGGTGATTGAAGGGGAGAGGGCGGTTGACTTACAGGGAAGTAGACTGAACCAAGGGGGTGGGTTTTCATTAAGGAGAAACAAACAGAACTGTCACACCATAGCCTGGCCAGTCATGAAATTGGTTTTCAAAGCTTCTCTGACACGCAGTGTGCCCTGCTGTGCTCTTCTAATCGCCCTGGTGTCTGGCTGCTCAAAATCGGACACCAGGTGATTTGCCTCAACCTCCCACCCCATCATAAATGTTTCCCCCTTATTCTCACAGATATTGTGGAACACACAGCAAGCAGTAATAACAATGGGAATATTGGTTTTGCTGAGGTCTAATGGAGTTAGTAAACTATGCCAGGGCACTTTAAAATCCAAATGCACATTCTACCACCATTCTGCACTTGCTCAGCCTATAGTTGAACAGCTCCTGACTACTGTCCAGGGTGCCTATGTACGGCTTCATGAGCCATGGCATTAAGGGGTAGGCTGGGTCCCCAAGGATAACTATAGGCATTTCAAACAGTTATTTTCTGGTCTGAGAAAAAAGTCCCTTCCTGCAGCTGTTCAAACAGACCAGAGTTCCTGAAGATGCGAGCGTCATGTACCTTTTCTGCCATCCCACGTTGATGTCGGTGAAACTTCCCTTGTGATCCACCAGTGCTTGCAGAACCACTGAAAAGTACCCCTTTGTGGTTTATGCACTGGCTGCCAAGGTGGTCCGGTCCCAAGATAGGGATATGCATTCCGTCTATGGCCCCACCACAGTTAGGGAATCCCATTGCAGCAAAGCCATCCATTATGACCTGCACATTTCCCAGAGTTATTACCCTTGATAGCAGCAGCTCAGTGATTGCGTTGGCTACTTGGATCACAGCAGCCTCCCACTGTAGATTTGCCCACTCAAAATTGATTCCCGACGGACTGATAGCTGTCTGGCATTGCAAGCTTCCGGAAGGCTAGTGCCACTTGCTTGTGAACTGTGAGGGCTGCTCTCATCTCAGTATTCTTGTGCTTCAGGGCAGGGGAAAGCAAGTCACAAAATTCCATGAAAGCGCCCTTATGCATGCGAAAGTTTCACAGCCACTGGGAATCATTCCAGACCTGCAACATTATGCGGTCACACCAGTCTGTGCTTGTTTCCTGGGCCCAGAATCGGAGTTCCTTGGCATGAGCCTGCCCCATTGCCACCAGGATTTCCAACTTGCGGGGCCCGTGCTTTGAGAGAAGTCTATATCCATGTATTCATCATGCTCATCACCACGCTGCTGTCGCCTCCTCTCCTGCTTTTGCAGGTTCTGGTTCTGCACATACTGCAGGATAATGCGTGAGGTGTTTACAATGCTCATAACTGCCGCAGTGATCTGAGCGGGCTCCATGCTTGCCATGGTATGGTGTCTGCAGGAGAGCAGAGTTGCAGCAGAAGCGGTGGCTGACGACGGATGCCATGAGAATAGATATTTATAGAGACCAACAAGAGGACCTGCGAGGTGGATTCATGAGAGCAGGAGAGCAGAGTTGCAGCAGAAGTGGTGGAGGACGATAGTTAGCACCACGCACATTTCCCGAGGATGAACACACGTACCCGGGAGCCCATGACAGACAACATGGAGTAATTCGCTATTGATACAATAGCAGCAGAGCAGAACTGCAGCGGAAGCGGTGGATGATGATGGTTAGCAGACCTACTGCACTGTCTGCTGCCAGCAGCACCCAGGACACAACAGTGGCAGTGTTGGTGAGCTGAGCTGAGTGGGCTGCATGCTTGCCGTGATATGGCATCTGCGCAGAAAAAGGGAGCAAAACGATTGTCTGCCATTGCTTTCATGGAGGGAGGGGCGACTGACGACATGTACCCAAAACCATCTGCGACAATGTTTTTGCCCCATCAGGCATAGGGAGCTTAAGCCAGAATTCCAATGGACAGAGGAGACTTTGGGAACTGTGGGATATCTACCCACAGTGCACCGCTCCATAAGTCGATGCTAGCCATGGTAGGGAGGACGCACTCCGCTGACTTAATGCGCTTAGTGTGGACATATGCAATCGACTGAATAAAATCGATTTCTAAAAAGCGACTTCTTTAATATCGACCTAATTTCATAGAAAACCCAACAGCAGAAGGAGGAGAGGAATAAGAGAATATAAAACTAAGTAGAATTAAAAAAAAGGAAAAATGACTATCCCCACCACTCGCAAAAGGATGCACCTTGGAATCTGGCAACAATTATCAGACCCTGTCACGGCAGCCCCTGTGTGTTGAGCGGCGCCACCCGCATTGTCCCAATGCGAGGTTGGTACACCCCATCACACTATCGTCCGGACTCCCTGTTGGATCAGGCAATTGCAATAACGAGGGCTGTCAGTCCGTAGCCCCTGGGTGGGGCAGGGCAAAGCAAACAGTCTATGGGCCTTGAGCCTCGAGCCTCCTGGCTGGGACAGGCAATATTAATAGGAGGGGGGGTTCTGACCTCTGGGTGGGGCAGAGCAAACACGCAGTCCACAGCACATGGGCGGGGTGGGGCAGGGCAAAGCACACAGTCTATGGCCCTGAGCCTCCTGGCAAAGGACAAGCAAAAGCCATTGGGGGTGTGATGCGTTCACCCTGGGGTGCCACCTGGAACTGGGGTATCACTGAGCCCTCTGACCCACCAGCCTGTGCTCCCTCTCACACTGTGCTGCTATGACCAGTTGCAAAGCCCTCCAAACTTGCACTTTCACCAGCATTTACACAGGTAGGGACACACCCAGCTGCAGTCACATGCAAGCTTTGTAACCACCAGCCTCCCAGCCAAGGACCCCAAAGCAGTATCATCCTGCCTTGGTCAAATCTGGCCAGTATATTGGTTTAACACCTGGTCCACCTCTCCCTTAATGTGAAGAGGACCATGCACACTTGTGGTAACCAAGTTGAGATTTTCCCCAGACACCTTAGTCAAACACACACTGGTTTGGATTAAAACATAAAATAAGTTTCTTAACTACAAAAGAATAGATTTTAAGTACTTTTAAGTGATAGCAATCAAAGCAGATTATCTAGTAAATACACAAAACCACAAACTGAGCGTAACATACTAGATAGGTAAGATATGAATTAGCAAATTCTCACCCTGCATGATAAACAGGCTGGCAGATTCTTATGGCACAAGCTGCCTTGGCTTTGCAGCTTGGGTTTCCCAGGTTTTCATACACAGGCTAGAAATCCCATTAGCCTCAGACATTCAAGTCCCGCCCGTTCAGTCTTTATTCCTCAGGTGTTTCCAGGGGTGTTATTGTTGGGAGAATGAGATTCCCCGTGATGTCATTTTCTCCCTTTTATAGCTTCTTCCTACTCACTGGAAAGCTTTCGCTGTGACCTGGGTCAAACAGTCCCCATTGTGTAGTGCTATCTCTGAGAGATTTCTATGGTACATAGTTCCTGGGGTAATCCTTGTGCTTCTGTGCATTTCCTCAATGAGCCATTAACATTGTTTGGCCTTTTTCCTGGTGTACCTGAAAGGCTGCTTGTGGGTGTTTTCAACCTCACAACATGTTTCAGTAAAAACATACATAGCCACACTTCTTCATACACAACAATAACACATACAACCCACTATTAGTGTCTAGTGATCAAGACTTTAAGACTGATACCTCACAAGGCAGACTTTGTACAAAATATACCCTAATTACATGACAGTGGTGAATATTGGGGTGCCAGGGTGTCACAGGGGGCTTCGACTCTCTGGACAGGGAAGAGCAAACAGTCGGTCCACAGCCCCTGGGCAGGGCAGAACCAAGCAAACTGTCTATGGGATAAGGATAATTACCAATGGGGGATACAATGAACAGATGTGAGTATACAAGAGAGCGAAAATCAGTGTAATGAGCAGCAACCACAGCACACCTGTTTCCTAGACACCGTCAAATGTTTTATGGGCACCACAGCAGAGGTGGGATTTGAAAAAGGATAATGAGATGGTTTTGCAGACTATTCATTCATTCATTTGAAACAGGGAGCTCCTTCCCTGGGAGGAGTGGTAGATACGCTGGAGGGGAGGGATAGGATACAGAAAGACCTAGACAAATTGGAGGATTGGGCCAAAAGAAATCTGATGAGGTTCAATAAGGATAAGTGCAGGGTCCTGCACTTAGGACAGAAGAACCCAATGCACAGCTACAGACTAGGGACCGAATGGCCAGGCAGCAGTTCTGCGGAAAAGGACCTAGGGGTGACAGTGGACGAGAAGCTGGATATGAGTCAGCAGTGTGCCCTTGTTGCCAAGAAGGCCAATGGCATTTTGGGATGTATAAGTAGGGGCATAGCGAGCAGATCGAGGGACGTGATCGTCCCCCTCTATTCGACATTGGTGAGGCCTCATCTGGAGTACTGTGTCCAGTTTTGGGCCCCACACTTTAAGAAGGATGTGGATAAATTGGAGAGAGTCCAGCGAAGGGCAACAAAAATGATTAGGGGACTGGAACACATGAGTTATGAGGAGAGGCTGAGGGAGCTGGGATTGTTTAGCCTGCAGAAGAGAAGAATGAGGGGGGATTTGATAGCTGCTTTCAACTACCTGAAAGGGGGTTCCATAGAGGATGGCTCTAGACTGTTCTCAATGGTAGCAGATGACAGAACGAGGAGTAATGGTCTCAAGTTGCAGTGGGGGAGGTTTAGATTGGATATTAGGAAAAACTTTTTCACTAAGAGGGTGGTGAAACACTGGAATGCGTTACCTAGGGAGGTGGTAGAATCTCCTTCCTTAGAGGTTTTTAAGGTCAGGCTTGACAAAGCCCTGGCTGGGATGATTTAACTGGGAATTGGTCCTGCTTTGAGCAGGGGGTTGGACTAGATGACCTTCTGGGGTCCCTTCCAACCCTGATATTCTATGATTCTATGATTCCATACATAAGGGGAGGCATGGAAGAAAGATCCATAGCTTTTTGGTTGGAAAAAATAATGAAGCTGGCATTGTTGTCAGAGCAGGAGCAGGGGCTGAAGGTCTGACTGCCCATAAGCGATTAAAGGCAGAGTGCAGCAAGGCCAGGACGTGTCTTAAAAATGAAGACAAGCAGTCTGCATTTGATGCAATGGTGCTATTGTATAGGAGACAGGGGTTTCCAGGGATGAAAATGAGACCAAACTTTAAAATAAGAAATTAGGGCGAGAGACAAGGCCTGATGGAAAGTCTCCTGTGATTTAATTGGACTTTAGATTAGGCCTTTGATTCAGGAAAACTCCCCAGCAAGGGCTACACCACATTGTGCAAGTAAGAGAAAAAATAGGGAATGAGCCTGTGAAATTACCACACTCTAGCAATGGATGCCAGGGAGCTGGGTACTGGAAAAGTTAACACCAGATTAGGCACAGTAGTTTTACTCTTCCAAAAGATCTCTCAGTAAATCCTAACACCCCATTGCAATCCTCCCATAGCAAAACTGTAGATTCTGTTACAGGTGGGGTTGGCAGCACTGCCTATTATTATTGGCGGATGCTTCCCATTATAAGACCCTGTTGTCTGTTGCTTATAGCTTCTTCAAACTTTAGGGAGGGGGCATGGCTGCTGTGTTAGGCCTGTACCTTTTGCCATCCCTGTGAAAATCTCCCCAAATTATGAGCCTTTGAAAAAAATCTCAGTTTGCACATGCTCTGTAGAGATGCAGATTTTTAGCAGTTAAATTTCCCAAAGATTCTGTCTTGACTGGGTGTGCTCCTTCCCAGAGCAGAGGAAGAGTTTCACAGCAACTGCAGCTCCAGGTTTCAGTGGGCCACACCAGTATAGGCACTGACTTGAGAGCTGGGAGACTCTCTTTCCTCAGGTTTCAGAGTAACAGCCGTGTTAGTCTGTATTCGCAAAAAGAAAAGGAGTACTTGTGGCACCTTAGAGACTAACCAATTTATTAGAGCATAAGCTTTCGTGAGCTACAGCTCACTTCATCAGATGCATATCGTGGAAACGGCAGCAGACTTTATATATACACAGAGAATATGAACCAATACCTCCTCCCACCCCACTGTCCTGCTGGTAATAGCTTATCTAAAGTGATCATCAGGTGGGCCATTTCCAGCACAAATCCAGGTTTTCTCACCCTCCACCCCCACACACAAATTCACTCTCCTGCTGGTGATAGCCCATCCAAAGTGACAACTCTTTACACAATGTGCTATGTAGACTCCCTCCTCAGGCCCTACGCTACCAGCACTCCCAGCTACCTTCGAGACACCACTGACTTCCTGAGGAAACTTCAATCCATCGGTGATCTTCCTGATAACACCATCCTGGCCACTATGGATGTAGAAGCCCTCTACACCAACATTCCACACAAAGATGGACTACAAGCCGTCAAGAACACTATCCCCGATAATGTCACGGCTAACCTGGTGGCTGAACTTTGTGACTTTGTCCTTACCCATAACTACTTCACATTTGGGGACAATGTATACCTTCAGATCAGCGGCACTGCTATGGGTACCCGCATGGCCCCACAGTATGCCAACATTTTTATGGCTGATTTAGAACAACGCTTCCTCAGCTCTCGTCCCCTAAAGCCCCTACTCTACTTGCGCTATATTGATGACATCTTCATCATCTGGACCCATGGAAAAGAAGCCCTTGAGGAATTCCACCATGATTTCAACAATTTCCATCCCACCACCAACCTCAGCCTGGTCCAGTCCACACAAGAGATCCACTTCCTGGACACTACAGTGCTAATAAACAATGGTCACATAAACACCACCCTATACCGGAAACCTACTGACCGCTATTCCTACCTGCATGCCTCCAGCTTTCACCCTGACCACACCACACGATCCATCGTCTACAGCCAAGCTCTGCGATACAACCGCATTTGCTCCAACCCCTCAGACAGAGACAAACACCTACAAGATCTCTGTCAAGCTTTCTTACAACTACAATACCCACCTGCAGAAGTAAAGAAACAGATTGATAGAGCCAGAAGAGTTCCCAGAAGTTACCTACTACAGGACAGGCCTAACAAAGAAAATAACAGAACGCCACTAGCCGTCACCTTCAGCCCCCAACTAAAACCCCTCCAACGCATTATTAAGGATCTACAACCTATCCTAAAGGATGACCCAACACTCTCACAAATCTTGGGAGACAGGCCAGTCCTTGCCTACAGACAGCCCCCCAACCTGAAGCAAATACTCACCAACAACCACATACCACACAACAGAACCACTAACCCAGGAACTTATCCTTGCAACAAAGCCCGTTGCCAATTGTGCCCACATATCTATTCAGGGGACACCATCACAGGGCCTAATAACATCAGCCACACTATCAGAGGCTCGTTCACCTGCACATCCACCAATGTGATATATGCCATCATGTGCCAGCAATGCCCCTCTGCCATGTACATTGGTCAAACTGGACAGTCTCTACGTAAAAGAATAAATGGACACAAATCAGATGTCAAGAATTATAACATTCATAAACCAGTCGGAGAACACTTCAATCTCTCTGGTCACGCAATCACAGACATGAAGGTCGCTATCTTAAAACAAAAAAACTTCAAATCCAGACTCCAGCGAGAAACTGCTGAATTGGAATTCATTTGCAAATTGGATACTATTAATTTAGGCTTAAATAGAGACTTGGAGTGGCTAAGTCATTATGCAAGGTAGCCTGTTTCCTCTTGTTTTTTCCTACCCCCCCCCCCCAGATGTTCTGGTTTAACTTGGATTTAAACTTGAAGAGTGGTCAGTTTGGATGAGCTATTACCAGCAGGAGAGTGAGTTTGTGTGTGTATGGGGGTGGGGGGGATGTGAAAAAACCTGCATTTGTGCAGGAAATAGCCCAACTTGATTGTCATGCACATTGTGTAAAGAGTTGTCACTTTGGATGGGCTATCACCAGCAGGAGAGTGAATTTGTGTGTGGGGGTGGAGGGTGAGAAAACCTGGATTTGTGCTGGAAATGGCCCACCTGATGATCACTTTAGATAAGCTATTATCAGCAGGACAGTGGGGTGGGAGGAGGTATTGGTTCATATTCTCTGTGTATATATAAAGTCTGCTGCCGTTTCCACGATATGCATCTGATGAAGTGAGCTGTAGCTCACGAAAGCTTATGCTCTAATAAATTGGTTAGTCTCTAAGGTGCCACAAGTACTCCTTTTCTCTTTCCTCAATGACCCTCCTGCTGGGCCCATGCAATATGGAGGAGAAAGCTGCCGTATATGAAAGCAGAGAGGACAAGAGCTGGACAAGTGAATGTCAGGGAGCATAGGTTGGGGCAAGGGCTTGGGTCAGGTAGAGATGGAGAGGGGCAGAAAGTGGGACTGGAGACTGGGGTGGAAGAGAATTTGGGACTAGGAGTTTCAGTGGGGATAGAGACTGGGAGTTGAGGGGGGCCCTGACTGGGACTGTGAACCAATTGAGTGGTTGTGGAGGGAGAGAAGGAAAGAAGACATGGGGGATAGATCTGACAAGGTGCCAGGGGAGATATGGGACTGGCTGGGCAAAGAGGCCTAGGTGGGTGGGAGACACTCAAAATGGAGGACGAGTCTAGGGAGGGAGATTGGGTCCAAAGGCCAGGGTGGGGGAGAGAGACAGGTTGGATGAGGAGATGGGAGTGAAGAGCTGTGACAGGCTGGGTGGAGGCTGGGAGTGTGGGATAAACTAGAACTAGTAGTCCAGAAAGGTAAGACTAGTACTCAGTGGGCAAGGAGATTGGGATTGGGATAAGAAGTGTGAGATGTGAAGACACAGGGAGGGGAGAAGACTGGGGCAAAGAGTTGGGAATGGGGACAGACTGAGATTGGAAGGGGAACCTGGGGAAGGAGACTGGGAGCCAGTGGGTAGTGGATGGGCAAGGAGAGACAGATTGCATGAGGAGCTGGGTGGAGGGCACTAGGTAGACAAGGAGGCTGGGACTAGATGTGGGAATGAGAGGTGACTGGGAAGGGGAGGGAGATTGGGGCTCAGGGAATGAGCCTGCAGAGGAAGATTAGGACTAGCTGGTCAAGAAGACTGGGGCTGGGATGAAGAGACAGGAGTGGAATGGGGACAAAGCAGAAGAGCCTGCCCATCAGAGCACACTCCCCTCCAGCACTGGGAAGGGAATCTAAGATTCCTGAGTCTCACTATTCCTCTGCTGTCAGCAAATAGCTGTGAAACCCACTGGCAAAGTGTATCTCATCCTCCCCTAATGCTGGTCCACAAAGAGGATGACAACCTACTACTGCTATCAGGTACTCCACTAGGTCCAGTGGGCAGGGGGGTGGGGATGTGGTGAATCCAAAGGTTCCAACTCTGCTGATGGCCCATGTAGGCATAGGCGCTGGCTCTGTGGGTGGTCTGGGGCTGGAGCACCCACAGGAAAAAAAATGGTTGGTGCTCAACACCCACCGGCAGCCCCACCGATCAGCTCCTCCCCTACTCTGCAGTGCCTCCCACCTGCTGGCGGACCTGCCAATCAATGCCGCCCCCTCCCTCTCCCTCCCAGCACCTCCTGCCCGCTGTGTATCAGCTGTTTAGCAGTGTGTGGGAGGCGCTGGTGGAAGGAGACGTGAGGGTGGGGTGCGCTGGGGGGGGTAGAATAGGGTGGGAAGAGGTGGGGCAGGGTGGGGACTTGGAGGAAGGGGTGGAGTGGGGGCAGGGCTTGGGGCAGAGCAGGGGTCAAACACCCACTGGGAAAGGACAAAGACAGCGCCTGTGCCCATCGGTGTCAATATGATGCCACATCATGAAATTTCTGCTTTTTTAAAGTTTGTTTTTTTTAATACCTAGGCAACTCCATGCAAAAAATTACATTAAAAGAACATTAAGGTTGCAAAGTCAAGCACTCAGAAGTCAGAAAATGCCAGAATGTGCAACCTTAATTCAGTCCCATTGGCCATGTGCATTATGATACAGACTCACGACTCAATCATGTCACACGTCAATCTTCTGGACGGAAGCTGTTGTTTTTTTCTAACTTCTCCATGTGTTTTGACTCCATGTGAAAGCAGGGCTGACAGCCCTGTTCCTGATCTGCAGGGGCCCACACATTTGTGGTGCCTGTGGGGTTGAACAAGCGCTCAACAACTACCTTTTGTTCAACATTTTCACCACTATCGGGAAGTAAATATAAAAGCACCACTGATAAAATTTACAGCTGACGCAAGAATGAGTGGAGTGGTAAATCATAGTGAGGACAGGGCAGTCATACAGAGTGAGCTAGAGCCATTGGTAAGCTGGGCCCATGCTAATAAAATGGGTTTTGCAATAGTTAAATGCAAAATGAGGCATTTAGGAACAAGGCATGCAGGCTGTATCTACAGCAAATGGGACTGTGTCCTAGGAAGCCGTGAATCCAAAGGAGATTTAGGGGGTCATAGTGGACAAGTAATTCAACATGAGCTCCCAGTGTGATGCTGTGACAAAAAGGTCTAATGAGGTACTTGGGTGAAATGTAATGGCCTGTGTTATATGGGAGGCTGGATTAGATGAGCTAATGGTCCCTTCTGGCTTTGGAATCTATGACTATGAAAATGTGGCCTGGCAAGCCGCCTCTGTAGCTTGCTTGATCCCCAGAGTCAACAGTGAGTGAGCAACGTGATAGAGGAAGAGCTGCTCAAACCTCCGAAGGGGCTGGCCAGGGCCAGGACATCAGTCATCCAGGGGAGAGGTGGGTGTGGCAGTGACTTCACAGAGGTCGTTGGCAAAGACCTCAGCCTATTGGGCAAAGATGGTGTGGAGGCAGTGACCCCACAGACCTCCTGACATCAGCCATGCAGGGCACGGGATCCCTGTGGCCTGGCTGCAGCAAGTCTTTATCTCAAGGTATCTCTTAGGAGGACTTAAGAGAGGATGTTGTTCACTCACCTGAGCACTAGGGCAGAGCCTCGCTGGAGTTTTTCACCTTTCCTGCTATTGATTTTAGTAGAAAACAGACCTTCCCTGCTTACAGGGTAAGAGCATCACTGAGGTTTGGAACCTGGTCAGTCTGAGCTATCTGCCACTGGCTTCACTCTAGGCACCGAAAACACAAGGTTTAGATGTCAGAAATATTTCCCAGCTGGGACCCTGTCCCTTAGACTCAGCGGGGCTGTTTGAGGCAGGCAAGCCCAACCTGCCCAGTGGGACAAGTCCCAGGAGCTGCCTTACAACCCTTTGAATCAGTCTGGCACCTCAAATTTGGGTCCCAACCCATGGATTGAGAAACCCTGATCTAGTAAATAGAGACCTAGCATGAGAGTCAGGAGATCTTGCTTCAGTTCCTAGCAGTATCACTTCCCTGCTGTGTGACCTTGGGCAAGTCCCTTCATTTCTCTTTTCCATCCTTGTAGCTGTTTAGAGTGGAAGCTCTTCAGTTCGGGGCCTGTCTCGCACAATGGGCCCTGATCTCAGCTGGGGCCTAGAAGTACTCATGTAATATGAATAAGAGATGTAGGACCTCTTAGAAAAGTGGTGTCCCCTGTTCCAGGCACAAAGGGACAGACCTTGAGTGCATTCTGTTATGGGCTTTGAAGTTCAAGATCAGTTCCTTGGACTCATTCCAGTATTCTACAGGAAGCCAGTGTAGAGAGCAATGGGGTAATATGTTTGCAATGACCAGTGTTGTTCAGCATGCGGCGGGCCACCTACTAAGCCAGCTGGAACTTCTTCAAAGCTGCTTCTTGCAGTGCTAATGTTTGCCCACGCAAATTGATGGATTTAATTTTTGACACAGAATGACAATGTTTCAAGCAGAATTAGATTTCCTCCTCCCCCAGAGCAGCTTGTATCATCCTATTTTCAAAGCTTAGATCTCTTGCATGAACTTAATTACTTTTCCCCTTTATTGCACTTGCTTCCTCAAACAAAAACAAAACGTCCCTGAAGTAGAAATAGCCATTAGTGAGATTTTGGCTACTGATCAGATATCTAGTTAGAAATTATATGAAACTCTAAATCACCTCATCTTTCACATCCCAGTCTTTGGAGAACTGGTTTAAATCCTATTTGGATATTGTGTAATGTAACATATCCAGCCATATATACATATGCAAAAGTCACAGAGACATCCTAAAACTGCAGTTTAGATTGTTTAGTTTTCATTACTTGAAAGTTTTATAATTTGCTCATAGTTCACCTCCTACAGTAAATGGTGCTGTGCCTTTTCATGTAATCATCATTTTGGATTCATCTGTTTTGTCTCATAAGGGCTTGATTTGCCTCACTGTTGTGTTATATAGAATGACAACATTCATCATTGTTTCACAGTTTATATAACAGTGAGTATGTACACTGTGGCCAGTGGCAAGCATTTGTCTTCAATTACCAGTTCTAATCCTGTAACAAATCACTAGGACTGGTTTTTATTCTTGCAGCTGTCTCTGCAAATGAGCAGAGGATCTACAGATTGGAAAAGGAAAATATTTACATACTATACCCAAAGTGTGTTTTACTGTAGAAGTTACTTAACCATTTTATGGTTCAAAACTATACTTTACCAGTCATCACAGTAAATGATTAATATGTTTGATTTTCTCTCTCTCACACACACACTCACACAGAGTTTCTGAAAATATTTTGTTTTTTATTTAGGCAAAATGTTGTCATTTACATATAATGGAAAGTGGGACCTTTGTATCCCAGGTACCATATATTTACCAAGGAAAACATAATAAATAATAATAATAAATAGAATAAATAAATAATATCAAAACAGGCACATTTCTCCCAACATTCTTAATTCACTCCTAAAAATATATTCCCAGGAATTTTAAATATATATATATCTCACACACACACACTTTCTTGTGTAGTATGAGTGTGATTATAATGGATGCACTGGTCACTACTCCATAGTTAAGATTGATTTGACAAAAGCAACCAAAGTTGAAACTTGTTCCCTTGAATTTATAAGGAAAATTAATTTTCCTCAAGCCTCCAGAACTCCCAGTCCAATGTGAGTTTTCATGGAAGTTTTATATGATTCCATTGAATGTTAAAAGTTATCAGCATTTTAAACAACTCACTAAGAGAGACATTGAACTTCTCTCCCACCTTTTGTATGGTGTTGTTCTTGATCTTCATGTTAGGGTTTTGGATTAATGGAATTAATCATTTTTAGTGCCACACTAACACAGGTTTGTGTTTGAATAGATGTTATCCTGTTTTGTCAGCTTTTGAATTTTTCTGAATTATGGACATTGCTGGGTTTAGACTGCAAATGACCTGGGTGGTTTTGGAGAGTCTATACAAAGTTAGAAGAGCTCAGAAATTCACAGGAGTGGGTGGGTGAAATTCTGTGGCCTGCGTTGTGCAGAAGGTCAGACTAGATGATCATAATGGTCCCTTCTGACCTAAATATCTATGAATCTATGAATTCTCCAAAGCAGCTATTCACAATAATGTAGAAATGTTTACTCTGCTTAAAGCTCCACCTATAGGGTACTGGACTGGAAATCAGGAGTATCACATGGAACTAAATCCTTCCATCCACCATTTCTGTCAGGTTATGTCTACACTGCAGCTGCGAGTGAGCCTTCCAGCCCAGACTGATCAATGCACAAGCAGGGCTCAAGCTTGCTTAAAATAAAAATAGCAGTATGGACATTGCAGCTCAGGCCTTCTTGAATGCCTTCAGAGCTCCTCATAGGCTTTTCTCTTTCAATAATACCCTGATTTAACAACCAACTGCTCTAATCAAAATAAAGTCCTCGGAGTCCAAATTTCATCCTTCCCAGCCCTACCTGACTGGACTTTTTTTCTTCACTGGAGTCTGCTCCAGCCCTGAGCTCTCCACCTTGGAGCTGGAGTTGTAATTTAGGCCAGCTAGAGTTTCCAGTTTACTAATTGCACAAAACTGAACACACCTGCCCTGCCCCCTGCTCCGCCCCTTCCCTGAGGCCCTGCCCCTGCTCACTCCATCCTCCGTCTCTTGCTCTCCCCCACCCTCACTCACTTTCACCAGGCTGGGGCAGAGGTGCGGGAGGTGGGTGAGGGCTCCGGCTGTGGGGTATGGGCTCTGGGGTGGGGCTAGGGGGTTGGGGTGCAGGCTCTGGGTAGGGCCAGAAATGAGGGTTCAGGACTGGGGCAGGGGTGCGAGGGGGGGGGTCAGGACTCCAGCTGGGGGTGCAGGCTTTGGGGTGGGACTGGGGATGAGGGGCTCAAGGCTGGGGTTGGGGTGTTGGGGGTGTGTGGGCTCTGGGAAGGAGTTTGAGTGCAGGAAGGAACTCTGGGCTGGGGCAGGGATTAGGGTGTAGGAGAGAGTTTAGGGAGGAGGGTCCTGGCCCCACTTCCCACGGCTCCCAAGAAGTAGCTGCCAGGTCCCTGCAGCCCCTAGACACATGGGCTGTGAGGGAGGCTCCACATGCTGCCCTCACGCCTGCAGCCCCCATTGGTCGCGGTTTCCTGGCCAATGGGAGCTGTGGAGCCAGCACTAGGGGCAGGGGCAACACGCAGAGGCTTCCTGGCCACCCATGGACCTAGGAGCTGCAAGGACCTGGCGGCCGCTTCCAGCTGAACTCTGGGTTCCTGCTGCGCCACCAACTGGACTTTTAACAGCCCAGTCGGCGCAACCAACCAGAGCCACCAGGCTCCCTTTTTGACCAGGTGTTCCGGTCGAAAAATGGACCTCTGGCAACCCTAAGGCCAGCTGTAAGACAGCGAGTTTTTCAGCTGGCTCTTTCCCCCAGTTAGCTATTTCACCCTCAGGCTAGGAGCTTCAGCAGACAGACCATCTCCTGCCACTGTCCCCTTTGTTCTGAGGGAAGACACAGAGTTTGTCCCAATTTGCTGAGAGGGGAGCCCTACCCCACCTACTCTACAAGGCTCCTGCGTCCAGGCCCTTAAAGAAACATGAGACTGGGGTTTCCCCAAGCCTTTAATAGTCCCCTTAGAGCTACCTTCCTCTCTCCCACCACCTAGCTCTGCCTTTCCTAGGTCTTCATCCACTCTTCATAGTCCCAGGACTCAAAAAGGACATACCACAGAACAGCTGTTGACTGACCCCTGGCCTGTACTATTTTTAAGGGGACAGACCCTCTTACAGGTATATATTGCTAGCGTTTGATACTTTAAATATGCTTTATGGAGATTGTTCAACCAGGGGCATGGGAAGTGGAGAAGATTCAGAAGACAGATGGAAAACACATGTGCAGTTACACCCAGGATAAATTTGGCCCAATGTCTTTAGCCATACACTAATAATGTCCCACATGGGACCCAACTGTTTACACAATTTCCTGCCCTTCCATAGAGATTCAAGAGCTCTGTCCCCCAACCACCACCTAGGGGGGAAAGATGCTGATTCGTGCTCCCGTTCCTTTATTGGGGTTTTAGGCAGAGAGCAGGGATAGATTCCCAAGTATTCACTTTGGCACACACTTGCCAGAATGGTACTTGCTGTGATTAAAGAGCACTATATTCCTATTACTTGCTTTTAGTGCTGAAGCTGGGAAGTAAACTTCAGGCACTCATATATTTTTGCCCATTTATTATGAACAGAACATTGGAATGCTAAACAAAATACTTATATGTTTTATGTATCAAGCATTTGAATGTTATTAAAAGTAAATTAATTTTCAACACCTC
This sequence comes from Lepidochelys kempii, assembly GCF_965140285.1. NCBI lineage: Eukaryota > Metazoa > Chordata > Testudines > Cheloniidae > Lepidochelys > Lepidochelys kempii. Next base: position 45,626,910 of record NC_136380.1, read on the forward strand.
CCACCCCCAATACCTATATTCTCTAATAGATTTAGGGTGAAATCCTGGCCCATTGGCAGTAGCAAAACTCCCATTGATGTCAGTCGGACCAGGATTTTACCCTGTATCAAGGATCCAATCCTGCAAGATGCTGAATGCCATCATCTCCCAAGGAAATGGGGGGTGAGAGTGCTCAGCACTTCACTGGAGGAGGGGCTAAGCACTTTGTAGGATTGAGCACTACGCAGCATTTGTACCATTTTCTTTTTTTTAGCATAATCCATTAGATATGGACTGTTTAAACTGCTGCATGTAGAGAATCTCTGCACCGCTCCTGCCATCCACCAGTCTTGATTGACTGTCTAGACCCTAACTACAGCATACCTAACACTGCCTGCGGGTATAAGCTGTTTTCATTCATCAGAGAACAACAAAGTCAACTTTTCCTGGTAGGGCTCTGATGACTCATCCTATATTTGGTGGTATAGCAAGCATAGGTATTGTTCTGTGCCCAACACTGTTGGTGATGACCATATAATTAATTTCGGTGACATGAGAAATTCATTAATGTAAGAGATTTTTGACTAAAAGCTTTGGATGACAGCAGGTTTGACATTATAATGCATTTCACAGCAGTATAATGAGAATATGCTATAGTTTCCACAGAATGAGTAATTTACTAGAAAGTAAAATTTGTTTTAAAAAAATGTGGCCAAAACTTTCAAACGTGTGTGTCTAAAGTTAAGCTTCTAAATCTGTGTTGAGGCACCTAAAGTAAAGTGACTGGGTTTCCAGAGGTGTTGAAAACCTTTAACTCCCACTGATTTTAGTGGCATCTATGTTTCTCAGCACTTCTGGAAAAACAATCAGGCAACTTTTATCTAAGTGCCTCGATCTGAATTTAAAACCTAACTTTAGGTACACAGCTTTGAAAAATTTTTACTCTATGTTTTTAAATTGAAAAACATGCTACATGTTTAAACGTAACAGTTATGGGTAGGAATACTTCCATTTTTAGAGATATTAAGACTTTGCAAACTGTTAGCGTATCTCCATTCAACATATCTTGCTAGAAAATGTCAGAATGGTTTTGTTTTTCTTACCCACATCTTAGAAACACCCAAGACATTTTAGAACTGTAGAAATTGTACTACAACTACATAGCCTCAAGATAACTATTAGCAGAGTCAGTGATTTAACCTGTAATCTTCTAGTCATCCACAGTGGACCAATTTGCTAAATAAAACTGTATGCTATTGTCACAGCTGACTTCTAATCTCCAGATCTTCCTTACTATAAATACATTTTAAAAATAACAGCAATAACATGGGCTCAAGATCAACATAATCAGACTTAAAGAAAATGAGTACTTGTGGCACCTTAGAGACTAACCAGTTTATTTGAGCATAAGCTTTCGTGAGCTACAGCTCACTTCATCAGACTTAGAACTTTAATTCAATTTAGATCTTCATATTCCCCTCTGATCATATTTCAGTAACACATTAATTAAACTAAAAAACAATTCTTGACCTTTCTGAAAAGTAAATCTATATCTCCTCTTAAACGGTCACTAACAAGCCATGTTTTCCGTTTATCTTTGTTGAAAACACCAGTATGAACCCAATGGACATTGAACCTATCATGTCTGTCTCCTCACTTCCATTTCCTCCCTATACCTCCTGAAGAATTCTCAGGTGTATAACAGAATCTCACTTTTCCAAACCTTTCTGGTTCTTCAGCTGGAATAGTTTTTGTTTTGGAATGAAAGGTAGTCACTGCCTCAGCAATTTTAACAACTTTTTTTCAGAATGGGGAAAATATTCTATTTGCCACATTACTCTTTATTGATTTGAAGGGTGAAGAGCATATATATTGTAAAAATAACAGAGTAAGCCAGCTGTTCACATGCACTGAATCACCATCACCAGGATGATGTTCAAGAGGTGCTGTTTCTTAAGGATCCAATGGGAGCACTTTAAAATATTGTTTGTTCATTCACAAATCAGTACTTGTGGAAATGGTATACTTTCAGTGCTCCCGGGGCCTAAATGAAAGAATTCCAATTTTTGTGAACTATAGATGGCTCTAAGTGTTAGCTCCAGTCAGCCCCTGAAAATTATCATCTGTTTTATGCAGATCAGCTGAAATGTCACTGGGTTACTAAAAGCAACACGTTGTGCAGGGCAAAGCCATATTTGCCCATTTTTTTCCTACATCCAAGCTGCCAAAGGAACTTTGCAAAGTGGCACATATCAAAGCTACATTACTGTGCACTGAGACTAGAGTATTTTCCATAACTTTGTGTTTAAAAACAAAACTTTTTCTATCTGTGAAACAAACAATGCAGCAATAGATGATCCATGATATCATCATGTAGGGAGGGAATTTCTTAGACTTTCAAGTTTCAGAGTAGCAGCCGTGTTAGTCTGTATCCGCAAAAAGAATAGGAGGACTTGTGGCACCTTAGAGACTAACAAATTTATGAGAGCATAAGCTTTCGTGGGCTACAGCTCACTTCATTGGATGCATAGAATGGAACATATAGTAAGAAGAAATATATATACATACAAATAAGTTGGAAGCTGCCATATCAAACTGTGAGAGGCTAATTAGTTAAGATGAGCTATTACCAGCAGGAGAAAAAAACTAATAAAAATAATTTTAAAAAATAGCTCATCCTAACTAATCAGCCTCTCACAGTTTGTATGGCAGCTTCCAACTTATCTGTACGTATATGTATTTCTTCTTACTATATATTACATTCTATGCATACGATGAAGTGGGCTGTAGCCCACGAAAGCTTATGCTCTAATGAATTCGTTAGTCTCTAAGGTGCCACAAGTCCTCCTGATTATTTTTTTTTTTTTTTAGACTTTCAAGTGACCAGTTTGGGTGAGTGTTTGGTTTTGTTTTTTGTTTTTAAATTAGCCAAATACTGTTTTTATTGCTAATTATGTATTGACCAGGCTGTGGAATTAAGGCTGTCTCTCTGTTATGTATCTGGACTTGGTACTGTGATGAGAACCCCAAGAGACATCTCTACCCACCCTAGTGCTTCCACAGCATAGTGCAGCCATTGACTTTAACAGCCTGTGAGCAATTTCCATTACAGTGTTGTTGCTGTAGCAGGGTAGTGTAGAAATGCTATACAAGACTTACTATACCTGTGCACTGTCCTCCTTTTTCGGCGGTATATTTGGATCCAGCAGTGAAGGAGATACAGCTATGTTTAAATCAGCTCCCCCTTATCTGTGGTGCCTTTGTTTCTGTTTGTTGCCAGAATAACCAACTGAAGTGAGGCTGTGCACTGAACACTGTGTGCTCAACCACTTAGAGGGACAGGACACTACATTAGGGATCTAATGTTGATCCTGGGAGCCCTGCCCAAACCCTGAGAGAACTCACTGGGCAAAGCAGAGGTGTTGTCAGTATTAATATTTATATAAATATTGACTGCATACCAGAAGGTGCTCGCCACCTGTGCCTTGGCATGATATTAGCTCAACCTGTGTGCACCCTGTCCGTGAGGTGGAACGTAGGTCTGATGTTGATGCCACTCCTCTCCTTAAAGAAATTATTCCTACTGATATTTTGAATGGCCATGTATCTATTAGATATGACAAGTCGGGGGGCGGGGGGAGGGGAAAGTTGGCCCTTCTAGTAACATTAGGGTTGTGCTTAATGCATTCTTTAAGCCATAGATAGCACCAGCAGCAAACTACATTTAAAAAAATTGAAGCTGGTGCTAATAAAGTTTATTGGGTCCCGACAGATAATACTTAGTCCTGCCATGAGTGTAGGGGACTCAACCAGATGACCTCTCGAGGTCCCCAGTTCTATGATTCTATGGTACGGGCACTAAACTCTAACTGAGGCCATTTCAGTTGATGATTGCTCTTTGTACTCATAAACTATTGCTTAATATCACCAATCTCTCACTGTGCTTCCCCTATCAGAGTACTAGACCCCAGTGCACTGATATAATGTATTCCAGAAGAGGAGGGAGCTGAGGTAACACGTCTTGACTATTGCATGGCCCCAGCAGGCTCAAAGGGTATGTCCTCACTACCCGCCGGATCGGTGGGCAGCGATCGATCCAGCGGGGATCGATTTATTGCGCCTAGTCTAGACACGATAAATCGACCCCCGACTGCTCTCCTGTCAACTGTTCTCCAGCGCCGTGAGCGGCGCTGTCAGAGTCGACGGGGGAGCGGCAGCAGTCGACTCACCGCAGTGGAGGCACCACGGTAAGTCGATCTAAGTACATAACTGCGTAACTTAGATCGATTCCCTCCCCACTATCCCCCCAGTGTAAACCAGGGCTAAGTAATGACAGCTAAAGCCCAACACCTTGGTTTCAAAGAGACCTTTAACCAATGTTCCTCTCCATTTGTTATCCTGTTGATCAATGCATAAGAGAACGCTAGTATTAATATAACAAAGGAGTCCCAGTTAATGCACAAATACTGTCAGCAAAACATTTCTGGGGCAGAGGCTGATGGTCCAGTTGAAAAGGAGAAATGGGTCTTGGATTTTTGCATAGAAGTGTTTGGCTCTTAAGAGGAACAGCAGTAAGGTATTAAAGTGTTGCAATGCAAGGGCAATTTCAACTTCTATTAGCAAAGTATACTGCACAAATAATTAATATATAGGTTTCTTAATTAAAGTAAGTATAATTAGCAACTATGACTGCCCCAGAAGACCTGAGGAAGAGGCCTGCGTAGCTCAACAGCTTGTCTCTTTCACCAACAGAAGTTGGTCCAATAGAAGATATTACCTCATCTATCTTGTCTCTCGAAAACCTCAGAAAGTCAGAGAGTTGTTGGGTGAGCTGTTCATAACATTAACCAACCGTCCCCCAGGCAAAATTGCTAAGTGCACAAATAGCATGCCACAAGAAGAAACCTTAAGGATCAAAGCAGAGCAATGAATGAGTGCAATATAAAGAATGGCATATTCACTGATGGAGAATATGCATTGAATGATGGTATCAGTGGCACCTGCTGCACACCAATGGAATGGAAGAAAAACAGGCATAAGCTTTTATCTCATTTCTACTTTAGATGGTACAAAACTACTTTACAGCATCAATAATGGAATCAAAACAACTAGACAGAAATGCAACAGCTTTTTATATGCATTCGTATATATTTAGGCCAAATTCAAACAGGAGTGCAACTCATCTGACTTCAGTGGAGCTATTGGCATGCATGCTTCATTCAGGGATGACAGACAACTGTCTAAGTTCATGGCAGCTTTTCTTCGCAACTGATTTACCTTCTGAGATTTATAATAACCCTAGTGCCATGGGGTTGGGTTATTCAGAACTCTGTTCTGGAAATCATTCCCCACCTCGCTGTAGTAAAGCCCAAATTTTTCGTTCTTCACGGGTCTTTGTAAGCCAATTGTTTTCTCAGACACTTTCCCTTTGCTGGAAAGAATTTCCAAATTTGAGATTGAATTGTGCGGTGAGAGTGACTTAATGTCTATATCCTGTAAATGATAGTTATCAAGAACATGTTTTCTCCCAAAGTCTTCAGTGAGAAAAAAAAACATTCAATTTCTTTTGATGCATTTTGATTTGTGATTTTTTTTTTAATGCAGTGGTATTAACATTAGGATAGTCCATTGCTGGGGCATCTGGGCACATGAACACAAGTCAACAGTACAGATTGCCCACACCGGAGAGCACAAAAGGCTCCTCAATTTCATAGGCTTCCCATTATTTCTGGAAAATTTGAGCAGTCTTCTCTCTCTAAAAATAAAACCAGCTGGGATATTGAAAGCTGAGGCCTGGGCTACACTAGTGGGGGGGGTGGGGTTTCGAACTAAGATACACAACTTCAGCTATGCTATTCACGTAGCTGAAGTCGAAGTATCTTCATTCAACTTACCTGGCCGGCCTCATGGCGGTGAGTTGACCGCGGTGGCTCCCCCATCGACTCCGCTTACTCCTCCTGCCGAGGTGGAGTACAGGCGTCAATTCGGGGATTGATTTATTGCATCTAGATGAGAAAAATGAGGATTATAAACATTTACCACATTTGACTAAAACCAATCTTTTGGTAGCTCACATTCTCAATTTTGGAAATTCAGCCCTTTTGGGAGACAGTACATTATTCATTGAAGCATAAAATTATCAAGTCACTGTATTTATATCTAGATTCTTCTAGATGGTCCCTATTGTATTCCACTAAGGGTTATTTGCATGTGCCATGCGTCCAGAGCCAGAGCTTTTGAAAGTAGTAGCGTCCCTTGGTCTGTGCATGCTCCCTTGTCTTGCCTCATGGTTTTGTCCAAGGTGATAAAGAGTGGGGCAGACCAACTGTGCCCTCAGTTCCTTCTCACCACCTCACGGCCTCTTCATTTCTCTCATCTCTTGTGATGCACGTCTACAGACTGAGAAAAAATATTTTTATTCCTGTACACAGTTAATGTTTTTGTAGTCGTTTTAGTATAAGTAGCAGTTTTTAGGGTTTTAAGGACTTTGGGGTGCCGTTTTCACTGGTCAACCACCCTCCCACTACCCAGGCCTGGATATTGGATTATGCTGAAGATGCCAGGGTTCAAGATCTGCATTTCCTGCCCTCACAAGTTCTTGGTCAGTGACTAGCACTAACACTGTCTTCACTGCTTGTGGGGGGAAGATACGTCACATCTAGGTTCAGTATCTGTCTCTCCTTTGCTGCCCGTACACAGGAAGGCTGCGCTTTCTGCCTCAGGAAGCACGTCATGGAGGTAGCTGTACTAGGGTGTGGGAGGAGTCAAAGACACCGGGGCATCCAGGGAAGAAGAGGATAATTGCTCGAGATCCAGCGGTACCATTGGAGTCGGGTTCAGTGGTGTGTCATCTAATGGCATATCTGAATACCTGCTGGGTGACAGTTTTCATAGATTCATAGATATTTAGGCCAGAAGGGACCATTATGATCATCTAGTCTGACCTCCTGCACAATGCAGGCCACAGAATTTCACCCACCACTCCTAAAAAAGACCTCACACCTATATCTATGCTATTGAAGTCCTCAAATTGTAGTTTGAAGACCTCAAGGAGCAGAGAATCCTCCAGCAAGTGACCCGTGCCCCATGCTACAGAGGAAGGCGAAAAACCTCCAGGGCCTTCCAATCTGCCCTGGAGGAAAATTCCTTCCCGACCCCAAATATGGCGATCAGCTAAACCCTGAGCATATGGGCAAGATTCATCAGCCAGATACTACAGAAAATTCTTTCCCGGGTAACTTGGATCTTACCCCATCTAAAAACCCATCACAGGCCATTGGGCCTATTTACCATGAATATTTAATTACCAAAACCATGTTATCCCATCATACCATCTCCTTCATAAACTTATCGAGTTTAATCTTAAAGCAAGATAGATCTTTTGCCCCCACTACTTCCCTCGGAAGGCTATTCCAAAACTTCACTCCTCTGATGGTTAGAAACCTTAGTCTAATTTCTAATCTAAATTTCCTAGTGGCCAGTTTATATCCATTTGTTCTTGTGTCCACATTGGTACTGAGTTTAAATAATTCCTCTCCCTCTCTGGTATTTATCCCTCTGATATATTTATAGAGAGCAATCATATCTCCCCTCAACCTTCTTTTAGTTAGGCTAAACAAGCCAAGCTCCCTGAGTCTCCTTTCATAAGACAAGTTTTCCATTCCTCGGATCATCCTAGTAGCCCTTCTCTGTACCTGTTCCAGTTTGAATTCATCCTTCTTAAACATGGGAGACCAGAACTGCACACAGTATTCCAGGTGAGGTCTCACCAGTGCCTTATATAACGGTACTAAAACCTCCTTATCCCTACTGGAAATACCTCTCCTGATGCATCCCAAGACGACATTAGCTTTTTTCACAGCCATATCACATTGGCAGCTCATAGTCATCCTATGATCAACCAATACTCCAAGGTCCTTTTCCTCCTCCGTTACTTCTAGTTGATGCGTCCCTAGCTTATAACTAAAATTCTTGTTATTAATCCCTAAATGCATGACCTTACACTTCTCACTATTAAATTTCATCCTATTCCTATTACTCCAGTTTACAAGGTCATCCAGATCCTCCTGTAGGGTATCCCTGTCCTTCTCTAAATTAGCAATACCTCCCAGCTTTGTATCATCTGCAAACTTTATTAGCACACTCCCACTTTTTGTGCCCAGGTCAGTAATAAAAAGATTAAATAAGATTGGTCCCAAAACTGATCCTTGAGGAACTCCACTGGTAACCTCCCTCCAACTTGACAGTTCACCTTTCAGTAGGACCCGTTGTAGTCTCCCCTTTAACCAATTCCCTATCCACCTTTCAATTTTCCTATTGATGCCCATCTTATCCAATTTAACTAATAATTCCCCATGTGGCACAGTATCAAACGCCTTACTAAAATCTAAGTAAATTAGATCCACTGCGTTTCCTTTATCTAAAAAATCTGTTACTCTCTCAAAGAAGGAGATCAGGTTGGTTTGGCACGATCTACCTTTTGTAAAACCATGTTGTATTTTGTCCCATTTACCATTGACTTCAATGTCCTTAACTACCTTCTCCTTCAAAATTTTTTCCAAGACCTTGCATACTACAGATGTCAGACTAACAGGCCTATAATTACTTGGATCACAGTTGGAGTGGGAGAGAAAAGAGATCCCTCACAGGAAGAGTGGGAAGGTTCTGACAGTGGGTACTGCGGCCATGAACCCCAGTACAGCTATCCCAGTGCTTCCTGAGGCAGAAAGCCCAGCCTTCCTGTGTACGGGCAGCAAAGGAGAGACAGATACTGAACCTAGATGTGACGTATCTTCCCCCCACAAGCAGTGAAGACAGTGTTAGTGCTAGTCACTGACCAAGAACAGAGTTCTGAATAACCCAACCCCATGGCACTAGGGTTATTATAAATCTCAGAAGGTAAATCAGTTGCGAAGAAAAGCTGCCATGAACTTAGACAGTTGTCTGTCATCCCTGAATGAAGCATGCATGCCAATAGCTCCACTGAAGTCATATGAGTTGCACTCCTGTTTGAATTTGGCCTAAATATATACGAATGCATATAAAAAGCTGTTGCATTTCTGTCTAGTTGTTTTGATTCCATTATTGATGCTGTAAAGTAGTTTTGTACCATCTAAAGTAGAAATGAGATAAAAGCTTATGCCTGTTTTTCTTCCATTCCATTGGTGTGCAGCAGGTGCCACTGATACCATCATTCAATGCATATTCTCCATCAGTGAATATGCCATTCTTTATATTGCACTCATTCATTGCTCTGCTTTGATCCTTAAGGTTTCTTCTTGTGGCATGCTATTTGTGCACTTAGCAATTTTGCCTGGGGGACGGTTGGTTAATGTTATGAACAGCTCACCCAACAACTCTCTGACTTTCTGAGGTTTTCGAGAGACAAGATAGATGAGGTAATATCTTCTATTGGACCAACTTCTGTTGGTGAAAGAGACAAGCTGTTGAGCTACGCAGACCTCTTCCTCAGGTCTTCTGGGGCTGTCATAGTTGCTAATTATACTTACTTTAATTAAGAAACCTATATATTAATTATTTGTGCAGTATACTTTGCTAATAGAAGTTGAAATTGCCCTTGCATTGCAACACTTTAATACCTTACTGCTGTTCCTCTTAAGAGCCAAACACTTCTATGCAAAAATCCAAGACCCATTTCTCCTTTTCAACTGGACCATCAGCCTCTGCCCCAGAAATGTTTTGCTGACAGTATTTGTGCATTAACTGGGACTCCTTTGTTATATTAATACTAGCGTTCTCTTATGCATTGATCAACAGGATAACAAATGGAGAGGAACATTGGTTAAAGGTCTCTTTGAAACCAAGGTGTTGGGCTTTAGCTGTCATTACTTAGCCCTGGTTTACACTGGGGGGATAGTGGGGAGGGAATCGATCTAAGTTACGCAGTTATGTACTTAGATCGACTTACCGTGGTGCCTCCACTGCGGTGAGTCGACTGCTGCCGCTCCCCCGTCGACTCTGACAGCGCCGCTCACGGCGCTGGAGAACAGTTGACAGGAGAGCAGTCGGGGGTCGATTTATCGTGTCTAGACTAGGCGCAATAAATCGATCCCCGCTGGATCGATCGCTGCCCACCGATCCGGCGGGTAGTGAGGACATACCCTTTGAGCCTGCTGGGGCCATGCAATAGTCAAGACGTGTTACCTCAGCTCCCTCCTCTTCTGGAATACATTATATCAGTGCACTGGGGTCTAGTACTCTGATAGGGGAAGCACAGTGAGAGATTGGTGATATTAAGCAATAGTTTATGAGTACAAAGAGCAATCATCAACTGAAATGGCCTCAGTTAGAGTTTAGTGCCCGTACCATAGAATCATAGAACTGGGGACCTCGAGAGGTCATCTGGTTGAGTCCCCTACACTCATGGCAGGACTAAGTATTATCTGTCGGGACCCAATAAACTTTATTAGCACCAGCTTCAATTTTTTTAAATGTAGTTTGCTGCTGGTGCTATCTATGGCTTAAAGAATGCATTAAGCACAACCCTAATGTTACTAGAAGGGCCAACTTTCCCCTCCCCCCGCCCCCCGACTTGTCATATCTAATAGATACATGGCCATTCAAAATATCAGTAGGAATAATTTCTTTAAGGAGAGGAGTGGCATCAACATCAGACCTACGTTCCACCTCACGGACAGGGTGCACACAGGTTGAGCTAATATCATGCCAAGGCACAGGTGGCGAGCACCTTCTGGTATGCAGTCAATATTTATATAAATATTAATACTGACAACACCTCTGCTTTGCCCAGTGAGTTCTCTCAGGGTTTGGGCAGGGCTCCCAGGATCAACATTAGATCCCTAATGTAGTGTCCTGTCCCTCTAAGTGGTTGAGCACACAGTGTTCAGTGCACAGCCTCACTTCAGTTGGTTATTCTGGCAACAAACAGAAACAAAGGCACCACAGATAAGGGGGAGCTGATTTAAACATAGCTGTATCTCCTTCACTGCTGGATCCAAATATACCGCCGAAAAAGGAGGACAGTGCACAGGTATAGTAAGTCTTGTATAGCATTTCTACACTACCCTGCTACAGCAACAACACTGTAATGGAAATTGCTCACAGGCTGTTAAAGTCAATGGCTGCACTATGCTGTGGAAGCACTAGGGTGGGTAGAGATGTCTCTTGGGGTTCTCATCACAGTACCAAGTCCAGATACATCATGTCCTCATCATGGTGGACAACACTACCACCGTCTACTACATCAACAGGCAGGTGGGCTCGAGGTCTCCCATGCTCTGTGCAGAGGTGATTTGCCTTTGGGATTGGTGGATCACCCAGAAGATCCTGTTGTCAGCGGCGTACCTTCCCAGAATTCAAATAATCACATAATTATAGACTTCCTCGGCAGAAAGTTTGTGACTGATCATGAAAGGGAGCTTCATGGCACTACAGTATCCTTCCAGGCCAACAGCAAGTGCACCGAGTACTACTCCAGGGGTGGTCTTGGAGTCCTTTCCCAGGGCGATGCGCTAGTCCTTCACTGGTTGGATCAGTTCAATTATACCTTTCCTCCCGTACAGCTCCTGACACAATTCCTGCAGAAGTTCAGGCAGGCTTGAGCAATGGTCATTCTGATTGCCCCCTTCTGGCCTTGAAAGTTTTGGTTTCCCCTGCTCCTGCCTCTCCTGGAACTGCTCACACAACATGGCAGACAGATCTGGCATCCCAATCCCCGGACTCTTCACCTCTGAGCTTGGTTTTTGGATGGGCATCTTTGTTAAAGTTCATCAGCAGTGCAGGGCATTCTCTTGAGTAGCCAGGAGTCCATGAGATGCTCCTATGGGGCCAAGTGGATGCATTTCACTTCTTGGTCCCAGTGCAGGAGTCTTGCCTCTGAGGACCCTATTCTGGACTATCTCCTCTCTCTGAAGATGTCTGGCCTCGCTCTCAGCTCAGTCAAGGTGCACATGGCTGCTATCAGTGCACATGGCTGCTATTCCACCCTCCAGAGGAAGGGTACTTTGTCTTTACTCATCCACTGACTTCTGGGTTTTTATATAACCTTCAGTGGAATACAGATAGGGACCACACATCCCAAAGAACGTCTAGTTACAGGTAAGTAACCTCCCCTTCCCAGGCTCTGCTTAATTTTTCATAAACTATTTTTTAGTCAAATGTATATTACTTTCCACATAGGACCCTACAATGAAGAAAGTGAGTAGGACAGAAGTATGGAAGCTACAATTTTTCATCAAATTCACCAAACAAAAGAGAAATTAATGGAAAGCTTAAGTGATGTGTATATATACACTGCCTCCACCCCCATTCAATTATTCTTTGTTTCCTGAAATAAAACAGCTTCCAAACATAGAGGTATTAGACAGCATCTATTTTGTTAAAAGTAACAGAAAATTACAAAAATGAAAAATATCTGTTACTAACTATGGTCAGTTACTTAGCCCTGGTCTACACTAGGAGTTGAGGTCGAATTTAGCAGCATTAAATCGATTTAACCCTGCACCCGTCCACACGACGAAGCCCTTTTTTTCAACTTAAAGGGCTCTTAAAATCGATTTCCTTACTCCACCCCTGACAAAGGGATTAGCGCTGAAATCGGCCTTGCCAGGTCGAATTTGGGGTACTGTGGACGCAATTAGACGGTACTGGGCTCCGGGAGCTAACCCAGAGTGCTCCATTGTGACTGCTCTGGACAGCACTCTCAACTCAGATGCACTAGCCAGATAGACAGGAAAAGGCCCGCCAACTTTCGAATTTCAATTTCCTGTTTGGCCTGCGTGGCAAGCTGCAGGTGACCATGCAGAGCTTATCAGCAGAGGTGACCATGATGGAGTCCCAGAATTGCAAAAGGGCTCCAGCATTGACCGAACGGGAGGTATGGGATCTGATCGCTGTATGGGGAGAGGAATCCGTGTTATCAGAACTATGTTCCAGTTTTAAAATGCCAAAACATTTGTCAAAATCTCCCAGAGCATGAAGGACAGAGGCCATAACAGGGACCCGAAAAAGTGCCACGTGAAACTTAAGGAGCTGAGGCAAGCCTACCAGAAAACCAGAGAAGCAAACGGCCGCTCTGGGTCAGAGCCCAAAACATGCCGCTTCTATGATGAGCTGCATGCCATTTTAGGGGGTTCAGCCACCACTACCCCAGCCGTGTTCTTTGACTCCTTCAATGGAGATGGAGGCAACACAGAAGCAGGTTTTGGGGACGAGGAAGATGATGATGATGAGGTTGTAGATAGCTCACAGCAAGCAAGTGGAGAAACCGGTTTTCCCGACAGCCAGGAACTGTTTATCACCCTGGACCTGGAGCCAGTACCCCCCGAAGCCACCCAAGGCTGCCTCCCGGACCTGCCAGGCAGAGAAGGGACCTCTGGTGAGTGTACCTTTTAAATACTATACATGGTATAAAAGCAAGCATGTTTAATGATTAATTTGCCCTGGCATTTGTGGCTCTCCTGGATGTACTCCCACAGCCTTTGCAAAAGGTTTCTGGGGAGGGCAGCCTTATTCCATCCACCATGGTAGGACACTTTACCACTCCAGGCCAGTAGCACATACTCGGGAATCATTGTACAACAAAGCATTGCAGTGTATGTTTGCTGGCATTCAAACAACATCTGTTCTTTATCTCTCTGTGTTATCCTCAGGAAAGTGATATCATTCATGGTCACCTGGTTGAAATAGGGTGCTTTTCTTAAGGGGACATTCAGAGGTGCCCATTCCTGCTGAGCTGTTTGCCTGTGGCTGAACAGAAATGTTCCCCGCTGTTAGCCACGGGGAGGGGCTAGCCACACGCTGGGGGGAGGCAAAATGTGACCTTGGAATGAAAGCACATGTTCTATGTATGTAATGTTAACAGTAAGGTTTACCGTGAAAGAGTGTGCCCATTGTTCTAGAAAATGTGTCTTTTTAAATACCACTGTCCCTTTTTTTTTTCTCCACCAGCTGCATGTGTTTCAAGGATCACAGGATCTTCTCCTTCCCAGAGGCTAGCGAAGATCAGACGGCAAAAAAATGCACTGGCGATGAAATGTTCGCTGAGCTCATGCTGTCCTCCCACACTGACAGAGCACAGACGAATGCGTGGAGGCAAACAATGTCAGAGTGCAGGAAAGCACAATATGACCGGGAGGAGAGGTGGTGGGCTGAAGAGAGTAAGTGGCGGGCTGAAGAGAGGGCTGAAGCTGAAAGGTGGCGGCAGCGTGATGAGAGGAGGCAGGATTCAATGCTGAGGCTGCTGGAGGATCAAACTAATATGCTCCAGCGTATGGTTGAGCTGCAGGAAAGGCAGCAGGAGCACAGACCGCAGCTACAGCCCCTGTGTAACCAACCGCCCTCCTCCCCAAATTCCATAGCCTCCTCACCCAGACGCCCAAGAACGCGGTGGGGGGGCCTCCGGCCACCCAGACACTCCACCCCAGAGGGTTGCCCAAGGAACAGAAGGCTGGCATACAATAAGTTTTAAACTTTTAAAGTGCTGTGTGGCCTTGTCCTTCCCTCCTCCACCACCCCTCCTGGCGCTCCTCTCCTCCACCGCCCCTCCTGGGCTACCTTGGTAGTCATCCCCCTATTTGTGTGATGAATTAATAAAGAATGCATATATGTGAAGCAACAATGACTTTATTGCCTCTGCAAGCAGTGATTGAAGGGAGGAAGGTTAGCTTACAGGGGCGGGGGATTTCATCAAGGAGAAACAAACAGAACTTTCACACCGTAGCCTGGCCAGTCATGAAACTGGTTTTCAAAGCTTCTCTGATGCACACAGCGCCCTCCTGTGCTCTTCTAACCGCCCTGGTGTCTGGCTGCACGTAACCAGCAGCCAGGCGATTTGCCTCGATCTCCCACCTCGCCATGAACGTCTCCCCCTTGCTCTCACAGATATTGTGGAGTGCACAGCAAGCAGTAATAACAGTGGGAATATTGGTTTAGCTGAGGTCTAAGCGAGTCAGTAAACTGCGCCAGTGCGCTTTTAAACATCCAAATGCACATTCTACCACCATTCTGCACTTGCTCAGCCTATAGTTGAACAGCTCCTGACTATTGTCCAGGCTGCCTGCATATGGCTTCATGAGCCATGGCATTAAGGGGTAGGCTGGGTCCCCAAGGATAACTATAGGCATTTCAACATCCCCAATGGTTATTTTCTGGTCTGGGAATAAAGTCCCTTCCTGCAGCTTTTGAAACAGACCAGAGTTCCTGAAGATGCAAGCGTCATGTACCTTTCCCGGCCATCCCAGATTGATGTTCGTGAAACGTCCTTTGTGATCCACCAGTGCTTGCAGCACTATTGAAAAGTACCTCTTGCGGTTTATGTACTCCGGTGCCAAGATAGGGATATGGGTTTCGTCTATTGCCCCACCACAGTTAGTGGATGGCTTTGCTGCAATGGGATTCCCTATGACCTGTACATTTCCCAGGGTCACTACCCTTGATATCAGCAGATCTTTGATTGCGTTGGCTACTTGCATCACAACAGCCCCCACAGTAGATTTGCCCACTCCAAATTGATTCCCGACTGACCGGTAGCTGTCTGGCGTTGCAAGCTTCCACAGGGCTATTGCCATTCGCTTCTCAACTGTGAGGGCTGCTCTCATCTTGGTATTTATGCACCTCAGGGCAGGGGAAAGCAAGTCACAAAGTTCCTTACGCATGTGAAAGTTTCGCAGCCACTGGGAATCGTCCCAGACCTGCAACACTATGCGGTCCCAGCAGCCTGTGCTTGTTTCCTGAGCCCAGAATTGTTTCCTGAGCCCAAGGCATGAACCTGCCCCATTAGCACCATGATGCCCACATTGCCAGGGCCCGTGCTTTGAGAGAAGTCTGTGTCCATGTCCTCATCACTCTCGTCACCGCGCTGACGTCACCTACTCGCCCGGTTTCGCTTTGCCAGGTTCTGGTGCTCCATATACTGCTGGATAATGCGTGTGGTGTTTAATGTGCTCCAATTGTCAAAGTGATCTGAGCGGGCTCCATGCTTGCCGTGGTATGGCGTCTGAACAGAAAAAAGGGGCAGAACGATTGTCTGCTGTTACCCTGACGGAGGGAGGGGCGACTGACAACATGGCTTACAGGGTTGGCTTAGGGAATTAAAATCAACAAAGGGGGTGGCTTTGCGAGAAACTGAATGGCCCCCTCAAGGATAGGACTCAAAACCTTAAGAATAGAATTCAAAGCTGGGTTTAGCAGGCCGTTGATTTCACAGAGGGAGGGAGGAGAAAATGAATACAAAACAAATCTGGTCTATTTCTTGTTTTGATCCACTTCATCTACCTTTATACATCTTGCTGGCAGCAGACTATGCAGTACGACCGCTAGCCATCGTAATCTCCTGGGTGCTCAGCAGAAGAAGGTGCAGTATGACTGCTGCCCATCATCTTCTACTGGCTGCTGATTAAAGACAGTGCACTGCTGGTAGGACTCAATTGCCATGAGATGAAACTTAAAAGGGAAATGACCTGGCTGAGTCATCCCATGTTTGCCCAGGTGCCCCTGACCTCATCGAGGTCGGTTAAAAGAGCACCCAGTCATACTGCACTGTCTGCTGCCAAAAGGCAATAAATTGCTGCTGTGTAGCAATGCAGTACCGTGTCTGCCAGCACCCAGGAGACACATGGTGACGGTTAGCTGAGCGGGCTCCATGCTTACCGTGGTATGGCGTCTGCACAGGTAACTCAAGAAAAAAGGTGCAAAACGATTGTCTGCCCTTGCTTTCACGGAAGGAGGGAGGGAAGGGGGGCCTGACGATATGTACCCAGAACCACCCGCGACAATGTTTTAGCCCCATCAGGCACTGGGATTTCCACCCAGAATTCAAATGGGCGGCGGAGACTGCAGGAACTGTGGGATAGCTACCCACAGTGCAACACTCCGAAAGTTGATGGTTGCCTCGGTACTGTGGACACACTCCGCCGACTACATGCACTTAGAGCATTTGTGTGGGGACACACACAATTGACTGTATAAAAACGCTTTCTACAAAACCGACTTCTATAAATTCGACCTAATTTCATAGTGTAGACATACCCTCAGACCTGATTAACCTAAAAATGGTTACATATCATCTGACTGATATTTGAATAATTTAAGGAGGTTTTGTTAGTTTTTTTCAAGGTGCATTTAGACATATTTCCAGTTGACTTTTGTAATTTTGTTAGAGTAAGAAACTGGAAGTCTATTTTTATGTAGATATTTTATTACTCTTAGTTTTGTGTATATATATTTTAAATAGCAAAATAAAAAAGCAAAAGCCAGACCTGTACAAATATTTTATAAATGCACAATAAATCCCTAGTGTTTTGTCCATATTTTATTTCTTTAGAACAGAAAATCTTAATACAAGAGACTCTTTCAAGCAAGCACTTAAATATACCTGCCAAACACCTATAAATCTATATCAAAAGTGCAACATTTTATAATTTAGAATAACACTGTTTTAATGTTAACCAATAATTGGCAAATTACTTACCTGTAATTATTCTCTGAAGTTAGTATGCTACACAGATCCCCACTCTTGGGTTACATGGCCTATAGCATAACATAAGAATGTTACTAAGATCTATATTTTTTTCACCAGGCTCTGTGTTTAAGACTCCCTATTGACATCAATAGTCCTGTGAACAAACAAGATAGATAATGCTCTTAACCTCTCCAGAGTTCTAGGAACCCCTTATGTGGGCAGCAACCACAAGCCATTAGAAGGAAAGTCAGGCTACACTGTGCTGGCACTTAAAAAGTGAGGCTCTCCTGTAATACACAGGAAGTAATCATTCTGCAATCTACTGCAAAGATTTAGCTGGAGCACATTTCAAAACTGTGGGGATGGCTCCAAGCAAACCTGATCATATTTAAGAATTTATTTGGATACAAGTTCTGACATGTTTTGGGGTGGGGTGGTGGATATGGAGATTACTTACCTGTAACTGGAGGTTCTTCAAAGAATTTGCAAGTAGCGTCCAATGGTGCACACCTGCATCCTCATGCGCCTTGTGCTTAGTACAAAGGGTAGACTGATGCCTCTCCAGTTCCTTCTCTACCACAAATCCAAATGTGATCTGAAGCAGAGAGGAAGGAGGGCAGGTAGTAGAATACATATAGGGACCACACATCTCAAACAACCTCCAGTTACAGGTAAGTAACCTCCATTTCTTCTTCAACTGCTGGTCCCTATAGCTATGTCTACACTTATGACAACATGAATAGACACTGCATTGCCAGCTAACATGGGTATAAACAGTGGTGTAGATGATGAGGCATGGCTTAGGCAATTAGAGTGCCTTTCACCTAAATTCTATATGCTCAAGTAGTGCCTCCCAATCTAAACTGCTATTTTTAGCAGTGTAGTGTCCTACTGCCTCCCCCCTGCCAGAGCCTTTCCTCACTGTAGTGAAAGGCTCTGGCAGCAGTAGAAGACTCTGGCAGCCCCCTCCTACCGGAGCCTTTCACTGCCATGATTTCGTTGGGGTTGGTCCTGCTTTGAGCAGGGAGTTGGATTAGATGACCTCCTAAGCTCTCTTCCAACCCTAATCTTCTATGATTCTACAATGTGTAACTACATACCACAGTGAAAAGTTTGAATGCAGCTGCCTTTTACTGCCGCAGGTAGCTATGCACATAGTGCCTATACTCTACATGCCATTGTAAGTGTAGACAAGGCCTATGTGTATTCCACATATGGGCAACTGATAAACAGTATTCAAAGAGGAGGAGGGTGTGAGGATGCAGGTGGTGCAGTTGTCTGTAACTGCTATTCCAACAGCTGTGTCTGTAGAAGAGGCTTGGACTAAACTGTAATGCTTCATAAATGTATGGATGGAACTCCAGGTTGCTGCCCTAAAAATGTTCAATGTAAGTACTTCTTGAAACGAAGATACTGAGTTTGTCTGTGCTCTAATGGAATTGGCCCACACCGCTTCAAGCGGAGGGAGATGCGCTTACTGATAACAAAGGGTAATACAGTAGAGGTCCACTTAGAGTCTTTGAGCAGATAAAGCTTGTCCCAGTGATCACTCTGTTACGGCAACAAATAATCTAGGCATTTTCATAATCGGTTTCATTCTTTGCAAGTAGAACACCAGACCGCATCTGAAGTTGAGGGAATGAAACCTTCTCTCCTTGCTGGAGGCAATAGTTTTTGGAAAAAATACTGATAAGTTCCCTCTAATTTTTTCCACCCATGTGCAGAATGAATTTTATGTGCACCAATATTGAGGTAACGTGCAGATGTGCACCACTAGTAGAAACAAAAAACCTAGATATATATTTTTGAAAAGTTACCACAGGGATAATTACACCAGCCAGGACAGGTTAAGCATTTTACAACTCACTACTCAAATAATTAAATTTAAACATGAGAAAAATAAAATTATGAAATATATAGACCAAACAACTAAAATAACAGCACTTTAAAAGAATTAAATTACAGAGAATATATGTGCATTGCAGGAAGTACCAAGTAAAAACAACACAAGTATGTCTTGGGAGGTGAGTGTGACACAGAGACTGTGTATGTATGTATGTGAGACAGAGTGTGTGTGTGTGCTGGCTCCTGGGGAAGTCTGAGAGACTGCACATTGTCCCTTTAAGCATAGCATCACTCATCAGACGGCTCGTTCACACTGCAGCATTTGTCAGCAGCTCCATCCTGCTCCTGAGCCCTGTCCCCCCACCTCCCACTCCACGGAGATGGGGTATATTGGTGGGAGGGAGGCAGGGGGAAGGGGACACCCTGACATCATTGCCCTTCCCCTGCTGCTCTGCACAGCAAGCGGGAGAGTTCCGGGAGCAGCTGGTCAGGGGCTCCAAGGCAGAAAGCAGGAGCAACGTGGCTGCAGAGCAGTGGGGGGAGGGGCACCTGAACACATTACTGGATTTGTGCAGCTCTGCTAATCAAGTGCACGGCCCTTGATTGACTCTTGGGTGACCATGCAGCTTAGAGGGAACACAGCTGGTAAGTGAATACATTGATTTTTGTGAAACTCAGAAATTACCTCAGGAATGAGTTTTGAACAGAGATGAAGGAAAAACTTCTCTTTGAGAAATGTAGTGTGTGGCCATGAGTGCTCCAAATTCTGGCTTCTGGCTGATGTGATGGCAATAAGGAAGGAGACCTTCATAGTCATGTGGGACATTGAGCACATGGGCAGAAGCTCAAAGGAAAGTCTGGTAAGTATTGAAAGCACAAGACTGAGATCCCATTGTGGTGTTGGCTTAATTACTGGTGTGAACATCCTTGTCACACCCTTTAAGAATATGGTAGTTCCTAGCTGAGTAAAAACACAAGAGTCCTCTGTTGGAGGGCGGAATGCACTGATAGCTGCTAAGTGGACTCATGACAAGCTAACAGAAGGGCCTGACATCTTGAGGGTGAGGAGGTAGTCTACAAAGGCAGCCAATACCTGCTATTTTGGGGAATACAACTGTTTTCTTTTGTGCCCAGTATAGAAATGTCTCCATTTAGCTAGATAGCATATTCTGATGGAGTCTTTTCTGCTTGTGACTGACGACAGTTTGAATGGTCTCTGGAGAGGAACATTCTAGATCTGATGTCCATCCAAATGGCAGTCTGTGAGGTAAAGAGGAAACTGGCTAGGATATCTGATCTCACTGTTCTCCTCAGTTAGCAGATCCAGGAATGGTTGGATGCTGATGGAGAACAAGTTGACATTTGTAGGAGGTGTGAAAACCAGAACTCTCTGGGCCAGGTGAGTGCAATGAGAATGACTTATGTTCGTTCATGACAAATCTTTTGTAGAACCTGTGGTACTAATAGAATGGGAAGGAAAGCATACCTCAGGTGGTCTGTCCAGGCTAGCTGAAGGACATTGCCCTGGGAGCCCTGACCTAGAGTTGCTCTAGAGTAGTGTAGATTGAACTTCTTGTTCGTCTGAGAGACAAAAAGGTCTCAAGAATACTGAGTGAAAATTTTGTTTGGGATTGAATTGTGCATCTCCCACACATAATCTCCTGAGACTGTCCACCAGAGTGTTTTGTGCACCTGAAATGTTTGTTGCCAAGATTGATGTTCCATATACACCAGGTCCATACAGAAGATAGTCGTCATGTTGTCTGACATTACATGGACATGTTGGGATGGTATTAATGTGGGAGGAATGCATTGCAAGCCAGTTGGACTGCCCATAATTTTGAGATTAATGTACATCCTGGCCTCCCAAAGAGATTGCGTGCTTTGTGCCGCATGACTGCCCAGTAGGCTCTCCAGTCTAAGAAAGATGTATCTGGGATTATGGTTGCATCAGGTGTCAGTGAACTGAAAGGGATTCAAGCACACACCTGTTCCAGGTTTGTCCCCCCCCGCAAGGCAAACTGTGAAATTGATGGGAATTGTCACCTTGTCACACAGCTGAACATAATTTGTTGGGGGAAGAGTCAACACGGTTTTTGTAAAGGGAAATCATGCCTCACCAATCTACTAGAATTCTTTGAGGGGGGTCAACAAGCACGTGGACAAGGGGGAATCCAGGGGATATAGTGTACTTAGATTTTCAGAAAGCCTTTGACAACATCCCTCACCAAAGGCTCTTAAGCAAAGTAAGCTGTCATGGGATAAGAGGGAAGGTCCTCATGGATTGGTAACTTGTTAAAAGTTCGGAAACAAAGGGTAGGAATAAATGGTCAGTATTCAGAATGGAGAGTGGTAAATAGTGGTGTACTAGGGTTGCCAACTGTCTAATCCAGGGATTGGCATCCTTTGGCACCCAGCCCGTCAGGGAAATCCGCTGGCAGGCCGGGACGGTTTGTTTACCTGCAGCATCCGCAGGGTCGGGCAGCACATACCTTGGCCCATGCCGCTTCCCGCAGCCCCCATTGGCCTGGAACAGCAAACCGCAGCCAGTAGGAGCTGCGATCGGCCGAACCTGTGGACACTGCAGGTAAACAAACCGTCCCGGCCTGCCAGCGGATTTCCCTGATGGGCCGCATGCCAAAGGTTGCCGATCCCTGCTCTAATCACACAAACACCCTTGCCCCGCCCCTGCCCGTTCTCCGAGGCCCCGCCCCACTCACTCTATCCCTCCGTCGCTCATTCTCCCCCACCCTCACTCACTTTCACCAGGCAGGAGGTTGGGATACGGGAGAGGGTCTGAGCTCTGGGCTGGGGCCAAGGGGTTTGGTGTGGGAGGGGGCTCCGGACTGAGCCTGGGGCAGGGGGTTGGGGTGCAGGGTGGAGCTTTTACCCAAGATGGCATCCGTCTAAAAACAGGTATGACATCAGGGGAGGAGCTAGAAAGCTAGAAGCAGATTGGCTGAGAGGAGCTGACCTTGAGAGAGCAACTAGTTTATCAGGCTGAGACTATAGTGGGTTTTGGGTGTTTCTAGAAGAACAGGAGTAGTGAGACACCTCAGCTACCTTGCCAGCAGCAATGGCCACTACATCTGCAGCTCAAAGAGACCGCAGCTGTGCAAGCAACACTCCAGAGATCAGAAGGACCAAATTAGATGGTACAGAGGGAATTCGAACAGAAGTGTAAGTCTGATCTTCTTTTCTACCTATTTAAGAATGTATGGGTCTCTCTGTAAATAAAGCTGGATGCTTGCATCTTGAGTGAAATCTCCCCTATCCGTTCTACAACTGCTTGGCCAATGCTTACAGGATGTTAAATGTTTAGTTTTAAGTGTTAATGTTAGTGTTAAAGTAAATGTTTTATATTAGTCAGTGAAAATGATGATGGTTTCTCGTATGTGTATATAGACACAGCCTATGCCACGATGTATTAAGTATGGGGTTAGATTGTCGCACAGACTAAAAGTCTTTGTGTATATGGGCTCTTTATATGCATATTATATTGAAACTACTGCATTTCCTGTATGTATTAATTATCTTATGCGGTCTGTCTTATTTTGTTGTGCCACTTTAACTATAGGATTCTTTAAATGTAATTCTACGGCATTTTACTATGTTTTATGTATTCTTTTGTGCTTTATTAAATACAATGTAACCACTTTTTTAAAATAAATAATTCTTTTGTTTTCTAAGAATTACTGCTTGTGCATCTATCCTTGAGCCGAAGGCTGTATCCGTGTCCTTTCAGGGGTTAGCAAGACTAACTTGCTCTGGGGAGTCCTCTGTGGTTAAGAGACAAGTCCGTGCGTAACACCCTGGCAATTCCTTTAGGGCAGGCCAAAACCTTGTTATCCTTTGGTTAAATTAGACAAATTTGTGGGTAACATATTTGGCATCCTTTTTTATTGGTGGGCTTGAGGTGCTATTTTAAACCCTGAAGCTTGAAAGTTTTATTTCAAGGTCAAGGAGGGTACAGCACCCCTTATGGGATAAAAGGACGACTGACACCAAGCAGTAATATTTTTTTCTCTCTCTTCTTTCCCCCCCTTTTCTTTTTTTTTGACAAATACACATACACTCTCAATACACACAAGCACACACACAACTTCATTACATACACATACCTGCTTGCATATCTGGCAGCCGTGCGCAGGTCTGAAAGGCAAGTAGGACCTGTCACTTAAAGCAGGAAATTCTAGACATTTTTACAAGTTTTGAGAACATTACAAAAGCACCAGAGGCCATGTGACTCAACAGTAGGGATATACAAAGAATACAGTACTTACCTTCAGAGAACATATTTTATTATTTAATAGACGTTTTTGCTCCAATATACAAAATAGGGGACCTGTCATCCCAATTAACATTTACATAGTTACACAGAAATCATTTCCATCATTTACAAGTGAAGATTCTTCTCACACTCCCCATTGCAATTACAATCAAGAGATAATCCTCTAATGCTTTTTATATTGGTCAGTTACATTTTGTATTTCCTCTGCCTGTAGTTTCTGGTATCAATTTTACCAAGAATTTACTTATATTTTTCAGTTGCACTAGAAGTGAAATTAAATGCATCATTTGGAACCACTATCTCAAAAAACCCTATCCAAAATAAATCACCATTTTATAAAAATATGTTGCAGGAGTAAAGCAAAATATCCTGTGGCTACCAGTGAAACAAAAATGCTTTAAATTTTGTTACTGTATAAAATATGTTTAGCAACTCAGCTTGGCTTTTAACTACATACATTTTTAAAAACTGTAAAATGACTGAGCAAACTTTTATCAGTTAACAAAAACTAATGCGACAATGGTTTTACAAAGCTGTACATTTAATGCAAGGGACTTCATCTTTCTGGCATGTATTATGGTCCAACTGATTCACCCCTCACTCTTTTCCCACTGAAACCTGGAAAATTTAGGTTCTAAAATAATTTGGTATAAGCCCTTAAAAATATCTAATCCATTATATTTTTTATGTCTCTCCCAAAATATTTGTGATGCTTTTCTTTGCAATGCTGGTAGTTTAGCCAAGCTACATAATTTATACAAAAGAATTTTAGCCAAACCAAGGTTTCAGAAACCTTGCATTTATAAAAGCAATCTGTTATAATATGACAAGAATTTTCTTTCATATATGTTAAATAGCCCAATTTACTTAGTGACCCTGTTCACCTATTCATTCAGTTGAACAAATCTTGAAGTCTTTTCCTGAGATAAAAATACAGGTAAGTAAATATATTAGTTATAGCAGCAGACAGGAGACATTCTTTTTAAAGGTTTCAACAGTATCAATAAAATAACCTTAGAAAATTACAATAAAGTAAAAATCACTATCTGAAATGGGATGACAAGGACATCCAAGACCTGATAGCCAGAATCTGAAATATGTATTCCATCATTTTCCAGAAATTACATTCAGCCACTGTCAGACAACAAACTAATGCATGGAAAAGTATCAAATCAAAACATTTCACATATTTCTTATTACATCTATTACTTGGTGGTGCTATTATTTAAATCTTAATGCTGTTTCATAAACCCAAAGCAAGGTAAACTTTAATTTCAGAAAATTCACCTCATATGACTTGAAAAAAATCTCAAAACACTGAACTCCTTTTACATTCCTAGATTATTTCATTTATTATCAACTTCATTTCATATTTAGAGAGTTTTTTGAAAGTCACCCGGCTCTTGGGAGTCTGAATGGATCAATTTTCTGAGAAGGGAATGATATTCTGAAAACTGCTTATTTTGATCCAGGTTTTTCTAACAAATTATTTAGAGTATGAACCCTTAATGAATAAAGAACAGTAAGGATTAGAGTACACCACCAGCATTTCACTATAGTAAGCATTCTTACAATCATCATTCAGACAGCTACAGGAAACATTTTACGGCTTGGCTTTTTCATCAGAGTAAAAACAGATTCATTGTTTAATTATTAAATTAAAATATGAAAGACATTGAGCCAGATACCAGTTCCTCCTGAAAGAGAGAATACAAAAGTGGTAAAACAGAAGGGGTAAAAGACATTTTATGCATTTTATTTAGAATCTGTCTTTCCTAAAAAAACCCATTTAAATGGAACAAGTAAATCTAATTCAAATATATATATAAAATTATGTTCAAGATTTGTTATGCTCAAAGACAATACATAGGACCCTAGTAGTTATAGTAATTCATAAATAAAAATAAACTATTATTGACCTCCCCATCTTTCTCCATAGGGAGATTAAAAGCCATAATTTTTACTGATTGTTCCCGACAGCATAGGTATATATTACTATAATGTCAGCTTCTTCAGAGAAGCAAAACATACTTGGCCTCCTTGACACTAGTTTATATTTTCTGTTAATCTATTACGGTCAAGAAGGCAACTGTGTTGTCCCAAGTATATTTGTTATTTATATATTAAAGAACCCAGGGGAAAAAAAAACCCGAAAAAACCTGTCCACCATATTCTTTCATAATTGAACACAGGCAAATTACTGCACAAAGAATTCTCTGTCTTTTCAAATAAAAAAATCAGTATAAAATACCAGATTTATATTGCTTCTACTGCACTGCCAGATTGTTGCAATTAGCCTTGAACCAAACCCCAGTGAAGTCAATGGGAGTCTTTCCATTGATTTTAAGGGGCCCTGACTCAGGACTTTAAAAAGAGAAAATGTGTTCACTGTTGGAAGGTTGTTCCTACAAGAGTGGCGGGTATCTCTCTTTTCTCTTTGCAGTTGTAGAAGAATTGTGTAGTCAGCATGATACCTGAGTAAATAAAATGAACTTGATATGAAGGGTTAAAAAAAAAAAAATCCAAACTTTCCTTTATTGTGTGCAAACTGCGCTACTGTCCCTGGAGCTCCCTGCATTCCATTTTTTAAATCAGTGCTTGCTCCATTCCATCATAGCCAGAGAAGAAACGAGGCATAAAATCTCTCTTCACCACAGTTCCTATTCAATCCCGAGACTGATAGAAGAGAATGTAACCAGACTCAGAGTTCTTTGAAATGTCTGATGTCAACCCATAGAATTCTTCAATAGCTTGTGCATCTATTTTCTACAGAAAACAAAATACAAACATTAATTGTAAAGGGAAAAAAATCTACAATGACAAATGTATATTCTATTAAATTATACTTTGTGAAACAATGACAAAATATTCTGGTCTCATCTGCTAATTACCTTTCTCCGGATAACCTACGTTATAGAAGGGTTATAAGGCTTTTAGGGTTTTTTTTTTTACTTCCAAATCTTCTTTCCTCCACAGCAGCCCATCTTCTGTCTAATTTAAGTAACTTGAACATCTAATACTAACAAATGGACTAAACATGAATACAACTTAATCATCATCTGATAGGTTCCTCACACAGAAAGGTGATTTATAATGGTAAAGATCTTTCCTGACGAGAGGATATAAAGGATATAAAGATCTTTTCTGATGAGGGGCCAAAACTCACCATGGGCTATGCACATATAAGAACTTACAATCAGCACTGAACTTATAAGTTGGACTAATCAGAATGTAATAAAGTAGACCAACTTAGACAGAGATGGGGGATGAGCATTAAGAGGAGAAAAGGGCACCTGGCTCTTTAAAAAATTATGAGCTACTAGGACGATAGACACTTAAATTGCAAGAAGAGCCTCTAGTTTGTGATATAGAGCAGGATGCAAAGAGCTGCCAGATGCTACCACCATCATGATGATTTTGGGGAACACAACAGAAATTGAAGCCAAATTAAAGGCAATAAAAGAACTCTTGATTCAGAACAAGCCACAGATATATTTCATACAGCAGGATTGTGGAAATAAGCACTCTTTTCCCTCAGATCAATTAGATTTAATCTAATCTTTTGCCTCCACTGATGTGATGACTAATTGGATCATTTCCATCTTGAAGCACCAAATACAGCTACTTAAGATCTAGTATCAGCCAGCCTTCTTTGGGAATGCAAACTCTAGTAAATTCCTGAAAAGCATTCTCGCTCCGGTTCTAGTGAGATACACTGATGTTTGAGAGGTTGCAAGGCCTGTCCTAGCACCATCCACTTTACTAGTGGGAGAGTGAACCTTTAACTCTGTTGCAGTATCTTAAAATCCACTGACTATCCTGTCAGGACAACTGACACCACTCATCAATCATCTTTGAGCCCCCCCAGGAAGAAGTCTTCAGTAGCCTGATTGGTTCTGGCAACTGAAAGGGAAGACTAACCTCTTGGTATCTCAGGCAAAACGTTCTTTTTCATTATGCAGTTCTTGCACATTGTAGAGAAAAATATGTACTACTAATACACCTTATAGGTTCTAAATGAACTCTATGAACTCAAGGAAGTGACTGGGGCATCACTGTGGGCAGTTCAATTAAGACCTCTATTGAGTGTAGCTATGGTTAAAAAAAAAAGCAATCAAGATGATAGGGTGCATAAGGAGAATAATGAAGTCATAAAACTATATAAATCAACACAATGGCCTCATATGAAATACTATATGCAATACAAGTTATACCATCTCAAAAAAAGGATATTGTAAAATTAGAGGGAGTTCAGAAGGCTGACAAGAATTATTTAGGTGCACAAGAAAACTCCTATAAGAGACAAAAGACTGGGACAGTTTACCTTAGAAAAGAAAGGAGACAAAATAAGAGGAGACGTGATAGAAGCATACAAAACATAAGAATGGCCATACTGGGTCAGACCGATGGTCCACCTAGCCCAATATCCTGTCTTCCAATAGTGGCCAGTGCCAATTGCTTCAGAGGGAATGAACAGAACAGGCAATCATGAAGTGATCCATCCCCGGCCATCCACTCCCAGCTTCTGGCAATCAGAGGCTAGCGACACCATCCCTGCCCATCCTGGCTAATAGCCATTGATGGACCTATCTCCATGAACATATCTAATTCTTTTTTGAACCCCATAATAGTTTTGGCCTTCACAACATCCTCTGGGAACAAGTACCACAGGTTGTGTGAAAAAGTACTTCCTTTTGTCATTTAAACCTGCTGTCTAATAATTTCACTGGATGACTCCTGGCGCTTGTGCTATGTGAAGGAGTAAATAACACTTCCTTATTCACTTTCTCCACACCATTCACAAATTTTATAGATTTTTATCACATTCCCCTTTTAGTAGTCTCTTTTCCAAGCTGAAATGTTCCAGTCTTTTTAATCTCTCCTCACACAGAAGCAGATTCGTATCCTTAATCATTTTTGTTGTATGAACAGAATAGAGAACGGACATTAGGAGCTTCTGTTGTCTCTGCCTCACAATGCAAGAATAAGGGACTATCCAATGAAACTAAAAGGTGGCAAAGTCAAAACTGATGACAGAAAAGACTTTTTCCACCCATTTAATTCGACTGTGGAACTCATTTACATAGGATGTTATTGAGGCCAAGGATTTAGCAGGATTTAAAGAGTTTATATGGATAACAATAATATCCAGAATTACTGGAGTTAACACTAACGAAAAGATTATTGGAAAGGAAATAAAACCTAATACTTCAACATTAAACCAATCTCCAGCTATTAGGGATTAGGATTAAACCTTCCTGAGGGGCAAGTGACTCTATATCTTTCTACTGTGGGATTTCTTGCACCTTTCTCTGAAGCATCTGGTAATGGCCACAGTCAAGAACAGGGTACTGGACTAGTTGGACCATGGCTCTGATCCAGTATGTCAACTCCGGCATCCCTAAAGGGCTTGGAGTAATGCTTGTCCAAAAAGTTTCTTGCCCTTAAAGAAAGCAGTAGTAAGCATCCATTTTATCTACCTCTCTACCTGCCATGTCTTTTGCCACAGGATCCACCAGTGACATTAATGACCAGAAGAGAAAAGCAGGATGACCTTATCCAAAAAGAAATTGTAAAAAAAGTAGGAAAACAAGCAAAGATTCATGCAGGCCTTTATCATCTGCCTGGAACACACTGATACTTCAGCAGCTGAGGGTTTGAAAACAAATGCCCAAGCACTTAAGACTACAAGAATATGGCAGAGTCAGCTGATGACACGCACATGGTTTTCAAGTCCTCGCTGCATCTCAAGTTGGACTCCAGTTTCCTGTCATACTACTATTTCTGGAACATTATGCTAGCCATTGAAGGGTTTACTTCTTCACTGACAAGAAGAATACTGTCAAAGTGCTTCCTAGCAGAATCAGTGCATTGCACTGGAGGTTGCATCGCTTTTGAGAGTGCAGTGTCAGAATCTGGATTCTTCCGTGATTCAATTTCCTTCGCTTTCCTTATGGAAAAGGAAACAGAAGGATTCACTTACGACTTAACATCTCTTCCTATGAGCCTTTTGATTCTAAGAATCACTCCACAGTAAATCCAAGACTGAAGACTCCACTTACACAGTGTATTAAAATCCTGTGGCAAAAAAATTATGCTCTGGTACAGGAGTTTCTCTTTCTTTATATGAACTACAGAGAGCCCTTTGGTGACATAACAGTACAGAGAGAGATGGTCCCAAAAGCTTCACAAGCTGGTTCCACACAGGGCTTGGGAAAGGGGAAAGCAGCATCCTTCAAAGAACCATCTCCCAAAAGCCTCCAATGAAGAAAGTTATATGATCTCTATCATAAGTCAAGGTAGGGATTAGAGAAGACAGTGTGGAATCTTAGTCTCCTTAAAGAAAACTTGGACAAGCAGGCCCTACTACTACCTGGCACTAACAACCAGGGTAATGGAGTTTAGATCAAGGGGTGATGGGAGAGAAGGAAAACAAATAAAAGAAGGATTGGCTGTCCCACCTGGCCTCATCAAAGGTTTAGTTAAGCAGACTCACTACAGAGGGATATATGACCATATTTTCCAATGTTATGTGACCTCCACTTTGGCCCTGGCATCTCTCATATGGGAAGAGTGGTTTTGTTTTAGAGAGTTTTCCCTCCCTGCCAGGAAAAGGTGAAGGTCACAGGTGGCAAAAGCAGCAAAAGAGATCTGCCATTAATCATCATGCTTGATTCAGAGTTGCAGAGTCTCAGGTACTTCTCTGAAAGACTCTAATCTACCCATAAGGTTGACATTGCAAAGAAGACTGCCATGGAGGATAGCCATAAAAACTTAGCAATTCCTTCGGGCAGAGTTACCTCTATCTAAGCTATGACTATTAGTCTCCCTAGCACAGATTTTTCTTCTTTTGGTAAAAAGCAATGCCTCTGGAAAGTGATCCAAAAAGATATACATTTTGAACAAACAGCTCTACTTTATCTTCCTCCAATAAATATCTAAACATGACTGTACTCAAAGAACAAGGATTGAATCTATCTAGTTTAGGAAAGAAAGGAAATGTAGCTGAAGATATTTCTTCAAAGTATCAGCACACTATTCCTTTTAATCTTTAAGTGATCATAAATGGGGTGTTGGGATGGCGGGGGCAGGGGGAGACTTTTGTTTAAAAGGAGTAAAAACACCAGGGTTACAGCAACACTTACCTCTACAATATCATCATCAAAGAGCAACCAAAAATCATGACTCTTCACTATTGCAATATAATGTCCTCGATTAGGGCCACTGTATTAAAAAAACAAAACAAAACATAGAACATTAACATTATGAATGTCTATTTTATTAAAGAGCTGCTTTTTTCCACAAGAAAAAACATTTAGTAAAAATTAAGCTGATTATTTGTATTTCTATTTGTATATTCATTCCCCTTTATGTTACCAAGGACATTTACATGAAAACAAGACATTAGTCATCATGACGCCAAATATTATACTAAACAGAGGCTTAAATAAGGAATAAGTAGGACAAGCTATGACAACATAAATGAGAGACTTTCATGCTAAGGCTTTATTGACAGAACTAGGGAAAAAAAATATAGAACATTTTTTATTTTAAAAAAAGGGGGGTGGCGGTTGAATGGGCGTGGGGGGGTGATCAAACTTTCCACACCAGATTGGATTCTGGGTGAGACCAATACCAAGAAGTTTCATACCAAAAACATAACTTTGAAGAATATTCAAAACCCATGACAATAGGGGAACTTGGAAGAGTCGTTCCATCAGTATTATTGATCTGTCTCTTATCTATAATGCTGTCCCAAATTTTATGTGAGGCAACAGAAGGTCATGGACTTGACCAGCCAGGATGGACAGAGGTTCAACTCAAAATGTGTAACCTGAAGCACGCTAGCACAGCCAGGACCTCAATGAGGCACACAAACTCAAGCAGAGACAATTGCGTATGCCTGTTCTCATAAGAAATTGCTTTGAAAGTAGACAGAGTTGGTTAAGATGAGTAATTTTATCCACAAAGCAATATGAAAACTCCTCATAGGAACAACTTGACCAATCAATACAATGCAGGCCACCTACAACAGTTCCACTGTGCAATACCTTGTAGATTAAGGCAGAGACAAAAACATTCTTTACCTTCTGAGCAGACACAGCAGAAGATGTTAAAACATGTCTCTAAGGTGCCACAAGTACTCCTTTTCTTTTTGCGAATACAGACTAACACGGTTGTTACTCTGAAAAAATGTCTTGCATCTCAAACAGTCAGGCTTGGAACTGAATTTGAACTATGAATACTCTAACAGTCTCCTTTCTCATTTGTCTATTGCAAATCATCTGTAAATCACACTGACTTATGAGATGAAAGGTCTGAGGAAGGGGACATCTAGAGGTCACTGAGTTGATGTTTGCAGACAAAAAGGTCCACCCAGGATTTTGTTACATTATTCTATCAACAAAACAGCACACTCCCTCAGAGCCAGCTAAAAACTGGCAGGTCCCATTAACCAATTAAGCAGATTAATAAAGCAGGAGCAGCATTGCCTTTACTGAATAATGGCACCCCAACCTCCAACCATAGGAGGCAATCTTATGGTAGATTTGTGATCGGTGTTCCATTTGGGGCTCCTGTGCTTGAAAAGTAAAATTAGAACACAAGTGCACAAACTTTAAGAATAGAATATACTTCTTAAACATCCATCCACTAACATAATACTTTGAACTTGAAAGCCGGGAGAAGAGATCAAATCAGCCTATTTAAAAAAATTGTACAAAACTGTTCTAGGAAAAATTCTGTTAAAATCTGAAGGTATCTTTTGTTGAAGAACTTACTTAACAAGGTCAAATACATTCTGCAATGTTTCCTTCTGTGCTACATACTTTCTTAAATCACTTTAGAGATTACTTAAATTAAGTGATACTGGATTTCTGTCACAATGTTAATAATGTCATACAAGAACCCCAATGTGACAAACTTCTTATTACCTCCCACAGTGAACTACTACAGCAACAAGGTCGTACATTCTGTCAGGATTGGTGGCATCTCCCGAAGTGTTAAAAAGTCTAAGTTCTAAAGGAAACACTACTCTATAAGAGAGTTTTGTATATCGATGTAGCTGATCCATGTATTTAAATCTCTTCAGATGGAGAGCTAGAATCATAGGCAGTTTTTTTACTTTCATCCTGAAATGATAAAATGAAATATATATCATATCTCAGATTCCAAGATTTCAAAATTTTAGGTTGACATTGTCAGAAATGAAAAAAACAGTCTTTTGAATACTATTAAAATACACTCAAGTATTAAAGATGCTCAGCTTGTCAGTTTCCTGAATTTTCTCTATTAAAACCACATGATCAGTCATCTTTTCTTCAGCATGTCTTAATGCTGCAACACCTAAACAATAAAACAAGTTATGAACAACTGCAGTAAGTTACACATGGAGATTAACCCTAAAAGAGAACTGCAAATGTGTGTTTGAAAAACATGTTAAATAAAAGCTTATGTTGTTTGGGGCATAAGGCACATAAGTAAAAGGGACATGCAGCACAGAAGTGAATCTAAATACACTTTCCCTCATCCTTCTTGTTTAGGTCCCTAAAAGCAAAACCCAACTCTTTCCTGATACTTCTATGCACAGACCAATTTGTTTTAGAACTACTGTGGAATCCAACTGGAATACAGAGTTATCCTCAAGGTAGAGGGAGTCAAGCTAAATGTTTTCATTTTAAAATATGTGGCTTATTTTTCAAAATATATATATGTAAAAATTAGTTTTATGTCTGCAAGGGACACAAATGTCAATATACTGCTATTTAACTGATGTAACCCCACCCAAACAAGTCAACACCGTACTCCAGAGAGTGCCATGATAGCATGATCTGCCTGTTACTTTGGAGGACAAAAAACAAGGCAGCAGCAGATGGAAAATACAATCCTAGATTCACCAATGTGTTCAATAACCCCCTTACCCTGTTTGAGCCATTCAGGACAGAATCTCAAATAATTTGCAGTGACTACAAAACTTTATCAGCTGACCACAGAAAGCCTGGTGGTGAGCTAACAGTTCTGCTTAATGTACAGTAAATTTACTCACTTAACTCACCTCATCCTCTCCCTCCCCACAAACATCCATTTGTCTAGCTCATCCATCACTGCATCTTGTCATAACCTATGCTATAAACTCTTTAAAGGCAGGAATTGTCTTTTTATTGCTTATTAGTAGGGCTCTGTGTCTGTCACGGAGGTCGCAGAAGTCACAGATTCCATGACTTTCCGTGACCTCCATGACTTCTGCAGCGGCCATTGTGGGTGGCCCAGGGACAGCCACACTGGCCACTGCTGGAGCAGCTCTGCAGCCAGCTGCACTGGCTGCTACTGGAGTGGCCCCAGGGCTGGTCCCGGGGACCGCCCGAACAGTGGCCAGTGCAACTGGCCTGGAGACTACCTGAGCAGCAGTCCCAGGGTGGCCAGAACAGCAGCAGGTGGGGCTGCCCTGGGGGCGGCCGGAGCAGGCACTGATCGGCAGCCCCTGACAGCTGGTGCGGCTGGCCCTGGGTCCCCACCCCACTCCATGCTTGAGCCCCGCGGCCTCCCAGCTAAGATTTAGTCAGGGGTATTTATAGTACAAGTCTGGACCATTGATTTTTGTTTATTGCCAGTGACCTGTCCATGATTTTTACTAAAAATACCTATAACTAAATCATAGCCTTACTTATTAGTACAGCACCAGCACAATGAGTCACGACCCTCAATTGGTGCCTCTTGACATTACTGCAATACAGATAAATCAATAAAAAACAAAAAGCTACCCAGGACTACAAAGAGACAACTTTAGGAAGACAGCCTTTGTGCACCACAACAGTGGCTTTCAACCTTTCCAGACTACTGTACCCCTTTCAGCAGTCTGATTTGTCTTGTGTACACCCAGGTTTCACCTCAATTAAAAAACTACTTGCTTACAAAATTAGACACAAAAATACAAAAGTGACACAGCACGTTATTACTGAATAATTGCTTACTTTCTAATTTTTACCATCAAATTATAAAATAAATCAACTGGAATATAAATGTACTTATATTTCAATGTATAGTATATAGAGCAGTATAAACAAGTCACTGTCTGTATGAAATTTTAGTTTGTACTAACTTCGCTAGTGCTTCTTAAGTAGCCTGTTGTAAAACTAGGCATATATCTAGAGAAGCTCATGTATCCCCTGGAAGACCACTGTGTACCCCAGGGATACGTGTACCCCTGGTTGAGAACCAGTGCACCACAATACTAAATCTCTGTTGTGCCAGCACTTAAAAAAATAAATTAAAAGTACCAGAGAAACACCTAATGCCTTCTGCAACCCTACTCAGTGAACATTTTGAATTTGGAATAAAATAAAAAGGAAAAAGTCTGAATCACCTCTAAGTCTCTGATGTATATCAGAACATTAGAATGAAGCTACATTAAAGAAAGGCATGAACAGTTTCAGAAAACACTCCAAAAGATGTACATCATAGTAAGTAGCATCTCCAAACTTCCATCCTCAGTGATATCCTCCCCCAAGTGGAACATTCTACAGCAGCACCACAGCAACTAATATACCACTATCTAAAAGTGCAGTTAATACACCACTACATAAAAGTACAACACAAACTCAGTACAACAAAAATATCCTGCCTCCTCCTCTTGTGCAAAGACATGAAGGGTCTCAGCTCTCCCTAAAATTCAGCCCATCATAGAATTCAAAAGCAGCACATGGATCAAAAATAAACTGTATAATTTCAAACAACCTCAAAAGCTAATCAGGGCAAAGATATGGAAAGTGTTGACTGTTGACCCTGACTTGATCTTGGAGGCTTCACAATCTTTGGGCTATGATTCCTTTGGTAAGCATGTTTAATGGAAGTTATGAAAGCTGTAAAAGCAAGTAGGAGAGCACACATAATTGGGTTATTAGGCTAAAATCTGCTGGGCCCAAGAAATAACCCAGGTCATAAATTCTGCACTCATTCTGAAAAGACACAGAAGTATCCACAAGAGGACAGCACACAGCAGTTATGTAAGAATGGAGTTTGCGGGGAGGCTTTAGCGATCTGGCTGCTATACAATAACTAGGCAGTTAAACTGTATTTATGTATAAGAATGATTAAGAAATGTGTGATGCAGTTAATTAATATTAATAATTAGGGGTTTGGCTAGGGACACCCAAAAGGCTACGCATGGATAATAGACCGGTATCAATCTTGTTATGGTCACATAAGGTGGTCGGTGTGGTTAGATATCCAACAGGATACAAAAAGTGGGATATAAAAGGCTCTGGTTCTGGTTCTAAGCTGCGCACTTGTGTGGCCGCCCAGGAGCAACCCAAGTGCCATGCACGTGATTAGCAGAGCTGCACATAGCGGTATGTGTTCAGGTGCCCCTCTCCCCACCTCTCTGCAGCCATGTTGCTCCTGCCCTCTGCCTTGGAGCCCCTGGCCAGCTGCTCCTGGGATCCTCCTGCTTGCTGTGCAGAGCAACGGGGCAGGGGGACGCTGATGTCAGGGTGTCCCCCTATCCCCTCTGCCATGTACCCCATCTCCGCAGAGCAGGGGAGAGAGGACAGGGCTCAAGAGCAGGAGAGCTCAGCCGCTGTGGTCTGAACCTTCTGGTGTGAGTGCCTTAAAGAGACAGTGCATGGTCTCTCAGACTGCCCCAGTAGCCAGCACACTCACTCTCTCTCACACACACACACTGTCTCTCCCCCTCCCCACGTACTCCATCTCCGCAGAGCTGGGGAGGGGACACAGGCTTCAGGAGCAGAAAAGCTGTTGGCAGCTGCTGCTCTGAGCTTTCTGATAAGTACCTTAAAGAAACAGCACATGGTCTCTCATAGACTTCCCCAACAGCCAGCGCACGCACACGCACACAGTGTCTCTTTCACACTCACCTCCCAACACATACTTGTGTTGTTGTTGTTACTTCTTGCTACTTCCTGCAATGCACATATAATCTCTGTAATTTTATTCTTTCAAAGTGCTGTTATTTTAGTTGTTTGATTGGTCTATGCATTTCATAATTTTATTTCTCTCTTATGCTTAAATTTAATTCTTTGAGTAGTGAGTTCTAGAATGCCTATCCTGTCCTGGCTTGTGTAACTACCCCTATGGTAACTTTAAAAATATATATATATACCTAGGTTTTTTTGTTTCTACTGATGGCACACATCCGCACATTACCTCAATATTGGTGCACATAAAATTCATTCCGCACATAGATGGAAAAAATTAGAGGGAACATTGCTCTGGTTCCCTATTTTTGGGTTCACTGGGTCCTCAAGATGCCTAAATCAGAATCCCTTCTGATGGGCTCCACTTATTATTCCTTCTATCTTTGTTTCCAATGGTCTCTATAAAGCTGAAAGTACGTACAAAGCACATTGTACTGGTCTTATACTTCTGTATAATGTTTTTTCTATTATTTCAGTTACAGTTGTCTGTATTAACTAAAGCTAAAGTTTCTGTGTGAGCTTCACTAACTTTCATTTTTAGTAGCTGCCTGAAAAAGAATCTGTGACAAATGTATGTTGCACCCCAATAAATAATCTTACAATTGTTAAGGCTAAAACAGTTTTTAGAAGTACGGATCAGGGTAGATGTTTAGCATTTTTGCCAAGTCCATATCAAATTCAGGAAATAAAATTAAAAATTCAGTCTTAACTTTGTGAGCCCAGTCTTCTTCAAATTAAAAACCATTCAGCATCCTCATGATTGTGCTTTCCTAATCTCCATAAAATTACAAGTGTCCTTTATGGAGAGACAAGAAACCAAATAGTTATTTGACCTCCATAATCTACTCTTAACTTGGCCAGATATTGGACCACTTCAGGAATATCCAAACTCTCAGTTGTCTTAACTTAAACAAGTGCTCTTTTCTTATCTTAACCGTGTTCAGATACAGTTAAGACTGATCGTCACCATAGTATCTTGAACACAAACTTCTCCGAAGATCTTGCTGTCTTAAGTATTCTATTTCTACTGAAACATGCACAAATAATTAGGGTAGTTCTTGAGACTGCAGCCACAGAAATTATCCTTAAAAGCAATCTTTTGACAACCAAAATATATACAGGACACACAAAACCAGATAGACAAGGTAGCCACAAACGGTCTTTCTCTGCAAGGAAAAATGTCAGTTCACACAAATCAAGCTTCTTTGGGGAAACAAATACTATGAAAGCTCATAATTTTAGGATTGTGAGGCCCCACTTTCACGGTCTGTATTCTAAAGAACTAACTTAATAAACCACACTTTAAAAAAATCAAAACATAATTTTTGTGATAAACTGACATGCCCACTTTTCAGAAACCCCTCACCAATCTTGACAGCAGTCTCTCTAGCACTCTCTCTCATCTTTATCAGTAGTTATGCTTGATGTTGAAATTCATCCCTGATAAAAGGGAAGTGACACTGGTTGGTTGAGGGAGCAACTAGAAGATATGGCAAGAATATCACTGGTCCCCATAACTGAGGTGTGTATCTGCAGTGCGCCATGGGCAGATACCCCAGTGTACAATCTACCACCATCTGGCACATTGCCTTTTGGAAAGTTTTGGCAATGCATGGTGGTGCAGAAACAAGTCATGCGGGGGTGACTGGGAGCAAGGGGTGAGCTTCTCAGGGTGCAACTATCTCTATCCCATAATGTCATCAGTATGCCATCATTTTCGCACCTTTTGAAAAAAATCATTAACAAGTTCCAAAAATGGAAATATATATTCTCTAAGTACACTATACCTTTTATGTGCTTCCTGTTTACTGCGACATTCTTCACAGTAATATTTGTATTCACTGCACAGAGTTTCTGTATTGCTGAAACCCCTGAATATAACAGAAAGGAAAATGCAAGATGTAGAAGAAACTACTCCTTGATTTTGAAATATGTACTGATTTTTAAACAAAACAAAAATCACACTGTTTTACATCATATGTTTACATGTCTCATTTTAAATAAACAGGGACAATAAGCATGTAAAATAAACATTTGGACTATCAAATTAACCTGAGATATTTTGCTTTACTTCCTCCATTTTCATCTTCATCAATTTATTATTAGTTAACATGGTGACAGATGAAAGACTAAAATGTATAAGCATTTGTTTGTGCATGTACCTTAAGCAGTGAGTAATTGATGTATTTTGCTCTACATCAACAGAAAGGTCTAAAAAATCTTCATCTTTGCTGCTTATCTGCAGGAAAAAAAAGACTGATTATTAAAATAAATCTGCAATAAATTATAACCAAAATTGATTGTAGTGATTAACCTCACCATTACTGACAATTTCCACTGCTGGATACTAGATCTTATCCTTGAACGAGAAGAAAAGAGGATGCATTCACCTCAATCTTCCTAATTTAAGTACATACTTAAGTCCTTTTGAAATCTAAGGTGTGGTAGACTTTTCCCTTCCTGATTTAGGATCAGGACAGAAGCTTGGAAAGTGGTACCGTGGTTAGGTGAAAGGGAGACAGGGATTTGGGCAAAAACTAAGGTAAGTGTTGAAGATCATCTTGTCACTAGGGAATAGCAAATACGGAGGACTAAAGGGAAGTACAAGAATTCTAATTTTCTTGGCCAACCTGATTGCTATCCAGAACTAATGTCAGAAGGCAGAACCACAAATCTACCAAATGGAAAATCTTGAAGGGAAGTTTGCACAACCCTAAGGGGACTAAGAACAGTTGCCATAGAACCAGTGAGGGGCTATCTGAAAGGAAGAGGAGAAGATTCCACTGTACACCACCGCTGCAAGACTGCTGAAGATTCTGAAGTGCAGAGCCTTTTATGTAAAGGGGCCTTCAATGGAAAATCTTCTGTAGAAAATCTAAGATGGGGGGATTCTGATTCTTCTCTTTCTAAAAAAAGCCTATCCTGTATCATGTGGAAAGTGCCACCTTCACCTCATTGTACCTCTTTCATTTTCTCTTTTTTGTGGGTGCAGCACGGTAAATAAGGAAGTATTATTTACTCCTTCTCATAACACAGGAACTAGGGAAATTAATTGGCAGCAGGTTTAAGACAAACAAAAGGAAGTACTTCTTCACACAACACACAGTTGTGTGCAGTCAATCTGTGTAACTCTTTGCCAGAGGATATTACGAAGGCCAAGACTATCACAGGGTTCAAAAAAGAACTAGATAAATTCATGGAGGATAGGTCCATCAATGGCTATTAGCCAGAATTGGCAGGGATGGTGACCCTATCCTCTGTCTGCCAGAAGCTGGGAATGAGTGATAGGGAATGGCTCACTTGATGATTACCTGTTCTGTTCATTCCCTCTGAAGCACCAGGCATTGGCCACTGTTGGAAGACAGGATATTGGGCTAGATGAACCTTTGGTCTGACTCAGTATGGCCGTTCTTATGGTCAGGGCACCTGGAGATGCTTTACCACTGCAGGAGTGCCCTGTTGTGGACCAATGCAAGAGATTTAATACACTTGGGTTCTAGGCATTACTGGACCCAAGATGGTTTCAGCATGAGGGCAGAGGGATTTATACCCCTTGGGAAAGCATCAGCAGGTCTAGGCAACACCTTCCCTTGGCCAGTCTGGGGAAATTAGGATTAAAGGAGTTACAGGATGACTAGTGCTCTTTAAGACAATCAACTGCCTATCAAGCTGACCAATACTGTCTCACTGTTTTCTTGTACTCCCAGATCTGTGTGTCTGTATTCATCTGTTGTCTCTTGTCTTATACTTAGACTGTAATCTCTTTGGGGCAAAAACAGTTTTTTTTGTTCTGTGTTTGTACAACACCTAGCACAATGCGGTGCTGCTCCATGACTAGGGCTCTTAAGTGCTACAGTAATACAAAATAATATTATTATTAATATGACCAGGAAGGGAGGAAATGTATGAGCCAAGGAAAATTCCTTGGAACAGTAAAGCATTCCTTTAGCTAGTGTTTCTATGTCCAGATACATTTAAAAAAAGGAGAGAGTTTGTCATGGAAATATATTGCCAACAGGTCAACAATGGAGATACACAATTTCTTGAGGATTTGCTGGAATATCTTTGCCTTTAGTGACCACTCCCCTGGAAGAAACTTTATCAGATCAGCAAGTTCACTGTGCATTTAAGGTGACCCAGATTAAATACGGCTCTACTGAAAGCAGAACTGCAAAAGAGGCAGACTCCCTAAGCAGAGTG
The DNA here is from genome assembly GCF_965140285.1 of Lepidochelys kempii. Classification (NCBI taxonomy): domain Eukaryota; kingdom Metazoa; phylum Chordata; order Testudines; family Cheloniidae; genus Lepidochelys; species Lepidochelys kempii. The sequence continues at coordinate 45,667,597 of NC_136380.1, forward strand.
GGTTTTTTCATGTCATACTGCTGATTCAAGTATGCAACTATTGCTGTGTGTGCCTCACTTTATGAGGGTGTATTTTCCTTGAATTAACCTTCTGAACACCAAGAAATGCTAACCCAATTACATTAGGTGTTTTTGTGCTGTGCGGAGAAGGCATCCTTGTGTGCTCCCTATCCCAAGAAGCTCATGACCAATGCTATGTGTATTCTGGCTGGGACAAGAGGAGGGATAGTATCAGGCTGCCTTATCTCCTGCAGAATCAAGAAACCTTGAAGTATGTGGAGATGTAGATGAGAACCCTAATCCACACTGAAGCAAATGTGAATAATAGTGAAGCGACAAAGGAGTGTGAAGGGAATTATCTAACAGATGTATTCTTCCTTCAAACCCATAGGATCGGCCAAGGCATACTGGCCTAGATGTCCATGACTCTGAGGTGGTACACCTTCCATAAGGATAAGTTACTCACCATGTAGTAACTTCAGTTCAAGATGTGCTGTCCCTTTGTGTAGTGCACTTCTGGGTTGCACATGTGCTCCATACACCCAGGACTGGAGATTTTTCCTTAGCACTGTCTGCCTGATCCATATTCATGTGCCACCACTCTCCTTGCACTCTGCATTTAGGGGATAAAGGAGGCTGCCAGACCACCAGCAACTTTGTTCCTTCACTACCGTCAGTCCCCGGTAGGGGGAACCAGGCAGTGGGGAATGAGGGCAGGCAGTACACTAGACCATGGGTCTCAAACACGTATGCAGCCCACGGAGTTATTTCCTGCCGCCCGCCATAGCTCCTCTCACCCCCCACCCCTGCACCTCCGAGTGCACCACATCCCCAGTCCTCTGCCTACCTCCCCGCACTTCCTGCTGCCAAACAGTTGTTTGGCAGCTCTTGGGGCTTTCCGGGAGGGAGGGGGGAGGAGCAGGGATGAGGCATGCTCAGGAGAGAAGGTGGAGAAGAGGCGGGGCTGGGGTGGGGATTTGGGGAAGGGGCTGGAATTGGGGCAGGGAGGGCAGTGGAGTTGGGGTGGGGACTCTGGGGAAGGGGTTGGAAGAGGCTGGGCTGGGGTGGGGCGAGGTGAGGCTGGACGCAGAGCTGGGGGCTTTTGTATCTTTGTATGAAAAGGTGTCAGTGATGTGGCTCTTGGGCCAATGTCCTCATGTGGCCCTCATGGTGATTTGAGTTTGAGATCCCTGGACTATGACATTTGAAGTAATTTCATCCTTTGCAGGTGAAAGGTAAGAGCCCTACACACATCTAGTAAGTGCCATGCCACCTCTTCCCTGCTAGAAAGAGGTTTACTATTAAAAATGGTAGCTGGATACTTTAGTTCATGTGAAAATCTGACACCACCTTAGGAATGAATTTCAGATGTAGTCTTATGGATACCTTGGCCTAGTGGAGAACTCTATCAGGGAGGTGCGGAGGGGTGGGAGTAGAAGAGGGAAGGAGGTATAAGCCATGAGCACTCCCTAGCTCTTAGACTCTGACATGATAGTGACCAAAAATGCTACCTTCATGGAGATACGTAGTAGAGAGCAGGATTCCTGGGGCTTGAACAGTGACTTAGTAAGGGCTGATAAAACAAGGTTCAAGTCCCAGGCTGGTACACATTTTGCCACCGGAGGGAAGTCTAGAATTACACCTTTCAGGAAGTGGGCAATGACTGGGTGGGAAAATACAGAGTAAGTGTACATCTATGCTGCACACTCTTCACGGCGGCATGTAGAATACATACACTATACCTCCCTAGCATGGGTATAAACAGCAATGTAGATGGTACTGCACTACTTTGGCATATAAAGACAGCCCTGAACCCTTAAAGTATGCACACTTTTCAGCCTTTTACACGCTGAAACAGTGGCTCCCATGTTTACACTGCTATTTTTAGCAGTATAGTTTCCTGCTGCCTCCTCATTGATACAGCTTTTCCCCATCACAGAGAGCTGCCAAAGCTCGTCCCCACCGCAGGGAAACACTCGGAAAGCAAGGAGGCAGTGGGGACACTGCTGGAAACTCTCCCTGCTACCTCTCCTTTGCTAGAGAGTCTTTCACTGACGCACGTAGCTATACACTACAGGGTGGATGCAGCCTGCCTTTACTTGTGCATGTAGCTACTCATATACAGCACGCTGTCACCAGTATAGCCTACGTGTCTACTAGTGGATGACAAGCACAGATGGCCTCCAGGTGTATCCTGAGAGACCCAAATGACAGCCCCGAAGATTTAAGTAGAAGAGGTAGTTCAGTACTCATTGATTCTTTGCTCAAAAGGAGGAAATTCCTTGTCTATTAAAACAACAAAATGCAAATCTTCTCCATTTTGATTTGTAACATTTCCCAGTATAGTCCCTTTCTACTGCTGCTCAGAATAGCTTGTACATCAGCTAAACAGGCCTTTTCTAACACTGACATCCAACCAAATACCATCCCCTCAGGTGAAGCATGGCTGATTTGGGTTGGTAAGTCCGTCCTTTGCCCTGGGTTAATACCCAGGGGGACGGCAGTGAGGAGGTCAGGAGGACAGTTGCAAAAGAATAGGGTACCAGAAATGATGGCCCCAACCTGATGCTATGAGGGTGACTTGCACCTTGTGCATTCTGATTTTCTTCAACACCTAAAATAATAAGGTAATTTGGAGGGGAACGCGTATTTCAGGGCTCCTGACCATTACATGAGAAAAACATCTCCCAGATCACCTGGCACTTGTTTACATGGGACATGAAGAGATCTGTGGATGCAAGATCCCACACCCATAGCACCTCCCACAAAGTTGGTTCATGCTGGTCCCATTCAAGTTCTGTGGAGAAATGTCTGCTTATAGAATCTATCAAAATGTTTTGGATTCCTGGCAGGTGGACAGCAGTCAGGATAATATACATGGGAATGCTATAGTTCCAAGGGCAACGGATCCACACAAAACTGAGGAGTGTGCTCCTCCTTGCTTGTTGATGCAATAGGCTGCCATCACATCCAATAACACCCAGATTAACTGGCCACAGATACGAGGGAGAATTGTTCGTAGGCTAGTCCAGCTGCTCTTAGCTCCAACACATTGATGTGAAGCACAGATTCCTGAGAAGACCATACAACTCAACCAACCTGTCCCTCCAAGCGTGTTCCCCAACCTAAAACGTGTGCATCTGTGGTTATAGTCTTTGCTGAAAGTGGGGAGTTGAACAGCACTACCACACATACTTTTCCTCTGTCCTCCCACCAACTACGGGAGGTTAAGACCCTTTTGGGAATCAGGACTAACAAGTCGAGACTGTGTTTGCCCAGAGTGTAAACAGTCCACAACCAGGCTTGCAGACATCAGAGATAAAGTTTTGCCAACAGGATAAGTACTTGTGTCCGTATGACCCAATAGCGCCAAGCAGGACCATGTGGATGCCCTGGGACTTGTCTAGCTTCACTGAACTAGTCAGATGATGGAGAGGAAGTGGTCGTGTAGTACGTATGCCCTGGTTGTAACAGCATCCAGCCTTGCTCTGATAAATTCTATCGATTGTGAGGTTTACAGGGTAGACATCTCCAGGTTAATTTTAAAACCCAACCTATCAGAGAACGTAGATGTTTGGTGGTTGCTTCTTGTGTTTCCTGGCAAGATTGTCCCTTTAGGAGCCAAATCATTTAAGTAAGGATAAACTGTCCCTCCTTCATTGATGAAAGTGAGCCGCTACTACTGACAGCACTTTGATCAACACTTCAGCACTGTCAAGAGTACAAAGACGAGAACGCTGTACCACTTTTGGCTGGCCACAAATCTCAGGAATTCCCTGGGTGCCCAATGAATGTCCATGTGAAAGTAGGCATCTTTGAAAATTAGGGCTGTAAAGAGATGGGATAATTGATGGCAGGGTCACCACTCTGAACTTTTGGTGGTGTATTAATTTGTTCAATTCCCTGAGAATGGGTTTCCATCCTCCTGCCTTTTGGGGGATAAGGAAGTACCCCAAGTAAAACCCCTTTCTCCTTGCTGTCGAAGGCACTAGTTCCAGTGCCCTCAAAAGCAACTCTACCTCTTACAGAAGCCTCCTCTCATGAAAAGTGTCCCAGAAAACAGATGGAGGTTGGGGAAGGAAGCAGACTGCTGGTGTATCCTAAGGAGATATCCTCTACTACCCAGCTTTCCATTGTGAATTCTGTCCAGACAGATAGGTAATGGGAAAGTTAGCCTTCAAAGGGAGGGGTAAAACCAGAGGGGATGTGTAGATATGGAGGGACAGTTGGTGTGTGCTTTTGAAGGTCCTGCCAAAACACCAATTTCCAATGGCCGTAGCTGTGAAGTAAAGGACAAGTGTCCCTGTGGTAGATGGTAAAATCATACTTGGCCATCAATGCTTGTCAATTTGACACACAAAACTGCAGGGAAACCAAGGATATGCCTTTTTCCGAAAGAGGTCAAGACTCTTTACTTCTTTCTTATGTGGCGTAGTCCTGGTTTGTCTCTGTCTGTTATGCTTGGCGGCCAATGACACTACCAACAAGTTGGGAGGAGGGAGAAAGAATAGGTACTCTGACCCTTTCACAGGTACAAAATGCCTGTTTTCAGCCCATAGGTATACTGGTGGGATCATGGTAAGCATCTGCCAAGTGTGCTACTAGTTTAGAGGGTCTTAATAGGGAGCACAACTCAGACTCATGCTATGCAAGATATCCAGCAGTTTGTGTGGTGCTTTCTGGACCTCTTCCATGGGGATTTGTAGCGACTCTGTCACCCTCTTAAGTAAGTCCTGGAAGGTCTTTGTGTAATCAGGATGTGGTGGTGAAGCTGGAATCACCGCCTTGTCTGGGGAAGAGGAGGGTAAGGTCACTAGTATAGAATCCTCCCGCTCCTGGTACTCTTCTCTTCTTCCTTATGCTGCTATAATTGCATGTCTTCAGGAGGCTGACAAAGCTCTTCCTTTTCTCTCAGGACCCTGGATCTCCTTTATCCTCTTGTTAGACAAGAGACCTTACCGGGCAGCAGTTTCACAGATCTTCCAGGCCCCAATACTACCATTGTGGGATCTCATACCTCCTTGGTGCAGGGCCTTGGTACAGAACAAGGTACCAGAAGGCATAGTGGGGTACTCTTTCATATAAGAGTAGTGAGATACCTTGGAGACACCCAATGTTCTGTCTGGGCTCAGTCCTCTCAAAGGACCCCTCAAGACACAGTCCAGAGTGGGTGTCTGTCATAGTTCTCTTGTGACTCTGAAGTTGTGAAGCTCAGATCCAGTGTGAGCACCCTGTTGTTAATAGTACCGTGTTTCAACAACTACTTTTACATGAGGATAGAGAGGAATACCATAGGGATACTGATACCAGCTGCCATTCTGGCATCACATGTTGGGGTCTGGAAAGGAGTGGAACATGTATTCCGAGAACACTGGAGTCGAGAAGTGAGCCAAAAATCTATGGAGTAGTTTCCATACCTCAAGCTAAAAGTAGATTTTTCAGTAAAACAATAAAAGGTTGTTTTAAGAGAAAGGATGGTCTTGTGGTTAAGGTAGTGGACTGAGTCTTTTGATACTTGGCTTCAGTTCTTGGCTCTGCCACTGAATTGCTGTGTGACTTGGGGCAAGTCACTTGATTTCTCTGTGCCTCACTTCCCCATCTGCAAAATACTTCTGTTCTCGAGCACCGTGGTGTTTGTTTGAACTGTTAGTTCTTTCGGGAGGAGCAGTCACTTATGTGTGTACAGTGTCTAGCACAGTAGCGCAAAAACTTGTACCTTCCACCAACAGAAATTGGTCCAATAAAAGATATTACCTCACCTCTCTTGTCTCTCTCAAAGTTCTATCATGCCAATGAGAAATTAACAGCTCAGCAAAGTCTAAAAATATTGTTTTCAGTTTTGTTCCCAAAATGCTGCCCAAATCAGACAAATTTAAAACAAATCTGCCCATCCCAATAACCAAAAGACAAACTCTTGAATACTACATTAAAATAAATAAATTTTGCTTTTGGCAAAGCTATCTTTTTACCAGAAAGAAGTCATGGGGGAAAAAATTAGTTCTAATACCCAGAAGTGAATTCAACATCTCTTATTACCCACATTATATAGTATATAACTGCTGAAAATCATGTGGTACATCCCAGTTAATTGAGCTGGAAGATGGACTTGTGGATCAATAACTTCCTTTAAAAGAAAGAAGGCAAAACACCCTAAAAAGTCAGGGATATGACTAGGATTACGCTACAACCCAGGGATCCCCCTCTGCTGCCCAAAAAGGCATTGTATGTTAGCATTATTCTCCAGCTATAATTAAGTTTTATCCAGAGCCCTAAAAACATGAGTCTCCCACCATACATTTTCTACCTCTACGCATTCCCTTCTACTTGCATAGTCCCCTATATATCTATGCATGCTACTTATTTGAGTGCCTAACAATCTAAGAAGAAAGTACTTACCTTGTGCAAGTAATGACAACTCTTTGAGATGTTTCAGAGGAACAGCCGTGTTAGTCTGTATTCGCAAAAAGAAAAGGAGTACTTGTGGCACCTTAGAGACTAACCAATTTATTTGAGCATGAGCTTTCGTGAGCTACAGCTCACTTCATCAGATGTTTACCGTGGAAACTGCAGCAGACTTTATATACACACAGAAATCATGAAACGATGTGTGTCCCCATGGGTGCTCCACTGTAGGTGTGCTTGCATCCCTGCACTGCTGATCATAGAACTTTGATAGTAGTGTCCGTTAAGCCCACACATGCACTGTTTGTCCTTGTGCCCCGCCACAAGACTAGCCACTGTAGGCAGGCTAACCCCCCTCAGTTCCTTCTCTACCAAAGTCACTGACAAGAACTCTGAGGTGGAGGGGAGGAGGGTAAGTTGTGGAGCACCTATAGGGACACACATCTCAAAGAACCACTGTTACTGCACAAGGTGAGTAACTTCTTCGAATAGTGTCCCTAAGCCCTGGTCTACACTAGGACTTTAGGTCGAATTTAGCAGCATTAAATCGATGTAAACCTGCACCCGTCCACACGATGAAGCCCTTTATTTCGACTTAAAGGGCTCTTAAAATCGATTTCCTTACTCCACCCCTGACAAGTGGATTACCACTTAAATCAGCCTTGCCAGCTCGAATTTGGGGTACTGTGGACACAATTCGACGGTATTGGCCTCCGGGAGCTATCCCAGAGTGCTCCATTGTGACCGCTCTGGACAGCACTCTCAACTCAGATACACTGGCCAGGTAGACAGGAAAAGAACCGCGAACTTTTGAATCTCACTTCCTGTTTGGCCTGCGTGGCAAGCTGCAGGTGACCATGCAGAGCTCATCAGCAGAGATGACCATGATGGAGTCCCAGAATCGCAAAAGAGCTCCAGCATGGACCGAACGGGAGGTACGGGATCCGATCGCTGTATGGGGAGAGGAATCCGTGCTATCAGAACTCCGTTCCAGTTTTCGAAATGCCAAAACCTTTGTCAAAATCTCCCAGGGCATGAAGGACGGAGGCCATAACAGGGACCCGAAGCAGTGCCGCGTGAAACTGAAGGAGCTGAGGCAAGCCTACCAGAAAACCAGAGAGGCGAACGGCCGCTCTGGGTCAGAGCCCCAAACATGCCGCTTCTATGATGAGCTGCATGCCATTTTAGGGGGTTCAGCCACCACTACCCAGCCATGTTGTTTGACTCCTTCAATGGAAATGGAGGCAATACGGAAGCAGGTTTTGGGGACGAAGAAGATGATGATGAGGTTGTAGATAGCTCACAGCAAGCAAGCGGAGAAACCGGTTTTCCCGACAGCCAGGAACTGTTTCTCACCCTGGACCTGGAGCCAGTACCCCCCGAACCCACCCAAGGCTGCCTCCTGGACCCAGCAGGCGGAGAAGGGACCTCCGGTGAGTGTACCTTTTAAAATACTATACATCGTTTAAAAGCAAGCATGTGAAAGGATTACTTTGCCCTGGCATTCGCGGCTCTCCTGGATGTACTCCCAAAGCCTTTGCAAAAGGTTTCTGGGGAGGGCAGCCTTATTGCGTCCTTCATGGTAGGACACTTTACCACTCCAGGCCAGTAACACGTACTCGGGAATCATTGTACAACAAAGCATTGCAGTGTATGTTTGCTGGCGTTCAAACAACATCCGTTCTTTATCTCTCTGTGTTATCCTCAGGAGAGTGAGATATAATTCATGGTCACCTGGTTGAAATAGAGTGCTTTTCTTCAGGGGACACTCAGAGGAGCCCATTCCTGCTGGGCTGTTTGCCTGTGGCTAAACAGAAATGTACCCCGCTGTTAGCTACAGGGAGGGGGGAAGGTTGAGGGGGTAACCACGCGGTGGGGGGAGGCAAAATGCGACCTTGGAACGAAAGCACATGTGCTATGTATGTAATGTTAACAGCAAGGTTTACCCTGAAAGAGTGTACCCACTGTTTTATAAAATGTGTCTTTTTAAATACCGCTGTCCCTTTTTTTTTCTCCACCAGCTGCATGTGTTTCAATGATCACAGGATCTTCTCCTTCCCAAAGGCTAGTGAAGCTTAGAAAGAAAAAAAACGCACTCGAGATGAAATGTTCTCCGAGCTCATGCTGTCCTCCCACACTGACAGAGCACAGACGAATGCGTGGAGGCAAATAATGTCAGAGTGCAGGAAAGCACAAAATGACCGGGAGGAGAGGTGGTGGGCTGAAGAGAGTAAGTGGCGGGCTGAAGAGAGGGCTGAAGCTCAAATGTGGCGGTAGCGTGATGAGAGGAGGCAGGATTCAATGCTGAGGCTGCTGGAGGACAAAACCAGTATGCTCCAGTGTATGGTTGAGCTGCAGCAAAGGCAGCTGGAGCACAGACTGCCACTACAGCCCCTGTGTAACCAACCGCCCTCCTCCCCAAGTTCCATAGCCTCCACACCCAGATGCCCAAGAATGCGGTGGGGGGGCCACCGGCCAACCAGCCACTCCGCCACAGAGGATTGCCCATAAAAAAGAAGGCTGGCATTCAATAAATTTTAAAGTTGTAAACTTTTGAAGTGCTGTGTGGCGTTTTCCTTCCCTCCTCCACCACCCCTCCTGGGCTACCTTGGTAGTCATCCCCCTATTTGTGTAATGAATGAATAAAGAATGCATGAATGTGAAGCAACAATGACTTTATTGCCTCTGCAAGTGGTGATCGAAGGAAGGAGGGGAGGGTGGTTAGCTTACAGGGAAGTAGAGTGAACCAAGGGGCGGGGGGTTTCATCAAGGAGAAACAAACAGAACTTTCACACCGTAGCATGGCCAGTCATGAAACTGGTTTTCAAAGCTTCTCTGATGCGTACCACGCCCTCCTGTGCTCTTCTAACCGCCCTGGTGTCTGGCTGCACGTAACCAGCAGCCAGGCGATTTGCCTCAACCACCCACCCCGTCATAAACGTCTCTCCCTTACTCTCACAGATATTGTGGTGCACACAGCAAGCAGTAATAACAGTGGGAATATTGGTTTCGTTGAGGTCTAAGCGAGTCAGTAAACTGTGCCAGCGCGCCTTTAAACGTCCAAATGCACATTCTACCACCATTCTGCACTTGCTCAGCCTGTAGTTGAACAGCTCCTGACTACTGTCCAGGCTGCCTGTGTACGGCTTCATGAGCCATGGCATTAAGGGGTAGGCTGGGTCCCCAAGGATACATATAGGCATTTCAACATCCCCAACGGTTATTTTCTGGTCTGGGAATAAAGTCCCTTCCTGCAGCTTTTGAAACAGACCAGAGTTCCTGAAGATGCGAGCGTCATGTACCTTTCCCGGCCATCCCACGTTGATGTTGGTGAAACGTCCCTTGTGATCCACCAGAGCTTGCAGCACTATTGAAAAGTACCCCTTGCGGTTTATGTACTTGGCAGCTTGGTGCTCCGGTGCCAAGATAGGGATATGGGTTCCGTCTATGGCCCCATCACAGTTAGAGAATCCCATTGCAGCAAAGCCATCCACTATGACCTGCACATTTCCCAGGGTCACTACCCTTGATATCAGCAGATCTTTGATTGCGTGGGCTACTTGCATCACAGCAGCCCCAACAGCAGATTTGCCCACTCCAAATTGATTCCCGACTGACCGGTAGCTGTCTGGCGTTGCAAGCTTCCACAGGGCTATCGCCACTCACTTCTCAACTGTGAGGGCTGCTCTCATCTTGGTATTCATGCGCTTCAGGGCAGGGGAAAGCAAGTCACAAAGTTCCATGAAAGTGCCCTTACGCATGCGAAAGTTTTGCAGCCACTGGGAATCGTCCCAGATCTGCAACACTATGCGGTCCCACCAGTCTGTGCTTGTTTCCCGAGCCCAGAATCGGCGTTCCACAGCATGAACCTGCCCCATTAGCACCATGATGCATGCATTGGCAGGGCCCATGCTTTCAGAGAAATCTGTGTCCATGTCCTGATCACTCACGTGACCGCGCTGACGTCGCCTCCTCGCCCGGTATCGCTTTGCCAGGTTCTCGTGCTGCATATACTGCTGGATAATGCGTGTGGTGTTTAATGTGCTCCTAATTGCCAAAGTGAGCTGAGCGGCCTCCATGCTTGCCTTGGTATCGCGTCCGCACAGAAAAAAGGCGCGGAACTATTGTCTGCCGTTGGTCTGACGGAGGGAGGGGCGACTGACGACACGGCCTACAGGGTTGGCTTCAGGGAGCTAAAATCAACAAAGGGGGTGGCTTTACATCAAAGAGTATTTCAGGCAGGACTTCACGGAGGGTTCCAATAAGAAATGGTGCACCTAAGTTATTGTTCTTATTGGAACAAGGAGGTTAGCCTGGCCTCTGATTGATATATGGCTAGATTTACCTCGCTGCACCTTCTCTGTGAGTGACTGCAGTGTGACCTAGAGGAATGAGTCCCCTAGACAGGGGAGGGGGGGAAGCAAATGAGTACAAAACAAATCTGGTCTATTTCTTGTTTTGATCCACTCCATCTATCTTTTACATCTTTGGCTGGCAGCAGACGGTGCAGAAGGACTGCATGCCATCCACATCTCATGGCTGCTCGGCAGAAGATGGTACAATACGACTGCTAGCAATCCGTATCGCCTGCCTGCTCACCATAAGACGGTTCAATAGGACTGACTGCAGGACTAAAGAGATTGACCTGGTCAAGTCACTCCAAATTTAGTCCCTGCGCCCATGTCTGCCCAGGCGCTCCCAGCCGACGTGGCCAGGAGCACCTCGGACACGACAAGGACGGCTACCAGTCGTACTGCACCGTCTGCTGCCAGAAGGCAATGGGTTGCTGCTACTGTGTAGCAATGCCGTACCGCATCTGCCAGCACCCAGGAGACATACGGTGACGGTTACCTGAGCGGGCTCCATGCTTGCCGTGGTATGGCGTCCGCACAGGTAACTCAGGAAAAAAGGCGCGAAACGATTGTTTGCCCTTGTTTTCACGGAGGGACGGAGGGCCTGACGATATGTACCCAAAACCAACCGCGACAATGTTTTAGCCCCATCGGGCATTGGGATCTCAAACCAGAATTCCAATGGGCAGCGGAGACTGCGGGAACTGTGGGATAGCTATCCACAGTGCAACGCTCTGGAAGTCGACTCTAGCCTCGGTACTGTGGAAGCACTCCGCCGAGTTAATGCACTTAGAGCATTTTCTGTGGGGACACATACACTCGAATATATAAAACTGATTTCTAAAAAACCGACGTCTATAAATTCAACCTTATTCCGTAGTGTAGACATACCCTAAGGGTGCTCCTCTGTAGGCCACTCATGAGCAGTATCCCTGCTGGAGGGCTGGGGCTTTGGAGTTGGGTCAGTTACAGATCTCACAACTGTGGAGCTGAAAATGGAATTGGATGGGGAGTCCCCAGTGATTGCAAAATGTTCTGCGAAGGCGTGGACTGACGCCCAAGTCACCGGTCTACAGATCACTGAGATAAGGACATTGTTGAAGAAGGCAACAGAAGAGGAGATTGATCTTGTGGAGCATGTACCAACAGTTTGGAGGTGTCATATTGTGAACTTGGTAACACTGTTTAATGCAGTTTGAGACCCACTTGGAGAGTCTCTGGGCTGATATTGCCGAGCCCTTTGAACTTTCCACAATGGAGAAGAAAAACATAGGGACTTCTTAAAAAGTAGACGGTAGAAGGCTAGGCTCTCCTGACATCTCGAGTGTGTAATATACCCTCTCTGTTGTCTTGGTGAGGCTTGGGTAGAAGATTGGAAAGTGAATCAATTAGTTCATGTGAAACTGGGAGATTACCTTAGGAATGAAGTTTTGATGTAGTCCGAGAGTAACCTGGTCCCGAAAGAATACCGTGTAGGGATAACGTGTCATTAGGGCCACTATTTCCCCTATTCTCGAAGCAGAGGCGATTGCTATCAGGAAGGCTGTTTTCACTGATAGGTATGTACAGTAACTCCTCGCTTAAAGTTGTAGTTATGTTCCTGAAAAATGCAACTTTAAGCAAAACTATGTTAAGCGAACCCAATTTCCCCATAAGAATCAATGTAAATATGTAAATGGGGGGGTTAGGTTCCAGGGAAACATTTTATTTATATATATATATAAAGCCTCACACTCTACAAGGCAGCACAAACGGAGGAAGGGGAGACAACATAGCAGACAGAGACACACACCCTGTGTGTGAGAGAAAGATGTGCATTGCTCCTTTCAGTACACTGACCCCACTCTAAGTACATTGCCTTTTTAAGTTAATCAGCAAGCTGAGATGGCAGCTGCTGCCAGGAAGCTCCCTCTGTCCTGAGCCCTGTCATGTGTCCCCTCTGCTCTATGGAAGATGGGGTAAGCGGGACACCCTGACATTAGCCTCCCTCTTCTGCCCAACCCCTGCACAGCAAAAAGGAGGCTCTGGGGAGCAGCTTCAAGGCAGAGCGCAGGAGCAGCACATAGCAGTGGGGGGAGGGACAGCTGAACTGCCGGCAGTTGATAGCCTGCTGGGCAGCTGCCGCACAGGGAACTTAGTGGAACGGGGAGCTGTTAGGGGGGCTGCCTGTCCACCTGGGTTCCAAGACCCCACCAGCTAGCTGCAATGGGCTGCTCTTCCTGCAAGCAGTGGACAAAGCAGGCGACTGCCAAATGACGTTATAAGGGAGACCTGCACAACTTTAAACGAGCATGTTCCCTAATTAATCAGCAACGTAACAATGAAACAACATTAACCAGGATGACTTTAAGTGAGGAGTTACTTTAAGTGAACAGCTAGCCATGGGTCTGAAGGGAGACCTGGTCAGTCCTTTCAGTACCAGGTTTAGGTCCCGTGAAGGGGTTGGGAGTCAGGGCTCTGAGGAGGCAATCATCCAGAGAGGGGTAAATCATGATCCCTTGGGAGACTTAAGTGGACAGCCACTACTGAGAGAACCTTGGAGAATATTGTCGGGGCAGATGATAGTCTGAAAGGGAGTAACGTGTATTGGTAGTGGTCTTGTCCCATGAGCACGCACGGGGAAAAAGTGGTGGGTGCTGAACACCCACCGGCAACTTCTTATCAGCTCCCCTCTTCCACCGCAGCGCCTCCCGTGCACTGCAATCAGCTGTATCGCGGCATGTGGGAGGCTTTGGGGGAGGAGCGAGGGTGCAGCATGCTCAAGGAAGGGAGCGGAACAGGGTGGGAAGAGGCGGGTGGGGGCGGGCATTTGGGAGAACGGGTGGAGTGGGGGCTGGATCTGGGGCAGAGCCAGGGATCGAGCACCCCATAGCACATTGCAACATTGGTGCCTGTGTCTTGTCCTAGGATGAATCTGATAAATCATCTATGAGAGGGTAGGATTGAGATACGAAAGTAGGAATCCTGAAGGTCAAGAGTCAAAAAAAAGTCTCCCTGTTTCAATGCTGGAATGATCATTGCTAGAGAGTGACCATCATGAATTTGAGCTTTGACAAACTTGTTGAGAGCTCTGACGTCTAGTACGGGTCTCCAACCACCCTTCCTGATGGGTATTAGGAAATAGTGAGAGTAGAACCCTTTGCATCGTAGATGGTGAAGTACTGGTTCTATGGCTCCTAACTGGAGGAGATGATCTACCTCTTGTCGTTGTAAACTCTTGTGAGAAGGATCCCTAAAGAGGCATGGGGAAGGCTGTTGTGGAGGGGTCAGGGAGGTAAAATGAATAGAGTACCCATTGCAAATGATCTCTAAGACCCATTGATCCAAATGTTATGCATTCCCAGGTGCTGCAGAACATTGCTAGCCAGTGGCCAAATGTCTAGTGGCCAAAATGGTCACCTGTAGCAGTTGGGGGGAGTGGTCTATCGAAGCCTCAACCAACACCTCAAAATTGGTGCTTGAAATTGACAGCTGGAATGAGGAAGACTGTGGGCCAGATGGTTTACACCTTGAGAACTTATTTTTCCTTTCTCTGTGGCTCATAGTAGTACTGAGCTGGGTATTGGGAGGTGTGGTTTGCGCTGAGGCTGCGGACTAAATTTCCTCTTTTGTCCTGGCGTGTAGATGTCCAACGAACAAAGAGTTGCCCTAGAATCCTTCAGGGTGTGAAGAGAGGCATCCATCAAAAGGAAAGATCTTCAAAGGTCGACTGTACCTCCTTCGGAAAAGCTGACAGATGTAACCATGATGGACATCACATAACCGTGGAGATGGACCTTATGCTGTGTCAGGGGCAGACTGTAATGTTGTCTTGGCCACTAACTGTCTCTCTTGGATAATGGCTTTAAATTGGTCACAGTGAGACTCAGGCAACTGTTAAATAAAATTGTTGTTCTGAATAGTTTACATAGTCGTAACTTGCCATCAGGGCTTGGTAACTGGCAATTCAAAACTGAAGCATGGCCAAGGAGTATGCTTTCCTCCCAAAAAGGGACTGGAAGCGTTTGGACCTATTGTAGGGAATAGACCTCATCTGGTGTTGCTGGCCACGGGAATTAACTGCATCCACCATGGTGGAGATGGGTGGAGGGTGGGAAAAGAGGAATTCAGTCTCTCTCACTAGGACATAATATTTTTTGTCCACCTACTTGCAGGTAGGTGTCACTGATACTGGGGTCTGCCAAATGGTTTTTGTGGGGTCCAGAACAGTCTCACTAATCAATTTTTGAGGATGAATGGAATAGGTCAGAATCGATGATGGGTGTCCTTGACTTCTTCTAGTGGTATTTGGAGAGTATCTGTCACTCTCTTTGCTAGGTCCTGGAAGAGGTGAAAATCATCAGCCGGAGATGGTGGGGGAGGCATGACAGCCTCATCCGGGGAGGAGAAGGATATGGTCCTTGTCAGGGTTCGTTCCCCACTCTGCACTCTGGGGTACAGATGTGGGGACCTGCATGAAAGACCCTCTAAGCTTATTTTTACCAGCTTAGGTTAAAAACTTTCCCAAGGCAGAAATTCCGCCTTGTCCTTGAACAGTATCCTGCCACCACCAAGTGATTTAGACAAAGAACCAGGAAAAGGACCACTTGGAGTCCTATTCCTCCAAAATATTCCCCAAAGCCCTACACCTCCTTTCCCAGGGAAGGCTTGAGAATAATCACCTCTACCAATTGGTGAGGATAACAGACCCAAACTCTTGGATCTTAAGAACAATGAAAAAATCAATCAGGTTCTTAAAAGAAGAATTTTATTTAAAGAAAAGGTAACAGAATCACCTCTGTAAAATCAGGATGGTAAATACTTTACAAGGTAAACAGATTCAAAACACAGAGGATTCCCCTCTAGGCAAAACTTTAAAGTTACAAAAAAACGGGATAAACCTCCCTCTCGCAAAGGGAAAATTCACAAGTGGAAAACAAAAGGTAATCTAACGCGCCTTGCCTTATTTACTTACTCTTTTTGTAATATCAGAGACTTGTACAGGATGGTTTATAGGAGAAGGAGTTTTTTGACCTGATGCTTCTCTGCTTTCCCCAGAGAACACACCAACAAAATCTTTGCTCCCTCCCCACCCCCGCCGATTTGGAAGTATCTTCTTTCCCCACTGGTCCTTTTGGTCAGCTGCCAAGCAGGTTATTTGAGCTTCTTAATTCCTTACAGGTAAGGAGGAATTCTAGGCTACCCTTAGCTGTTTGGTTATGACAGTCCTCAAGGTCACCTCTTCCTCAACACCGCCCTATGGTTCCTTCCTGATTCCTTCTGGAAGTTATGAAGCTCTGGACGCCGCAGTGGAAGGGGTGCATCTCAAGGATTCTTGGGTGGGGCTTAAAGCCTGAGAAGCATGGTGGTGATAAGCAGTACAAGGGTCTCAGTATGGCCGTAGTGATTGTGGTGGTGCCCATGGTTGGCCATACCATGATGGTGGTGGTGGGCCAGCTGAGGGTACGCTCAGTGGCCCGGTTGATATCGGGCACCATACGGAGCTTGAGATGAGTACTGTGATACCGCCTCCTCTGGTTCGCTATCCAAGTCTGCACTAGAGAGTGGGGGAGCATGATAGGGCAGCAAGGAAAACTCCCATGCCAAATGAAGACTCGGTATGGAAATCCTGGTACCAACAAGAGGAGACTCTGCAATGTCTGATACACGGAGGTCCCTTGAGTGCCAGAATGCTGGCAGTACTGACCAACTCGGTGCCACTGTCAGTACCAGGGAGGACGGAGATCTTGCCCGCACCTATCGTTCTGGTGTGGGATGGGGTGTCGATGATGGTACCGATGGAGAACTGCACACCAGCAGTGCCTTCTTAGTGGAGTGCTTACTCCTGTCCTTGTCCCTCAGTGCTGTTGACTTGGTGCCTGAGCCCATTGAATCCATAGGCTTGCTCACAGTACCTACCGCTGTTGAAATCTGTGAGCAGTGGGTACCGGGCTGGGATTGTCTTGGTGCTGATGGTACCAAGGATACTGAGCATGTCAGAGATTGTTTGCAGCTATCTCAGGGCTCACTGTGGGGACTTCCTGCTCTCTTTTTTGATGATTTATGAGAGGGGTCAACGCCTGGTTTCTTCAATCTACAGTCTTTAGATGTTGAAGATTGTGGGGAAGACTCATGACTGCCAGGTGACTTGTTGCATGGGTCCAGAGAAGGCTGGAGGACCGCCTCCATTAAAATGATCATCTGTCTCAGCTCCCTATCCTTGCGAGACCTGGGCCTGAGTTGCTAGTACAGACCACACTTTCATTGAATGTGACCTTCCCCCAAGGCAGCATATGCTCTGAGAGTGTTTGGAAAGAGGTTATCCCTGTTGCATACAAGAAAGGCACTTCTTGAATTCCTGTGAACTGGGCATACCCTGTTAGGGGAAGGGTCCCCAAAGAAAAAAGATGGGAATTTTTTATTTTTTTTTCAGGCAGAAAAGATAAGATAAAAAGGAAAGAACTACAACTACATACTAGGAGATCAACTAACTACAGAAATGCAGAACAAAAGGAATGGTCGTAATGCACTGTGAATAGCTCAGTCTCCAGCCAGGGACAATTGAGAAGGAACTGAAGGCAGTTAGCCTGTGTGCTGGCTAGCCTCTTGGCGGGGCACGAGGACAGACAGCACGTGGGTGGGCCTACCGGACACTGCTACCAAAGCTCTTCAGCAGGGAGCATGGTACCTACAGTGGAGCACCCATAGGGACACTACTCAAAGAAGAATATTTTTATCCTCACAACACCCTTGTGACATAAGAAAATATTTTTATACTTTTATTTTAGAGATGGGAAATTGAGGAATGGAAACACTAAGTGACTTGCCCAATGTCATACAGAAAGTCTGTGATGCAGCAGGGATTTGAATTTCGTCCTCCCCAATCCCAGCCTAGCACACTAATAACTGGACCATACTTCTCATTCTGCCCTCATCACCATAGCGTCCAAGTACTTTAAAAACATTAATTAATTTATTCTTATAATACTCCTTCTGAGGAAGAAAAGTATTATCCCCATTTTACAGAAGTGGAACCAAGGCACAGAAGAGATAAAGGACTTGCCAAAGTCACACTGGGAATTTGTGGAAGATCCAGGAATTCAAACCTGAACTCTGGAACATTAGCCTAATGTCTTAATCACAAGACCATTCTTCTTCCTTTTCCTGAAATTTTCCCCACATCTTTTAACTATTTCAAGTTATAATCAGAAAACTTTATACTATCTTCACTCAACCATATTCACTGAATTGAGACTATTTGCGGGTTTGCCATCACCCTTCCCTTATATCTTAGGGGAAATTCTGTATGATCCAAGAATCAATTAATATTACTTTTATTTTCAAAGAGCAGCAAATTCGTAACATGAGCACATACTACCAACATCCCCACCTTCCAAGCCAAAATCCTGATAAAATCTCTATTGAAGGAAATATACAGATAATGGTTCTGTTACAGCGTAGCTGGTCCCAGAAAACTAATCTTTGCTTAAGAGCAGCCATTTTACGTCCTCACAATCACCTTCCATTTGTACTACACAAAAGCCAAAAAACAACTCAACATCTTCCTGAATAGACACACTCTGGCCCACGACCAAAGTGTGTGTCTAGGACAGCGGTTTTCAAACTGTGGGTTGGGACTAGTAGACACTCAGCTTAATGAAGTCAGGCACATAACAACAGGTACCAAGTAGGGATGTCAATTAATTGCAGTTAACTCACGCAATTAACTCACAAAAAATTAATCGCAACTAATTGCAGTTTTAATTGCACTGTTAAATAGAATACCAATTGAAATTAATTAAATATTTTGGATGTTTTTCTACCTTTTCATATAGATTGTAGTCTGTGTTGTAATTGAAATCAAAGTGTATATTATTTTTATTATACATATTTTCACTATAAAAATGATAAACCTCATACAAGTACTGTAGTGCAATCTCTTTGTTGTGAAAGTGCAATTTACAAATGTAGATTTTTTTTTGTTATATAACTGCACTCAAAAACAAAACCATGTAAAACTTCAGAGCCTACAAGACCACTCAGTCCTACTTCCTGTGCAGCCAATCACTAAGACAAACGAGTTTGTTTACATTTACAGGAGATAATGCTGTCCTCTGTCTTATTTACAATGTCACCATAAAATGAGAACAGGCAATTTGCATGGCACTTTTGTTGCTGGCATTGCAACGTCTTTACATCTCAGATATGCTAAATATTCATATGCCCCTTCATGCTTCGGCCACCATTCCAGAGGACATGCTTCCATGCTGATGACGCTTGTTAAAAAAATAATGCGTTAATTAAATTTGTGACTGAACTCCTCAGGGGAGAATTGTATGACTTTTGCTCTATTTTACCCACGTTCTGCCATATATTTCATGTTATAGCAGTCTCAGATGATGACCCAGCACATGTTATTCATTTTAAGAACACTTTCACTGCAGATTTAACAAAACGCAAAGAAGGTACCAATGTGAGATTTCTAAAGATTTAAGAATCTGAAGTGCCTTCCAAAATCTGAGAGGGATGAGGTGTGGAGCATGCTTTCAAAAGTCTTAAAAGAACAACACTCCGACGTGGAAACTACAGAACCCGAACCACCAAAAAAGAAAATTAACCTTTTGCTGGTGGCATCTGACGCAGATAATGAAAATGAACATGCATCAGTCCTCACTGCTTTGCATTGTTATCAAGCAGAACCCGTCCTCAGCAAGAAGACATGTGTCTTCTGGAATGGTGGCTGAAGCATGAAGGGACATATGAATCTTTAGCGCATCTGGCACATAAATATGTTGTGACGCCAGCTACAACAGTGCCATGAGAATGCCTGTTCTCACTTTCAGGTGACATTGTAAACAAGAAGCGGGCAACATTATCTCCTGCAAATGTAAACAAACTTGTTTGAGCTATTGGCTGAATCAGAAGTAGGACTGAGTGGACTTGCAGGTTCTAAAATTTTACATTGTTTTATTTTCGAATGCATTATTTTGTACATAATTCTACATTTTTAAGTTCAACTTTCATGATTAAGAGATTACACTATAATACTTGTATTAGGTGAATTGAAAAATACTATTTCTTTTGTTTTTTTACAGGGCAAATACTTGTAATAAAAAATAATTATTAAGTGAGCACTGTACACTTTGTATTCTGTGTTGTAATTAAAATAAATATATTTGAAAATGTAGAAAACATCCAAAAATATTTAAATAAATGGTAGTCTATTATTACTTAATTGCACGATTAATTCTTTTAATTGCTTGACAGCCCTAGTACCAAAAGAATGATTAACCTGGCCTGGCTGCTGGTCCTGTGCAACAGCGTCACCTTGCAGAATCTGCTCCTTAAGGAGCAAAACAGGCCACATCTATCCCTGCTTACAGATTAGTTTAATCCATTGAGCCATCATCTCAGCTCAGTTTCCCTAAGGAACCTTGATATCACCTCCAGGTGGCACTGTAGCTGGCAAGAGCAAGCTTCCAACATTGACAGTGCCTATCTTGTGACAGATCCAACAGTCCAGCCCCTAGTTTTGACATTCCATGCCATTTTTGGGTAAAGCTCAAACACTTATAGAATGATCAGATGTGCTGACCATGACTATAAGTGGCCTGACCTTAAGAGCCTCTCCATGCCAACTGGCAGAGACCCACTATTTTGTAACTCCTATCAGACCTGACAAACTCACTCCACCTAACATATTGCTATCATTTATCTGTAAAGAGTACTGTGTGAAGTATCAAATGAAAGCTGAAAACTGGTGACACATCTGTCATTAATATCATTGCATGATGTATGTACACATGGCGTGTAAAGAGTTGTACGTGTGCCAGAAATATGTTCCTAAAATGTGTTTTGAGGGCAGAGTTGATAAACAAATTTCTCTTAGACAAAGGAATGTTGATTTACCTATTTACATGTGTGTCTAATGTAAATTGAATGTGGTGATGCCAGAGACATTGGGCAGTTCCTTTACATCAGAGGTTAACGTCTGTTATCAGGAGGATAAGTCGTCAGCACACCAGAAGATACATCACAGGTCATCCTGACTCTTGAGACAATGAACTTTGGGAAATGTAAGGAGAAGCAAAAGGGCATTTTGTTTTCATCACTGGGGGAGGAGAGGAGGAAAGAAGTCAGTGTTCTTTACATTCTATGAACGGTGGATCCCCAACTACATAGGGTTGGTGATGTTAAAACTGGCTGTAGGTGAGAAAACTGCCTTGGACAAGGATTGTAAGCTGTTAAGTTTTAGTCACTAGAAAGCGTGATTATATTATGGTTTATTTGTAACCATTTTCTGTTATCTCTGCTTAGAATCACTTTAATCTGTTTTTTACTAATAAAACTTACTCTTGTTTTACTATAAATTCATCTCAGTGCTGTTAAGTGAGGTGTGGATCCTCAGCTAAGCCAACAGGCTGGTATATATTCCTTCTCTTTAGAAACACGGGCATCCAGTGGCTGGATGCTGCACAGAGATGCTTCTGGACAGTTAGGGAACTAAAGTACATCAAGGGTTAACCTGCAGAGAAAAGTTAGGACTGATAGAGTGAGAAGGAGTTTGTTTGGCTGGCTAACAGGCTGGGGTGGCAGAGAGCACCAAAAATGTGTACACAGAGTGTAGTACCAAAAATGTATCTTTTGCTAAAGCAGAAGGGTGACAGTGAGTTACAGTTCCGGATGCCCTAAAAAAAGTGTCAAAATGGAGCCTTTGTAACTCCCCCATGTTGTTGCTGTGGCCAGTTAGAAGATGTAGGCCACATATTAGTAGGCTGCATGCATCAGCAAGGGCTGCCCGGTTCCATCATGGTCTGGCATAATGCCCTCCCATCAACTATTGAATGGTTAAGACATTTAAATTAATGCACCTGACTTGATCATCTATCCAGATGCAATGTTTAAGTTATATATTTTACAGTCATCATCCTAATATCTTATTTTAAGTAGGGACCTATTTTAGACTTGAGCTGATCCTCTAGACCAGAGCTGGAATAGTATCCTGTGGAGAAACAGCACTTGATAGTATCCTGTGGAGAAACATCTCTCTATATTCAAGACTTGGCTATCTAAATAAATGAGGAAAAATGGGCCAATTCTGACAATGGAATTCTGCTATACTGATTTTAGCACTGTTAAGCAAATTTGGCCAATTAAAAACTGATCAAGCTCACCTGGGAAGATATACTTAATTATAGAACATAAATGTGCATGTTGAATGATAGCAATGTTTTAAATCTAAATCTGAAATAGGTTAGATTTAATAGTTTACTATTAGAAGAAAAGGATTAACAACGAAAACAAAAAAGGTGGATTTACATATAACTATCTATAGTCAAGCCCGTCTAAACTTTTAATCCTTGTTTTTAAAACATTATCTAAATTCTCTAGCTGATTATGGAGGGCACAATTCAAAAATCCAAATGCAGATTTTTCATGCAACAGTTTGCTCAGTACTCTCACTGACCAAGAACTCATTCAGTGATTGCTCATTTAAAAAAAAAATTTCATCACTCACTAATATTTAGTGGAACATACAGATAGTCACATTTAAAGCTTACAGAAATAAACCAATTAGTCTAATACACTTACCATCTGCATGAATCTTGAAACTAACAGAGTAAAAAAAATTAAAATAATTTGAACTGCATATTTAAATTACAAAGAAAAATGGATTCCTGAAAGTATTAAATAAGAATTTCTTCTATAAAACAAATACAAACTTACAGTTTCACAAGTAAGACATCTGGTTTCATTAGTTAATGTTCCCTGAAAGATCTCATGAACCCAGGTCGGGTCTGGGGTGCTGTTATTGTTTTCGTTGTCAATACTGCCATTAGGTAGACGGCCATTTTGTTTTTCCTGTTTTCTCTCTTCTTGTAAAATATCAGCAATTGTGTTTAAAAGATAGTTTAAGAACTCATGCGCATCCTGCTGCATGTAGTTGTCAAAGAGCTCTAAAACATGAAGATAAAATAAAATAACCAACTCATTAAAATTTAGAATAAAAAGTCCAATGAATGTAAAACTTTCAAAATATAAGTCAAAAATATGGCATCAGCGGAACTTATTTCATAGACATATGCAATCAATTTTAACCTTAAAAAAAAAACAGTGAAAGCAATCAAATTAAAAAACTTTGGCAGAACAAGGTACTGTATATATATTTGGATAAATAATACAGATAAGAAGGGATTCTAAGATGAATTTTATGATGTAAACATGTATGGAAAAGAGAAAAGTGTACTTATGGAAAAGGTATTAAGTCCAATACAATGCCTTGAAATATAGGAAAATATTGATTAGGATGCTTTCTCAAAATTTCCACCTCCCACCCATATGTACTTGTTACAAACACAAATAAAGTAAAATTACATTAAATGATTGCAGAGCACAATCTAAAGAAGAGGACACCATATAACAGTGGCTCTCAAACTTTTTTACTGTTGACCCTTTTCACATAGCAAGTCTCTGAGTGCGATCCCCCCTTATAAATTAAAAACCATTTTTATACAGTAACTCCTCACTTAACGTTGTAGTTAACTTAACATTATGTTCCTGAAAAATGCAACTTTAAGTGAAACGACGTTAAACAAATCCAATTTTCCCATAAGATTTAATGTAAATGCAGGGGGTTAGGTTCCAAGGAAATTTTGGGGGGCAGACAAAAGGCATTATATATATATTGTACAGTACTGTACTGTACTGTGGTTGGGAAGTGCCCCTGGCTTACCCTATACAGGCACTGCGCTTCCTCACTCCTCCTCCTCCCTCCCAGAAAGTCCTAAGCACTGCCAAACAGCTGTCTGGCGGTGGGGGAAGAGCTGGGAGGGAGCGGGAGGAGGTGGAGAAAAGGAACTTGCTCAATGCTCCCTTGTAAAGTTGCTGCTCTTCCAAAAAATCTTACATGCAGTGTACAGAGCAGGCAGCCAAACAACATTATAAGGGAGCATTGCACAACTTTAAACGAGCACATTTCCTAATTGAGCAGCGACATAACTTTGAAACAACATTAAGCGGGAGGACATTGAGTCAGGAGTCACTGTACATTTAACACCATTATAAATGCTGGAGGCAAAGCAGGGTTTGGGGTGGAGGTTGACAGCTCGCGACCCCCCCAGGTAATAACCTCAGGACCCCCTGAGGGGTCCCGACCCCCAGTTTGAGAACCCCTGCCAAATAATATAGTTCAATACCACCATTTACATTCAAACATGTCCTAAGACGTCAGGCAAAAGTTGACATTGGTCTATGTCAAGAATCATGCATGACTGTAAGTACTTCTATAACATTACCCATAAAACCTATATTCCACAAACTTTACGTCTGGGGATGAGAAAGTGCAGTGGTATATAAGAACAGTCTTTTTATCCCATGTGCTTCGAAACTACTTACAGAGTGAACAGGCTCAAAAGAAAGCCTTAAACAACAGGCTTATGCATAGGTTGGTTCAGTCAAAGCAGACACACAGCTTTGAACAGAGAAACATTTCCTGATTCTACCTTCATCAGAGGAAGAATATGACCACTATGGCCTCAAAGGCCAAATCTACAAAAGTGCAAGGTTTTTGTTTTTAATTACTATCACAAGTGCGACTCCATAAATGCTAGCAATAATGAAAACATTATAATAAACAAGGCCCCTACAGATGTCAGTATTTTTAATGAATATCATCTAACTATTAAAAATATAAAACTATTTTAAAAATGGTGGTAGCCGCAGGTCCCTTGTCTACATATGGCTAAAAGGACTTAGCCCAAGACTCAAAGTGGACAGGAGCAGTGACAGCCAACCACCAAATTTGTTCTCCCTTTTTGAGCAGTAGTTGACTCAAAGGAATTGCACATTCACCTTAATTACCAAATCAAAAATATTCTATGCCTACATAACTAATCATGCAATTCCTCCAATGGGGCTCTATATATTGGTTACATAGCAGAAATTGTGTTTCTACCTAACAAATTACAAGTTGCAACTTGTTCTTAGTCCAAGAATATAGAGCAAATGTTAGCCCATAAGTGAAGGAATGGTACCATAAATAGAAAGACGAACAAAAATGTGTCATCAGTTTAATATGGTGCTACTACAATCAAGTCTACATCTGAGGAGAGTATATTTGAAGATACATGGAAATTTGGCTAGCCTATTTTAGGGAGTCTGAAAAGAAAAAAAACAACAACAACATTTGGAATAGGGAAAAATTGCTAGTTTGATTCTAGATCACTAAGAGGGTCTAAAGTAAAAAGTGTCACAGATCATCTACAAACCAAGCAGCTTCCAGGACAAGACACAACTATACTTTTCAGAGTTGAAAATAAACTAGATCCCAGATCAAACCAGCCCAAATGTCTCTATTTAATTGAATATTTTAAT
Source organism: Lepidochelys kempii (assembly GCF_965140285.1). NCBI lineage: Eukaryota > Metazoa > Chordata > Testudines > Cheloniidae > Lepidochelys > Lepidochelys kempii. The sequence goes on from NC_136380.1 coordinate 45,692,703, forward strand.
GAGGTGGCATAACAAGTATTTCAAGTCCCCTGAAGGTAAAAGGCTTGTCTCAGAGGTTCTTAGCAGTATTGCATCCAGATTCCAGTGTAGTTAATGTCCAGTCAACAGTCTGATATTAAGCACAGTGGATCTAATCCCACAGATGATCTTGCCATTATTTAATGCAAGGATTAGGAGTGATCGAAACAAAAGGAAATAGAACACTTCCACTTGGTTAATGAGAAACTGCAAACTTGAAGCATGTCAGGTTTTAAACTCTTATTACCATATACTGTACAGTATGTATTTTAATGTAATAGAGTCTAGAAATGATATAGAGGTAAGAGATTCTGAGCACAGAAAGAGTCTTGATATGACAGCTGTGAGGATATAAAACTCCTCATGAGTGATTGGTCTTACTTAATGAGAATAGAATCCAGACTGGGTTTTTCTTTGTGTTTATCCTCTTTCCTGTATTGTATATCAATACAAACATAAATCTACTATTCCTAGGAGACATATTTTTATAAAGAATTCTCCATTGTAGCTATCAAGAAAGTTATTCATGGATGTACTTTTTAAAAAAGTTAATTCATCAGAGTAGTTAATACTTCAGTGCACATAATCAGCCACCTGGCAATTCAGCAATTGTCTCCTATAAGTCTATACCAGGGATGGCCAAACTTACTGAATCTCTGAGCTGCATACAACAATCTTCAGAAGTTTGAGAACCGGGACGTGCCTGCCGGGGCTTCAGCAGGCGCTGGGCTGAAGCCCCGAGCCCCAGCAGGCACCTCCCATGGAATATAGAGTCTTTTTTACTTCTAAATCCCCATTTGAATAAATCCCAAAGTCAGCAGTGATTAAAGTTGATGTGTTTGATGAGTGAGATGATGGTGTTTTATGATATGTACATTTAAAATACCATTATAGTTATCACCTTTGATGGCAGTCTCAGCAGAATTGCCAAGAGCTAAATGGCATGGAGATTGAACTATTCTCTCACCTCTAAAAACAGTCACCCTTCTTCAGATTTAAGACTCACTGGTGTGAGAAAGCTTGCACAACACTACTACCTATGCTATAAACTGCTCTATTGATAAACAGATCATCTTCCAAGTCTGAAAAATCTAGCATCTTTCATGAGCAGTAAATTCACTCAAGGCTTGAAATAAATTGTTATGCTATCCTAGAGTAGTTTGTCTTTATTATGCATCTTCATAATATTTGAATACATTTTAATTTTAAACGTTTAATTTGAAAACATTTGGAAATATGATCCAGGATGGATTATACAGGTATGAAAATTTCTACTATATGAAAGTGTTGCCATATTTAACTTGTGTAAACCAAGCACGGAAGTTTTTATTGAAAGACAACCTGTAATTAATTTAAATAAAATGTACAATTTACAAGCATTATTTTATATTTCCTCCAAATCAAGTAGCAGATCTATTAAAGGATTTAATTATATTTTACTACACAGAATTATTTCATGAACCGTCCTAATCAACAAGCATTACAAATACCAAATAGGAAGTGTTAAATATATGAAATTAGGCGTGTCCATGGCACTAGGATAATTACTGGAAGGGTTACTAATTTTTAAAGAAGAGTATATTAATCCTGAATAGAAATGTTAAGTCCTAAGTGTTATATAAACATGAACTGAACTAAATTTAAGCTATAATTTTCCAGTCAAAGCCTTAACATGGAAAGACAGACCTTCAGGGCTCACTTCACACTTTAATTATTTCATTTAATTAGTAATATTCTTACTAATAAGCACTAACATTCTGGAACAACAGAAAGTTTCAGATTATTTGATTTTAACATATGAACTGAGACAAAAGAATGGCCATTCTGGGTCCAACCAAAGGTCCATCTAGCCCAGTATCCTGTCTTCCGACAGTGACCAACACCAGATGCTTCAGAGGGAATGAACAAAACAGGTAATCATCAAGTGATCCATCCTGTCACCCATTCCCAGCTTCTGGCAAAAGAAAAGGAGTACTTGTGGCACCTTAGAGACTAACCAATTTATTTGAGCATGAGCTTTCGTGAGCTACAGCTCACTTCATCGGATGCATACCGTGGAAACTGCAGAAGACATTATATACACACAGAGACCATGAAACAATACCTCCTCCCACCCCACTGTCCTGCTGGTAATAGCTTATCTAAAGTGATCATCAGGTTGGGCCATTTCCAGCACAAATCCAGGTTTTCTCACCCTCCGCCTCCCCTCCCCCCACACAAACTCACTCTCCTGCTGGTAACAGCCCATCCAAAGTGACAACTCTCTTCACAATGTGTATGATAATCAAGGTGGGCCATTTCCTGCACAAATCAAGGTTCTCTCACTCCCTCACCCCCCTCCAAAAACCACACACACAAAAACTCACTCTCCTGCTGGTAATAGCTTATCCAAAGTGACCACTCTCCCTACAATGTGCATGATAATCAAGGTGGGCCATTTCCAGCACAAATCCAGGCTCTCTCACCCCCCCCCCCCCCCGGAAACACACACACACACACAAACACAAACAGGAGAGTGAGTTTGTGTGTGTGTGTTTCCGGGGGGGGGGGGGGTGACAGAGCCTGGATTTGTGCTGGACATGGCCCACCTTGATTACCATGCATTGTAGACATGTAGGGAGAGTGGTCACTTTGGATGAGCTATTACCAGCATGAGAGTGAGTTTGTGTGTGTGTGGTTTCTGGAGGGGGGTGAGAGAACCTGGATTTGTGCAGGAAATGGCCCACCTTGATTATCATACACATTGTGAAGAGAGTGGTCACTTTGGATGGGCTATTACCAGCAGGAGAGTGAGTTTGTGTGTGTGTGGGGGGGGGGGGGGCGGCGGAGGGTGAGAAAACCTGGATTTGTGCTGGAAATGGCCCAACTTGATGATCACTTTAGATAAGCTATTACCAGCAGGACAGTGGGGTGGGAGGAGGTATTGTTTCATGGTCTCTGTGTGTATATAATGTCTTCTGCAGTTTCCACGGTATGCATCCGATGAAGTGAGCTGTAGCTCACGAAAGCTCATGCTCAAATAAATTGGTTAGTCTCTAAGGTGCTCCTTTTCTTTTTGCGAATACAGACTAACACGGCTGTTACTCTGAAACCTGGCAAAAGAAACTGTGCCTCTGCCCAGTTTCGAAGCAGGGCCCTTTTGTGTGTTAGCCAAACATGATAACCACTATACTACAGAAACAAACACAGATGTGAGACAAATAGCAAGAACAAAAGCTTTAAAACAGCGATTTTTGACAAAAATCTACAAATTCCACACTGCCTCCCATATTTGCTAAGCACTGCCTGGGCTCAGTTCTGTATGAGACGGGGGAAGGGGGTGGGGGGGGAAGACATTGCCTCAAGAAGGCCAAAGTATTTCTCAAATGTGGCCACCGGGGCTTTTCTTGTGGCCAGGCTTCTGGGCAGTGATGGGGGAAGGGGCAAAGCAGCGGCCCCTCCTCTGGGGCTGCCAGGAGGGGTTGGGCCCTGACCCTCTCAGGATCCACAACTGCCGGAGGAGCAGACAGAGGTTGTGAGTTCTCCGCCTTCCTGGGGGTGGTGGGGCTCAGGCTTCCAGCTTTAGCCCTGGATTGGTGTGGGCAGGCTCCAAACCCTGATCACAGGGCTTCGGGCTCACCACTCCCCCGGCGCACCCCCTGGCTTGAAGGGTTTCTATCATGTACAGGATTTCAATGGTTCTCAGCACGACCACTATAAAAATTGTTCCAGAGCCCCTGCCCACTGCCTCCCTTCCCACCTCACCATCCAAGGTTTAATTTGTCCCCTGGCTTGACAGGGCTGAGTAAGTCTGCTGTGAAAAGCAATATTTGTATGTTTGTTAATATCACTTTTCACTGCCTCCCAGCTAGCTAACCAGGCTGCTGCTGTGAAAAGTGATATCAACAAGCATACGAATATCTCTTTTCACAGAAGCAGATTTATAAGCTATCAAATCTAAAAAACAAGAACAACCAAAACAGCAAAACAACAACATGCAAAACACCTTATTTGTGTTTCTATTCTGTTTAGGTCCAGTAAAGAATAGACACAACTGTACATTATTTTTAGTATTGAGTCTGCAAAAAACCAAACCTACATAAATTACCGTATATACTCGCTCATTAGCCCATTTGTTTATAAGCCGACCCCCCAAGATGGAGACGTAAAAATAGTAAAAACTGTATGACCCTTTCATAAGCCGACCCTATATTTCAGGGGTTGGCAAACTTTGGCTCCTGGCCCGTCAGGGTAAGCTACTGGCGGGTCGAGACGTTTTGTTTACCTGGAGCATTCACAGGCACAGAGCTCCTCAGCTCCCAGTGGCCGCGGTTTGCCATTCCCAGCCAATGGGAGCTGCAGAAAGTGGTGCCACTTCCCAAAAATATTCGGCTTATGAACGAGTATATACGGTACTGTGATTTGGACATGTATATGTGCATATTTATTTGTTTTTCCTAAAGTTAATTAAGTATTTTAGGGAAAAAATGTCATAGCGGCCACCAGCAAGAGTTGGTGGCCGCACTCTGAGGCCACCAAAAAATGTGTTGTGAGAACTTATTCAGCATGTGTGTCGTCTTTTCTGTCTTTTACAGCATCAAGCGTTCCTGTTGTACTTAGCAAATATATTTTACGTATAAAAAAAATGTCAACCTTTCAATTTCAGTATTAAATCACAATTGATGTAATTAGTATACACAGAATAAAAGAAAAATTAAGAAGGTACCATTTTCTTTCCGTAATCTTGTTATAAACTTCTTCGGAGGTATTACTCCAACTTTTTTCTTCTGTGTAGCTATGCTGTGGAAGAGATCAGCTAAGCATGTAAGAAGGGTCTCTTTTTTTCGGGGTTGACTCTTGTATGCTAGGACTTTTTCTCGAAATGGTCGACAAAAATAAAGTGCCTGAAGAACTGAATTGCAGTAGCATGTGTTCCCAAACTATAAAATAAGAAAAAAAAATATTACCTTGTATTGTATTTCTACAGTGATGCAAGGTTAAAAAAAAACAAAACTAAATATAAACGCACAAGCAAGGGCAAATTTTCTGGAAGGCATTTCTTGTTGATTTTCAGACAGTAAAGAATCTCAGGTGGCAACATAAATAATGGGGAGCACTCCAGATATTTTTAACTGATACTAGATTGTGTTTTCCTGTTTGTAATAACTGGGGTATGTATGTGTTATCAATGCTTTACAGTGCTGTAGAACTGTAAAAGTATTCAGTAAGTGCTCAGTATTTACCTAGTGCCAAAAATGTATACAACACAGTATAAAGAGTAAACTGAAAAAATGAGATTCTCTGCCACATATATCAGTCAAAACACCACTCAGTACAATGAAGAACAGAGTGTAATGTCGTGTTTATAGCTGAAATTCTTCATGGTAAAGGTAGGTGGGTCTTCGAGAAAAATGCATGGTCCTGGGCAAGTCTCCCCATCTGTAAAAAGGGAACATCATATATCTGCCACACATAGATTCTGTGAAATGCAGTCAATATTTGTACAGCATTTTAAAAATGCAAAATGCTATTTTCATCATATAAATTGTAGAATCATAGAAATGTAGGGCTGGGAAGGGTCCTCAAGTTCATCCTCCTGAGCTGAAGCAGGACCATGAATACCTAAGCCCTGGTCTACACTAGGAGTTGAGGTCGAATTTAGCAGCGTTAAATCGATTTAACCCTGCACCCGTCCACATGACGAAGCCCTTTTTTTCGACTTAAAGGGCTCTTAAAATAGATTTCCTTACTCCACCCCCGACAAGGGGATTAGCGCTGAAATCGGCCCTGCCAGGTTGAATTTGGGGTACTGTGTACGCAATTAAACGGTATTGGGGTCCAGGAGCTATCCCAGAGTGCTCCTTTGTGACCGCTCTGGACAGCACTCTCAACTCAGATGTACTGGCCAGGTAGACAGGAAAAGGCCCGCCAACTTTCGAATTTCAATTTCCTGTTTGGCCAGCGTGGCAAGCTCCAGGTGAGTGCAGAGCTCATCAGCAGAGGTGACCATGATGGAGTCCCAGAATCGCAGAAGAGCTCCAGCATGGACCGAACGGGAGGTACGGGATCTGATCGCTGTATGGGGAGAGGAATCCGTGCTATCAGAACTCCGTTCCAGTTTTCGAAATGCCAAAACCTTTGTCAAAATCTCCCAGGGCATGAAGGACAGAGGCCATAACAGGGACCCGAAGCAGTGCCGCGTGAAACTGAAGGAGCTGAGGCAAGCCTACCAGAAAACCAGAGAGGTGAACGGCCGCTCCGGGTCAGAGCCCCAAACATGCCGCTTCTATGACGAGCTGCATGCCATTTTAGGGGGTTCGGCCACCACTACCCCAGCCATGTTCTTTGACTTCTTCAATGGAGATGGAGGCAACAGGGAAGCAGGTTTTGGGGACAAGGAAGAAGATGATGATGAAGAAGTTGTAGACAGCTCACAGCAAGCAAGCGGAGAAACTGGTTATCCCGAAAGCCAGGAACTGTTTATCACCCTGGACCTGGAGCCAGTACCCCCCCGAACCCACCCAAGGCTACCTCCCGGACCCGCCAGGCAGACAAGGGACCTCCGGTGAGTGTACCTTTTAAAATATTATACATGGTTTAAAAGCAAGCATGTTTAATGATTAATTTGCCCCGGCATTTGCGGCTCTCCTGGATGTACTCCCACAGCCTTTGCTAAAGGTTTCTGGGGAGGGCAGCCTTATTCCATCCACCATGGTAGGACACTTTACCACACCAGGAGAGTAGCACGTACTCTGGAATCATTGTAGAACAAAGCATTGCAGTGTATGGTTGTTGGCATTTAAACAACATCCGTTCTTTATCTCTCTGTGTTATCCTCAGGAGAGTGATATCATTCATGGTCACCTGGTTGAAATAGGGTGCTTTTCTTAAGGGGACGTTCCTGCTCGGCTGTTTGCCTGTGGCTGAACAGAAATGTTCCCCGCTCTTAGCCACGGGGAGGGGGGGTGGGGCTAGCCACGTGGTGTGGGGAGGCAAAATGTGACCTTGGAACGAAAGCACATGTGCTATGTATGTAATGTTAACAGCAAGGTTTACCGTGAAAGAGTGTACCCACTGTTCTAGAAAATGTGTCTTTTTAAATACCACTGTCCCTTTTTTTTCTCCACCAGCTGCATGTGTTTCAAGGATCGCAGGATCTTCCCCTTCCCAGAGGTTAGTGAAGATTAGAAGGCAAAAAAAAAGCACTCGTGATGAAATGTTCTCTGAGCTCATGCTGTCCTCCCACACTGACAGAGCACAGACGAATGCGTGGAGGCAGACAACGTCAGAGTGCAGGAAAGCACAAAATGACCGGGAGGAGAAGTGGCGGGCTGAAGAGAGAGCTGAAGCTGAAAGGTGGCAGCAGTGTGATGAGAGGAGGCAGGATTCAATGCTGAGGCTGCTGGAGGATCAAACTAATATGCTCCAGTGTATGGTTGAGCTGCAGGAAAGGCAGCTGGAGCACAGACTGCCGCTACAGCCCCTGTGTAATCAACCGCCCTCCTCCCCAAATTCCATAGCCTCCTCACCCCAATGCCCAAGAACGCAGTGGGGGGGACTCCGGCCACCCATCACTCCACCCCAGAGGATTGCCCAAGCAACAGAAGGCTGGCATTCAATAAGTTTTAAACTTTTAAAGTGCTGTGTGGCCTTGTCCTTCCCTCCTCCACCACCCTTCCTGGCGCTCCTCTCCTCCACCACCCCTCCTGGGCTACCTTGGTAGTTATCCCCCTATTTGTGTGATGAATTAATAAAGAATGCATATATGTGAAGCAACAATGACTTTATTGCCTCTGCAAGCAGTGATCAAAGGGACGAGGGGAGGGTGGTTAGCTTACAGGGAAGTAGAGTGAACCAAGGGGCGGGGGGTTTCATCAAGGAGAAACAAACAGAACTTTCACACTGTAGCATGGCCAGTCATGAAACTGGTTTTCAAAGCTTCTCGGATACGCACCACGCCCTCCTGTGCTCTTCTAACCGCCCTGGTGTCTGGCTGCATGTGATCAGCGGCCAGGCGATTTGCCTCAATCTCCCACCCCACCATAAACGTCTCCCCCTTACTCTCACAGATATTGTGGTGCACACAGCAAGCAGTAATAACAGTGGGAATATTGGTTTCGCTGAGGTCTAAGCGAGTCAGTAAACTGCGCCAGCGCGCCTTTAAACGTCCAAATGCGCATTCTACCACCATTCTGCACTTGCTCAGCCTGTAGTTGAACAGCTCCTGACTACTGTCCAGGCTGCCTGTGTACGGCTTCATGAGCCATGGCATTAAGGGGTAGGCTGGGTCCCCAAGGATACATATAGGCATTTCAACATCCCCAACGGTTATTTTCTGGTCTGGGAATAAAGTCCCTTCCTGCAGCTTTTGAAACAGACCAGAGTTCCTGAAGATGCGAGCGTCATGTACCTTTCCCGGCCATCCCACGTTGATGTTGGTGAAACGTCCCTTGTGATCCACCAGAGCTTGCAGCACTATTGAAAAGTACCCCTTGCGGTTTATGTACTTGGCAGCTTGGTGCTCCGGTGCCAAGATAGGGATATGGGTTCCGTCTATGGCCCCATCACAGTTAGGGAATCCCATTGCAGCAAAGCCATCCACTATGACCTGCACATTTCCCAGAGTCACTACCCTAGATATCGGCAGATCTTTGATTGCGTGGGCTACTTGCATCACAGCAGCCCCAACAGTAGATTTGCCCATTCCAAATTGATTCCCGACTGACCGGTAGCTGTCTGGCGTTGCAAGCTTCCACAGGGCTATTGCCACTCGCTTCTCAACTGTGAGGGCTGCTCTCATCTTGGTATTCATGTGCTTCAGGGCAGGGGAAAACAAGTCACAAAGTTCCATGGGAGTATCCTTACGCATACGAAAGTTTCGCAGCCACTGGGAATCGTCCCAGACCTGCAACACTGTGCGATTCCACCAGCCTGTGCTTGCTTCCCGGGTCCAGAATCGGCGTTCCACCGCATGAACCTGCCCCATTAGCACCATGATGCCTGCATTGCCAGGGCCCGTGCTTTGAGAGAAGTCTGTGTCCATGTTGTCATCACTCTCGTCACCGCGCTGCCATCGCCTACTCGTCCGGTTTCGCTTTGCCAGGTTCTGGTGCTGCATATACAGCTGGATAACGTGCGTGGTGTTTAATGTGTTCCTAATTGCCAAAGTGATCTGAGCGGGCTCCATGCTTGCTGTGGTATGGCGTCTGCACAGAAAAAAGGCACGGAACGATTGTCTGCCGTTGCTCTGATGGAGGGAGGGGCGACTGACGACATGGCTTACAGGGAATTAAAATCAACAAAGGGGGTGGCTTTACACCAAGGAGAAACAAAAACAGGGGTCACACAGAATGGTCCCCTCAAGGACTGAACTCAAAACCCTGGGTTTAGCAGGCCAATGCTCAACCCACTAAGCTATCCCTCCCTCTGGTATTTCAAGCAGGACTTCACGGAGGGAGGCAGGGAGGGGGGAGCAAATGAATACAAAACAAATCTGGTCTATTTCTTGTTTTGATCCACTCCATCTATCTTTTACATCTTTGGCTGGCAGCAGACGGTGCAGAAGGACTGCAAGCCATCCACATCTCCCGGCTGCTCGGCAGAAGATGGTGCAATAGGACTGCTAGCCATCCACATCTCCTGCCTTCTCACCATAAGATGGTACAATAGGACTGCCTGTTGGACTGAAGAGAATGACCTGGTCGAGTCACTCCTAATTTAGTCCCTGCACCCGTATCTGCCCAGGCGCTCCTGACGGACCTTACCGAGGCGGCCAGGAGCACCTCGGACATGAGGAGGATGGTTTTCAGGCCTATTGCACAGTCTGCTGCCACAAGGCAATGGGTTGCTGCTGCTGTGTAGCAATGCAGTACCGCGTCTGCCAGCACCCAGGAGACATACGGTGACAGTGAGCTGAGCGGGCTCCATGCTTGCCGTGGTATGGCGTCTGCACAGGTAACTCAGGAAAAAAGGCGTGAAACCATTGTCTGTCGTTGCTTTCACAGAGAGAGGGAGGGAGGGAGGGCCTGATGACATGTACCCAGAACCACCCGCAACAATGTTTTTTGCCCCATCAGGCATTGGGATCTCAACCCAGAATTCCAATCGGCAGCGGAGACTGCGGGAACTGTTGGATAGCTACCCACAGTGCAACACTCTGGAAGTCGACGCTAGCCTCAGTACTGTGGAAGCACTCCACCAAGTTAATGCACTTAATGCACTTAGAGCATTTTGTGTGGGGACAAACACAATCGACTATGTAAAAGCTATTTCTAAAAAACCGATGTCTATAAATTCGACCTAATTTCGTAGTGTAGACATACCCTAAGACTACCCCTGATAGGCATTGTCTAACATGCTCTTAAAAACCTCTAATGAGAAGGATTCCACAAACTGTCTGGGCAACCTATTCCAGTAGTTAACTATCCTTATCGTTAGAAAGGCTTTTCTAATATCTAACCTAAACCTCCTTTGCTGCACATTAAGCCAGAAACTTCTTGTCCTACCTTCTGTGGACATAGAGAAAAATTGATCATCGTCATTATAACAGCCCTTACCATAACTGAAGACTTATCAGCAACCCCCACCTACCTCCTTTTTTCCTAAAGGATAAATATACTCTATTTTTTTAATCTTTTCTCATAGGTCATGCTTTCTAAACCTTTTATCATTTTTGTTGCTCTCCTCTGGACTCTTTTCAGTTAGTTCACCTCTTTCCTAAAGTGTGGTACCCAAAACTGGATACACTATTCCAGCTGTCTTACCAGTGCCAAGTACAGCACAACAATTACCTCCCATGTCTTACATACAATACTCCTGCTAATAGATCACAGAATATTAGCCTTTTTTTTTTTTTTGCAATGGCATCATACTGATGACTCTCATTCTATTTGTGATCCACTATAACCCCTAGACCCTTTTCTGCAGTGCTACTGCCTAGCCAGCTATTCCCCATTTTGTATTTGTGCATTTGAATACTTTGCACGTTTTTATTGAATTTCATCTTGTTTATTTCAGACAAATTCTTCAATTTATCAAGGTTCTTTGGAATTCTAATCCTGTTCTCTGAAGTGCTTGTGATCCCTCTCAGCTTCATGTCATCTACAAATTTTATAAACATATTCTCCACTCCATTATCAAAGTAATTCATGAAAATGTTATGTATTAGTGCACGTTAGTAGCTGGTTTCAAACTATAGGGATGTACTATATCATAAAGCCACTAATACAAACAGTTATCTAGGGACAAGTTGAGACCATGTTCTCAACCGAGAATGGTCTAAAAGTTCCTTAGTCATTGCTTTGGGAGTATGGGGAAAGTGACTGCCTTTGGCAGCTCTCCTTTGGGACTGCATGATCAACAAAACCACCATATACAATGCAGTCAAAAAATTGGAGACCAAAGACAGACATCTGGTTTCCAGATTTTCAGTTGATTTCAAGTACAATTATTCATAGAATACATATCTATTGCTAAATGCTTTAAAGAGTCACAGCTCCTACAATTTAGAATATAGGTAATCAGGATGAACACAGCCCATTTAAAAAAACGAAAACAAAACCAAACCCAGTTTCCACCCCCAAGATTATTCTCCAGGAAAGGCTGCTTGCAATAGCTCAAAGTTTTTAATATTACATGAAATATACTGATCACATTATAATCAAGAATATCCAAGACAACTGAATTTTTGTTTAAATATAAAATTAACATTTTTAATTAAAACAGTGAATTTCAAATATGCCTTTCAAAATTTCCTACAGAAATCAGGGCAACAAAGTTGTAGATAAAAGGTTTCACAATTTTCAGATCGAAAAAGCATACAGACTGGTGACATATTAATTGGGAGAGTAAAACATGTAGAAGGACAGAGAACCAAAATGCAGAGTGACATTAAAGCTCTGGGCCAAACTGAAAGAGATGAAATTCAATATAAATTAATGTAAAATTATACATTTATGGAAGGAAATAAAAGCAGACTGACTCTCAGCTTTTCAGAGTCTCTCTCTCCAATCCATTTTGAGAGACAAGGAGACAACTGTAAGTAGCAAGCTAAATGTTAATTATTCATATTATTATTTGTATTATCATAGCACCTAGGAATGCCAGTTATGAACTAGGACCTCACTATGCAGCTGTGCTATTTACAAAGACCACCACATTTGGGGAACCACACGTACAGGTAGAGAAGACAGACAATAAGACCATACCTATGCTACTGGCTATACGTTTGACCTCCCATTTTTGGGAGATGCTAAGAAACTATAAGCAGGATAACAAAGTGATATATGGATTAGATTGCCCACTTGGTAAAGCAACTCCCATCTTTTCATGTACTGTGTATCTATATCGGCCTATTGTATTTTCCACTCCATGCATCTGATGAAGTGGGTTTTAGCCCACGAAAGCTTATGCCCAAATAAATTTGTTAGTCTCTAAGGTGCCACAAGTACTCCTCGTTGTTTTTGCTAATAAAGACTAACTCAGCTACCACTCTGAAACAGAGCACACTAAGTTTATCTAGTCTGAAAAAGATCACCATATGCGAGTAATACCTTCAAAGTAACAGTTTAAATGAAGGTATGGAACTGTTTCATCTAAGGCCAGATATACACTAAAGAGTTAAGTCATACAGCTACATCCCTCAGGGGTATGAAAAATCCACACCCCTGAGCAACTCAGTTAAGATGACCCAAGTAGACAGTGCTAGGTTGATACAATAATTCTTCCGTTGCCCTAGCTACTGCCTTTCAGCGAGGTGGATTACTTATGTCAAAGGGAGAACCCCTCCTATCAGCATAGGTAACATCTACACTGAAGCGCTACAGCGGTGCAACTCGGCAGCTGTGCCACTGTAGAGTTCCAAAAGTAGACAAGCCCTCAGATGATATCAGGAATCTAAAACTAAGAAAAAGTTTAGCCAAGGTATTATGAAAAACTTTACTGGACAAAGACTATCAAGATTTCCTCAGACAGAACCATGAAAATTATTTACAGTTTTATTGTTCATCACAGAGTTCTGAATATCAGCAATGAAACTAACTAGTCTTAGGCCAGGTCTACACTTAAAAATTTGATCATTCTAGCTACATTGCTCAGGGCTGTGAAAAGTTTCACGCCTTGTGCAATATAGTTAGGTTGACCTAACCGCCTGTGCAGATCAATGGAAGAATTCTTCCATTGACCTCTCTACTACCTCCAGGAGACGTGAATTAACTACATTGATGGAAAACTCCCTTCTGTCGATGTAGGAAGTAGCTATGCTACAGCTCCATAATTGTGTCACGGTAGCAACTGTAGTGTAGTCATACCATTAGTCTCAACTTGCTCGTATTTGGCAAACCTATGAGTAGCAGCGGAGGCACTAAGGCTATGTCTACACTACAGCTTATGTCGGCATAACTTACGTTGCACAGGGGTGTGAATAAACCACCCCCCTCCTGAGCAACGTAAGTTACACTGACAAAAGTGCAAGTGTGGACAGGACTATGTTGGCGGGAAAGTTTCTCCCACCGACATAGCTTCTGTTGCTCACAGAGGTGGTTTTATTATGCCACAGGAGAGCTCTCCTGTTGGCATAGAGCCAGCTTTTTTGTTCTGTGGTGGGACATAGCCTGGGGTCGCTGTGGGATACTTTCCCCCTGAATTGGTCAAAACATCTGCTGTCTGCCTTCCCTCCAATTCTGCTCCTGCCCAAGGTCTTGTCCAAGATCAAACAAGATGGTGCTCACATCATACTAAAAGCCCCAGCATGGTCTCACCAACACTGGTTTTTGTCTCTACTAATCCTATCAGTCCGAATCCCTATGATGCTCCTGAGAAATGCGGATGTGGTCTCCCAGGACAACAGCTGCTCCTCCATCTGACAGCATGGATGCTACGTGGCTAACTTCCTTGGAAAGTCTTTGCTTTAAAGAAGAATGCCATACAAGCCAAATGGATGGGCCCAGACTTCTTTGATATTTATATGGAGAGTGAGGTCCTATGATGACCAAAGCCTCTGAGTCTGATGGGGGACTAAATGAGCCACAAACACTCGTGGGTTGTTACGAGACAATGTCAGGAGAGGAAAAGGCCCATGTACACTACAGCACAAAAGAACTGTGGCCGGTTTAATCAGAAATGCTCAAGAGAGAAAGGAAAGAGTTGTTTGGAAAAACCTGATTGAGACAGGACCCACTGAAGTCAGGCCTGCCTAGGTTACCATCAGAGGCAGTATGCCTCCAGTATGCACGTAGACTGTCATTTTAAAATCTTTTTTCTCTAGATCCTTTGCTCCCATTGCAAAATAAACAATATTTTTGTTTTAAGAGGACTGTTTTATCACCAGATACCACTGGTCACAGACTCCTGAAATGAAGAACCACAGGTTTCCAAATTCAGTCAGACCTGCTGGGTAAGATTAGTTGGTACATACAGAATCATAGAAAAGAACATCTGAAAGGGACCTCAAAAGGTCATCTAGTTCATCCCCCACATGCTAAAGCAGGACCAAGTACAACTCGACCATCCTTAGACATTATACTATACAGCCCAGGTCTCGGAAGAACTGCAGAATTCCACCCCAAAATAGGTAAAGGTAGAAAAGCCATTAGTCAAAAGCCACTTGATGGACTGCATTCAGAGAGACAAGAAAGGGGACAGAGGTGCAGCTGGCCCTGTAATCATGACATATTAACCAAAACTTCTGGACACAAGTTAAGGTTATTGAGTGTTGCATGTATGAAAAATAACTGGGTCATCACAACAGAATCAATTCTGAGCTATTGGTAAACAAGCAATGACATAAACCCTCTCTGTGCAGAGAAGCAGAATAAAGACTATGAAACAGTTCTATTTGTCAATACAATGGTACCCCGAGATAAAGATGAGAATATTTTTTAAAACTTTGAAGGAAAGAAGTTTACAAATGTAAGATTGTGTTGTCAGTTCTACAAGCTAGCACCAATACTTCACTATAATTGTGTTTCATTATTTCCCAACTAAACTAATACCAAACTGAAAGGAAACTGTTTCATCCTTCTACATGAAATAGGAAAAATGGTGATTTAAACTTATGCATGGTCTGAACACAACTAGATTACATTTAATCAACAGGCATTCTTGTTGGCCTATGAATAGGGCCCTACTAAACTCATGGCCGTAAAAAAACACGTCACAGGCCATGAAATCAGACCTCCTTCATGAAATGTAGCTATTGGAGGAAAGAGGAAGGGGCAGGGAGAGGGGTGTGCCAGCCAGGGGCTCCTACCATTCAGTGGGCTCCAACTGCTAGTCCACCAGGCTGGAGAAGAACAGGACTTCCTCTTCCCCTGCACAGCCCCTCATGAGGGGGAGATCAGACCCACCTCCAGGTACCTCTCATGGCTGCAGAAAGCTCCATGCCTGCGCTGCCCTCAGAGCTGGGCTCTAAAGGTAGCAGCCACAGCGCTTCCTGCAGCTGGGGAAGGTTCCTGGGGGTGGAGGCTTCTTCCCCTGCACAGCCACTCTCGGTGGGGGGGGGGGAGGGGGGGGAAGAGATCAGACCCACCTCCAGGTACTTTCTCCAGTTGCAGGAAGCGCCGCAGCTGAACAAGCCCAGCTCTGAAGGCAGTGCAGCTGTGGAGCTTCCTGCCCTCAGGGGAAGTACCCAGAGGTGGGTATGATTTCCCTCCCAAGCAGCCATGCAGGGGAAGAGGAAGTCCTGGTCCCCCCCAGCCTGGCCCAGACTAGCAGCTAAGAACCCCCAGCTGCGGTACGCCCAGCAGCACAGGGGAGATCAGACCCATCTCCACCTCCAGGAAACTTCCCCAGCCACAGGAAGCTCCACAGCTGCTGCCTTCAGAGCCTACCTCTGACGGCAGCACAGAAGTGAGGGTGGCAATCCCCCAACAACAGCTTTGCAACCCCTATGACCCTCTTTTGGGTCAGGACAATACCGTGAAATTTCAGATGTAAACATGTGAAAATGTGAAGTTGAACAATTTTAAAACCCTGAGGCTGTGAAATTGAACAAAAAGGACCATGAATTTGGTAAGGCCCTACTGTCAGACTCACTTTCTTAAAGTGTAGCATATCTATGGAACATATCCTAACAAGAGGCAGAAGATTACACTACAGTAGCAATTCCTGTTAACAGCAATTAAAAATAAACTTATTTCTTTAAGAAACAAAGCATTGTGGCCTATGTTTATTCATCTGTTTTTTACTACTGTATATTCTGAAACCCACAACGATTTTAAAATATCTCTAACCTGTTCAGTTGCAACTAGAGAACTAAAAATACCCGCTATGTTTTCAGATCTGTGTGATTTAAATGCTCTCCCCCAAATCTCTCTCACCTACCCCGCTGTCAGACCAACAGTTTTAAAACTGCAGCAACGCTTAGTCTCACACAGAATGTTTCCAAGATGGTAGCAATTCCATTTGGAATGATCAGAAGCATTTCAATGTATTATTTTTCCCCCTTTGCTTTTTTGGAGGGCATATTTAAACATAATCGATTGTGCTTTCATTTAAATATGCTTCTTTTCCAATCTGAGATTCTGCCACCAGCTTAGAACAGCTGTGCGGTGGATTCCTGCAGCTCATGCAGAAACGAGCAGCACTTGTCGCTCTGGTCCATCCAAAGTGAAGGTGCTATATTATATTACTGTTTGTCTTTACAATACCCTCATCACCAAGAAACAAAATTTAAAAACTCTTATATCACTTCAGGCAGTGCTACAGAAGTTCTTCTAATGAGATGCAGTTTTCACAATTTGCCAACTGTCAGTTATGTAATTAAATTTTATTATTGAATAGAATATGCTGAAATTTTCCAGTCTGGCTCTCTTTTTTGGGCTGAACATATTTTGAAAGTTTCAACAAAAACTGCAACCTCTATTCTGGCATTTCCACACTTCTGAGTGTTTTAACACTGCAACCATGTGTTAAGGTTTTTTGTATAAAATTATTTATATAGACTGTGATAACCACCACAACATGCTATGTACTTTTCTGCTTTAGAGTATAGTAATCTGAAGAAGTAAAAGTTTACAGAGGAGTAAAACGCAAGAAACATGAGAAATAGTTCTATATTTATTCTAACATATATATATATACTGTACCTTTATGAGAGTCTTAACTTTTAACATTAAGTTTACAGCAAGTCAGATTTCAATAATTTCTTTCCAATGGCATTATATTAGTGTTGTACACAATTTGCTCCACCCCAGTTCTATCACTTAGTATTTCAAAGCAATTAAATTATTAATTGAAACTTACGTTAACTAAACCAAAATAGTGCTCATTGACTGGAAACTGTTCCGGACCAATCTCTTTCTCTAAAGCTGAGGCATTGGCGCCCTGGAAAATAAAACAATGCAATCTTAATATTCATAGGTTCTATGGTTCTATCTATTTATAGTTCTATCTACGTCCACAGTGTAGACATGTAGTGTAACTAAAGAAGGAAAAATTAATTAAATGGCAGTTTCTACCAGGATACAAGGCCAGCTCTGCAATGGTCAATGTGAATAACTGCACACACAAATGGCCAGTTACACATCTAACTGGCAGTGTATGCACAAATGAGGCATGCAAATACATACCCACCGTTCTCAAAATCTGTCCCAAATGTCCAATATGAACAACAGTCACTTGTTAAAAAGAAAAACAGGTGCTCAATTGCTTTTGAAGTAGCATGTATTAATGTGGAGGACTATATGCTTGGAATTAGCTGCCTATATTCCACAGTGCACATTTATTCTACCAAAATTAAGTAATTGTTTAAGGCAATTTTAAACCAAACAAATTGAAAATACCAGAAAAGCATGTCTGACTGAGTTTGAACTTTCTGAGCCATCAAAATAAAACAAAAACAAACAAACAAACAACAGGTTTGGTCAGGATTTGGTACTTATTCCTAGGCACTCCATAACATGGGGCTGATCCAGCCAAAACAAGCATGCACAGCTTTCAGGACATAAATGCTCTGGATTTCCTAGACTCTGTAACAACAGTTACACCCTAGTCAGATGAAGAAAGGCAAAGATATGCAAAAAATTAATCTGACTGTAAATCTGCAGAACAATGGATTAGGCGTCTGTCCTGCCTCCTTCCCAGGGGGTGTTTTTATGACCCAGCCCAGTCATTATACATGGCAATTAAAATCTTGGCAATGATTAGAGAAAGAACTAACTGAGTATGCTTAGCTAGTCCTAATTAGTCAGCAATACAGAAAAAAGTAGCCATTTTAATTGTTGGTGTTTTTCCGGATGACACCTCCAGAATGGAACTTATTTTTTTTTCATACAGCTCTTAAAGAAGGCAGAACATCTACCAAGTGTTCCTCAGACTAAACCCCATTCATATTTTTAAAACTTCCAAAATATTGCCTCACCTAACCTCTCTTGCACCAAGACAGACAGGATTATGTTAAATCATTTTACAATCCCCTAAAAGATGTTTTTATTTCTGTGTATGTTCTGGTTACTTCACTTTTAGTATGATATTTACTGACCTGCAAAAGTTACAAGTATTTTTGCATAACTATAAATAAAGCACACCAAAACAATAAGACATTAGTTCTTTTCTGAGCAACATTTGCACGCGCATCTAGCATTGCAAAGCAATGGACCTCAGGCCACATGATTTGTAACAATTTCAGAAATAATGATCTCCAGGAATGAAATGCCTGGAATGTACTATTATACCAGGATTACATTTTACAGAAGTTAGGGAATTGAGATCATCTACAAGGAGCAGAGAGGCTTGTTTGTTTTATTAATATTAATATTAACATTAGAATTCTGCAATCTTCAAGTTGGTTTTCTATACAGTTATATCATCTTGGCCTAATGACAGCCATTTCAGCACTAACATGTAGGAGACGTTACGGTATAATATGAAGCAGTAAAGGCTGGAACTGCTGCAAACTTCGTAAAATAAGGACAGAATATAATGATGTTGCTTATTTTGATGTTTTGGTGATGTTTTTATCTGGCACACTTTTCTATTGGACTGTCACCCTACTGCTTCCCTCACCTCCAGTACACCACTTCCCCAGTCAACAAAGGAAGTTAGGTTTGTTTAGCACAATTTGTTCTTAAAGCCATTTTGGCTATTACTTATCACCTTATCCTCTAAGTCAGTGGTTCTCAAACTTTTGTACTGGTGACCCCTTTCACATAGCAAGCCTCTGAGTGCAACCCCCTTACAAATTAAAAACACTTTTTTATGTATTTAACGCCATTATAAATACTGGATGCAAAGCACGGTTTGGGGTGGAGGCTGACAGCTCATGGCCCCCCATGTAATAACCTCGCGAGCCCCAAGAAGTCCCGACTGCCAGTTTGAGAACCTGTGCTCTAGGTGCTTGCAATTTAATAATTTGTTTCAGTATCTTTCTGGGTAATGAAGTTATGACGATTGTGCTTTAATGGCCTGAGTCTTCCTTTTTTCCTGCTTTAAAGATTCTTGCAGAGCTCTGCTATACTTAGGGTGACCAGATGTCCTGATTTTATAGGGACAGTCCCGATTTTTGGGTCTTTTTCTTATATAGGCTCCTATTACCCCCCCACCCCATCCCGATTTTTCGCATTTGCTGTCTGGTCACCCTAGCTATACTTACGGTTAAGACCAGCTTCCTGTTTAAAGCCTGACTGTTCCAAGTGCTCTAAAATCCTTACAGTTACTCAGATTACCTTGAAATCTGTGCACCTCATGTGGGTTCAGTGTAGGGTCAGTGATCCAAATTTGGGGCCACTTGGATAAACTCTCTTTTTGGGAGAGCTGTTTCTTAAAGTTGACCTATTCTGGCACACAGAGATCAAACCAGTACTCAGATCATCACATCAGGATCTCTGAAGCCCAAGGGTTACCCCAACAGAGTGTATGGCACCCACCAGCCCTTCAGGGGAAATCTAATTGGAATGTGATCTAAAAAAAGAAAGAGTTTGCTTCTCCAGATGGGCCCACTCCAAGCAGTTCTACTGCTCGCACATCAAATGGATTACACTGTGCACAGGTAGAGAGAGCAGCTAACAATCTGAAAAACTCTCTCTACATCACAGAACCTGTGTGGCTCTGATGGTATGTTACAGTCATCAAATCTGACCACCACCACAGGCACTGAGAGTATGAATCCAAAATAGGACAGAAATCTGAAACTGAAAGAAGGGATAACGTTACTGTGATCTGGCTCTGTAAAAGGTTTTTTTTCATTCTGGGGAAATGTAATCAAAGTACAACAAAAATTTCAGAAGGCACTGAAACTACTTTTTGAAAAGAAAAACTACACAAGCAAATGCTTGCTCAGAGGGCAGGATGACTAGGGTGAAAGTAGGTGGGAATAAGGGGAGAGGACCTGGGGGATGGAGGCTAGTGGGGGAGGAGGGGTGCACTGGGAAGGGAATATGGGGGTGAGTGACAGGGGGACTGGGAAAGAATACGAATAGGAGTGCCTGTCAGCTCTACATTCCCCATCTGAGTGTGCTACAATACAGGAGCCCCCAGCCCACCTACAGGGATGTAATCTCCCCCTTCTCCAAGTGATCTGGAAAGGCTTGCCTTTCTGGGGAGGGTCTGAGCCCCTCTCCCAACCCCTTCATATGAGCTGGGATTTGGGGGCCCCTGCCCTCCAAATGTATCTGAGCCTCACTCCCTGCCCTGCTGGGTGAAGGACAGAAACTCAGGGGTTCGATTTTCCCCCACCCCCTTCCTGCCACCACTCATGTAAGCTGGGATGTTGGGATGTCTTGTCCCTCTAATGGCTTCAGGACCCATCTCACTACCCCCTCACATATAAGTCAGGATCTGGGAAAGCCCTGCTCCTCTGGTGGGGAGCTTAGAACAGGCATGCTCAGAGCATGCACCAAGAACACATTGCTGACGCTGGGGTGAGGGGTTGAGAACAGACATGCTTGACGCATATCACAGCCTCTCCAGTATTGGACAGAGAGGATGGGAACACTCATAGGTATAAATGGAGCAGTTCATATGTTTAGAGCTATTACTACAGGCTACACTCATCTCACTGAGATGTTCTCACCTCTCCGAGCCTCTCTCACCTGCCTTGTTAGTAACTACACATTGCAAACATTTCAAAGCATGACCATTATCCCCATTCCACTATAACAAAATATACAGGACACAGGAGAAGCACTCAGAAATCATATAGCAATTGTGTAGCTTAGTGGAAATACCACTAGACTGGCCTGGATGATCTTGGGCAAGCCACATCACCTCTCTGTGCCTCAGTTTCCCATATGTAAAATGGAGATAAGAAGAACATAAGAACGGCCATACTAGGTCAGACCAAAGGTCCATCTAGCCCTGTATCCTGTCTTCCGACAATCGCCAATGCCATGTGCCCCAGAGGGAATGAACAGAACAGGTAATCATCAAGTGATCCATTCCCTGTCACTCATTCCCAACTTCTGGCAAACAGAGGCTAGGGACACCATCCCTGCCCATCCTGGCTAATAGCCATTGATAGACCTATCCTCCATTAACTTATCTAGCTCTTTTTTGAACCCTGTTATACTCTTGGCCTTCACAACATCCTCTGACAAAGACTTCCACAGACTGGAAGTTGTGTGAAGAAATACTTCCTTTTATTTGTTTTAAACTTGCTGATTATTAATTTCATTTGGTGACCCCTAGTTCTTGTGTTATGAGAAGGAGTAAATAACACTTCCTTATTCGCTTTCTCCACACCAGTCATGATTTTATAGACCTCTATCATATCCCCCCTTAGTCGGCTCTCTTCCAAGTTGAAAAGTCCTAGTCTTATTATTCTCTCCTCATAAGGAAGGCCTTCCATACCCCTAATCATTTTTGTTGCCCTTTTCTGAACCTTTTCCAATTCCAATATTTTTTGAGATGGGGCGATCACATCTGCACGCAGTATTCAAGATGTGGGTGTACCATGGATTTATATAGAGGCAATATGACACTTTCTGTCTTACTATCTATCCCTTTCTTAATGATGCCCAACATTCTGTTGGCTTTTTTGACTGCTGCTGCACATTGAGTGGATGATTTCAGGGAACTATCCACAATGACTCCAAGATCTTTTTCTTGAGTGGTAACAGCTAATTTAGACCCCATCATTTTATATGTATAGCTGGAATTGTGTTTTCTAATGTGTATTACTTTACATTTATCAACATTGAATTTCATCTGCCATTTTGTTGCCCAGTCACCTAGTTTTGAGAGATACTTTTGTATCTCTTCGCAGTCAGCCTGGGACTTAACTATTTGAGTAGTTTTGTATCATCTGCAAATTTTGCCACCTCACTGCTTACCCCTTTTCCATATCATTTATGGATAGGTTGAATTCAGACCCCTGGGGAACACCACTATTTACCGCTCTCCATTCTGAAAACTGACTATTTATTCCTACCCTTTGTTTCCGATCTTTTAACAAGTTACCAATCCATGAGAGGACCTTCCCTCTTATCTGATGACAGCTTACTTTGCCTTGGTGAGGGACCCTGTCAAAGCCTTTTGGAAAATCTAAGTACACTGTATCTACTGGATCCCCCTCGTCCACATGCTTGTTGAGCACATCAAAGAATTCTAGCAGATTGGTGAGGCATGATTTCCCTTTACAAAAACCATGTTGACTCTTCCCTAACAAATTGGGTTAATCGATGTGTATGACAGTGTTGTTCTTTACTATAGTTTCAACCAGTTTGCCGGGTACTGAAGTCAGGCTTACCGGCCTGTAATTGCCGGGATCATCTCTGGAGCCCTTTTTAAAAATTGGCATCACATTAGCTATCCTCCCGTCATTTGGTACAGAAGCTGATTTAAATGATAGGTTACAGTTAGTAGTTCTGCAATTTCACGTAAGTTCCTTCAGAACTCTTGGGTGAATACCATCAGGTCCTGGTGACTTATTACTTCTAAAACCTCCTCTAATGACACCTCAATCTGGGACAGTTCCTCAGATTTGTCACCTAAAAAGAATGGTTCAGGTTTGGGACTCTCCCTCACATCCTCAGCCATGAAGACCGGGCAAAGAATTCATTTAGTTTCTCTGCAATGGCCTTATCATCCTGGAGTGCTCCTTTAGCAAGCTTTCTGCTTCTGATGTACTTAAAAAAAAAAAAAACTGCTATTACTTTTTGATCTTTGGCTAGCTGTTCTTCAAATTCTTTTTTGGCCTTCCTAATTATATTTTTACACTTTATTTGCCAGAGTTTATGCTCCTTTCTATTTTCCTTGCTAGGATTTAACTTCTTCTTAAAGGATGCCTTTTTGCCTCTCACTGCTTCTTTTACTTTGTTGTTTAGCCACAGTAGCACTTCTTTGGATCTCTGTTTTTTTAATTTGGGATATACATTTAAGTTGAGCCTCTATTATGAAGTCTTTAAAAAGTTTCCATGCAGCTTGCATGGATTTCACTTTTTGAGCTGTACCTTTAATTTCTGTTTCACTATCTTCCTCATTTTTGTGTAATCCCCCTTTCTGAAATTAAATGCTACAGTGTTGGGCTGTTGAGGTGTTTTCCCCACCACAGGGATGTTAAATTTAATTATATTATGGTCAGTATTACCAAGCGGTCCAGCTATATTCACCTCTTGGACCAGATCCTGTGCTCCACTTAGGACTAAATCAAGAATTGCCTCTCCTCTTGTGGATTCCAGGACTAGCTGCTCCAAGAAGCATCCATTTAAGATGTCAAGAAACTTCATCTCTGCTTCCCATCCTGAGGCGACATGTACCCAGTCAATATGAGGATAGTTGAAATCCCCTATTATTATTGAGTTTTTTATTTTAATAGCCTCTCTAATCTCCTTGAGCATTTCACAGACACTATCACCATCCTGGTCAGGTGGTTGGTAATATATCCTTACTGCTATATTCTTATTATTAGAGCTTGGAATTACTATCCATAGAGATTCTATGGTACAGTTTGGTTCATTTAAGATTTTTTAAGTATTCATTTGATTCTACGCTTTCTTTCACATACAGTGCCACTCCCCCATCAGCATGACCTGTTCTGTCCTTCCGATATATTTTGTACCCTGACATTACTGTGTCCCATTGATTATCCTCATTCCACCAAGTTTCTGTGATGCCTATTATATCAATATCCTCATTTAATAAGAGGCAGTCTAGTTCACCCATTTTATTATTTAGACTTCTAGCATTGGTATAGAAGCACTTTAAAAACTCATCACTTTTTAGCAGTCTGCCATTACATGATGTAATTGAATGGGACTTTTTCCATTTGACTGTTTCTCATCAGATCCTACCTGTATTTTATCATCTACCATCCTCTCCTCACTAGGACATAGAGAATCTCCATTAATAGATCCTCCCCTAAGAGATGTCTCTGTACGAATGATACGCCCACATCTTGAATACAGCGTGCAGCCTATAGGGAAACAATAATCTCTGTGGAAACTAGCGCCGCATCCTGCTGATTTCCCCAGGTGCAGATAGCTACAAACTTTTCCTGTAGTAAGAACAGGAGTACTTGTGGCACCTTAGAGACTAACAAATTTATTAGAGCATAAGCTTTCGTGGGCTACAGCCCACTTCATCGGATGCATAGAATGGAACATATAGTAAGAAGATATATATACACATACAGATAAGTTGGAAGTTGCCATACAAACTATGAGAGGCTAATTAGTTAAGATGAGCAATTATCTGCAGGAGAAAAAAACTTTTGTAAGGATAATCAAGATGGCCCATTTAGACAGTTGACAAGAAGGTGTGAGGATACTTAACTTAGGGAAACAGATTCAATATGTGCAATGACCCAACCACTCCCAGTCTCTATTCAAACCCAAGTTAATGGTATCTAGTTTGCATATTAATCCAAGCTCAGCAGTTTCTCGTTGGAGTCTGTTTTTGAAGCTTTTCTGTTGCAAAATTGCCACCCTTAAATCTTTTACTGAGTGGCCAGAGAGGTTGAAGTGTTCTCCTACCAGTTTTTGAATGTTATGATTCCTGATGTCAGATGTGTGTCCATTTATTCCTTTGCGTAGGGACTGTCCAGTTTTGCCAATGTACATGGCAGAGGGGCATTGCTGGCACATGATGGCATAGATCACATTGGTAGATGTGCAGGTGAACGAGCCCCTGATGGCGTGGCTAATGTGATTAAGTCCTACAATGGTATGATAGTAGGAACTCAACACACATCTGGCTTGCCATCAGTAACTTGGAACAGAATATCCCTTTGCCATTCAGAAATCTCCCAAATTGTTATGTCCTCCCAAATGCCTAAAAGGATAATAAAACCATAGGTAGCAAACTATGGAAAGTGGCACTTACCCCCCAAGGCTAAAGTGGACTGCAATTTTTAACAATATATCACTAAATGAATTTTGTAAATTTCACCTTACCATTATGTGTGAAGGCTTTACGCTCTGAAGTGGTGCTTAACTCTAAGTGGTGTACAAGCAACATTTAGAAACTAAAAAACTGTTGGTCTCAGATATACTGAAGCACAAAATTATACAAAATATCATGTTTTGGCCTTGAGATCCTAAAGAAATTTCTGCTGATGATATAATAAAATTCTTCTGAAATACTGAGACAGTGTACTGTTTCATTTCTATTTTCAGGCCCTTCTACTTCTACCCTTGCAGGCCAACCACAATCAAGCAGGAGCCTGGCAGGGCAGGATCGTGCTGTCATGATGCAGTAAAACATTGTGAAGAGCACAGCAAGCCACAATAATGCAGACAGCATTGTAACACTTACATCCAAACGGTTCTGTAAACAGCACCAGCAAGATTTTAATTGGCCAAATGCGCATTCAGCCACCATTCTGTACCTATTGAGAGTGTAATTAAACCTTCCTTTGCCAGGGCTTCTGAAATCAGGTACAATCTCGTAACACAAGGGTGGGGTCTCCTAGAATAAAAGTGGGGACAGTTACTCCATTTATGACAATGTCATTTGATGAGAATAGCATCCCAGTATGTCCATGAAGGAAAACTACCAATCAGCTGAAAAGTCTGTCATCATGCACTTTTCTAGCAGTCCATGTTGGCATCCATGAATCAGCCTCTGTGGTTGACAAGGTCCAGCACAGCAACGGAGTAGTAGCCTTTGTGGTTTATGTACTCTGGTGCTCCTCGAGGGAGGACAAGCTTTGGGCACAAATATTATCATGGCCCCAGTGCAGTTGGGAAACCCCATTCTCTCAAAACCAGCAATTACGGCAAGGATATTTTTTATGCTTGCCAGGTTTGAGTAAATCACTTGCCTCATTGCCTCTGAAACCTCCACCACCACAACCATCCCACTCAAATTGCCAACACTGAACTGGTTAGCAGTGGACTTGTAGAAGTCAGAAGTATCCAGCTTCCAGATGGTTATACAACCAGCTTCTGGACCAGCATGGCCACCCTCTCTCAAATTGGAGGTTCGTGAAAAGCTGCTCCCAAAGCTCCAGAAATGTCACTTTCTTCATGCAAAACTTCTGGAGCCACTGCTGATCATCCCAGGTCCACATGATGATACAATCCCACCAGTCTGTACTTGTGATCCTGCTCAGGAAGCACTGGTCTACACAGAGGACATCAGCAGCTATACTGAGAGTTGTGAGCAGCATTAGCCAGTTAGCATCTCATTCTCCTCCTCCGCTGAGAGGTGCCTTCAGTAGGTCAGAAAATGCCATCAAAACATCCACCAGCATCTCATGGATGCTCTGCCCATTTCCTGAAATGGGAACAAAAGAACAAGCAGAACAAGTTCTTCTATCTATGTTGTTGGCTCTGGTTGCTGAGAGCATGAAGACCGAAAAGATGGCTTGGCTGAATGTGTTGGTGGGCTGAAACAACTTCCAATATGGTTCTGAAGGATGGATAGTCAAGTTTTCCCACAATGCACCAGGAACCAAGGACTAGAGCAGCTATAGCTACAGAGGGAGCCAGGAAGTCTGGGATATATGCAGGTTTGACTCAGGTCTGCATAGTGCAGAGTGGATGCGGAACAGCAGGTGAGAGACCCAGGTCCAAAAATTGTAAACCCAGGGTCATTAATCAGTGTGGATATTCAAGTGCAGACTTATAAACACCAAGTCTCTGGACTCAAATCCAAAAGACCCTTGGCTTACATTGCAGCGCAGATATCCCCTAACTTAGGTAAATATTCTTTAACCTGTTCTTTCCCTCTTCTAGCCTATGTTCCTTCCCTTTGTTGCTAATATTATATGTGTTAAGCATATGGTTACACACAACCTTTTTAGTTAAGACCAACAAAAAAAGGCATTAACAACTTCATCTCCTAGCCTCAAAGTAAAGCACAAGGCATCCCTGACATATAGCTTTAACCATTTGCTGTAGTGTTCAGAGGCAGCCGCTCTGGCTGTTCACAATGTTCTGAAAGTCTCTGCACCTCTGCCAATCAGTGAGGCTCTCTCCCATTGAAAAAGTTATCCCATTAGGCGGATATTGCTCATCAGACTCCAGCCTTGTTATCAGACACCAGCATATCCCTTTCAGCCTTCTGAATACACATTCCACTGTTATTCTCCAGCTACTCAGGATATAGTTGAACAGCCCCTTTCTCTATCCAAATGTCCAGTTAAAGGCTTCATACACCAGGGAAGCCAAGGGCAATCTAGGTCTCCCAGAAGGACCGTGGGAATCATACCATCATTAACATCCAAAGTAGTCCTGGGAGGACACGTGTTCATTAAAGAAAACAGTTCTGAGTTTCTAATGATCCTAGCAACATGGATCTTTCCAGACCACCTCACATCAATATTGGCAAACCTTCCACGGTGATCAACCATTCATCAACATTATCTGAAGCACCATTCAGATATACCCATTTCTGTTTATGAACTCTGGTGTGGGAGGCAAAAGAATATGCACAAGGGTCTCATCAATCGCCCCAATATAATTCAGGAACCCCAACCATGCAAATCCATCAATAATCTCCTGTGCACTACCAAGTGTTATCACCTGGGGGATCAACACTTTAATGCACTGAACATCTCCATGACAACAGCTGCAACAGCACCAAACTGATTAGCTACTGACCAACTGGGAGATAGTTAGCTTCGAGATGGTGATGGCCACAAACATATCCATGGTAAGAGGAACTCTCATGTTCATACTCTACTGCAGCAGCTCAGGGGTTAGTAGCATACAGATCTCTGGTAAAGTGGCCTATATCCTGAAATTCTATCACAACTATTGGTCATCCCAGGTCTGCAGCACTATCCTTTCACACCACTCAATTTGTTTCTCAAGCCCAGACATGGTGCTCCTCCAAGTGAAGCTGCCCCAGGAAAAGTTCATCCACAGGTAGTTGCTCAGTTTCCCCCTCCTCCTCTTCCCAAATTGGCTCAGCAGCGCAGTAGCTGACTCCCAAAGCCATTTGGCTGCATGACTACAAATACAGCATTAATTACTGTGACAGATATAACAATATCCTGCAATACTCTACACAAATTTTATGGAATTAAGTTAAACCTTATTGAACTAAGGATTTCAGGAGTCAATTGAATTAAAAATGTCATTGTTTATGTGCTATTTTGGAACTGTATGTAATTTCTCTAGGAGATGTGACTAATGCAATCTCTGGGAAGCATTAGGAACTTCAAAGGACTTTTTCGGAAAATACATGTGAAATGGAATCCCTTGGGTTCACCAAAAGGGGTCATATAAGGTCTCTTATGATATGCAAGTATGGAAAATGTGCAAGAAGTTCTGAATATATGCTGAAAATTATATTCTGTAGGCCTTGTAAAGACAGGGTATGCTACTTTTGGATGACTTGAGACAAACTTGTCCAGACAAAGTGGAAGACACTTATCTCTCCAGCGGACCATTGTATATTGTGTTTCTTATTATAGAAATCTATTAGCATACTAAGTCAAATGCTAATGAAGAGCTTGCAGAGACTTCAAAAGGAAACTAACAGGAAGAGGTAAACAGCAGGGGGCAGCGGGGAGAGACGCTGTTTTCAGGTGAAGATAAAAGCTCTGGTCTGGTCTATCTGGGATGCAGAGAGATACGCTGGCATCCTTCAATCTATAAAGACAAGTGCCAGCAGGCTTCATCTTATGAAAGGGGGATCTCAGCCATCCTGGTTGAAAATGCTGAGGAAAGGACTTAAAATAAGCTATCTTGCTGGAGACAGGAATGTTTTGAGAGTTAAATTTCAGCTCTAGAAAGACTGTTATGATTTTGTTTTATATGTAATCATTTGTTTCCAATATTCTTACTTTCCATCATCTAAATCTCTGTTCTTTGGTAATAGATATATTTACAGTGAAAACAAGAATAAGTTTAAGTGTTTGTTAAGAAAAATGGCAATCCTGAATTAAAACTAGTAAATTTTTGTGTACTATTCCTCTGAGAGCAGCAAATCTGAGACTTCTGTGAGTGTTCGGTGGACCAGGGGCTGGGTGCTCAAGAGGGATGCTTGGTGTGCCTATCGTTAACCTTCACAGACAAAGCAAGGCCTGCCGAGGCCTGGAAGTTAGTGCTCATGTTGCTAGAGGATGTTGGAGTCAGGGAGCTGATCCACAGCAGGCACAGACAAGACTTCCTCATGCTAAGGGCAGGTGGAAGTGAGGTGCCTCACAACTCTGGATGCCTTTGGGAAGCATCACAGTAGAACACTCAGGGCTGACCCCTGTTGGAGCCCATTAGATAAGCCCTCCCAGTTAGACAACGAATCATTGATAACTACTCTTTGAGTACGATCTTTCAACCAGTTGTGCACCCACCTTATAGTAATGTCATCTGAACCAGATTTCCCTAGTCTGCTTATGAGAATGTCATGTGGAACTGTGTCAAAAGCCTTACTAAAAATCAAGATATATCATGTCTATTGCTTTCCCCCATCCACTAGGTTTGTGACCCTGTTCTTGACAAATCCATACTGACTATTCCTTATAATCCTATTATCCTCTAGGTGCTTACGAATTGAATATTTATTCCGGTATCTTTCCAGGTACTGAAGTTAAGTTGACTGATTTATGATTGCCCAGGTCCTCTTTGTCCCCCTTTTTAAAGAAAGGTAGTAGGTTTGCCCTTTTCCAGTTCTCTGGGACCGCACCTGTCCTCTGAGTTCTCAAAGATAATCACTAACAGTTCCAAGATTGCTTTGGCTAGCTCCTTAAGTACTCGAGTGAATTTCATCAGGCCCTGCTGACTTGAATATACCTAACTTATCTAAACATTATTTAAACTAGTTTTTCCCTATTTTGGAATGTGCTCCTTTCCCCTTGTTAATATTGTGCTGAGTATCCAATCACCATTAATTTTCTAGTGAAGATTACTGAGCTTGGCAAAATAGGCATTAAACACCTCAGCCTTCTTGCTGTTATAGTTATTAGTGTGTCTTCTCCAGGAAGTAGAGTACCTACACTTTTCTTTGTCTTTCTTTCAATCCTAATGTATTTAAGGAACCTCTTACTGCCTTTTATGTCCTTTGCTAGGTGTAATTCATTTTGTGCCCTTACGTTTTTGGATTTTGTCCCTACATGCTTGTGCTAATGTTCTGTACTCCTGAGCCATTTGTCCACATTTCCACTTTTTGTGGAATTTCTTTTTGATTTTCAGGTCATTAAAGAGCTCCTGAGAGAGCCTTCCTATTCTTCCTATCTTACTTCCGCATCAGAATAGTTTGAAATTATGCCTTCACTACTGTCCCATTGAGAAACAGCCAGCTCTCCTTAACTCCTTTATCCCTTATTCTCTCTGTACCAACCCAATTTTCATCAAGCCACCATGAGAGAGTCAAGTTGTAAACGTAAATTTTGAATACTTTTAATTTTTTTTAACAAAACAAATATTTAAAACACCACTTAAATTAAGAACTTTTATCTCAGCATGATAACTATACTGTTGGGACCAGCTTCAGCATAATGTGTGCATTAATTTACACTACGATTGTAAATAAGATCCTAGATTACCTATTAAATTTAAACACTGCAGCTTTACAATGGGTATCTTCATCTAGCTGTCCTATCCCAAGATCCTAGTAAAGCACAGACATTTTGAAATTCATTTTAAATTTTATAATGGCTTTATCCCAGAGCACATCGTGAGTTAATACACCATAAGACTGACCATAATATGTACCTGATGTAAAAATGTCTTAGTTATATATAGACATATTTTAGTTCATCACAAAAGAGATATAACTGAAACAAAATGCCTTAGGTGACAACACAGAATGTAGAGACCTCTCCTAAGTCACTTATTCAAATCCAACCCATACCTGATGACTATTCAGTAGCTTACCTGAAAGCACTTTGGGTGCTCTCTCATACCACAAACATGTCACTACAGTAGACTAGCAACGTTACTGGCAATTTTAGCTGGCATGCTATAGAAAGTTATTCATTTAGAAGTGTTTGGGCCTCCTTTGAAACTTTTGCTTGATATATTCAGACAATACAAAAAGAAAAGGAGTACTTGTGGCACCTTAGAGACTAACCAATTTATTAGAGCATAAGCTTATGCTCTAATAAATTGGTTAGTCTCTAAGGTGCCACAAGTACTCCTTTTCTTTTTGCGAATACAGACTAACACGGCTGTTACTCTGAAACCTGTCAGACAATACAGAAATTCCTAAAAACTGCAGAACAGTCTCCCATGGGAAGTGGAGGAAGCCCCACTGCTTGAGAAGTTTATAACTAGACAGAGAAAAAAGCCTAGAGAAAGTACTGTAGGGAATGATCCAATAGGTCTCTCCCCACTTCTGCAGTCTCTAAATTCACATTTTTGTGCTCTCAGAAGGTGTGTAGATAGCTCCTTCATTCATAGTACAGTTTTACAGAGAAGTGGAATGCAAGATTCCCTACAATGGTCTGCCAACGTGCCTCATCTGTGAGGAGAGGCAATTTCTACAGGTTAGAGGATAGCTTGGTCTCAAAGTTCAGCACTCTCAAAGAGCACTAAATTCCCAGTTTTTTAAAATTAGAGACAGAAAAGTTCTATTACACCAATTAGTGTGGTCATAACTCTTTCTTCACAAATAATTAAGGATGAAGTTCAATTAAAAATAAACACTGACAGCTGTGTTCCAATCCGGACTTGGACCGATGCAAACCTTTCAGACTACATACCAGTATGTGTACCATACTGCACAAGACTAACTACACTGGCTGCTAATGCAGCTTTTAAGGGTAACCAAGAGTGCACCAGATTACCACTGTGACATGACAGCCATGCCCACATAACATTAGTGAGGCATTATGTACTAACTACTACTGACAAAAATTTATGATGTGGAGTTGGGGGGGGGAGGGGGAAATCAAGATTTCTAGAAATCCTATAGTCAGTAAAAACCAGCTTGAGCAAATATTTTAAAGCATCTGCAAGATTTCCAATACAATTTTGATAAAGACTTTACTGGTTAACTAATGATTCCTAGTTTCCTGTGTCGTTATTTAAACCAAGTTTCACCTTATGTCCATATTACGCTTCCCCACCCCCCACTGCCATTTGCGCTTGCCTCAGTACTGCATTCTCTAAAGCCGATTAACTACACCCAGTTTTTGATTCCCACCCTCGCTCCCTCCCACGGCGAGCGGCACGCTCTTCTACGGGAGCCGCACAAAAGCCGGGCGGAGAGGAGGCACCGCTCCGAGGAGCTTGGTTTTCGAGCCCAACATAACCCGCGTCACCTGTTTGCAAGGGAAGGAAGCGCCCCCCTCACGCCCTTTCCCAGCACCCGCTCCGCGCGCGATGCTGCAGGCCGCGCAAGCGCCGCCTCCCGTCCCCATTCCAAACCCACCCCCGACTCAGTGCTTCGCTCACACCCCAACCCCCCCGCAGCACGCCCAGCCGCCCCAGGACCCGCCCCGCCAGGAGGCTCCCCCTCACACCCGGCCCCCTTCGATCACCTCCCTCCCCCACAGGCCCCGCGGGTGCCCAGCCGGCCGCCCCCCCCTCACCATGGTACAGATAGAGGCGATTTTGGAGACCGTCATTAGGATTTCCATCCGCCCAGCGCCATCTTCCGCCCACTCACAGCGCCGAGCCGGGGAGGGGGCAGCCCCCACCAGCCGCTGCAGCGGGACACGTACCCCGCGCGCCAGACCCGCCGCCCCAACCGCCGGGCGCGCGGCTCCGAGAGGCAGAGGCTAGAGCGCGAAACCCTCCTCCTCCTCCCCGCCCCGCGCGCGGGCACAGACCGCGAGCCCACCCCGCCTTACGCCGGCTCCCTCTGGGCCCTAGCGCCGCCCCACAGCTGCCCTCTGCTTCCTCTCGGGCCTTTGCACCGCCCACTCTAAGCGGCTCCCAGCACGGGGCTGTAGCGCCGCCCCACATTGGCTCTCTCCGGGCGCTAGCCCTACTGTGCCATTCAGCCCCCTCCCCACCGGCCCGGCTGCCCACGCCACCTGGAGTCCTGCCGGCCTGGGGCCCCTCCACCACCCGCGCCTGGAGGGGACGGGCCCCACCTGCAGGGTGGCAGCGCAGCACATGGCGGCAGTAACCTGCCGCACCTGGCCGAAGTCAGGCCCTCCCCCCCGCGGCCACAAAGCGTGTGCCTGGCTGACACAGCAGGGGCCCCTGGAGCCTGACCAGGGGCGGGCTCTTGCTGTTTGGGGCCTCTTCCCGTTGCTGGGGGGGTCAGAAACTTAATTCTCCATACAGGGGAGAGTGGTGGGCAAACCCCAGAGTCCAGGAGCCCAGGCGTTGAGAACAACACCCCAGCGTACCTGCAGTCAGGCCCTGCCCTGCCACTATTAAACACTGGCAAAGCTCCAGAACTGGTAAAACATTGTGGTACCATTCACAAACAGGAGCCTGATTTGCCTAGGGTGACCAGATGCTAAATACAAAATATTGGGACTGCCGCAAGGGGAACACCTTTTCACCCGACACTCACCCGGCACCTTCAGCAGTGGGAAATAAATCTTGCCACTGAAGAAGGAAGTACCCGCCGCCGAAATCCGTCAGCAACTGAAGGGCCCGCCGTCAAAGTGCCGCTGAAGACCCAGACGTGCCGGGTCAGTGTAACAATGAAAAAGGCGCGCCCGCTGCCCATCATCACCGCCTAAGGGAGGGGAAAAGAAAAAAAATGCACCCGAAACAAAATATCGGGACAAATGGTGTCCCGACCGTACTTTGGTCAGGACACGGGACAAACTGCTCAATATCGGGACGTCTGGTCACCCTAGATTTGCCACTGTTTTACTTCAGCTTTAAACAGCTGTAACACCATTGACGTGGATGGGGTTACACCAGCATAGTGTAACTAGGGTGACCAGATGCCCTGATTTTATAGGGACAGTCCCGATTTTTGGGTCTTTTTCTTATATAGGCTCCTATTACCCGCCCACCCCATCCCGATTTTTCACACTTACTCTCTGGTCACCCTTAGTGTAACACACACGCCTCCTGGGTGTGATGTTCTTTCCCATCTAGTGGCACTGAGACCACTTAGAGAGAGAGATAAAATGAGTCTGTTCTACAGCCTTAGCTAACAGCCAGTTGGCTTTTACCGCATGAGTAGAGGCTCATGCACTAAGCTCCAGAGGGCCCCGGTTTGATCCTGCCCGCTGACCGGTGTTACAAGTGGGGGCTTGTATGGCATTTCAACTAGGAAGACTGAAGCTTGGGACACACTTCCTCAGCTGGAGGAAGTATGTAACCCACACACCTCCTTGGTGTGGTGTTCTGTTCCTTCTGGTGGCACCAAGACCACTTAGAGAGAGTTAAATGAGTCATGCTGAGGGAATTGATTGATTGTTGGGATGATGAAAAGACAAGGTGAGAAGGGATTTTTAATGAGTTTTTTTATTATGTTTTTTAAGGTGGGGAGGCATACCCCTGACTCAACGCCAGAGCCTGTTCCAGGAAGAGACAGGCTAAACCTGCAGCTGCTGAAGGGATAGGGATTATCAGAGTGGTCAGTTTATACATATATATTTTTCAAACAACAGATCTAGAACTAGAACTAACAAGACCTGTGTCCATTCATCTTAATCACTTTATATGAGACTCCCTTTCCTCCATCCTTTGTCCTTTTAGATTACAATGTCTTTGAGGCAGTGACTGTCTCTTCCTACACATATGGAAAGTGCTGAGCACATTTTAATAAATACTAATAAATACATAAATAAACAAACAGTGTTTAGAAACAAGTGGCCAAAACTCATAAGGGCTTTTTTTTTCCACTGTGAAAACCATAGATTTTTGAATCTTTACTATATAAACAATTGTGATTCTTCACTTCTGAAGGTCATTAGAAAAATCCTACTTAACACTAACATTAGACCCAAAAAAATGCAGCTCAATAGCTCTTTCAACTAAAAATTGGGGGGGCAGAGGTGTATTTTCAAAATGAGCATTATAACAGAACTATTTGTTGCAACCTTAATTTTGGAGTTGCAAGCACTCCATAATATTAACTACTTGATGGATCATTTGATGATTACCTGTTCTGTTCATTGCCTCTGAAGCACCTGGCATTAGCCACTGTCAGAAGACAGAATACTGGGCTAGATGGAAAGTCCCTGGAAAAATCATGGAGCAGGTCCTCAAAGAATCAATCCTGAAGCACTTGCATGAGAGGAAAGTGATCAGGAACAGCCAGCATGGATTCACCAAGGGAAGGTCATGCCTGACTAATCTAATCGCCTTTTATGATGAGATTACTGGTTCTGTGGATGAAGGGAAAGCAGTGGATGTATTGTTTCTTGACTTTAGCAAAGCTTTTGACACGGTCTCCCACAGTATTCTTGTCAGCAAGTTAAGGAAGTATGGGCTGGATGAATGCACTATAAGGTGGGTAGAAAGCTGGCTAGATTGTCGGGCTCAACGGGTAGTGATCAATGGCTCCATGTCTAGTTGGCAGCCGGTATCAAGTGGAGTGCCCCAAGGGTCGGTCCTGGGGCCGGTTTTATTCAATATCTTCATAAATGATCTGGAGGATGGTGTGGATTGCACTCTCAGCAAATTTGCGGATGATACTAAACTGGGAGGAGTGGTAGATACGTTGGAGGGGAGGGATAGGATACAGAAGGACCTAGACCAATTGGAAGATTGGGCCAAAAGAAATCTGATGAGGTTCAATAAGGATAAGTGCAGGGTCCTGCACTTAGGACGGAAGAACCCAATGCACAGCTACAGACTAGGGACCGAATGGCTAGGCAGCAGTTCTGCGGAAAAGGACCTAGGGGTGACAGTGGACGAGAAGCTGGATATGAGTCAGCAGTGTGCCCTTGTTGCCAAGAAGGCCAATGGCATTTTGGGATGTAGAAGTAGGGGCATAGCGAGCAGATCGAGGGACGTGATCGTTCCCCTCTATTCAACATTGGTGAGGCCTCATCTGGAGTACTGTGTCCAGTTTTGGGCCCCACACTTCAAGAAGGATGTGGATAAATTGGAGAGAGTCCAGCGAAGGGCAACAAAAATGATTAGGGGACTGGAACACATGAGTTATGAGGAGAGGCTGAGGGAGCTGGGATTGTTTAGCCTGCAGAAGAGAAGAATGAGGGGGGATTTGATAGCTGCTTTCAACTACCTGAAAGGGGGTTCCAAAGAGGATGGCTCTAGACTGTTCTCAATGGTAGCAGATGACAGAACGAGGAGTAATGGTCTCAAGTTGCAGTGGGGGAGGTTTAGATTGGATATTAGGAAAAACTTTTTCACTAAGAGGGTGGTGAAACACTGGAATGCGTTACCTAGGGAGGTGGTAGAATCTCCTTCCTTAGAGGTTTTTACGGTCAGGCTTGACAAAGCCCTGGCTGGGATGATTTAACTGGGAATTGGTCCTGCTTTGAGCAGGGGGTTGGACTGGATGACCTTCTGGGGTCCCTTCCAGCCCTGATATTCTATGATTCTATGATTCTATGGATCTTTGGTCTGATCCAGTATGGCTGTTCTTATGCTCTCCTCCCTGCTCTATAGATCATACAGGTCCTCGCCCATTCTCACAATTTTCCCTCACCTCTTTCTGTCAAGAGCATATTTTTCACACTGATGGTAATTCACATTAAGACCTCTTAGGCCTTGCTCAGTATTATCCCTCCACCTTCTCCTGGGTCAACCACAAGGTCAAGCATCAATAGGATGTCTGTCCAAAAGACACTTAGCTCATCTGTCTTTCATCATTCTAACAACATGCCCAGCCCACTGAAGACAAGTTTTGACCGCTAGGCAAGGTCAACACTATACCTTCCAACTGTGGTTGACCTCATCTACCCACATTACAGTAAAATATAGAGAGCCTTGTCTCCACTAGGATTTTACAGCAAGATAATTAATGTGCATTAGTATCTCACTGTAAAAACACACCTCTTTTGGCAGTGAAGACATAGGCACAGGTTGAGGTGCATTTGTGTTGTAGCTCATTGTGCTATTAGTCAGGTGTGTGTCCTTGGGTGGAGGAACAGATGGTATATACTGTTGGTTTCCTTAAATTTTAATTTCTTTGCTTTTTAGGTTCTGTGTTAAGTATATTATAGGTAAATCTAATTTAACTGACACCAAGAATAGTGTTTTTATGTTATTTTATATATAGTACAGTGGGATTAATCTAAAGGCAGCAACTCTGTACCTAACTCCTAATTTATCAGGAGTCATTCAAGTACAATTCTAAGTCAGTTTTATCTCCATAATCTCAACACCTGAAGGAGAAGAAAATTAAAATAGTTTATAAATATTTACAGTAGTTATAGGAGCAGGGGGAAAATAACCGGATCCTTTGCCAAATAAAGAAAAACTAGATGAGATTTTAGCAGAGATTTTTTTAGTGTAGTCTCTGTGTTTATAGAGGATAAAGATATAGAAGGATATAGAAGAGCCTTCCTTCTTTCCTATATTTTGGAATCTATAAGAGTCCTATTGTTAAAAACTTGTTACTCCGTCTCTTGTTTAAGAGTTCTCAGGTGGCATTTAAGAAATGTCATCTCACTATCCTCAATAACCCTCTTTGAATCCTGTAATTGCTCTACCTTATCTTATCCCATTGTGAACCAGGGTATACATAGTTAGGTTATTTGTAAAAACAAAAGGAGTACTTAGAGAGTAACAAATTTATTAGCTGTAGCTCACGAAAGCTTATGCGCTAATAAATTTGTTGGTCTCTTAGGTGCCACAAGTACTCCTTTTCTTTTTACGGATACAGAATAACATGGCTGCTACTCTGAAACCTTAGGTTATTTGATGATTGAAAGAAATGATATCAGTTAATGGATTTTTACAGACTCTCTTATACTACCTGAAGCATTTATTTAAGGTAATTCTCAAACGATAAACAGTTAATAAGGAACTTCCCTTTTTTTCTGTCCTCATGTGATTGATTGGCGATCCCTCAATTCGAGGATGATCTCTACCACGGATTTACATATGGGTCCTGAGATGACTCAGGAGTCCCATCCTGGAACCCCAAATCCGCCCACAGTAGATAAGGACATTTTGTGGTAGGCCAGCAGCCTGCTGGGAGAAAGTTATTTCTTTTTCCTTCCTCCTCTCTCTTTTCAGCTTCGAGGGCAAGGCACTTCTTCTCGAAGCGGGCTACTGCCCGATGGAGGATATGGCACCACTGGGGTCGGTTGGTGGCTTGCTCTTCCCAGTTTGTGATGTCCACATCAGTTTTCTTAAGATACACTTTCATTGTAGCGTTTCCTCTTTCCACCACGGGATCTCTGACCGGGGTGAGCTGAGAGTAGAGGACCTGTTTTGGGACGCAAGAGTCTGGCATCTGCACACAATGTCTGGCCCAGCAAGGCTGGTGCATGAGGATCATTGCTTCAATGCTGGTAACATTGGCTACAGCGAGGATGCTGGTGTTAGTGATGTGATTTTACCACTTGATGCAAAGGAGCTTCCGGAGGCATTGTTGGTGATACCTCTCCAAACTTTTGAGGTGCTGTCAATAGGCCACCCAGGTTTCACATCCATAGAGACGTTTAGGAAAAACAACTGTCTTTTAGACCTGTATCTTGGTGTCCTGCCATAGGTCACGATCTATGAAAATGCATCAGAGTAATTTCCCAAAGGAAGCACTTGCACACTGGATCCTGTGCTGGATCTCACTGTCGATTTTTGCATTTTGAGAAGGTTGGCTACCGAGGTAGCTAAAGTGCTCAACTGTCTCCAAAGTCGGACCCTCGATGGTGATTTGTGGTGGGTCATGTGCAAGGCCTGAAGCAGGTTGTCCTCATGTAAGCAGGGTCTGAATGAACTCTCCTATGACAGCTAGTTGGGGGGGGGGAAAGAGACTTCAGGAGCAAATTGTATTTACATGAACACACCTACTCTGCCAAGATATCCAGCAGATAGAGCTGTGTTGCTCGAAGTGATCAACTTTGGCTGGTGTTTGGATACAAATCACTTTAGTACTGAATGTAGGGTAGTGAAATGTTATCATCAGTGTTGTCTTTACTGTATGAATAAAGGGGAGTAGAACTGTGCTTAACCTATCCCAAATGAGGGGGTCACCCTCAGCTGAAAGGATCTTGTTAAGCCAGGGGCTTGAATGCCAGACCCCTGTGAAAGTAAGAGAGGGGGGGATAGGTGTCCCAGTTAGGAGGTGTGGACCGTCCCTAAAGGTGGTCTGCTTTAACCTGTTCCTCCCCACTTTTCAAAGATAGAGCTAAATAGGCTTCATTAGGAGTCTTATGTTATTTCAAGTACTTAATAATGGCTGAAATCACTTGTAGTGGGGCAGTGTTTCTGGCCAGCCTGCTGAGAGCTTAAAAATCACTAAGAGGCTGATCTGCAGAGGTTACAGCAGAGAGGCAGGTGGCAGCCAAAGGTAACTGACGGATAGCCGGCTGGCGAAAGTGGCAAGCAGTCAGCTGGCGGGGCAGCTGGGTGGTGAGGAACAGCAGCTGGCGGAGTGGCCAGCAGAGAGGAACCATGGCTGGCGGGGTGGTCAACCAGAGAAACTGCTCAGATGGCAGAGCAAGCAAGGTGTCTTCTTCACTGGATGGGAGGTGAGCTCACACAGATGCACCTCTGAACCCTGGGTCCTCACTGACCAAGGACAGCCACTGTGAGTTGGGTGTGATGAGGGAGCAGAGGGGGGAACAGTAAAGGAATTTTTGGTTGTAGAACTCAAGAACATGAGGCAGAAGGCACTGTCCCAAGCACTCTGGGGTGGGTGACCTGCTCACAGTTTTATGATTATGAATTCCTGCTTGTGGCATTTTCCCTAATTAATATCGGGTGACGTCTCTCCTTTCATTAAAAGTTTCTTTTCTACACTCAGACTGCTTGCAAGTGGGGAAGTATTGCCTCTCAGAGGTGCCCAGGGGCAGTGTGTAATTTTCCCAGGTTATGTTGTGGGGGCTTGGGCCGGTTCTGTGTTGTATTGTTGAAAAGGAACTCCTACATATTGAATCGGGCCCTGGTTGCTGCTGACTCCACCTGGCACAAGGGTTACACTCACATATATTTTCCTAATTATTTTAACTATACATTCTCAGGCATTGTTTGAGATCTGACAACTGTTGCATCAAACATGATGCTTTTCTGCAATACCATAATGAAGAGATAATGAGTCAAATTATACTTTCAGTTACAACCACATAATCCCATTGACGCTTATTAAGTGAACAGGACCATTTCAGAGAGTACAGAAGCAGATGCAGTGCTTACAAATAAAGTGATAGCATGTGTTTGGTCTGTCTGTTTGTTTGTTTCCATGTGGCTGGCGGTTTGAGCCACTATACAAGCCAGGCAAAGAGATCTTCTTGTTCATATTTTTATGTGGTGGGCATAGGTGCCAACTCTGTGGGTGGTCCAGGGCTCAAACACCCACAGAAAAAAATAGGGGGTGCTTAAAACCCACAGCCACAGTGGTTCCAAGTTCCAGGGCTGGCCACTGATCAGCTGTTCTGTGGGCCCCAGGCTGGACACTGATCAGAAAATGGCTGGCAGGAGGTGCTGGGGGTGGGCAGAGGGGTCTTGGGGGAGGAGATGCAGAGGAGCAAGCGGTGGGGCCTTGCAGGAGAGGGTGGAGCATTGGGCTGGTTGGGGGGGCCCTGAGGGGAGGGGCCAGAGCGGAGGCAGGAAGAGGCAGAGTGAGGGCAGGGCTCCAGGGAAAGAGACGGAGTGGGAGCTGGGCCTTGGGGTGGAGCATCCACTGGGAAAAACAAAAGGCAGTGCCTGTGACTGGGGGTTTGAGCCACTAAATAGGCCAGGCAACATCTGCTTGTTCATGTCTCTGTGAGGAAGGCATGGCTTTAACCCAGTGTTTCAAGTCTGAGTGATTAATCCCTCTTTGTTAGCGAAGGGGTGGATCTGAACACTGAGATTTAGGGTACGTCTACAGTACGAAATTATTCTATTTGAATTTTCAGAAGCTATTTTATACATTCGGTCTTCTGTGTCCCCACTAAAGCACGTGAATTCAGCGGATTGCATCCACAGTACCAAAGCTAGCATCGAAAGTCGGAGCGGTGCACTGTTGGTAGCTATCCCACAGTTCCCGCAGTCCCCGCCGCCCATTGGAATTCTGGGTTAAGCTCCCAGTGCATGGTGGGGCAAAAACATTCTTGCAGGTGTTTCTGGGTGTGTGTCATCAGAAAGCTAAGGAAGACAATCGTTTCGCACCTTTTTGGCGTGCAGACGCCATAGTGCTTTCAGCAGATGGTGCACCGCTCCTCTCCTGCTACTATGAATCCACCTCTCATTTCCTCTCATCTTCCTATGTAATCTCTACTATCTACTCTTTCTCTTCCTCATCGAACGCTTCTGCTGCCAACTCTGCTCAGCTATTGTGAACCGAGCAGCACAGCTTCCACCGCCAACTCTGCTCTCCCACTATTGCCACGCTTCCGAGCTTCTCCATGTTGTCTGTCCTGGGCTCCCACCTCTGTGAAAGCCACAAAAGGCAACC
Source organism: Lepidochelys kempii (assembly GCF_965140285.1). NCBI lineage: Eukaryota > Metazoa > Chordata > Testudines > Cheloniidae > Lepidochelys > Lepidochelys kempii. The sequence continues at coordinate 45,734,457 of NC_136380.1, forward strand.
ATTTTTGGCCATTGTTCGGTTATCATGAACCGAACAGCACAGCTTCCGCTGCCTCTCTACCATCCTACGTTTTGAGCACTTTTTCCAGGATTACCCGGGCAGGCGCCATAGCCATGGAGCCCGATCAGATCTCCACTGCAGTTTTGACCATTGTAAATACCTCGTGCATTATCCAGCAGTATGTGCAGTACCTGTAAAACTGGATGAGGAAGTGACGACAGCATGATTACTATACGGATGAGGACATGGACACAAACGGCACAGCATGTGGCAATTGGGAGATCATGGTGCTGTTGGGCCAGGTTCATGCCGTGGAATGTCGATTCTGGGCCCGGGAAACAAGCACAGACTGGTGGGACCGCATAGTGTTGTGAGTATGGGATGATTCCCAGTGGCTGAGAAACTTTCGTATGCATAGGGCCACTTTCATGGAACTTTGTGACTTGCTGTCCCCTGCCCTGAAGCACAAAGACACCAAAATGAGAGCAGCCCTCACAGTTGAGAAGCGAGTGGCAATAGCCCTGTGGAAGCTTGCAACAACCAACAGCTACCGGTCAGTCGGGAATCAGTTTGGAGTGGACAAATCTATGGTGGGGGCTGCTGTGCTGCAAGTAGCCAACGCAATCATTGACCAGCTGCTATCAAGGGTAGTGACTTTGGGAAATGTGCAGACCGTTGTGGATAGCTTTAAAGCACTGGGGTTTTCTAACTGCGGCGGGGCGATAGATGGAACGAGTATCCCTGTCTTGGCCCTGGAACACCGGGGCAGCCAGTACATAAACTGCAAGGGGTACTTTTCCATGCTGCTGCAAGCTCTGGTGGATCACAAGGGACATTTCACTGACATCAATGTGGGATGGCTGGGAAAGGTGCACAACACTCGCATCTTCAGGAACTCTGGTCTGTTTGAACAGCTGCAGGAAGGAACTCACTTCCCAGACCAGAAAATTACTGTTGGGGATGTTGAAATGCCTATAGTTATCCTTGGGGACCCAGCCTACCCCTTAATGCCATGGCTCATGAAGCCGTACACAGGCAGTCTGGACAGTAGTAAGGAGCAGTTCAACTATAGGCTGAGCAAGTGCAGAATGGTGGTAGAATGTGCGTTTAGACGTTTGAAAGTGCGCTGGCGCAGTTTACTGACTCGGTTAGATCTCAGCACAACCAATATTCCAATTGTAATTGCTGCTTGTTGTGTGCAGCACAATATCTGTGAGAGTAAGGGGGAGACATTTATGGCGGGGTGGGAGGTTGAGGCAACTCACCTGGTGGCCAGTTTCACACAGCCAGACAATAGGATGATTAGAAGAGCGCAGCAGGGTGCGCTGCACATCAGAGAAGCTTTGAAAGCCAGTTTCATGACTGGCCAGGGTACGGTGTGAGAGTTGCATTTGTTTCTCTTAAAGTTACTCGCCCCATATATATATATATATATATATATATATATATATATGAAAGGAAATAAAGTCACAATTATTTAAAAAATGTTCTTTATTATTTGTTGCACAAAACACTGAAAGAAATCAGAAGCTAGATGTCGTGGGGGGGCGGTATTGGGTTATGGGGGTGAAGGAGGAGGGAAGGACAAGTCCAGGAACCAAATGAAAATTTAGGATATGCCAGCTTTCTGCTGCTTGTGCAGTCCTCAGGGGTTGACTGTGTGGGTCCCCGTAGCCTCCTCCCCCCCCCCCCCCCGTTCTTGGGCGTCTGGGTGAGGAGGCTATGGAACTTGAGGAGGAGGGAGGGCGGTTATTCAGGGGCTGCAGCAGCAGTCTGTGGTCTTGCTGCCTTTCCCGCATTAGATCCACCATACAGCGGAGCTCCCCCATGAGCTTGACCATAGCATCCTGCCTGCTCTCATCGTGCACATCCCTCCTCTCTTTGTATTCATGTAACGCTTTACCCAACTCCACAATTGTTTGCCTCCACGCATTCAACTGGGCCCTATCAGTGCGGGAGGACTGCATGAGCTCGGCAAACATGTTGTCCCGAGTTCATTTTTTCTGTCTTCTAATCTGGACCAGCCTCTGGGACGGAGTAGATAGGGGCCACGTTGAAACATTTGCACCTGCTGCGGGAGGAGAAAAAAGGGAGGGTAGTATTTTAAAAAATACATTTTAGAGAACAAAGGGGATACTGTTTCTCAGTGAAACAGGCAATTCACAGTACACAGCATATGTTCTTTCTGTACAAGGTCTCATTTTGCCTTTTATACTGACGTGCCTGCCACATGTGGCCAGGCAACAGAATTCAGCTTGCAGGCTCTCTGGAATGATCGCTTCACACCCCCCCACCATGGGGCTCCGATGAGGCTCTGAGCAAGGATGAGCTCTTTAAACTAAACGTGAACAGCCCAGCGCGGCTGGGTTTCCCTCCACCATGTGGCTCCAATCAAGCTCTCACTCACCAGAAGTGCCTTCTCCAGGGTCATGGTCTGGAAGCAGGGTTTGGGAATAGGGGGAGACTATTGGCTCCAGCATTAAGAATAGTTCCTGGCTAGGCGGGGAAACAGATTCCCCACTTGCCGCCTGTGCACTGTCCTCCTCCTCCTCTTCGTCCTCCAAAAACTCATCCTCCTCGCTCCGTGCTACTCCCCCCTTGCAGGTGTCCACGGACAGTGGTGGGGTAGTGGTGTTGTCACCCCCCATAATTGCATGCAGCTCCTGGTAGAAGCGGCATGTATGGGGCTGTGACCCAGAGCTCCTGTTTGCCTCCCTGGCTTTTTGGTACGCTTGCCTGAGCTCCTTGATTTTTGTATGGTACTGCACTGTACGTATTTGTATTCCTTTTTTTGGAACATAGTTCTGCCATAACAGATTCATCTCCCCAACATGCAATGAAATCCAGTACCTCCCGTTCGGACCAGGCTGGAGCTCGTCTGCGAATCCGGGACCGCGTGGTCTCTTGAGATGGTGGACTCTGCATGGTCGCCTTTTATGGTGGACTATGCTGTTGGTCACCTGGGCTGATGGTGACCAAACAGGAAATTCAAAAGTTCCCAGGGCTTTTACTGCCTACCTGGCTAGTGCATCAGAGTTCAGAGTGTTGTCCAGAGTGGTCACAAGGGAGCATTCGTCAAATTGCGTCCACAGTACCTGTAACCCGGAACTGCGATCTCGATTTTAGCGCTACTCCACTTGCCGAGGTGGCATACAGAAATCGGAATAAAGAGCCCTTTAAATCGAAAAAACTAGTTTGGTTGTGTGGACGGAACCAGTTTTATTTTGAGGTAACTCGGCTAATTCCGAAATAACCGCGTACTGTAGACCAGGCCTAAGTATATAAATCAGTTGCCAAGTGATCTGAGCAGGCAAACTGGGGAGGTTTCAGATGAAGCTTGCAGAGAGAGTGTGGTTCTTTTAATTTAGGTATGGCTCTATGCCACACAGCAGATATGAAAGGAACAACCTCTGTTACCTGCCTTGGAAGTGGTATATTTTCCTTTCTGGAGAAGGGGGAAAAAAAAGAAAACCCTGGTGCATGCAGTGCAAGCTGGTGGACATAATGGAGAAGATATATGATTTGGAAGTGCAAATTTCAGCTCTGCATAGCATCTAAGAAAGTGAAGTCTTCTTAGATGACCAGATTCCAAAATGCATTGCCACATACACTACAAGGGGAAGGATCTGCAGTAAGAGAACTGGAGAGCATAGAAACCAAAGAAGTAAACTGGTGATTTGTGACTCAGAGGGGAAGAGAACCAGGAGTCATCCAACCAGAATAGACATAATGGTTGGCATGTTAATATTTGAACTTGCTGTTCAGTTGTAGAGAAGGCACAGGGGAATACGTTGATCGTTTTACTTTTAGAGCATAAATGATGCTGTGCATCTTGTCATGTATGCAACTGGTAAAGAATAAAACTTTTGATATCCCAATATCAAAAAAAAAAAAAAATTAGGGGAGAAAAAGGTTACTGAATATTGAACTGAAAAGAGTATTTCAGCTAACAATTTTTTGTCAAATATATCAGCAGCAAACAAAAGACTAAAGAGAAAATATGTCCAATAAAAAATTAAAATAGGAATTTGGAGTTGAGAACAACAGAACAATAGATTTTTAAATCATTACTGCTTTTTGTCTTTAGACAGCTAAAAGAAGATGGAGAGCTGGATGCGAAGGAGATCATATTTCTTGAGGGAGTCAATGTATGCATATAAGAATGTATATCATGATGAAAAGATAGGTTTCAGAGTAGCAGCTGTGTTAGTCTGTATCTGCAAAAAGAACATGAGTACTTGTGGCACCTTAGAGACTAACGAATTTATTAAAGCATAAGCTTTCGTGGGCTACAGCCCACTTCACTGGATGCACAAAATGGAACCTATAATAAGAAGATATATATATATACATATACACCTACAGAGAAGGTGGAAGTTGCCATACAAACTGTAAGAGGCTACTCAGTTTAAGATGAGCTATTATCAGCAGGAGAAAAAAAACTTTTGTAGTGATAATCAAGATGGCCCAGTTGTCAACTATCTAAATGGGCCATCTTCATAACACAACCCATGAGCCAAAACCCACGCCAAGCAAATTGGGCCGTGTCCTTTCCCTTTGGTTCTTGAGTCCAGCAACCCAAAAGTCACCCAAAGTCTCAAAAGTCTCTGTCCCTAGTCAGTGCAGCCCCAGATTTCAAAAGTTTATCTGCAGAGTTTTTCCTCCCAACCTGGGTGGAAATGGGTGGGGTTAACGGGCACCTTACATGATCCAAAGCCGACTGCCCAAACACTCCGTGGGGCTCCGCTCTACCAGCTGTCCCACGAACTGCTCCACAATATATCTTCGGGCCCCCCCACTACTTAACACAACAGTCAATAATTTCAGCTCTTCAGTGATTTCAGCTTGTAGTAGAGGAGCCTCAGTGCTGGTACACCACGGGCCCAAAATGAATTCAGCTCAGCAACCTGTAACTAGACTCGTAGTGGAATCAAAACTAGCTCTGATATTCCACCATGGAGAGAGTGCAATTGGCACATAGGGCCCTCATCAGGGACCCATAGCACCAAGTATTAACACCTATCCCCAACCTCTCTCAATTCGCTGGGTTTTGGAACCCATGTCCCTTACCTAGCAAGTGCTGCTTAGTTGATGGTGAGTCCCTCCATCATAACAAAAGGCCAAGTACAGTTCCACTGTCCTTAATTCACATAATCAGGATAACAACAGTTTATTCTTCCTGCCCCAATAACAGAGTAACTGGGGCTCCTACAGCAGCCAAAGTGACCATCTAGGCAGGGTGGGTGTGCCAATGCAAATGAGATCAGCCCCTAAAGTGCTTTTCCATAACCCACCACGACTCACCACCAGATGTCAGGGTAGAGCTCATCCTGACTCTGCTTACACAAGTAAAGTAATTAAAAAATGCTTACCATTGATTTCTGATATGTCTCACATGGTGCTAATGTTTGGTTTATTACTTTTGCTGTGATTGAAACCTATGTCACTGTTAGCCATATTTTGTTCTTTTGCTGATTGTAAAGCTATTGTTCATGTGCAGGTGGCAATCAGTTCTTAAACACTGCTGTCTTTGTTGTCAACAAAAAAGTAAAATCATTTTGATTCACTCTCTTGAAAGATTTCTACCCTGGAAAATTAGTAGCCTCCCCGATGAGCTTGCAGATGGCCAGCTAGTTTAATAGTCCCATCTGGTTATACTTATAATTTTGTTTTTTTAAAAAGCCACATACATGTATGATAATAACTGTGAACTTACCACTAAGGAGTAAATTCACTGAGAACAGTGTTGCTGACACTCAGGGCTCATGTATGAGAGAAGGGGCAAATCTTGAAATTCTTGCTTAGGTTTTATTGAGTCCTTATTTAGACCTAAGTCGTGATGCCAGCTCTCATGAATTTCTTGCCAGTCTCAATGTTTGTTGCTTTTCTTCAAGCCTCCAGTTTAATTCTTAGAATTATTTGAGAATCTCCACTTTAATTAAAAAAACAAATATGCTTCTAGCCCTCCTGGTTGCTGAAAAAAGCTTGAAAATGTGAACCCTGAAGGCAATGACACTAGAAAACAAATAAAAAGAACCCACATATTATTTAAAAAAAAATCACATGATTTTTAAGCCAATCTCATGGTTTCTAGTGACCGGACTCTTGATTTTTAAAGGCTTGCGATTGGCAACACTGTTAATGAGAATGTGGTGTAAGGACTTCAGGATTTGGGACAGAAATGTCATAGTATTAACATTTACATTACTTAGAATGCCTTCCATTAAAGGATTTCACAGCACTTTGTAAGCACTGATGAATTAATCAATTACAACTGCCAGTGAGGTAAGCGAGCATTATCATCCCCATTTCACAGATAGAAAAACTGAGGCACACAGGGATCAAGGGGTAGATCACTGTCCTTTATTAATTTTCACTTTTACTTCTTTTTAATCCACCATTATTACTTTCTCTCTCTCTCTCGTAGTGAAAAGAAGTGGCATGTCTGTAGTGAAAAGAAGTGCGGCCAATTCTCGCTGTTTTATCGCAAGTCTTCTGATAACTGATGTTTTACTTAAGGCCCCAGTTACTAGATACAAGTGATTATTATTTGAGAATTTAATCTTTCATTCATTTTTAAAAATAAGTTTCTAGATCACATTGTTGCAGTCCAAAGCTTGAAAACGTAGTCTGAGCACACCCTAAAGTTTAAAAAAAAATAGAAGACAAATAAAAAGAAAAGAATTCAATGTATTTTTACATATAAGTATTGTAAAGCCAATCTTATGATATTTTGAAATCTGGTTTATGATCTTTTAATAATTCAAGTTGTCAATACTGGGTATAGCTTCAGAGACCAAAAGTCACCCTTCATTTTGGAAGGTGAGACTCTGGACTGCAAGGGTATGTCTGCATAGCACATTAAGCCCAGGCTCTGATTCAGGTTTAAGTCCAAGCCCTCCCAGCTGTCCACACAGAAGTTAATTTGATTTGGTCAGGAATCCCTCTGGACTCAGGTCTGCAAACCCTGGTAGGGGTCAGAGCCACTGTGACTGCAGAGTAATGCACACTGGAAAACATAATCACAACTACACATACAAAATAATGGGGCCTAATTAGCTGTTACCACTCAGGAAAGAGATATTGGAGTCATTGTGGATAGTTCTCTGAAAAAAATCTGCTCAATGTGCAGTGGCAGTCAAAAAAGCTAACAGAATGTTAGGAACCATTAGGAAAGGGATAGATAAAACAGAAAATATCATAATGCCGCTATATAAATCCATGGTACACTCACATCTTGAATACTGTGTGCAGTTCAGGTCACCCCATCTCAAAAAAGATACATTAGAATTGGAAAAGGTACAGAAAAGGGCAACAAAAATAATTAAGGATATAGAACAGTGTCCGTATGAGGAGAGTTTAAAAAAACTGGAACTTTTCAGCTTGGAAAAGAGACCACTAAAAGGGGATATGATAGAGGTATATAAAATCGTGAATGATGTGGAGAGAGTGAATAAGGGAGTGTTATTTATTCCTTCACATAACACAAGAACCAGGGGTTACCCCATGAAATTAATAGGTAGCAGGTTTAAAACAAACAAAAGGAAGTACTTTTTTAAACACTGCACAGTCAACCTGTGGAACTCATTGCCAGGGGATGTTGTGAAGGTCAAAAGTATAACGGGGTTCAAAAAAGAACTAGATAAATTCAGAGGATAGGTCTATCAACGGTTGTTAGCCAAGATGGTCAAGGATCTAACCCCATGCTCTGGATGTCCCTAGCCTCTGACTGCCAAGAAGCTGGGAGTGGATAATAGGGGATGGATCATTCAATGATTGCCTGTTCTGTTCATTCCCTCTGAAGTACCTGACATTAGCCACTGTTGGAAGACAGGATATTGGGCTACATGGACCATTGGTCTGACCCATTATGGCCATTCTTATGTTTACGTTCTTATATGATGCAGGTGAAAGCCCAGGCATTTTGCAACATGGCCGCAGCTCAAGTTTGGGTTTTTGCCAGATTCAGGACTGGCAAGTGCAGCAACATTGTATCACAATTTCCTGGGATTTGGTTCCCAGTCCTTCCATCCCAAAACTTCCCACTCACTTCCCAGGAACCAGAAGCAACTTCCTGGTTCAAATGCGGCTGTTTAGCATTTACCCATGTCCATAGAGACTGCTCAACTAGAATCACAGTTAACCCTCACATGTATTAATATGGCCAGCACTAAGAAGTCGTCCTGCATCTAGAGGAACACAACAGAATTCTGATTAACCTCTGGTGCAAGGTGAGCAAGACATTCAACTTCAGCAAGAGCACCTAGGAGATACTTGGGAGGCCTTTTGAAGTTATATCCTGGGAAGAGACCCATTGTCTCCTAATTACCTGCTCCTGGAAATTCCAGATCAAAGGCCCCTGAACTATATAAAGGGTGGACTAAACATGCCATGTGTGTGCTTGTTCTGAGAGGAAGCTGATGATCCTGAAACCACAAGCAGACCTACAGGGTGGGGTTATGAAGGACTGCTCCTACCAGAGCTCATGTTAGGGCTGAGTGATCTCTGGTATGCTTATTAGCATGTGTGTAGATTCCTTTGTTGTTTTAAATGTTTTCTCTGTAGTGCTTTTTCCTTCAGACTAAAATAGGATTTTATAGGAAGTGGTGTTTGGTAACTTACAACTGTCGGCAATCACTCTGTTGTTAGTATCTGAAGAGAAAGCAAGAGAAGCTTGCCTAGGTAGCCTGTCTTTTGCTGGGAACAACACAGTGAAGGCAGGGAACTGTTTAGCCTGGAGATACCCTGGCCAGGAGGGAGAGACACATGGGTCTCCACCCGAGAAACTGGTAGGGAGCTAGAAGCCTGAAAGTGGGTGTCACGCTGTTTGGAGTGGTTTACAAACAAGAGTGCCAATCTCAGGGAAGACTGTCAAAAAGCAAGGGAGAAACCCCAAACCGGTTGTATGATCTATAATTAGATTTTACCAAACCAGTAACAAGTGTGAACTGCTAAAGCTCTAGAACAATCTTACCATGGAGTCACAGACAGCCCCCTTGGACATTTGGATCTATCTTGCTCCCCATGCAAGCTTGATTCTGTGATTGCAAAGTAAGCAAAATAAGCTGTCATAGGATAAGGGGGAAAGGTCCTCTCATGGATTGGTAACTGGTTAAAAGATTGAAAACAAAGGGTAGGAATAAATGGTCAGTGTGACAGAGTCTGCTTACGCCGCACTAGCCCAGACAGGGTTAAGCCCATATTATTGACAGCAGAAGTCCCACCTCCCCGGCAGGACTGGGCATGCTCCAGATGCTCTAGCAGTATAAAAGGAGGGAGCCCAGCTAATTCTGGGCTAGAGGCTGTAGGGGAAGGACCTGTCTGGGAAGTGCCTGCAGAGGGCTAGCTACAGCCCCTGACTATGCCAGGGATCAGAACCTTCCTGGGCCTGCTTGAACTCTGGTGACTGGAGGAGCCATAGGAGGTGACTGGCCCAGCTGACCATGGAGAATCTGAAGTCTCATGAGAGACCCCAGCACAGACTGTAGTAGAAAGTGATGCAGGGAGGGTGACCAAGTGGTACGTCCCACCTGGGAAACCTCAGTGTGTTCTGGTAGGACCCCCCTGCTGAGTCAGTGGCTAGTTGCTATGCCACTGCTAGGGCCCTGATTTGGGGCCTGGTGGAGTTGGGAGGCCCTGAGCCCCTGTACTGGGGCTGCCACACCCTTTGGTAGGTGCCCCACCCCCATAGGCTTTGGCTGCTAGGCCATGCTGCTCTGCACCTAAGGGTGGCTCTGTGGACTCTGGCTGCTAGGCTGTGCTGCCCTGACCTTAGGGCTGTAAATGTCACAGTCCATTTACAGAATGGAGAGAGGTAAATAGTGGTGTCCCTCATAGGTCTGTACTGGGCCCAGTATTATTCAACGTATTCATAAATAATTTGGAAAAAGGGGTAAACAGTGAGGTGGCAAATTTTGCTGATGATACAAAACTACTTAAGATAGTTAAGCCCAAAGCAGACTGAAAAGAGCTACAAAGGGATCTCACAAACTGGGTGACTGGTCTACAAAATGGCAGATGAAATTCACTGTCAATAAATGCAAAGTAATGCACATTAGAAAACATAATCCCAACTATGCATATAAAATGATGGGGTCTAAATTAGCTGTTACCACTTAAGAAAGATCTTGGAGTCATTGTGGATAGTTCTCTGAAAACAGCCACTCAATGTGCAGCGACAGTCAAAAAAGGTAACAGAATGTTGGGAATAATTAAAAAGGAATAGATAATAAGACAGAAAATATTCTATTGCCTCTGAATAAATCTATGGCATGCCCACATCTTGAGCACTGTGTGCAGATGTGGTCACCCCATCTCAAAAAAATATACATTGGAATTGGAAAAGGTTCAGAAAAGGGCAACAAAAATGAGTAGGGGCATGGGTGGCTGGTATCCCAGGCTTTGAGGAGGCTAACCCCTAGCTCCTCCCTCGTGCCTGAAGCCGCTCCCCTGCCCTCCCATCTAACCCCCCTCCACCTGCAGGAGCCCAGAGCAGCCCCACCTTGGCCCCCAGCCCCGGGCGGCACAGCTGCAGCATCCCCAGCGGTGCAGTCACAGCATCCCCAATACACCAGGTGACCAGCCCCAGAGTGCTGGGCGGCCAGGCAGCATAGGCACATTGCTCTGAGCCCCAGTGCGCCAGGTGGCCACCCAGGGCATTACTTATGAACATCAAAATGTTTGTGATCAAAATATAACTAGTATATTATTTTGTTGTATTTATCAATTACATTTTTACTGTTGGACTTCTGAATATTTTTTTATTGCAATCAGCCAGGGCAGAGCACTGGGAACTGCAAGACTCTGAGTGGGCCTGGGGATAGAGTGTGGGCAGGCATGCCAGGCTGTTTGGGGAGGCACAGTCCCCCATTGATAATTGGCCCCACTCCAATCCCCTCCTTTCCTTCCCTGATTATGGGCACTCCTAGTTTTGTTTCACTTGGGAGGGTAAGGAATTCAGAATTTGTCAAGGTTTATAAATATGGCAGAATAGGACATTTTACTGTATTAAGGGCTTGATCCTGTGGAGGACCCAAGGGTTGTGCTACTGATAGAGAGGCCACCCATCCCTTATTTTATTGATTTGTCCCTCAGAGTGACCACCTGTCTGTCATTTTAAGATGTATTGACATGTATTAAGACTGATAAGAGCATTTAAACATAAGTATCAAACTTCCATTTAATACTTGAGGGCAGTAGAAATGTACATTGAAGAGGAAATACATGATATGCTAAGGGAAATGGTGTTTTCCTTAAAATAAAGCATTGTCCCTTATTTTTCATGTGGTTTCCCCTTACTTCCATCTAACAAAGGTGGTCACCCTAGCTACTGGAAGCAACAGATGCCCATGTCATCATAGGCATTGGGACCTGGCCTCGGACTCCAGGAAACAGCATCACATCTCATCAGGATCACACACTGAGCCACCTGGGAGGTCTCATACTCCTATTTTATAACTTCTCCCTATCTGAGCTTTGATTGGCTCAGTCCTCAAATTATGAATATTTTTGGCTCCACCCACCATGGAAACTTACTCTCCCAGATCATAGAAAAACACTGATCTGCACAGTATCTACCAGCTCTTGCTTCCGGGAACTTAAAGTAAATGGCCTTGCTCTGTCTCCTTGTGTGTGTATAAACACAAACAGAGATTCAAACAGAAATCCACTAATTCCTCAGCTGCCTCCCTCTGTCTCCAAACAAACAAACTACTGCAGTGCAAAAAAGTCATGTGGGTGACATGACCAGAAGTCTTGGACTGTTAGTTCTTTTGTTTTTCTGAAACTAGCAATGACAGTTATGTAACAAGGGAGAAGGAGTGTGCAACCAGAAAGGAGCAACACTGATATCAAAGCAGGACACTGTGGGAAGAAGAGAACACTTTTCAGAGTGTAGTCTCTAATGCTGATTTCAACACCTGGGAATTGTGGCCGGGGGGGCCAGGCTACAGGTTGTAAGGAAGACCTTATTTGGGAATGTTTTCAAGAAACTCCTATATCTATTGGTAAAAATAGGAACATACACCAAATGTGAACAGTGCAACAAAGAAATGCAAGGCATAGCTGTCATTATGACAAATGTTCCTCCAAAGACAATGAATTTGGAGATGATGTGGCCATGTTTAAACAATTTGGATCAACTGGTTAGTAAACTTATATATGCACCTCTCTTATGGACTGCCTATCATGTTTTACTATGCTAGAAAATGATACATTTGTGTTTTGAGTGGATTACTTATGACTGTCAAAATGTTTGATCAAAATATAAGTGGTTTATTTTGTTAGAGTATTTATCCATTATATTTTTACTGTTGGACTTCTGAGATTTTTTATTGCTAAATATTATCAAATATCCTAGGTGAAGATTTCCTGTGTAAAACTAAAATTTTATTAGGCATTTATGAACTTGTACATTTAAAAAGTGATTTTGTTTACAATCTGTTTAGTATGGCACTAGAGACAAGGGTTTAAATAGATAATCCTTATGATTTTTCCTATAAAACTAGGTTTAGAATAAGTCATTTAAATAGTGGTAAAAACAGCTGCAACAGGAGGAATATTTCATTAACAATTTTTTTTGTAAAGCAGTGCACCGAGTAACAGTCAGTGACTTTTAACCATTTTGTTTGAGTCCAGCTTAGATATAACGAGTTTTGAACATCCATCATCTGCAATGTCTACAACTTCAGAGCTATCTGTTGGTACCACAAGCACTGCTGCAACTAACATACGTTTGTTTTTTGATACAGGTAATTTTATTTTCTAACAGACTCTTCTTTATCCAGTAAAACCATAGATGAGTATCAGGACCAGCAAATTCCTGCAAGACTCTAAAGATGAAAAGATTGCTTGGATCATTTATGCAACTAATTTCCCACTTCATCTCGTTCAGAACAAACATTTCATTGACACAGGCTACACTCCACCCAGCAGAGTGGACATTGCTAGATACCATCTATGAGAAGGAAATTGAATAGTGTGGGGAAAAAAACCACAAAACCCATTGACAGGAAATCCATTAATCTGTGTCTTGATAGGCAGTGCAATGTACACAATGATCCAGTAATATCTGCTTCTGTGACAACAGAAGATGGGGTTGTTTATCTTACAGAAAATTGATACATCAGAAAATGCTCATACAACAGAATACTTAAAAGAAGTAGCAGTAAGAGCTATAACAAAACATGATCAAAAATTCAAGTGTCAAGTACATAGGCAAAGCTGCAAATGTAGTAAAGATGAGCATTATCTCGTAGATTTCTTAAGGGGAACCTGAAACTTACAACATATGGGTAAGTGCTCATTTGATGAATGTTTTAACCAAAGACGTAAGTGCAACCCCAGGGATAAAGGAAAATGTTGAAATTGTTATAGCAGCATTTTGCAATCACTTTGCTTCAGCTTCACTGAAGAGAGCAGGAGGATCCAGACTAATTCTTCCTCAAGATGCACAATGGAATTCAGCAGTTGACTGGCCTGATCTGATAAAATACAAGCAGTCCTCAGACTTACAACACAATTGGTTCCTGAAAATTGCATTGTAAGTCGTAACTGAGAACCACAATCCACTCCATTGTGGGACCAAGCATTGTAAAGTCTAAACCAACTGTCATAAGTCAAATCAGTGTGTCAATTCAGAAATGTCGTAAGTCAAACATCATAAAATCAAGGACAGCCTGTAGATGGAACTATCGTAGCCAAAGCAGACACACCGACTTTCTGGTTTCCCTGGGGGTGCTCAACCCCTGCTTCACTCCCTGCCTCTTCCCATACCTGCTCCGTCCCCTCCCCTGAACACCCTGCCCTTGCTATGCCTCTTCCTTCCCCTCCCCGCCCAGGCCTCCTACACGCCACTGAACAGCTGATTACTGGCAGGTAGGAGGTGCTAGGAGGAAGAACTGATCAACAGGGCTGCCAGTGGGTGCCAAGCACCCACTATTTTCTTTCCCCCCCCCATGGGTGCTCAAGCCACGGAGTCTACTTATGAGCCAAAGTATTCAATATTGGACTAAAGAGAAACATAGAAGATATGCTAAATATAATGGAACCTCCTTTTTATAGCCTTGGACAAACTTTGGGGAGATTGCTACTGTATTGTTGAAGCTGTTTAAATCTGGAAAGCACTTCAAGAGACACTGAAGAAAGAATGCTTTCCTGCCTACAAAGTTAAATTTGTACACAGGAAAAGCCCCAGGAACTTTTGAATTTAATTTCCTGTTTGGTCAGCATGGCAAGCTCAGCAGCACAGGTGACCATGCAGTCCCCCCCAGAATTGCAAACAAGCTCCAGCATGGAACAAACAGGAGAGACTGGATCTGACTGCTGTATGGGGAGAAGAATCTGTGCAGGCAGAACTCTGATCAAAAAGAAGAAATGCTAATATATGTCAATCTCACAGGGCATGGTGGAGAGAGGCTACACCAGGGACACACAGCAGTGCCGTGTGAAAGTCAAGGAGCTCAGGCAAGCCTACCAAAAGATAAAGGAGGCAAATGGTCATTCTGGGTCAGAGCCCCACACATGCCACTTCTATGATCAGCTGCATGGCATTCTGGGGGGGACCCTACCACTACCCCACCACTGTCCATGGACACCAGCAAGGGGGGAGTCTCCTGCAACATGGAGGAGGATTCTGTGGATGAGGAGGAGGAGAATGCACAGCAGGCAAGCAGTGAAGCAGTTCTCCCCGGCAGCCAGGACCTTTTCATCACCCTGGAGCCAATACACTCCCAAAGCAGGATCCCCAACCCTGAAGGCAGAGAAGACACCTCTAGTGAGTGCATATTTGTAACTACAGTACAGGGTTTAAAAGCAACAGAGTTTAATGTTTGGGGGGGAGGGACAGCACAGTGGTTTCAGCATTAGCCTGCTAAACCCAGGGTTGTGAGTTCAATCCTTGAGGGGCCCATTTAGGGATCTGGGGCAAACACTAGAAACTGGCCCTGCTTTGAGCAGGGGGTTGGATGAGATGACCTCCTAAGGTCCCTTCCAACCCTGATATTTTGTGACTTGCCCTGAAGACTTAGGATGCATTTATGGTCAGTACAGCTACTGGAAAAGTCTGGGGATGGAGTGGGAATCCACCAGGGACATCTCCGTGAAGCTCTACTGCAAAAGCCTTTGCAGAAGGTTTCTGGGGAGGGCTGCCTTATTTCATTCTCCACTTTACAATGCCTAGCAAGTAGTCTGGAATCATTGCAGCACAAAGCATAGCAGCAAATGATCCTAGGTTTTGGCTGCATTCAAGCAACATTTGATCTTTATCTTTCTGTGTTAGCCTCAGGAGAGTGATACCATTCATAGTCACCTGCTTGAAATAGGGGAATTTTTGTAAGGGAACAGTAAAAGGACCCCATTCATGCTGGGCTGTTTGCTTGGCTAAAAGGGATCATCCCATAGCCATGTAGCAGGGGGAGGGGTGAAGGGATTATCCCAAATAGCCATGCAGACTGGGGGTGGGAGGTGTGTGCTGCACATCCACCTGAAAACCACAGCCTCTCCTTTTAAATGGCAAACCCAACCAGCATTGCTTACTATAGGAAAGAAGGACGCTGCAGTTTGAAAACATTCCCACCTGTTATGAAGGCGTTAGAAGCCAAACCAGCATACCCTTTGGCTCACCATGGCTGCTTGGAAACTGAATTCTGTTGCCCAGCCGTGTGTGATGTCACCATACCAGCAGGCGCTCAATATAAAAGGCAAAATGCGATCTTGTACCTAAAGCACATGTGCTGTCCTCTGTGAATTGCTTGATTCACTGAAAGTCTCCCTTTTGTTCTCAAATGTATCATCTTAAATTTTACTCCCCTTTTTTTATCCCCCTGCAGGTGCAAATGTTTCTATACTCCCCTATCCTCTCTGTCCCTGAGGTTATTGCAGATTAGAAGGCCAAAAAAAAAAAAAAGCACTCACGATGACATGTTTTCTGAGCTCATGCAGTCCTCCTCCACTGATAGGGCATAGCTGAATGCCAAAAACATCTTCCCCCTTACTCTCTCTCATTATGGAGCAAGCAGTAATAACAATGGGAATATTGGTTGTGCTGAAGTCTAACCTAGTCAGCAAACAGCGCAAGCGAGCTTTTAAACATCCAAATGCACATTCTATCACCCTTCTGCACTTGTTCAGCCTATAGTTCAACTACTCCTTACTGCTGTCCAGGGTGCCTGTGTAAGGCTTCATGAGTCATGGGAGCAAGGGGTAGGCTGGATCCCCAAGGATAACTACTGGCATTTCAACATCCCCAACGGTAATTTTCTAGTCGGGGAAGTAAGTCCCTTCTTGCAGCTGCTCAAACAGCCCAGAGTTCCTAAAGATGTGAGCATCATGCACCTTTCCTAGCCATCCCATGTTGATGGTGGTGAAACATCCCTTGTGATCCACCAGTGCTTGCAGCACCATTGAGAAGTACCCCTTGCGGTTTATATACTAGTTGGCAAGGTGGTCCAGTGCCAAGATAGGGATGTGTGTTCCGTCTATCACCCCACCACAGTTAAGGAAACCCATTGCAGCAAAGCCATCCACTATGACCTGCACACTTCCCAGAGTCACTACCCTTGATACAGAACACCAATGAGTGCATTGGCTACTTGAAACACAGCAATCCCCACAGTAGATTTGCCCACTCCAAATTGATTCCCAACTGACCGGTAGCAGTCAGGTGTTGCAAGGTTCCACAGGGCTATCACCACTCGCTTCTCAACTGTCAGGGCAGCTCTCATCTTGATATTCCTGCACTTCAGGGCAGGGGAAAGCAACTCACAGAGTTCCAGGAAAGTAGCTTTACACATGCAAGTTTCACAGCCACTGGAAATCATCCCATACCCACAAGACTATGCGGTCCCACCAGTCTGTGCTTATTTGCGGGTCCCAGAATCAGCATTCCACTATATCTACCAGTCCCACTGCCACCAGGATGACCCAGTTGCCCCATCCTATGCTTTCAGGAACATCTGTGTCCATGTCCTCCTCACAATCTTCCTCGTGCTGCAGTCTCTTAGCCAGGTACTGCACATACTGCAGTATAATGCATGAGGTGTTTACAATGCTCGCAACAGCAGCGGTGAGCTGAGCGGGCTCCATGCTATGGCATCTGCACAGATAAGCCAGGAAAAAAGGCACAAAATGAGAGTCTGCAGTTGCTTTCACGGAGGGAGGAAGGGAGGGGAGACTGCCAAAACCACCCATGACAATGTTTTTGCCCCATCAGGCATTGAGAGCTTAACCCAAAATTCCAATGGGCAGTAGAGACTGGGGGGAACCGTGGGATAGCTTCCCACAGTGCAACGCTCTGTGAGTCGATGCTAGCCATGGTATTGAGGACGCACTCCACCAACTTAATGCGCTTAGTGGGGACATACACAATAGACTGTATAAAATAGATTTCTAAAAATTGACTTCTATAAGATCAATCTAATTTCATAGTGTAGACATACCCTTACTCTTCCAGTCTATGATAAAAACACGGACAGAGAGAATGAAATCTACTAGTTTTTAAAGTTTGAAGGACAGCTTAATAGTTTAGCGGACTGTCTCATTTGCAAGATTTAGGCCAGGATCTACATTCACAAGTTAAATCAACCCAGCTATGTTGCTCAGAAGTTGAAAAATACACAACATAGTTAAACTGATCTCACTTCTGGTGTAGATAGCATTAGGTTGACAAAATTCTTCTGCTGACCTACCCATTACCTCTCAGAGAGGTAGATTAGCTACTGATGGGAGAACTCCTCCCATTGCTGTAGTGAATGTCTACACTGAAGCAAGAAGTACTGCAGTGGCATAGACAAGCCCATAGGCAAGTGCAAACTTAAATGCCAGTCACTTTCACTTTGGCATATTTGAAAATTTTCCCAGGCTAACCTGAAATAATCCTTCTGACTACAGTTAATCCCTCTGTTTAATAAATCTTTTACCTGTAAATATGAAACATGTCTTGATAAGAGAACTTTATCCAAAACATTTAAGGTTGCTTTTTTTTAAATGAACGTGAGTTTTACATGCGGTTTTGTGTATTTAATTAAATTCAGTTACCACCCTAATGCAGCTTGACACAACTCCTGAGCAAAAAGTTAATTATCTAGTAAATAAGCAATATCCTTTACCATTCTCTAACATACTAAAAAAATACAATTAATAACAACCTGCAACTATTAAGCTCTACAATTACTTAAATAAATGCATCAAGTGTACCCTTCTAGCTAACAAAACGACATACCAGATCCCACGTAAAGGCGCTATTGAGGTGTAAATCAATACATTTTCATGGTTATATCAACTAATGAGAATACACTTTAAAGATCCGAAATATAAACGGAAAAGTTGATTAAAATTGATTATTTACATCGAGGCTTTTCCGCGGGGTGACAGAACTCGCAGGCTTCACTGGAGCCACCCTGACACGGTGCACAGAGCGCAGCGCCTGCCCTGACTTTCAACCCACAGACTCATAACGAACCATCCACACAGGGCGACAGCGGGCCGCTGTTTTCTCCCACGGGTGCTAGAGCGCCCAGCGTCCTGCGGCGACAGGACAAGCTGGCCCCGCCCGCGAGACGGACGATGGACGGAGACTAGCACCCCCACCCGCCACGTCACGTGGCCCTCCTAAGCCCACTTCCCGGGCTGTCCATCCATGTGCCTGTTTGCAATCGATGGCGCGGCCCCCCTCCCCCGTCGGGCGCTGCAGGGCCAGTATGTCGCACAGTGAATTCCTAGCCGCTAGTGTTGTCCTGCCCCTACCCCCCGCCCTCGATTGCTTTATAGTCAGGCAGTGCGCGGGCAGCCCCTGAGGTCCCCCGTTAAGAGAGCCCGGGAGGCGCCGCCTCCTTCCTTTCGGCCTGAGCCGCCATTTTGTAGGTATGTGTGAGAAGTAGTGCTCTTGTCACGCTGCGATAACAGCGGGTAGGGAACTCCGCGGCCGCGGTACCGCTGGGTGGCGGGGAGGGCAGCGGATGGGGGCCGGGCTGGGCCTGGAAGGCGGCAGCAGGGCGGGGAGGGTGGCTGCATGGGCCCGGGAGGCCGCTCTACGTGCCAGCCCGAGCCGGGACAGAGAAGGGAGGCGGCTGCACAGGCCCAGGGGCGAGTTGGCGGGGGACCGGGGAGGCCGCTGCACAGGCCTGAAAGGGGCCCGGGGGTGGCTGCACGGGTTGGTGTGGGGGAGCTGCCGGCGGGGCGGGACGGGGCTGGGCTGGGGCCAGGGAGCGAGCCCTGCCTCCGCCAGCGGCCGCTGTTCAGCCGCCCCGTTCTCGTGCAGGGGGCGCGCAGGTCTCCCGCCTGTGTCCTAGTAGGTCTGCCAAGGGGCCACGTACCTGTACGTCCACTTCATTCAACTGTTAGTGTGACGCCAGGGCAAGCTGCCTGTCTGCACGGGGTGAAGTGTCTCTAAGTGATCGGATAGCGAATATCTCTCCCTCTGCCACCGTTGTGCTTAGTTTAAAATATTTTTTTGACCTAGTTCATTTAGACAAAGCTGTCACTTTTTTCCCCTAGTAACTTTTATAAAGCTCTTATTGGAAGTATTAAGCAACACGCAGGATTTTGTCAGGGGTTTCAGTAATTTGGAGTATAGTCTGAAAACAATGGGATGACTTAGTCGGGGATCGATCCTGCTTTGAGCAGGGGGTTGGACTAGATGACCTCCTGAGGTCCCTTCCAACCCTGATATTCTATGAACAACACTAGATCTAAGCATGCTGCAAGACCTGAATAGCACTGGGTGGCAAATACATGAGGATAATCTGAGTTGTCTTTTTTTAATAGCTGTTTGCCAAAATGACAAACACAAAGGGGAAAAGGAGAGGGACACGTTATATGTTCTCGAGGCCATTTCGCAAACATGGTAAGTACAGCTTGTGTTAGGGATACCTGCATTCATAGCAATAATGAGTTTAGCCAATTCTAAAAAGACATTCAAGCATTGTGTTAACCATTTCTCCTCAACATTGCACTAAGAACGTATTTAAGGAGACAACTAAAAATGCAGAACAAAATACTGTCATAGCCACTGCTTTTATTTGATAAACTTTTTTTCCCTATGGGGTAGCTGCCTTTTTATCTTGTACTTCAAATTTTGATTACCTTATCTTTTGACTGCTTGAAAATAGGTTACAGTACTTGTCATTTTTAGTAAAGATAGGATAAGAACTGCTTTGAAGGGGGAAGTGAGTTATAAGTATTAGGAGTACTGGCTTAAAACTATATAATTAAATTGACAAGTTCAAACTGCTCTTACCAAAAGGCAATGGCAACACCAATTACCCAGCTAACAATTGGGGGGTGGGGGGGAGAGAGAATCTTACTGTGTAATATCTTATAACTTCTACACTGATCAGGTTAAAACCAAACTTGAATTAGCTGTAGTGTCTTAAAGTGCACTTTTTTAAATGTGAAAAGATGGCTGGCTTTTCCATTTCTAGTCACCTAAGCTTTTTCAGATGAGTTTGAGAAATACCACTTTTTAGTAAAAATGATTCTCTTATGAAACAACTTTGTATTTTCCTCCTCCCAGGAGTTGTCCCTCTGGCCACCTATATGCGAATCTACAAGAAGGGTGATATTGTGGACATCAAGGTATCTAATAGTATAATATAATTCAAAGATGAAATAAGAGTCTATAACAAATTCAGTGCCAGAACAGTAATGTAGTATATATTTTAAAAACATGGCTGAGAATGTAAACATTAATTAAGGGACTGTTTTGGTTGCTGTAGCAGCTGTCTCTTCCATTCTGCATGTTCATTGGGAATTGATGTCTGGAAGCTGGACATCTTCAGGAGAAGACTTTACTCTTTTGTACAGTGTCTGACACAATGGACCCAGGTTAATGTTTGCAGGCTCCCCTGGATGTTATTGATATACAAATAGCAGTAACAACTCAGTCTGCATCTCTCTATTGGCCTAACAGAGCCAAAATTTTACTTCTAGGTTATTGTGCAAAGCAGATCTGTTTTAGCTCCTACCTGCAATCCTAGATACAGGTAGAGTTGCTTGGGGAGTCTATATATTAAAAGTATATGCACAGAGACGGAAGCAGTGAATGTTTTAAAATCTGGGAAATAAACTAAGGGATGTACTTGATTGCATATATAATAAGTGCAGTGTGACTTTCAGTTCTGAACTTGTGCTCCAAAAGTCAACCGTAGTGTTAATTTAAATTATCTTTTGCATTGGATATTGAATTTCTCCATAGAAGAATTCTACTTTTATCTTCCAGTATACAAACTTTTGAGAAGACTTGCCTTTTTGAGAAAGCTAAGGATGCAAAGTCTAAGCTTCTTGACATTCTGGAGCTTGATGATGACTGTCTCATGCGATTGCTTTGGTAATAACAAAATGAGCAAATCATTTCACCGGCACTGAAAGCAAGCCAGGATTGTCAGAGAAGTTTAATAGATTTCAGATATCTTGTGATGATTTCAGTAGCTCAAAGCAAACTTGTAAACATCTTCCAAGATATCCATAAAATTAAGAATGTCAGATTTATACTCTATTCTCCACATTAAAGCTTAGAGTGGAATGGCTTCACTTTATTTTAATGGTCTTACTCTTGTATGTTTTTAACAGGGCATGGGTACTGTTCAACAAGGTATGCCCCACAAGTGTTACCATGGCAAGACTGGAAGGGTATTTAACATTACTCAGCATGCTGTTGGCATTATTGTAAACAAACAGGTTAAGTAAGTGTTTTTTAAACTTTCCTCTGGGTGAAACTTGATTTTAAAAATAAACTGTAGTGACACCCCCTCTTTCACTTTGCCAAGTAGACATTTCTTGTCATCTTGGTCATTCAGTTGGGGTAAAATAAGTCCTTTTAAAACCCAAGCAAGCAAACAATGATTGTTTGGCTTGGATCCTGTCAGGGGAAACACTGGACTGTTAAACAAGATTATGAAGAGTTCAGCAAGCTAGCATATTTATACTAAATTCGTTTTAAAGGTCATTATGTTTTCTTAATTTTATTCAACTGGGCATAATATAGTATAGTCACTAAAATAAGGTACAGCGCTTACTTATCCCTGGACCAACTGACTGTGTGGATTGACCTACAACAGTGGTAGATGATACAACTGTTTGTCCCTGTATTACAGAGGAGAGAATCATTAGTCTTCAAGAGTATTAGTCTTGAGGTATTAGAACATGGTTAAGAGTTATTTCTTCATGTTAAGTATCCTCACACCTTGTCAACTGTCTAATTGGGCCATCTTGATTATCACTACAAAAGTTTTTTTGTTCCTGAAAATAGCTCATCTTAGCCTCTTCCTCCACCTTTTCATATTTTTGTGTGTATGTATCTGTTCCATTCTATGCATCCAATGAAGTGGGCCGTAGCCCACGAAAGCTTATGCTCAAATTAAGTCTAAGGTGCCACAAGTACTCCTGGTTTTGTGGATACAGACTAACATGGCTGCTACTGACACCCTGTTGTAGAAACTGAAAAATCTGAGTACAGTTCCGTGTGTTTTGAGCAACAGCCCTTTTAAGAAAAATGCTATGTAGTCATGCTTCTGGGACTTTTTAAAATGAGCTTCAGTATTTGTCTTACACATTTTTATAATTACAATAGATTCAAAATAGGCTTCTTCCCTTAGGGGCAAGATTCTTGCCAAGAGAATTAATGTGCGTATTGAGCATATTAAGCATTCTAAGAGCAGAGACAGCTTCCTGCAGCGTGTGACAGAAAATGAAAGGAAGAAAAAGGAAGCGAAGGAAAAAGGCACTTGGTTTGAACTGAAACGCCAGGTATTGTTTGTTAACTGAACTAATACACCTATGACATAAGACTCAAACTGCCTTACCATGTAAATGAGTGTTGTTGTTCCTCAGACACTAGTGAAGGAGGGGGACAAGCTACTAATGGTTTCTGTGCCTATACTAGACAGGCTTAAGTGGGAGAAAGACGATAAACACTGATTTGTTTAAGGTAGATCGATACTAGAAAAAATTAGGTTAACCCAGCTGCATTGCTCTGAGGCAATGGTCCCCAACCTCTGTTGCAATAGCATATTCATGTTCCCAGAAGAGTGTGGCGGGCACTAGACTACCACCTGCCAAAATGCCGCCAAGAAGCAGCGGCATTCTGATGGCAGGTTGTCCAGTGGAAGCACTTCCTTGTCAGTAGGTGGGCACACAAATGCCCCAGCAGGCACCATGGTGCCCATGGGCAGTGTTGGACCACTGCTCTGAGATATGAAAAATCCATAACCCCCTAAATGATGTAGTTAAGATGACCTAATGCCCAGTAGGTTGATAAAATAATTCTGTTGACTTGACTACTCCCTCTCACTACAAGGGGGGGAGCCCCTTCTATAACTACTCAGTAGCACCGAAAATATTTTCATTAAAGCAGTCAGATTGGAAATACATTTAGCTTAATAGAATCATATGAAAAGAAACTTTACATTACACAATAGAATTGGTTTACACATTGCTAATGTAACTGCAAACTAAACATTTTAAAAAATTTAAATCAGGTTTACTTTGAGTGTGTCATATTAATGGTTATTGCCTTTTTTTGCTTACAGCCTGCTCCACCCAGGGAAGCACACTTTGTGAGAACCAATGGCAAAGAGCCAGAGCTGCTGGAGCCAATTCCCTATGAATTCATGGCATAGGGAAACAAAAAAAATAAAGCTGTCTCTTTAAGACAAAATGTGAGTGATGGTTGATTGATCTTCCTTCATTAAATTATACTTTTTGGATTATAGATCAGTTTTGGGTAATGAAGGAAAAATTCTGTATATCACTTGTACTGTTAAACAGGTGTATCTTAACCATTATGCTTTGTATATGCCAATGATTAAGGTTAAGATTGTCACAGGTATTAATAAGTTGGGTTGCAAGCACACAAATTCCTGGAAGCCTATGACATGTCTCTGACTTTTACTAAATACACAAGGGGGGGGAATCAGGGGCCTGTTAGTCTGAATTAGTGACCACTGTATCCTTACCAAGGATTATTCACCTTTGATGGCACTCATGTTGCCTTATTAGGCACTGTCAAACAGCAAGTAGTATTTAATGTCATACTACAATCTTTAGCTGTTTACTTGATTATCATTAGGTGTTTTCTAGCTTATTTACTTGATTATCTTAAAGTGACTCAGCTGTATGAGAGTTGATAGAAGCCAGTTTAGGTGTAGTTAGCTGACTGTTATGGACATCTTAATCTATTGAGTTGTATGTAAACTGTTAAGTGTTTCAACATTGTCAGAACAAGGTTTGTAAAACAAAGCTGTATGCATACACGAAAGGTGAGATGCTCTCCAAGAGCAGATCTCTCCTGTAAGCCTTAAGTTCTGTGAGGTCTGCCTTTGCTCAAACTTAGGTGTTCCAGAGTCCTTGCTTTAGTGGCTTTCACAATGTTCTCAAGGAAGATAGTATATGGTATTCAGATATACTAAGGCATAGGAATAGAATTTCCTTCCTGTGCTAGTCAGATCCACAGCACTGAAGATTCCTATATACATAAGGTCCCCAGAAACTAGTAAAATTAAAATGAAGTTTGTATAGGAAATAAGCCTTGCACCAAAAAAAATCTTCCAAAATAACCAGCCTCCAATTTTCACCTGCAAGCCAGCTTTCAATTTATATCTAAAATCAGCTACCTTATACTCCTTTTCCTTGTGCGCTTACATACCTTACAAGTGTGATAACAGTTCTACTACTACTTGCAGCCTAATTCACCCATTAGGGAAGCTTCCCTTGAGTCAAATACTTGTACTCTTAAGGTCTGGTCTACACCTAAATTACATTGATCTAGCTATATCATTTAGCAGTGAAAGATTTCATGCTGTGTGAGGTAGTTAGATCAGCTGGTCAGACTAACCACTTGTGTTTAGACAGTTGGGTTGATGGAAGAATTCTTTTTGTAGTTAGAGAAGTGGATTAATTACTTTGATAGCATCTACCCTCTAGTGCTACACCTGCAGTGCCACAGCTGTGCTACTGAGTAGACACCTTAAATACAACTAAAAATAGCACCTTTAGCCATCTGCTTCTTGTGGGATCAGCACTGACATTAAATCTATATTGCTTCAAGGGAAGTGCTGGAGGAATTCTATCCTGATGCTCTCTAGTTCAGGCAATATACCCCCAACCCCTCAAGGGGCAGTAGTGTATATCCTTGTGGGGTAAATGGTGATGGCCCTGCTTTCTTCCACACCATCTTCAGGATTTGCACTGTAGGAGTTGCACAGAGGAATCACAATTGTACAACTAGTGCCATATCATCCCCCCTCTGAAGCAGTGCTTAACAGGCAAAATGTTAGAGAAACAGGAAGTTTCTGAAGAATTGAATTGGCCTCTGGAACAGCTCACCTTCAATCCTTTTGTTCCCACACCCAAATTTCATCTGCTTGCATCCTTCCATATCTTGTCAGTGCCTTTACCCACACCACTCACAGCCTTGCTTCACCTATTCATACAGTACTCTTCCTCTGGCCTCCACCAGCTCAGCTTCTGCCTTTGTTTCACTTTGTTCCACTTTGTTCAAATTCCCATTTCTATCCACCATTGTTCTTTTATCCTTACTCCTCCATTTCTACTGCTCATCCACCATTGCCCCCAACCCATCTGCCCTCTTACCTATTCTTCCTATCCATGCACCCTTTCCTCTCTGTCCTTCTTTTCCTCTGCCACATGTCTCCATCCACTGAGTACAAGTCACTTGGCTCAAAATACAGTGATAGACCTAGTGCAGCAGTTCTCAAACTGGGTCCAGACCCCATTTTAATGGGGTCACCAGGGCTGGCTTAGATGTGCTGTAGCCTAGGGCCAAAGCTTGAGGGTTTCAGCCCTGCATGTTGGGACTCAGGTTACAGGCCTGCTGCCTGGGGCTGATGCCCTTGGGCTTCAGCTTTATCCCCACCTCTGGTTCAGGGGGGCTTAGGCTTCAGTCCCCCATTCTGGGGTCATGTAATAATTTTTATTGTCAGAAGGGGATCACGGTGCAATGAAGTTGGAGAACCCCTGTCCCAGTGTATTCTACAATTGTGAATCGCATGTTAATTCTGTCCAGTTCCCCCCACCCACTACACACACCCAGCGGTTACAGATTTCAAAGCTCAAGGCTGACAAGGGCTTCTTTTAAGTCATACTTCTACTTTCTGGTCTCCACTTATCTGGATACATTACCTCACTTTCAATTAAAAAAGTATGATTCACATTTGCACTGGTGGAAATACACAAATCTTAAAATATCAATGCATGCCAGCATAAGTAAAGTGTTTTGATTACAAATGTAACTATAAAAAGAGTCACTTCCAAGCCAGAGGAGTATGACTTGATTATATTGGTCTGCATGTGTCAGTACCTGTAATATTCACTGGCCTGGTTTCTCCCCTGCTTTGTACCTATAGCATTAAAAAAAAAAGACAGCTGTAAATAAGTAGAATTTGGTCCATTAAAGGGAAGGCTGATCACTGACCTTTCTTTGTAATTAGGAGATTATATCTATATCATATCTATCTATTTCAAATTTATTTGTCAGCTAAATATCAAGACAGTATTGTTCCAAAGTTATTTAGGTGTCAAAGACCATAGAAAAGTACTAGTACTCCATTTGAAAGAATGAACAAAATATACACATACCTTTAAGCTTTTGCTAGTAGGTTACACAGCTTTAGCAGTATAATGGACAACTTGTTAGCCAAATATTAACCTATAAAGTATATTTATCAATCATATGCCTATGTAGTTTTCTCTGTGATAGTGCTGCTCCCTAACTCTAATAGGACTAACCAAACCTACAGATCTGAACATCCCCAACCCAGGAAGTTTGGCTATTACCCAAGCTGCAGTGGTCAGAAGATTGTGTTTTCTACATGTACCAAATTTCTATTTATGATCAAGTTGATCATCCTTTTCCACCATGTGTCCTTCAGTCTTGTGAGATATATCCTAGTATTGCAACAGAACCGGCTTATTGTACCTGTGGTAGTAGTAAGCTTTCCAGACCAATGCCAACTCCAGTTTGCCTCTGATGGGTCCCATAAGCATCATATCCTTCGGTAAATGAAACAGACAAAATAAAATACAAGTCAGTAAGGTGGGGTAAAGCCCTTCTTTTTTTTAAAAAAAGAAGTGCAGATCACATGTCTCCCTTCCCATTCTCATTTGCACATTTCCATCATCTCCTTTTGGGGACCAAATAGTCCTAAGGCAACTGCAGTGATTGCATTTAAAAAAAAAACCCACCACAACTGCTAAATACTATGTGAAATACTTTCCTAATTTACTTTTCCATTTAAGCAGTTTAATAGATGGAGACAAGGAAGGGAAACCAAGCATCTGGAATAGTGGTACCACAGTTTGGGAATCATTGCCCTCTGAAAATTGATAAGGGATATCAGGTTATTGTTTTCATTTTAGCATAAGGGACACAATTCTTAAGCAGCATATTGCACCTGTTCATTTGGTACAAAATAGTACAGTGTTCACTAAACAATGTGAAGAGAACACAACTTGCTTAAATCATTTCGACAACTATTAAAGTAAATTTTATTTTAAAAAAGTATTAAGAGTCAGGACAGCAGTAGATTGATGATATTGGCCCATGACTAGGGAGAAGGCTAATTGGCAGGTTTTTGTAGTCACTGCAGAGGTGGAACACAAGGAAGAATAAATTTTGAAAGGAAGAAAATAAATACTGACAATTATCTTCACTTACAGTCACAACAGTAATAGATTGTTTTGATAGATTCTGAACTGAACATGAAAGGTAGCCCTTAAAATTCAGACCCAGAACCCCCCAGAATATAGTCAGATCTATGTAGATGCAGAGCCTTAAAAGCTAAGATTGTAAACGGACCATTTCTGCTAAGTCAAAAGAGGCTAAGGTTTGCACGAGAGCTCTCTTTTTCTATATACAAAAAATACCTTGAGCATGCTGTTGTGCTTTAAGTGGAGTCCATTAAAAGCAGCAACATACTTCAGGAAGTATGCAATCTTGTGTCTCTGTTTGTGTCAGTCTTGTTATGTGTATGGAATTTTCTTCTCTATAATGAAGGTATGTTTGTGACCAATGGGAGCTGAAGTCAGGTAACGGTGTAGTTGTGTGAACCTAAAATATGGGCAAAAGGAAAGATGGCTTTTTGCTTGTAGGAATCCACTATAACACGAAGTTAAAGAAATATATGAACTAAAGTGATAAGCAGGACAGCGGAGGACAACCTGATTTTGCAGAGAGTGCTGCAGTGTGGCCATAAAGTTAGTGCAGGCTAATAGTAAGAGTACAGCTGTTACCCGGCACCTCACTGGTTTGCCAAAGTCTCCCCGTACACAGCCAGTGATGGGAATGCCAAACTAAAAACCTCATTTGCAATCTAAGAATAGCATTTAAACCCATAACCGCTCACTCTGATTTGACTATTCCCCCATATTCTGCTCCTTTTTTACCTCATGATATTGAGAAGGGAGAAGACACATAACGGAGTTAACACATGTTTTTGCTCAGTGAAGACGACTATGTCTAAGGTTTAACCTTGCCTCCCCCCCGCCCCAGCCTGTGCTTACCCTTGTGCTGGAGTGCAGCAACCTTGCTCATCCTGACACAGCTTGCAAATACTTGCAAGATTAAGGCTTGAGAGACAACAGACTTAGCCATTGCAACAATTGTATCCCTCCTGCACATGCTTCCCTGCTTCTTGTTTTCCTTCTCTCCTTCCTGGATATACTGCTCCCTTGTATATGCTGCCAGACTGCCTCATTCCTCTTGAGAGGCAAGGGGACTGGGACTGACACAGCTACAACTACATTCCATTCCTCTTCTGCAGGTGGCTGGCAGCTCCAGTCCCAAGGACTCCAGTCACTGAGGGGACTTCTGTTTCCCCTATTCTTAAGGGACAGCAGTCCGTAATAAAGGAGTTCAACAGCCTCACTTTCAGCTTCTTAAACCTCTGAGCCTGGAAACAGAAGTCCACACAATCTAATCAGCTGTCTTTCTATGGACCTCCAGTGGGCCACAATCCACAGTTCATGAACTATTGCTGTATCATTTAACAGCCATGACAGGCATTTAGAGCTCACGGTGTTTCCAGTTCAGGCTAGGTACAGCTATCTAAGAGATCAGCGATACTTCTCTTTCACAGATTGCCTCTGTAGATAGAAACGGAGACAGGATGACTAGCTCAACACAGCAATACAAACACCCCCGCTTGGTATAAAACAAGGGGATGCGAAGTCTTGGGGCTGCAATTTGTTAATTCTCCTATTTATCAGGCATGGAAGGGACACATTTTGATAATGTTCTGTCAAGGGGCACTTTGAATGAACACCCTTAAATAGCACACTTCAAAAAGGTTATAGAAAAATAGTGCAAACAAATGCTATGTGCAAGGCCAAAGACAAGATGGAATATGACAACAGAAGTGGATGACAACAACATGAATTACTGGAAAAAAAACCTAAAAAGCTTTAGCAATAGAACAGAAATCTTGGTACAAAAGTAAAAGGTCTGCTTGGGTGATGGTAAAGCTTTGATGACATTTCAAATTAAAAAGAGACCATAATTCTGCTACTTTGGAAATAGCTGAATACTTGAAGTACCCAATTCCCTATTGTATTTCTTAGGCAGCCTAATTTAACTTTGTGCAATGTTAATTACAATGGACTGGATTATACCTTGAGGCAGCAGTAATCAATGGGTGGACCACAGGCCAAATCTGAACCGCCAGATGCTTTTGAACAGACCCTGAAATCTTATTTACTTATCATGGTTATTTTTCTCTGGAGTCAGGACCTTGACCAATAAATTTGGACTTTGACCAAAAATAATTGACCACCACTGCCTTGAGGAAATGGCTCTGCACTGGGGGACAGTGTGGAACAATGGAGGCAACCTGATAGCCACACAAAGCCTCCCAGAGCCGTCAGGGTACAGGAGGAACACAAACAGATACTCTTGAAGGGGTGCAGAATCCTCATCAGTGTGCAGCAGACACATTCTGCTGGCTGGTGCATGGACACCTAGCCAGGGATCTGCCAACTCCCTTCCCCACCCTGCCCCTTTGGGGTACCATGCATCCCTTGGGTAGTAGTTAGAGAACAGCTCCTGGGTGCAACAGCAGCAATGCTGCCCAGCCCTGACCCTACAGTGCCTGAGCATTCTCCTACACAGGGGGAAATCTTCCACTGCTTTGGTAATTGATTGTGGGACAACTTTCCACTGCTGAATGGTATTAAGTTTCCCCACCACTCCTGAGGACTGTGGCCATGGCCCCTCTGAAGCCTCCTCCACACCTGTGCATTTGACCTCTGATGGAGAGAAAGGGCAGAGAGCAAACATGAGTTCATGCACCCTTCATGCTCTGGCATTCTCTGAGAATTTCCATACAACTCAGTTGACACTGATCAGACTTCCCATACTAGTTTAAATTTAAAATTAGTTCTATTTGGGATCCATCCAATTGGGTACTTGGCATATTTTAGTTAGATTAAAAGGCAGTT
This sequence comes from Lepidochelys kempii, assembly GCF_965140285.1. Classification (NCBI taxonomy): domain Eukaryota; kingdom Metazoa; phylum Chordata; order Testudines; family Cheloniidae; genus Lepidochelys; species Lepidochelys kempii. The sequence continues at coordinate 45,764,901 of NC_136380.1, forward strand.
TGTCTACTCACTGCTGGGAGTCAAACAACCCTTTGTTCAAGAACTGCAATCTTAATCTTGTCTGACTCCCACTGCATTTTTAACATTGTCATCACTGCAAACTAAGTCTATTATTGGTATATTATATTTTTGTTAAGTGGCAACAGTATGCTTGGCATTGTACAAGACAGAATGCTACAGTGCTACCCTCCTCTCACCCCAAGAAATGTATAATCTAAATAGTGCAAAATTAATTGAGAGCATCTGCATTTTCTGATGTAATGGGGTGACTGAATTTTTATATTTATTAGCTTTATCGCCAATTGACTTTCCACACCACATTGTGGGTCATTAGCCTGGCTTAGTCAGGGTCTGACTTTTTGCAAACCCTTAGTTGCACACAGTCATTACCCATTCAAGTAATGTTATTGACTTCAAAGAGGAATAACTAGGAGTAATGGGATGTTAAGAAAGGGAAAATTAGCCCTGAATAAAGATAACCTTTCCAACAGTGGAACAGACTGTGAAAGTCTCCCAAGCAAAGCAATAAAAGCCCTATTACTTAAGACATTTAAAGCTAGCCCAGGTAAAGGATGAGAACATATAGTGTGTAGAGAATAATCCTGCCCTGGCAGAGGGAAGGACTAGATGAGTTAATAGGGTTCTCTCTCAACTTCTATAAAAGTGCCATTCAATGTGGGAGTCTTGTTGGGTATCACTTCGCCTGTCTTTATAGGCCTTCTTGTCATTCCTCCAGTCCCCTTTCCTACTAAAGGGATGGACATATTTTCTACAGCCAGCAAGGGGAAGAGAACTCAAAGATATGGTATTGGCAAGAGAGAAATAGACAATTTTTTTTCCCCTCTCATTCTGCAACAAAATGTAAATTGGTTATGCAGTGTGGTGTTTCTGTAATGTGATTTCAACAAAGCAATATAGTTCAATATACTTCCATAAGGTATCTCATTCAAAAGTATCAAGGAATGAGTCAACGTTTATTACATAGCTTGTATTATTTTATACATATGCAATACAGTATATACTTATATGGCTATGAGTGGAAGGCTAAAGATAAAATAATAATGGAGACAGAGCATGAAACAAAACCTTGCATCTCAACACTCCTGAACTCGGGGAACATATACATCCCAATTGGATCTTAGACCAATCTCCAATTTTATAATATTAGTATTCATAAATACTTTGCCTTGAGATAGCATTTCATCTGTTTGCCTTGACCTGACATTTGAACAGAGAAGAAAGATTTACACTGTGTGACAAGGCTATATGGTTGTGACAGATCTGGCAATTTCCTGACCTAGACAAACCTTGAATTAAGTTTAAGTATCTTCAGAGTTCACTGTACTAACAATGCAAATGTCTATGTATTATTGTGGGATCGTATTTAACATCTAAAACCATGGGAAGTGTCATGAGCTTCAAAGGACTATTTGAAGCACTGGGTCAAGACAATGAACTTTTCAAGTTAAGGTGTCACAGATCCACAGGATCTGTACTACGCTTCAGCTTTAAAATAGTCTCTTAGAGGAACAGCTTTGTGTGGCATCCCTCCTTCCCAAGTGGTTTCACCCTTTCTTAAGGATAGGCCATTTGGTCTCAATACGGAGACTAAGGGCTGGTCTACACTACGGGGTGGGGGGAGAAATCTATCCCAGTTACGCAACTTCAGCTACATTATTCACAGAGCTGAAGTTGACATACTTAGATCTACTTACTGCAGTGTCTTCACTGCAGGATGTCAACAGGAGATGCTCTCCCATCAATTCCCCTTGCGCTTCTCATTGAGGTGGAATACTGGAGTCAACGCTAGAGTGATGGGCGGTTGATTTATCGCATCTATACTAAACACGATAAATCATCCCCCACTGGATCGATGGCTGGCCGTCAATCCGGCTGGTAGTGTAGACAAGCCCTGAGCCTCTCAACTCTAGCCCTCCTGCTTCACACAGTGACCTCTTCCGAGCAAGTCCAGCTAAGGTAGGCTCCTGGTCAGAGACTTCTACAATCTTCAAGGACCAAAAATGCTCCTCAGCAAGTATTTTCAGTGACACCAAGGTGCCTTTTCAAAGTAGAGTAGGATGTGTGTGTCAACTGGGACACAGCATCAGGAAGTCTTTAGGTAAACAGAGACAAAGGCTAAGACACAGTATTTTATTCTGGCCAAACCAGTGCAATTAGCCAGCCAAGTTGCTATGGAATCTATTTCTGGCTCTTCATCTCTGTCAGTCCCATGTGAGAGCTGCTGTCTCTTCCAAAAGCCAACCCTTTCTCCAGCCACCTTTCTCCTTTGTTCTTGAGCTGGAGCCCTTGCTCTGCTTCCCTGCCTCTCTCAGCTATTGTTGGTTGCCAGGTATGAACATCTTGGTTACTGGGGTTCCCATTATCTTTGCAGATTCTCCATTAATATGGGTCGGTTTCAGCCAGTCCTTTAATGATCCATTCATTCCACCCCAGACAGCTATGTGACCCAACTCATGTCTCTTGTGCCCTAAAAGCAGATTTTGCGTTGTTACTCAGTGATTGGAAAATGCTAACTAGAGCAGGAAGCTTAAGCACACATACAAATCAAAGACATTACAGAAAATCCACCCTTCATCTCAGTAGGTTTCCCAGGAAATCTTGGGGGCACATTATGCAAACACACTTACTCCGGTTATGCAAGAACTCAGCCTTTTAAAGCTTCACCCTGAGAGGGGGACCTATTGTAACAAGTGACCAGCAGGCAGGCAGGACAGAAAAAAAACCAAACCCAAACTGTCTAATGAAGGGACTCTCAGAGTCATGCAGGAGGAGGGGCTTGTTCTGAGCCAAGACAGTTATGAACTTGTGACCACAGGAAACCCTTTGTGTGGTGTTTGAAGGGCCATTCACCAGCCAGAGCCTTTACTGGAGTCAAGGTGATCTCTGGTAAGCTTATAGAATCTTTATTGTTTAATAGGTTCTCTCTTTAATGCTTTCATCCATAGGTGCTGGAACTAGGGGTGATGTGGGTGCTGCCACCCCCTGGCTTGAAGTGGTTTCCATCATATACAGAGTTAACAGTTAGATTCAGTGGCTCTCCTCACGCCCATTATACAAGTTTTTCCTGCTCCCCTGCTTTCACCTTAAGAATAAAGGTGCTTGCTTAGAAAGAGCTGTGTAGTTCCTTAACCGTGGGCAATTACACTGTTTTCGGTCTCTAAAGAGAAAGAGAAGCACAGATGCTGGCCTGTTTAGGCACTCATTTTCTTGGGATATCAGTGTAGGCAGCGAGCTGTGCAACCTGGAATACCCTGGTCAGGAGGAAGAAAAACATGTCTCCACCCAGGAGACCTGACAGCTGGGGAGCCAGGAGTCTGACAGTGGATCATAGAGGGGGAGTGCAGATGCAGTTGCCCTGAACTTTGTCACTATCACAAATGAAAGTAGGGGGGTTGATAAGTTTTACTTTGATCCCTCTCTTGTATTGTAATAGTTGCATCAAACACAACCTATAGGTGGTTAACAAAGACACAAACTTGATTTTTTCAATTTACTACTTTTTTTTTTAAAGTCATGTTCTGACAGAGAACCTTCTAGCATTTTAGTTCTACATGTTAGCTTTTGCTGGTTTGTGTCATAACCCTTAATGGTAAAATTATATATAACACACACACACACTTTTATGAATTCTTTAAGGCCCAGATCAGCAAACTCTTACCTGCTGGCAGAAATGAACATGCATAAGTAATTTCATTGAAGCCAGTGCAACTCCTCACATGAATAAAAATGAGGATGTGCACAATTGCTCGCAGGATTGGGACTTGAGTGCTACAGTAATTGTGTTATCTATTTCTAGTAATAGAAGCATTTCATTTTTAATATTTGCCTCACTTTTTAAAAAAGTCTATTTTAAACCCGTGGCTTCCCCCCGCCCCCGAGCACTTTCAGATTCCTCCCAGATGAACCTTAATTAACGTGAGCCTGGATTTCCAATATTGGTTATTGGATGACATATCTGGATATGAAAATAAGAGTATTTGTCAATGATAAATGAAAAGCAAAATGAATTAGGTTTATAACTTTATATGAAAAATGAAAAAATAAAGTATATGATTTACTCCCAATTACTAAAATAAAACATGTATCACATTAGATTAAGGCTTTTGACACTGTCCTACATTACATTCTTATAAACAAACTAGGGAAATATGGTCTAGATTGGCAGTTCTCAACCGGGGGGGGGGGGCCTGTGAGCCCTTTCAGGGGAGCCACAAGGCCCCAACACTGAAACCCCAAACTCTAGCATCCCACCGTGGGGCTGAAGCTGGGAGTGGCACAGGGCTGAAACCCTGAGCACCCCTCTTCTCCCCCCCCCCCAACCCAGCAGCACAGAGCTGAAACCCTGAGCTCCCCCTCACCACCACTTGCTGAAGCCAGGAGTGGCAGCGCTGAAGCCCCAGCAGAATCCCTAGTCCACGGGCAGAATTGAGGGGGCACAAGGGGGTTGCCCCCCAAACTGCAGTGCCTTACCCAGAGTGGGGCAGTCCTGGGGGCAGCTCCACACTTCTCCCACCGCCTTCTCTCCCTCAGCCCCCACCCCACGCAGGAAGCAAGGTGCAGCTGCTCCTCTGGCTGGTGGTGCCATGGAGTGGGCAGCCATGGTATTCCCCCATCTACTGCTTGTGGCCAGGGTTGCAATTGCTCCTCAGCTCCCAGCCCTCTCTGACTGCTCACGCAGCTGATCAGAGCTGCCCACGTGGGGACCCAGGCCAGGAAGAGCCCTTGGAAAGTAGTCACCAGCACACATCCCCAGACAGGCTGGGTGGCCTGCTGAGGTGAGCCAGGGGTGGAGATGGCACTTCCTCCCCGGACCCTGCTGTGTGGAGCTGGTCTGAGCCCCCGCAAAATAGAAGTCAAACTATGCCAATACCCAAGGGTTCCCCCCCTCCAGCCCTGCACCCTGGCGTTTTTACAGCATGTTGAGGGGGGGCCCCCTCAGGGGAAAAAAAAAAGGAGGTTGAGAACCCCTGGTATACATACAATTACTAGAAGGTGGGTGCATAACTGCATTCAAAGAGAGTAATCGTCAATGGTTCACTGGTAAACTGGGAGGGCGTATCTATTGGGATCCCCCAGGGGTCAGTACTATCCAGTATTTTCAATAGTAACTTGGATAATGGAGTCAAGAGCATGCTTATAAAATTTGCAGAGGACACAAAGCTGGGAGGAGTTGCAAGCACTTCGGAGGACAGGATTAGAATTCAACATGACCGTGACAAATTGGAGACTTGGTTTGAATTCAATAAAATTAAATTCAGTCAGGACAAATATAAAGTGCTTCACTTAGGAAGCAAAAAATCAAGTGCACAAAACAAAATGGGGAATAACTGGCTTGGTGCTAGTACTGCTGAAAAGGTCAGAGGGTTATAGTGGATCTCACAGAATAGAGGTCAACAGTGTGATAGAGTTGTGAAAAAGCCTAAAATCATTCTGAGCTAGACGCAGACTAGTGCCTGCAGAGCCAGCTCCACCCCTGGGCCCTCTCACAGAATCCAGGGAAGGTAGTTTCCAATCAGATTAATTGCTGTGGGTTTTATTTCAAACCTTCATAACAGAAACCAGAATCAACACTTCACAACCTCAGCACAGTCTGTATAGGTTAAATCCCTTTCTCCCAAGTCTGTCCCTCACCCCACAAGCTCATCAACCCACAAGCTCTTACCTCAGAGCCTTTTTTGTAATAACAGGACTTTCCCTTCTGTTTCTTGGAGCTGCTCCTCCCCAAATTTGCTCCAAGCTCCAGCAAGTATTACAGCCCCCTCTTCTTTAGTCTGCTCCTCCTTTTATGAGGATCAGCCAGTTAAGTTGTAGGTCTGTTCCCAGGTGCAGTGGGTGAGGCTAATTTGCCAGCCAGTCAGCTGCAGGCCTCTGACCCCAGAGAAACAGATTTAAAATTGCTATTAAAGCTAATGTTAAAAAAATTATATAATACATAGGTTGAGAAAAGAGTGTCTGTACATCTGGTTATAGTGCTTAGATTACCCACAAATAAAAAGGTTTGTTTTTAAAGTCATAAGATACACATAGTGCATAATCAGCAATAACCCAAATTTGGGTGAATGAATTTAATAATACAGTTTAGATATCTAGCTTCCATGCATTTGGGTACATCACTCATGAAAAAAGTTATACACAGAGTTGGTGGTGGAAAGCAAAACATATCAATGAGTGAAGATTGTGCCTCAGAATTTGAGAATTTAGGATAGGTTGTCCATTTAGAGAAAAAAGACAGTCCATCAAGAAAGTATTTGAGTTACTTTCCTGACTGTGCTTCTCATCAGTACCCCAGGTCATCCCTCCTAGTATTGCCAATGGCCGGTGATGTGTGTGATGGTGCACCCCATAAGGCTATATGGAAATATGCTTATGAATGTATATATGACATAACTGGAATATGTTTTATGCTACATATGCCATGTAACATATCTCTGTAAAGGTTATGGTCTACTGAATTTATTCATCCTATTTGTATGCATGTGTCATTATTGTATTCGAAGTTATGAATATTGGCTGTATACATGTTTGATTTTAAATAGCCTTAGTAAGGCATTTAGTCAGCTTCTTTAAAAAGGAATTTGCAAGTTAAGTGCTCAATCAAGAAGCACTTAACAGACAATGGATCTTGAAAGGCTCCAATCCACACAAGAAATCTACATGAAGTTCAAGGTAGCATGTGAACAATGACTGCTGCCTGTAAAAACTGAGTTATGCATGGACATGTGACTTGCCCAGGTGACTCCAAAACTCCATCTTGGAGCTGGACTTTGCATAGGAGAGAGGAGGGGGTCTCCACCCACATGAGAAAGTCTATTTAAGCCTGTGGGAGACCCCTCCATTTTGTCTTCAGCTGGCTCAAGAGATAGCCTCTCCACTTCCAAGGATACCTGAAAGAAACTGGAACAAAGGACAGTAACTATAGGGGTTGTGAGTGATTGCTGGACCCAGACTAGAAGGACTCTAGTCTGTAAAAGGAAGCTTACTGGAATTCCTCTGAGAGTGAGGTTTTTATTTGCATTCTGTTTTTTTACTGTATTAGACATAGATTTGCATGTTCTATATTATTTTGCTTGGTAATTCACTTTGTTCTGTCTGTTACTACTTGGAACCACTTAAATCCTACTTTCTGTATTTAATAAAATCACTTTTTACCTATTAATTAACCCAGAGTATGTATTAATACTTGAGGAAGGGGGGGGCAAACAGTTGTGCATACCTCTCTATCAGTGTTATAGAGGGTGAACAATTTATGAATTTACCCTGTATAAGCTTTATATAGGGTAAAACGGATTTATTTGGGGTTTGGACCCCATTGGGAGTTGAGCATCTGAGTGTTAAAGACAGGAACACTTCTTAAGCTGCTTTCAATTAAGCCTACAGCTGTTAGGGGACGTGGTTCAGACCTGGGTCTGAGTTTGCAGCAGGCTAGTGGGTCTGGCTCAAACCAGGCAGGACACTGAAGTCCCAAGCTAGGAGGGCAGGGAAAGCAGGGGCAGCAGTAGTCTTGGCACATCAGTTGGCAGCCCCAAGGGGGTTTCTGTGATCCAACCTGTCACAATGTGTTCTATGTAGATGTCCCTCGACCACCTGATGGCGTCTGACACCATGACACATTAGCCAAGTGTAGCGTTGACCAACGCCACTTCTCTCAGCACTCGCTCATTACCGGGGTCCCATGCACCCAGGGCTCCGATGATCACCACGTGAGTTTGGACCTCATAGCCCCTAACTCTCAGGGTGTCAGCCAGAGGGGCATATTTCTCCAATTTTCGAGATCGGGCATCGTGGAAAGCCAGAGTCCTGTTTTCGAAGGGCACTGTGATGTCCACCATGATGATCTTCTTCTGGTCCTCGTTGGTGATGATGATTTCCGGTCACAGTTGGCTGTCGGTTCCGGGGATGGCAGAGTTCATGGCTGTCTTCCCCACAGGTGGCAGGAGGGCTCTGCCCAGGCGATCTTGGATGGCGTTGTGCCACAGCTGCCAGGCTCTGGAATGGGGCTTGCAGCTACACAAGACGTGGGGTAGTGTCTTGTTGGCGTAGCCGCACTTCCTGCATTGCTTGTCCCAATTCTCGTGGGAAAGTGGAGTGTGGTAGGTAAGGTGCATGTAATTGTCTAGGTAATTGTCTAGCTCTACCTGGCACTGGTGAGGCCTCAGGTGGAATATGGTGTCCAGTTCCAGGTGCCACACTTCAGGAAAAATGTGTACAAATTAGGGAGTGTCCACAGAAGAGCAACAAAAATGATTGGTTTAGAAAACCTGACCCACCAGGAAAGGTTTAAAAAATGGGCATGTTTAGTTTTGAGAAAAGGAGATAGGGGGGCTGATAGCCTTCAAATAAGTTCAGGGCTGTTAGAGGAGGTGATCAATTATTCTTCATAGCCCCTGAAGGCAGGACAAGATGGAATTGGCTTAGTCCGCAGCAAGGGAGATTTAGGGTGGATATTAGGAAAAACATTATAATTAATAGTGTAGTTAAGCTCTGCAATAGGCTTCCAATGGAGGTTATGGAGTCCCCAGCATCTGAGCTTTTTTAAGAACAGGTTGGACAAACACCCGTCAGGGATGAACTCTAGGTTTACTTGGTCCTGCCACAGCGCAGGGGGCTGGACTTGAGCGCCATGGCGCTCAGCCCAGAATCAGCAGGGGCCCTGGCCAGACTGATCCCCTGGCTGGCTGAGCCGGCCAGGAAAGCTGCCCGCACCCCTGCTCCGCCCCCACCTAGCCTCTTCCCCAAAGCCCCTGCCCCACCTCTTCCCACCCCTGTTCTGCCCCAGGCCCGCCCCCACTCCACCCCTTCCTCTGAGCAACGTCCTGGGGGACTGCAGCAGGGGTTGGGCGCGCCCTGCACTCACCGCTCCATGCCGCCAGTGAGTGCTGGGGGGCGGTTCCCCCCTGCCCCCCAGTCCCAAGGCTGGGAGTTAGAGAAGCAGAGTGGTGCGGGCTGGGGCCGGGTCGCTCCACTTCCCGTCACCCTGTGAGTGCAGTGTCAGGCCTGCCCTGCAATCACCAGGTGGCAGGAAATGGAGCGACCTGGCCCCAGCCTGCTCTGCAGGCTCATGCTGGGGGGCGGTTTTCCCCCTGCCCCCCAAGCCTAGGGAGGAGATGGAGCGGTGGAGAAGGGGCATGGGATGGGGAAGAGAAGGGGATAGGGGAAGCGGCAGCAGGGGGGAAGGAAGTGGGTGGGATGAGGAGGAGATGGAGTGGTGGGAAGGGGCATAGGATGGGGAAGAGAAGGGGATAGGGGAAGCGGGGGCCCAGCATGTGGATCCCCTTGGCAGCAGCTGGGGCTCCCCTGTTAAGCAGGCCCATCAAACGCTCACCCTAACAAGCCCCACCTCCCCTGCATCTGTACCACTCCGATGAGCCACCCCCAGACACCCTCCTCACTGAGCCCCACCTCCCCTGTACCCAGACCACCCCCCACTGAGCTCCAACCACTTTCACTTGGTCCTCCCTGCAGACTCCCATTGCCCCTGCACCTGGAACCTCCCTGTGCATCCAGATCCCCCACTGAGCTGCCTGCACCCAGACTGCCCCACACAGAACCCTGTGACCCCCATCTGGATCCCCCCACACTAAGTCTCTCTGCACTTGGATCCTGCTGCCAGGCTGAGCCTTCCTGCCCACATCTGGTGTGCCTAGTGCAAAAGGAGCAGGGCCCCAAGATGTTTCTGTGGCACGCATAGCCCTTGTGCTGTGTCAGGTTCAGCCTAACTGCCAAGTCCCTGTCCCAAGGGGGCGGGGGAGGCTGCAGGGTATTCTCCTACCTCCACGCAGCTAGTGGCCTGTGCTCCCCACCGCCATGGGGGAGCTTCCCACATTTATTTATTGTGTTTAAAAAATTGCATAATTTTAAGATATTATGCACAGAATTTGATGCAGAATTCCCTCAGGAATATGGGGTGCTGTACAGCTGTGATGGTGGGACCGTGAAGGGGGTGCTGGACAGTAGGGGATGTGGGGGAGGGGAGCGGGGCAGGGGGTATGGTGTGCAGGGTGCTGTGCAGTTGTGGTGGGAGGTCAGCAGAAGGGGTCTCTGGGCATGGGGTGCTGGGCATAGCGGGTCCAGGGGCCTTGGGCATAGGGATCTGTGGGGGAAGTCTCTGGGTGAGGGGGCGCTGGGCATAGCGGGTCCAGGGGCCTTGGGCATAGGGATCTGTGGGGGAAGTCTCTGGGTGAGGGGGCGCTGGGCATAGCGGGTCCAGGGGCCTTGGGCATAGGGATCTGTGGGGGAAGTCTCTGGGTGAGGGGGCGCTGGGCGTAGCGGGTCCAGGGGCCTTGGGCATAGGGATCTGTGGGGGAAGTCTCTGGGTGAGGGGGCGCTGGGCGTAGCGGGTCCAGGGGCCTTGGGCATAGGGATCTGTGGGGGAAGTCTCTGGGTGAGGGGGCGCTGGGCGTAGCGGGTCCAGGGGCCTTGGGCATAGGGATCTGTGGGGGAAGTCTCTGGGTGAGGGGGCGCTGGGCGTAGCGGGTCCAGGGGCCTTGGGCATAGGGATCTGTGGGGGAAGTCTCTGGGTGAGGGGGCGCTGGGCGTAGCGGGTCCAGGGGCCTTGGGCATAGGGATCTGTGGGGGAAGTCTCTGGGTGAGGGGGCGCTGGGCATAAGGGCAGGGCACTGGGCAGTGTGGAAGGGGCAGGCTGGCAGCACAGGGCTAGGTGGGCCAGTGTGCGTCTCGCAGTTGTGGGTTTGTAAACCGTGCCCTTGTGCTGGGCTGAGGGGGGCCACTCCCGCTGCGCTGCACTTCATTGCCCCCAACCAGCCCCTCGCTCTGCAGACCGCCCCCCATCACATGCCCTATTTCCCCAATTGGGGGCCCACAAAAAGTTAATCGGGCCCTGGACTTGAGGACCTGCCAGGTCATTTCCAGCCTTCCACGCCGAGGGCTCTGTGCGCCCGCTGGTGTCTTTTCAGCGGCATAAGCAAAGGCACATTTACAGGCCCCCGCCCCGCCTGCACACTCGCCCAGGAGCGGCCCCCGGCAGCCAGGGGGCGGCGGGCGGTGAAGCTGCCAGGGGAGTTTGCAGGGCCGGGGCTCTAGCGGGTTCACCTGTGGCTGGCGCGCTTCCCCCGGCGGGGCCAATGGGTCACCACCAGCCCCCTGACCCGCGGCAGCCGGCGCCCGAGCCCGAAGGCGCGCAGAGCCGCGGCTGCCGTGCGCGCTGTCTGCGCACACCCCGCCCCGTGCGCACGCAGCGACGGCCGCCGGGCTCAGCCTCCCCAGCGCCGGGGCTGGGCGGCGAGGGGAGGAGGCGGCTCCTAGCGGTCGCCGGGATCCCTTTAAAAGCTCGGGCTTCAGAGGCGGCTCGGGCAGCCGCAACATCTGCAGCCGCCGGCAGCGCCTCGTCCCCCTCTGCCTCCTGCCGCGGCTGCCCTCCTGCCGCCCGCGGGGCTCCCTCCGCGGCGCCGGTGTTTGTGGGGCACACGCTGCTGTTCCCGGCCCGGCCCGACCCCTCCCTGTCCATGCGCCCGCCGACCATGTCCACTAACTTCCTGCTCGCGCCCATCCTGGAGTGCCCCTCGGACTTCTTCCAGCGCCGGGACATCAAACTGGCGGTGCTGGGGGCCGGCAGCGTGGGCAAAAGCGGTGAGTTGCGCTGGGCGAGCCACTGCCGTGGGCTGGGAGCCGCGGTCGAGGGCCGTAGCTGGGGCTGGGGAGCGGGAGACAGCCGGGCTCCATCGCACGTAGAGATCCCGGGGGGTTGAGGGAAGGAATTTCCCTGAAAACAGAAGGATGTTGGCTGAGTCTCTCTGGGTTGTTTGTGGACGTGGCCCTTGGTCAGGAGAGAAGTGCCGAAGTCAGGGATGCCTCCTGCCTGAGCTGGAGAATTCCTTCACAGCCACAGAGTTTTCCCAGTAGCCAGGCAGGCCAAGCCTATTATCCAATTCTTGTTCCTTTGACTGGCTTTGATCTAGCTGTACACCCCTCCAATCCAAATATGACAATTTTTTTAAAGCTCTTTATGCATTAATCTCCACTGATAAACCTGTAGATGTACACTCCTGGGAGTGCAAGAGGAGCTGGAGCATGATTGTAGTGTGTTTTGCCATGCGGCTATTAATAAAAGCATCTGGTTCTTTTCAGCTATGATTGTTCGATTCCTAACGAAGAGGTTTATTGGAGACTATGAACCCAATACAGGTGAGGATTTTTTTTTTAAATGTCTGTTTGCAGAATCTACATGCTAGCTACCATGTTGCTTTAGAATTTATTCCCCCTGCCCCAAAGCAACAGTTTTCATTACCTTTATTTATTTCTCAGGAAACTTATATTCAAGACTTGTTCATGTAGAGGGAGATCAAGTTTCCATACAGATCCAAGACACACCAGGATGTATTCAGGTACAGAAATGCTTCTGAACTAGTAATGGAGGACTTGATCCAAACTCCACTGAAAATCAGAAATGCTGTCTTTCTTTCCTACTATTCGTATCATTCACGCATCACTGCCTACAGTTATTTTATGACTAATAGCTGTGATTAAAGGTACATTAGCAAACATTTCCATAAATAGAATGGATTTAAGCCTGTACAAAATAATCTGTAATGGCTGTTTGGAATACAATTTTATATCAAACTTATTTATGTTGAAAGTTTATTAAGACTTTTTTAATTAAATTTTATTTAAAATACTAAATTTAAGACCTACTAGAATGTGCATGATAATGTACTCAGGCTGCCAGTAGAACATGACTAAAACCAGAATTTTCCCTGCAGATTTATTGAATATGCTAGAGTAGCTTGCTTGAAAATGTTGTGTGCTATAGTGATTTATATTATCTAGGACGAAGCTAAATGTACAGCGACTAGATCATCTAATTTATCTTAAAATGATTCAAGATGAAACATTAGTTTTCACAATTGTGTTCTTTAAATCTGCATTAAGCTGTTAAGCTCTATCAATTAGTAAAGACTCAAAAATTGAACCATTCCTTAAATAGCCAGACCTTCCTCCTAATAAATAGGAATAAAATTCATTTACATTGTACAGTGTGGTCAGATGTTTTGTTGCTTTATTAATGTGTTTGAAAGTAGTACAATTTAAGCTTCATCTTTCCATTATCTAACTTCCAATAATTCCTTTACAGGTGCAAGAAGGCTTTGTACAGGTGTTGGACTCTCTTTCCAGATGTGTGAAGTGGGCAGAGGGCTTTCTCTTGGTCTATTCTATCACAGACTACAGTAGCTATCAGTCTATTCGTCCTCTCTATCAGCACATACGCAAAGTCCATCCAGACTCTAAAATTCCCATCCTTATTGTGGGAAACAAAGGGGATCTCCTCCATGCGAGGCAGGTACAGACCAATGAGGGGATGCAGCTGGCTAATGAACTGGGCAGTGTGTTTTTAGAAATCTCCACTAGTGAAAACTACTACGGGGTCTGTGATGTTTTTCAGTATCTTTGCAGGGAAGTTAGCAAACTACACCACAGCAGCTGTGGAGACAAAAGGAGATCGTCCATCATCCCTCGACCCAAGTCTCCTAACATGCAAGATCTAAAGAGACGTTTCAAACAGGCACTAACTTCCAAAGTCAAGTAAACCAACACTGAGTCATGTGCAACTAAATGGACTTTTTTTTTTATAAACTGTAAATATTAAAAAAATATTTATTTTTGTACTCATGCCACTGATGTGCAGGTGGGTGGAAGTATGCAATATTTTGTTTAGTTTTGTAAGAAGTACTGTGCTGTAACAAACTGGATTTTGCTAGTGGTTAGAGAAAGGGATTGAGCCAGGAGCTGTGGTTTCTAGTCCTGTTTTGGACAGTGACTTGCGGTTTAATCTAGGCTATGTTGCTGTGTCTGTGCCTCCTATCTGTAAAATGGGGATGATAATGTAACACCTTTTGTCAAATGCTGTGAGATCCTTGGCTGACTAGCTTTACATATGGAGAAAGTATTATTAAAGGTGAAATGATCAAACTCTTCAGTCGCAATAGTCCTGTTTTAACAGAACACTTAGCAGGCCTTCCCTCCTTTATGGCCGACAGGTTGGTACCTGAGTGTGTGCAAGGATATGAGTTATTTTGCCAGCATCTGTAGAGTGGCAACAAGTCCTCTTGGGATTTTTGTTATACTGTGCTGTTCTCAATATGCATTATATTATACAAGCATTACCACATACCTTGCACTAGGAGATCACTGGTGTATATCGTCTGCCCTAAAGTAATCCTTTGTGTAGATCCATTGGCTTCCATGTATTTTCAGCAGGGATGAATGTTTCCTTGAAAGACACTGTGGGCCAAAGTGCTGGTTTTGGAGGTTCTGTGACGGTCACAAGTGGGAGGCATTGCTGTCGTATTGCTCTTTGAGTAGTATAGCAGTAGATCTACTGAACAGAATTGATTGACATACATTCTATTTATAGAGAAGTGGTTGTATTTAAAGGAATGACTTGTTTTTCTCAAGGCTTTTTTCATAGGTATGCAAAGGCAAGGCAGTGAATTTATGTGACGGCTTATCTAGTGTAAACTATGCTATATCAGAATGGCTGTAATAACTGTTTTTAAGAGGCACTAGAACAAGAAATATGGTCTTAGTTAATGGCACATGCACACCATTTTGGCAAGCTACAGCTTTGCTCTCCCAGCCATTTATATAAAATGCTCACTCAGGCCTAACTCCTGGTAGGCTTCAATAGAAGTTGTAGCTAGCAGTGTCTGGGGCCAAAGATTGTTATGCAGGTGGTGGTTTTATTTCCCCCCCCCCATCTTCTCCTTGCTATTTTTACGAATATTTTACTTTCACAACCTATCCTCTGTGGGTGCTACAATGAAATCCATAATCCTCTGTCTATATCAGCCACTGCTGTGGCATCAGACTTAACACAATTTTAACAGTATGCTTCCACCATCCGCCCCCCACGCTAGCCTTGATTTATAGATGGAAATCCTATTGACATCAGTGGGAATTGCACATGTAGATCTGGGGTAGTGTATAGACTGCAGCATCAAGTAAGAGGAGATGCTCTGCAAAGAAATACCATTTTTAAAATCCCACAGGGCCCAAATCCTGCAGCCTTTACTCAGGGCTGAGTTCATCCAACATATACTTCTCACAACCCCTTTAGCAACTGCACCATTGTTCCTCTTCTATGGTCTACCACAGGCACCCTCTCCCAGGCTTCTGGTTCTCCAGTCATCCGCTGTCTTAGGCAGAGACATGCGTTTCCATCCCCTTCTGACTGGGCTATTTTCAGGCTGCCCAGTTCCCTGTCTACACTGTGTGAATTCTCCAGCAAGTCAGACTGCCTAAGCAGACCTGCTTTGCTTTCTTTCCCCCTCAGAGGCTGTGAACAGTGTAACTGCCTACAGTTATAAAGGTACTGCACAGCTTTTCCTACGCAAGCACATTTATTCCTAAGGCACAAACATTATAGAGAAACCATATTAAAACGAGAACCATGCGTGCTAATAAGCTTACCTGAAATCACTCCAACTCCAGCAAGGATCCTGGTAGGAGTCTGTCCTTCAAAACCCACCAAGGGGGTTTTGTGTGGTTACAAGTTCATAACTGCCTTGTGTGAGAACAAGCACATCTGTGAGTCACCCCTTTACACAGTTTGGGCTTCTGATCTTGTCCTCGTGTAACAGGCAACCAACAGACAATGGTTCGCTCCTCAGGGTGAGGCTTCAAAAAGCAGAGCTCTTGCATAATAGAGGGGGTATGTTTGCATACACCTTCCCCCAAGATTGTTTCCAGGAAACCTACTTAACTACAGTATCAGAGGGGTAGCTGTGTTAGTCTGTATCCATAAAAACAACAAGGAGTCTGGTGGCACCTTAAAGACTAACTGATTTATTTGGGCATACGCTTTTGTGGGTAAAAAGCCCACTTCTTCAGATGCATGGAGTGATTGAAGAAGTGGATTTTTTACCTCCAAAAGCTTATGCCCAAATAAATCGGTTAGTCTTTAAGGAGCCTGGTGGCATCTTAAAGACTAACAGATTTATTTGGGCATACGCTTTTGTGGGTAAAAAGCCCACTTCTTCAGATGCATGGAGTGACTGAAGAAGTGGATTTTTTACCCCCAAAAGCTTATGCCCAAATAAATCGGTTAGTCTTTAAGATGCTACCAGGCTCCTTAACAATGAATGTAGTTAAGTGTCATCTGGCACGTTGTTTCAAATAACCTGCTGAAGCTCATAACAATTCCCAGGGTTTACGTTAGTCACGTCTCCACCCCCTCGCTCCCACCTCCCAGAGACATTATATACAATAGTACATAAACATTTGCATTTTTAATACAATGAACTCCTAATAAGCTTAATTCAATAAGTTTGTCCAGGAAATTGTCATACCTGTCACGGGCATACAGAGAACATTAAAATCAAGGCTGGCTTTGGCCTCAGTACTTGCTAGATATCTATTCCTGCTCCCACTGAAGCGAATGAAATAGCTTCAATTGAGTTGAAAAGAAGCAGGAGCAGACCCTATGGCAGTCTGCCTCCCACAAACACTTCATTGAAATCCCGAACTAGGATTGCAAATTGGGCACATATACCTTTGGTTAATTAGTAGCCATGGAAAGGCCCTCTGAAAAACCTGACAAAAATAAATGCCACTTGATGACATGCATATGAAAGACTTCCCCAAAATGGACGTCCCTTATTAAGGTATATTATAAGCATCTATTGCTAGTAGACTATAAGTGTCTACTGTTGTGTGTTTGTAAATAGTTTTAGTGCAATGAAAGACAAACTACAACTATAGATATAGTTCAGAGGAAAAGGCTGTAGTAATAGTTTTTGTTGTTGTTTAAGACCTTTGACTTTAGTTTCGGAAACACAACTCAACCCCACTGTTGTATACTACATTTGATTTGTGAAATTCTTTCCCCACCCACCACCTCACAAAGTTTAACTAAACAAGTTGCTTCTTGTGGCACCTTAGAGGCTAACAAATTTATTTGGGCATAAGCTTTCATGGGCTAAAACCCACTTCATCGATAAGCCCATTAACTTATATTGGAAGAAGACACACTTGTCTCTCATTCCCTCCCACCACTATGACTAAGCCAAATCAAGGCAATTTCAAAGGATAAGATGAGTGGATTTTCAGCAACAGCACTTTGTGCAGCATCACACACTATTATGACTGTTATTACCTTATGATCTCTCCCCTGTTGAGCTATTTTGCTTAGTTATCTCCCAGTATTGAAATCATCCCATTATGCTTTTTAAGACTCTGAATTTTAAAATACCAGTTGTCATAAGCTTGTTCTAAGTATTTCAGTTCAAGGCTTCCAGTATCCTAAATATATGCCAGGAGCTTTTTTGAGAAAAAGTTCCATTTATGTAGGGATCCAATCCTTATCCAGGGCTTGCTTCTCCACTGCCTTGCATCGTGTGTCATCATTCACACCTGTGCAAATTACTAAAAATTCAGAATAGTAATGATGCATGCCCAAGAGGCGCAAGGCAGTGGGAAACTAGTCCTTCTGTCTTTATTCACACAAAACTCCTATTGAGTTCAAAATGCATTTTATTGCAGTAACAATCTCAAGACAAGGACCATAAATAAGGCCAGAACCTTATTAGAAAAGCATCAGTACTAGAATATTATTAATCTAAATAGCATATTAGAACCTAAATAGAAAGGCATCAGTACTAAAATACCTGGATCTAATTCTTTTGTAATTTAAGCCAGTTTTACATGTGTAACTCCATTGACTTTTGATGGAGTCACTCCTTATTTAAAGTTAGTGCAAGCATATTTGGAATCAAGTCCCGGTGTTACTCCTGATTTACACCAGTGTAAGGGCAGGACCAGGTTCACATCCAGTTACTACTACTACTCCCATGGGTTTGAAGTCATTTCCACATTTGTCACTTCTAGAGAACAATACTTTGGGGAATGACTATACAAAGATAGTGATTCAACCGTGCTGCTGACGTACTTCTAAAAAGTAACATTTTCCGGAGGTAGCAGTTCAGAATGACACACTGATAAACCTGATGCGGGGTAGAACAGAGTTCACAAAATACTACCTCATCCTGTTTTTCTGATAAACTAGTTACAATTCTGTGCTAACGCCGCCATCACCACCCACCCAGTATTTAACAAAAACAAAACAGTTTTTTGATTAGAAAAGGTTTCTGGGTAATGCATTTACGTGGCTTCCCACTATATGATGCTGTTGTCCAAGAAAAAATTGGATCAGATATCTAAACCTAGATTCTGACTTGTTATGCCAGTGGGTATTTGGAATAAATCCATTATATTCTCTGATTACATTCATAAAAGGGCAATCAGGGTGCAGTCAGAAATGAAGCACACATTTTCTTGGACATCTGCAAAGCTTCATAGTGAAATTTGCATGTTATACAGCTCAATAGATGGTTCATTTGTGATTTTTAAAAAAACCTATTTGTTTGTTTGCCATTCAGAGTTTGATTTCTTGACAGCAAGTGGCAATTCATATGAGAATGCCTCAGATACAACGACCCAAACCTGCAAGCTGTTCTGTGGGGCAGACACTCCGAGGCAGAGCCCCACTGACTTTGATGACCTCTGAATGGACAGAAGGGTCTGTCTGCATGCAGCAGTTTGCAGGATTGGGACCCTGAAAGCCATATCATGCTCTAGATCTGTGCCCAAACTTCCATTAAAATTATATACATATTTTACCAGGAAACTGTCCCATGCTGTTTGTTTAATAGTTTTAGTCCTCATGGTTGATAAATGGTAATTTATTCTTAGAAGCAGAAATATTTCCCTCACAGGCTAATTGCAGCTTTTCCCGTTATTAAAATTGATTCCTTTCCCCATGTTTCAAATGGAGTGTGAAATGGTTTCTCTCCTCCCCACCCTGCCGTGGTTGTGAGCCAATACCATGAAGTACAGGTAATCAGCACAGCTCTGGGAAGGGGAGACTAAATTCTCCCCTCCCATAGTGGGAAATAAAGTGATTCAAACGCTCACTAGGCCACTTTCTGTCAAGAAAACAAAATCTGATTCAAACTGATACCCGTCATTCAGGCAAAGACTCCCACTGAGGGCAAGTCACTGGGATTTTTGCTTGAGTAAGGATTGCATGATTGGGCCCAAAGGTAACTGAAAGCGCTGTAGAAACATTTTAAGGAGAATGCTGTTGGCCTATGGGTAGCTTGACAGGAGCCTGCTTATTTGGTATACTTCAGAACAGATATTGGTTCATTTTAAAATTAATACTTGCTAAGCACAATGGGATGACTTCAATGCTGGGAGATAACTAGGCAAAAGCACACAATAAGGGAGAGATCATCAGGCACTAACAGCAATAACAGGTGTCTTATGTTGCTGAAAACCCCCTCATCTTCCTAGGATTTGAAATCGCTGTATAGCAATTCACTGCTGTTGGTGCAAGGGAAGGAAAGGTTTTTGCAGACAAATAGAGAAGATGTAACCTTGCAACAGTTTGGAGCCTGAGGATGTTGAGACATCAGTTTCCAACACTATAACCATTGGGGTAGCTGCCTAGAGAGCTTATCTCTCTGCATACCCTCAACAAATCAGCCTGGCTCACACAATAATCAGACTGCAGTGCCATCTGCTCCCTCACTGAGGCTGCTCACTAGTCTCTCTGAGGCAATGTGCACTACAAACTTTTACCGATGCAGGTTACATTGGCATCCAGCCACCTCAGTTAGTGCATTGCTTGTGGTTGTGCATACTTAGCTCTTTGCATTGGTGCTGTGCGTACTCACTGAGAGTGCTTGCATCAGTGCACAGTGGGACACACCATGGGTAGGTATGCCACTGTGCAACTCACCACTGTCCACCACGTAGGGTGACTAGACAGCAAGCATGAAAAATCGGGACAGGGGATGGGGGGGTAATAGGAGCCTATATAAGAAAAAGACCCCAAAATCGGGGACTGTCCCTATAAAATCGGGACATCTGGTCACCCTACCAGCACACTATCTTTTGGCAATGCATGGTACGGCAAAAACGAGTCATGCAGGGGTCAAGTTCTATCATGCAACTTTATCCACCCCATAATGCAATCTCTATCCCATAATTTTCATGCCTATTTGAAAAGCCCATGAACCCACATGGGACTTGTTGCTGTCCACCGCCCCTGACAGATGCAAGGAGCGTTCCAGCACTGCTCTATTGTTAGGAGCATTGCAAGCACGGGACCCACAATTATCCGGTATTTGCAGAGCCACAAGAAGAGCTGCAGGGAACACAATGATTTCCTGGAGGGCAGATTGCTATGGGACATAGCGAGAACAATTCAAGGTTGTTGGTGGCATTCACAGAGCAGCTGCAAATGGTAGTGTGACACTGCTGGGCATGAGAAACGAGCACTGACTGGTGGGATCACCTCATAATGCAGGCTTGGGATTGGATTGCTGGAACTAGTGGTGCTGGGGGGGTGTGGCAGCATCCACAGCTTGAAGTGGTTTCCATCATCTAGAGGTTTCAGAGTAGCAGCCGCGTTAGTCTGTATTCGCAAAAAGAAAAGGAGTACTAGTGGCACCTTAGAGACTAACCAATTTATTTGAGCATGAGCTTTTGTGAGCTACTGATGAAGTGAGCTGTAGCTCACGAAAGCTCATGCTCAAATAAATTGGTTAGTCTCTAAGGTGCCACAAGTACTCCATCATACTGAGGCTTTACAGTTTGGTTCAATGGCTTTCAGCACCCCACGCTATACAAACTGTTCCAATGCCACTGCTTGGTAGGATGAGCAGTTGCTGCAGAAGTTTCGGATGTGCAAGGCCACATCCCTGGATCTGTGTGCTGTGTTCACCAAACCCTCCAGTGCAGGGACACCTGAATGAGAGCTGCACTGAGAGTGTTTCAGAGTAACAGCCGTGTTAGTCTGTCTTTGCAAAAAGAAAAGCAGTACTTGTGGCACCTTAGAGACTAACCAATCTATTTGAGCATAAGCTTTCGTGAGCTACAGCTCACTTCATCGGATGCATACTGTGGAAAGTGTAGAAGATCTGTGATTTCACTGTGGAAATGTTCAATGCTGGATTTCTGCCAGTGGGAAATCATTGTGGCGTTGGAAAATCCACTGTGGGTGCTGTCGTCATGCAATTGTGCAGGACCATTAATGGTCTCCTGCTATGCAGGATTGACTCAGCAATGTGCACAACACAGTGGATGGATTTGCAGCAATGGGGTTCCCAAACTGTGGTGGAGCAATAGACAGCACACATATCTCTATTGTGGCACGAGACCACCTTGCCACAGAGTACATCAACAAAAAGGGTTACTTTTCTATGGTACTGCAAGCGCTGGTCAGAGGTGGATTAAGGTCTCCTGGGGCCCTGGGCTGGAGCAAGTGGGGATGCCCCGGCATGGGAACTGTGGCTCCACCCCATGCCTTCCGCCTGTGGCCCCACCCCATTCTACCCCTTCCCACGTGGCCCCGTCCCTCTTCCGCCCATGTCCCTGTCCCTATTCCGCCCACCCCCCTGCTATGGCCCTGAGACTGGAGAAGGTCTGTGCCCCTGCCACGACCCTGAGGCTGCAGCAGGGAGCAAAAGCTCTTCCAGCCTTGGGGCTGCAGCAAGGGGAGATTTTTCCAAGGGCCCCAAATTGGCTGGGGTTCCTGGACACAGGCCCCATGTGGTAATCTGCCACCGGTGCTTGTGGATCACTGGAGATGCTTCATCAACATCAGTGGTGAGTGGTCAGGGAAGGTGCATGTCACTTGCACCTTTAAGAACACAGGACTGTTCAGAAAGCTACAAGCAGGGACTTTCTTTCACAACCAGTGGATTACAGTTTGTGATGTTGAAATGCCAACAGTGATCCTGGGGGATCTAGCCTTTCCCTTAGTCCCCTGGCTCAGGAAGCTGAAGGAATGTTGGCATTGTTTTCTCACAAAATTAGACCTCAGTGAGATAAATATCCCAATGATTATAGCGGCCTGCCGCATCCTGCATAATATCTGAGAAGCAAAGGCATAAAAGTTTCCGCTGGAGTGCCTGTCTGCTGAGTTTGAACAATGAGACACGGGGGCTATCAGAAGAGTTCAATATGGAACTACATAGCTCAGGGAGACTTTGAAAGAGCCTTTAACAGCAAGCCACAGTAATGCATTGTAATGTATTGTGCTCTGCCTGGTCCTGCAGTTTGGGGGCCTGTGTTGGTGCACATCTATATGAATATAACACTGACAATGCACCTAGTAAAACTGTGGTGCTTGCTGTACATTTAAGATTATTATACTGTGTTTGTCACTGATCCTACGAGTTGTGTCACAGAGTACAATATCAAGTAAGTGGGTGCTTTCGCTACCGCCAGGCATTATGCAGGGTGGGAGCTATTATTTTCCAAACAACAGTGTTATTGACTAACAAAAACACATCAAAAAATTCTGTGGAACTTAAAAGCAAACTGAGTGGAACAGAGTGTAAAGAAGAGGAAGGAATATTCATATCCATTTTAGATACATTGCCCTATGAGAGCCACGGTTGATGTGTATGTAGGTGAAGCTATGTTTGTCTTTAATGTCCCACATTATGAACAGGTAGGGATAAGGATATAGCCCCTGGTGCCACATGGAAAGTTGAGGAGGTGAGTGCTATACTGGAGTTCTCTCTGGACTGCAAGGGAATTTGGGATTGCTGAACCTGTAGGTCCACAAGAGTCTGCAGTATCTGTGTTTGCTGCCAGAGAAGCCCCATTATGTCATGGTGCATCTCCCTGTCTCCTTTTCCTGCTGGGACTTTCTCCTGTTTGCTCTTTCCCTCTCTATACAGGCCTCCTCTTCATGCTCCAGGCCCTTAGCTCGTGGTCTGATACAGCACTGGCTTGCAGGATCTGAATGAACATATCAGCCTGAGTTCTCTTCTTTCTCTTCCTCTGGCGTCTGCATCCCTTGGTTGTGGACGGGGAACCGCTCAAGTCTTCAATGGCAGCAGCTGCAGATAAAACCCACAGATGTACCATTGTCAGTACAGTCACAATGGAAAGTGAAAGTTAAGATTCAGAACTCCCTTTCCTTGTTCCCCTAAAGTTTTAAACAAGACAGGCTTATTGACTTTTCTGCTTGGAATTGCTTGTGCACAGCACCAGCCATTGTGAGTGTGGCCCAGCGAGGGTGAGGGAAATGAGGATGGAAAGTGCTTGGTTGCATGAATCTCTGAGTAGAGAGCAATGGCACTGAATACTGGCACCATTTTCCACAGGCGGTGGTGATTTTAGCTGATAGCCCACTCCTGAGGGTAACAAAGCCACATAGAGCACAGCTGGTACTGACGTCCTGAACCCACTCAGGCCTGCATGCTGCTAGCCTGTGGGGCCTGCCGAAATTATCACTGACTGGTGTGGGAAAGTGTCCTATCGTGGAGGAAGAAATAAGGCTGCCATCCCTAGGAACGTTCAGGAGAGGATTGCAGATTATCTCCATGGAAGTTTCATCAAGATCTCTCAGGAGGATTCAACAGACATCCTGGCGGCTTGGCATTGGATCGACTGTTGGCCTTCCTGGCCTCCTAATATGCCCGACACAATTCCTTGGCTTTCATGTGGCACTGCTGTTGGTCCCTATCGTACCCCTTCTCCTGCATTCCCTGAGCAATCTGCTCTTAGATGTCCAGGCTTCTATGGCTGTTCCATAGTTGTGCCTGCTCAGTCTCTTCTCCCCACAGGCCCAGGAGATCCAATATCTCCTGTCTACTCCAAGCCAGAGCGCGTCTGGAGCATGTAGCTGGCATGGTCTGCTGGGTGGTTGGACACAACAATGGAGAGCTGCTGGGTGGGCTCACCATGCTGGAGAATCAGGAAAAGGCATTTCAAAAATTTGCTCAGTTTTTAAGGGCAGGAGGCTTCCAGTCTCCATGACCTTGGGCCGTGGAGTTCACTATTCTGACCAGAGTGGTCAGTGTGGGACAGCTGGTGGAGGACTGTTAAGGTTGATATAGGTAAAGCAGCGTCTACATTCACTCTGTGTCGACCTCGGTACATCAACCGTGGCTGGACACCACTTGGGGAGGTGCTGTTACATAATGGTGAGTTCACATCAGTGGGAAACAAGCTTACGCGTAGATACATTTACTACTAGGTTGACGCAAGGCGGCTTACGTTGACCTAACTTTGTAGTGCAGGCCAGGCCTGAGAAGCAAGGGTTAGTATTAACTTCCTGCTTGAAAATATACAGGCCCCCAAAGGAAGCATGCAGCATGCCTCAGCTCCTGTTATACCTAACAGGTATCTCTCAGCTCTTCATCACTCCAACTCCGGGGGTGAGGAGGGAGTTTCCAGTCAATGGGCAGGACAGAAGCTTGCAGCATGTTCACTTCTCTTCCTCCTTTGTAGAACCTGTACCCTTTCAGACACAATTTCCATTCCTTTGAACCTCTCTGCATTGGGAGCATCTGGCTCAGTCTTTGTAGATCAAATGATTTTCTCCCAGCACAGTATCAGAGGTGCAGGTCGGACACTTTATATCAGAGCCCAGATCTCTCTAAAAAAAATCATTTCTCAGCTGGTGCTTGTAGAGAAAGTTTCAAACCCACAAGAATTATTTTAATTAGGTCAGCTTCTGCAAATCACTGAGTGCCTTCCAGGAACTGTTTTGTTCTCCCAAGTTAAGGGAGCTCAGCACCTTGTAGGATTTGGCCGAGAGATAACTCAGGTATCTATCAAAGTTCTGTTCTCATACGAATCTAGAAAGATAGTGCATCTGATGGGCCAGATGGTGGCTGTTGCCTGCTAGATACGCAAGAAGCCTTCCCTTTTATCTCAAGATCCAGGACCAGCTACAGCACCTGCTCAATGCTAGCACCCCCTGCAACATTAGCACCCTGAAGGGAGAGCAGAGGACATGATGAAAAGCCATGGCATAGAAGAGAACAGGCTGCAGCCTTTTAAGAGAGGCCTTGAGAGCTTCTGGAGAGCTCCCACATCTACCAAACCAATGCGTTATTTTGTTGCTGTTGCGCTTTGAACACGTAGCAATGAGTGTAACGTTTGCTTTCCCATTAATGGGCGTATATTAAGCATCAGATTCTTGTGTTGATGTATTTTCACGCAGCAGCAAAATGATTCAGATGCAGGATGATCTCTGAAGTCATAGTAACATTTAAACAGGAAAGGACATGCATAAGAATTTGAGTGTAGCTTGACAATCTCATGTTGTCAATATTCTCAGCACAGCACACCTAAGCTGAAAGGCTACAGAAATAAAGCAGAGGCCTGTGCAAATTCAAGCATGTCCCTTGAAGATTTTTTTTTTTTTTAAATCTGGTAGTCTACTGATAAGCAAGTCTTATCAACATTTGTAATGAATAATTGAGTATCAAGCTTTGTCTGATGTCAAGTTGTGCACATTTCTTATGCAAAAGCTGCTGGTTTCATAGTGAAACGCAAGCTCTTTTTGATTTTTACTAGGTATAATAGAACAGCAGACAATACATATGTATGTAATTAGGCTAATTTGATTGAGCAAAGGTAGGTTTTGCTTAATATAGCTGAAATTCCCAGAAGCTGTGTTCTGGACATAATGAATTGCTCCCCCTCCTCATATACTCAATTGTTTCAGAAATCTCAGAACCAGCTTGGAGAAATGGGGTGGTAATGATTAATTGTATTTATTAATTGTTCAGATGTGACAGTGTTAAATATAAGCAAGGCAGAAAGCAGAATTAAATTATTTAGCTTTTGCAATCAGCCTTCCCTGACTGCCACCTGTGTTTCCCTCTGATGTCATGAAGCAGTGGAAAGGGAAGTTATATCTTACATGGTGCTTGGATCAGAAGATCATCATTTTCAATACAATAACTTCTCCTCCACGCTGAGTCAACAGAAGGGAAGTAAGGAGAGAATTGACCAAATATCTGCAAGAGTTTCTAGTCTCAGGCCTGTGGAGCCCTGTCCTGAGGTAAAAAGAGGCACCTTGGTAAATGCCTCTGAGCCACCATCCTGTGTCAGAGTAGGCACGTAGGAGAGAGAATAGGTGAGACTGTTATGTATGTTGGGCCCATTCAGGGTTCAGTAGCATGGTAGGAGGGTGCAGTCTATCTTTGAGCTGTTCGGGTTCTGCCTGCACTTATAAATACCTCCTTTGGGGAGCTGAGTTGGAGGCATGTTTCCCCAGATTTTTCTAGCAAAAGTCTCTGAGATTGTGTTCTAGTGGATAAAACACTACACTTGGGAGACAGAGGTTATATTCTCAGCTCTGGCCTGCAGGCTGACCTTAGGCAAGTCACTTCCCCAGCTGTAAAATGGGGATAACCCAACAAAGGAGTTCTAGCTACCCAAGCAATAAGAGAACTCTGAGCTGCTAGCAGGCTGCTCTCTCTATCTCAAATCTGCCTACATGGGTTTGAAAAAAAATCACATTGATTCATTACCTGGCTTATTCGTTCTCTAGCTTGTTCCAAGAAGAAAGCCACTCTGATCAAGATGAGGCAATCCACACAAGGATGGAGGTTTCCATGGGCCACAAACCATGTTAAAGAGGAGAGTGGCTACAATCTGCTCTTTTATATATGGCTGTAATGCTCCAGGTAAACTGTCAATGCAGCCCGTTGTTAGGCAACGTTGGGGTTTTCTTAATCTTTAATATAAATGACTTTGGCTAAATATGAGGGGAGCTAATCACAGTTACTGCAAGTGATCGGTTCTGAGATCATTGTGGAAAAAATAAACTCAAACCAAGATGGACTACACACAATATTAATGCCTCTTCCTGCACCTCCTGTAACAAAGAGATACAACACAGGAGCTCTAGTAATAGACCTCTCTATTTCCTGCTGGCCCCAGTCACAGCCCATGGTAATAGTAGCCCTGCCCGGCCCAGCCCACTAAACTGAAGACAGCAGTGATACAGAACCTCTCATTATGAAAAGAACATATTCCTTGGTGATGTTTAGTTACTTGCTATTTTTAGAGATCGTCAAAGGTGAAAAGCAGTTTTTAAAAACACAATTGCATTTTCCAAGCACTCTCATGTGTTGCTTTTAAAAAAAATAAAGCTCAGAGCTTGCTGCAGATCCCTAGCAAAGTGGCAGATTCTGGGTTTGATACAGTGTTTTGAATACCACATTCTGCTTCCAAACAAGGATAGAATGAAAGGAAGATTGTAGTAATTGTTAGCAGCTTTTGGAGAGAGCACTTCCTGTAGTGAGGTGAATTTTATAAATATAATAAAAGCATGCACTCAAGTTGGCAAGTTACTGACGCTACAAAGAATTGAAGTAATAGTTTACTTACATAGTGCTTAACAATTGCTGGAGGTCAGGAGACCTCCTGGGGTTTGAACAGATAGGTTTTTTATAGTAAAAAGATGATTAACAGCAGCAAACTCCTTAATGAAAGATTTCCTGGAAGGAAAGAGAAAAGATGGAGATTTATGTAAACCCCTCTCTGCTACTCACCATAAGAAGCAAGGAGATCAAGATAAGATTTTTTTTTTGGCTGATAAAAATTGAACAATATAGCTCCTGTGGTGGTAATAAAGGTATATTTGTGTAGCCATTGCTGACTGCTCAAGAAAACACGGGGCTTCTAAACTAACAGAGACCTCTCACAAAGGGAAGTCTGGCTAATGATGAACATTCTAGGAGTGTTGCCAACCTACAATGCTATTTCAAGTCTCATGAAAAATCTCAGCTTTCATTTAAAATGTAGTTTCTAGCCCTTACAGTTACAAAGAGAAGCTTGAAAAAGTGAAAGGCTCAAAAACCCGAAACCAATAAAAACCCAAAGTTTAATTTAAGGTCTCACGATTATTAAGCTAATCTTGTGATTTTTAAGACCTGACATGATTTTTGAACCTTTGGGGGTAGCTATATAATGGTAAGAGTGTTGCATCTCTGCAGTGATGTTAATTGCTTTTAATACAAATACCAAATTAAGGCCTGTCAAGGTTCCTTCCCCACTCTGAACTCTAGGGTACAGATGTGGGGACCTGCATGAAAGACCCCCTAAACTTATTCTTACCAGGTTAGGTTAAAAACTTCCTCAAGGTACAAACTTTGCCTTGTCCTTGAACCCTATGCTGCCACCACCAAGTGTGTTAAACAAAGAACAGGGAAAGAGCCCACTTGGAGACATCTTCCCTCCAAATATCCCCCAAAGCCCTACACCCCCTTTCCTGGGGAAGGCTTGATAAAAATCCTCACCAATTTGTACAGGTGAACACAGACCCAAACCCTTGGATCTTAAGAACAATGAAAAAACAATCAGGTTCTTAAAAGAAGAATTTTAATTAAAGAAAAGGTAAAAGAATCACCTCTGTAAAATCAGGATGGTAAATACCTTACAGGGTAATCAGATTCAAAACATCAAGAATCCCTCTAGGCAAAACCTTAAGTTACAAAAAGACACAAAAACAGGAATATACATTCCATTCAGCACAGCTATTTTACCAGCCATTAAACAAAAGGAAATCTAATGCATTTCTAGCTAGATTACTTACTAACTTTTTATAGGAGTTCTGAGCTGCATTCCTGATCTTTTCCCGGCAAAAGCATCACATAGACAGACAGACCCTTTGTTCCCCTGCCCCCTCCAGCTTTGAAAGTATCTTGTCTCCTCATTGGTCATTTTGGTCAGGTGCCAGCGAGGTTATCTTAGCTTCTTAACCCTTTACAGGTAAAAGGGTTTTGCCTCTGGCCAGGAGGGATTTCATAACACTGTGGACGGAAAGGTGGTTACCCTTCCCTTTATATTTATGACAAGGCCCATTTCATCATTCTTTCTGCAGCCAAAATTCCCGAGGTTTGATCCTGTACTCTTTATTCATTCAAGACTCCCATTAGCATTAGTGGGAGCGTTGTCTGTGTAAATATGAAACTGGGGGTCTTTTATGGCTGCCAACAGTAGTAAGAGATGAG
The DNA here is from genome assembly GCF_965140285.1 of Lepidochelys kempii. Lineage (NCBI taxonomy): Eukaryota > Metazoa > Chordata > Testudines > Cheloniidae > Lepidochelys > Lepidochelys kempii. The sequence continues at coordinate 45,793,709 of NC_136380.1, forward strand.
GCCCCCAATCTAGCAAATACTCATGCACATGCTTGACTTTAACTATGAGAGTAGTCCCTTTGACATCAATGGGAATGTACACACCCATGCAGTTAAGCATGTGTGCAAGTGATTGCAGGGTCAGGGCCTAAGATAGTAACAAATCCATGGACAACTTCACATCTTGGTTGCAAATTTTTTGCATATTTGGGGGAAAAAAAGTCCCAGGCAGCATTGATAGAATTTAGATTGCCCTCTGGGGAACAGGTAACGAGGGCTGGTAGCAAACCCTCCCCCACCTTCTATTATAAAAGATTCTTGAGATCTTTAGTTTGCAAAGAGGGATGGGGGGGTTCTTACAGGTGAACATTTAAACTTTTTTTTTGGCCAAGCTTGCAAAGGCCTTACACTCAGCTTCACAGCATGTCTCTGTGTGTCTTAGGGTTGCCAGGCGTCCAGTTTTCGACTGGGATGCCTGGTCGAAAAGGGACCCTAGCAGCTCCGATCAGCATTGCTGACCAGGCCATTAAAAGTCCAGTAGGCAGCAGTACAGCAGGGCTAAGGCAGGCTCCCTGCCTGCCCTGGCTCTGCGCGGCTCCCAGAAGCAGCCAGCATGTCCCTGTGGCTTCTAGGTGCTGGGGCAATCAGGGAAGCTCCATGTGCTGGAGCACCGGCTCCGCAGCTCCCATTGGCCAGGAACCATGGCCAATGGGAGCTGTGGGGGCAATGCTTGTGGGTGTGGAGCCGCTTGGCTGCCCTTGCGCCTACAAGCCAGACATGGTGGCCACTTCCAGGAGCGTGCAGAGCAAGGGCAGGCAGGGAGTCTACCTTAGCCCCACTGTGCTGCCAACTGGAAGCCACCTGAGGTAAGTGCTGCCCAGCCACCCTGAACCCCATCCTGCACTCCAAGCCCAGGCAGGAACCCCCTCCCACACACTAACTCCCTCCCAGAGCCCACACCCCAACCCCGTGCCCCAGCCCTGAGCCACCTCCACACCCAAACTCCCAACCCTTAGCCCACTCCTGCACCCCAATTCCCTGCCCCAGCCCTGAGCCCACTCCCACACTCTGAACCCCTCGGCTCCAGCCCAGAGCCCCCTCCTGTACCCCAAACCCCGCATCCCTATCCCAGAGCCTGCACCTCCAGCCAGAGCCCTCCCTCCCTCCCTCCCACACCCCTGACCCAGACTGGAGCCCTCTCATGTACCGTGAACCCCTCATTTCTGGCCCCTCCCTGGAGTCTGCACCCCCAACCGGAGCCCTCCCTCCTTCCCTCCCACACCCCAATCCCCTGCACCAGCCCAGTGAAAGTGAGTGAGGATGGGGGAGAGTGAGTGACACAGGGAGGGGGGATGGAGTGAGTGGGGCGGGGCCTCAGAGAAGGGGCGGGGCCTCTGGGCAGGGGGTGGGGCAAGGGTGTTTGGTTTTTTGCCATTAGAAAGTTGGCAACCCTAGTATGTCTGCCTGTATGATGAGAACTTTTGAACACTGTATCTGAGAAATTCCAAAAGTTCAGGAAACGTTCTAGGTATCAGCGGCCAGAACTATCTTCATTTTGGGATACGTAGACCCCCTGGTGGTTCTTTAACACACCTATAGCCTCAAGCACCTATAGACAATTGCAGAGATCACACAACAGGTTGATGGCACCCATTAACACCTTCCAGCATAACAATACCCCAACTCATCTGGGAGCATGCTCCTAATAGAGTTTGAGGCCTGGTATACATCAGAAAATTAGGTCAGTTTAACTATGTTGGTTAAGGGTGTGAAAAATCCACCTCCCTGAGCAGCTTTGTTAAAATTACCTAAGTCCCTGTGAAGACAGCACTGGGGTGATGGAGGAATTCTTCCATTGACCTACCTACTGCCTCGCAGGGAGGCGGATTACCTACGCCCAAGGGAGAACTCCTCTTGTCAGCGTAGGTAGTGTCTATACTGAAGTACAACAGCGGTATTATGGCAGTAGCACCGCTGTAGTATTTTAAATGTAGACAAACCCAGTGATAGATTAAGGTATAAACTAACGACGCTACAGGTTAGGGCCTCACAGTACGAGGGGCCTCTATAAAAGAAAAAACTGGCTCCATTTCAAATTTTATCAAAATCGGTTATTGACAGGTGGGAGGCCAGGGCTGAGAAAAAAAATGATTGTTGCACTTGTAAAATTAGTATTTCTACAAGTAAATCTGCTAACCACAGCCAGTGGGAACCACAATCGGCTGAACCTGCGGACGAGGCAGGTAAACAAACCGGCCCGGCCCGCCAGGGGCTTTCCCTGCACAAGCGGCATCCCAAGTTTGGGAACCACTGCTCTAGAGGCTCACCAGTTCCTGCCAGCTCATCCCAGGGCTCAGTAGTCCTTACCAAGGCTTCTCAGTCCTTTATTACCTTTCCCAGCTAATGATCCCCCACAGCAGCCTTCTTTCCCCAGGTCCTCTGCCTGGAAACTATGGAGAATCATTCCCCCCCAATTGCTCTTACTATAAGAAGAAGCCAATAGCTTAATTCTGTCACCTGACCCCCTGGGCTCATTCCCATCAGGTGGGAAGCAGCTCCCTTGAAGGGAATGTCTTGGAACAGGTACACTGGGACTCATATATAGTCCAGGCTAATTGCCCTGTTACACTTGTAAAGTGGAAATGCCAGATTTAAGGTCGCCTCTGCAACCTTAACTCCACCCCCTTATGCAAGCTTTAGGATTAGAACTGGGTGAACTATTTTCAGCAAATAGAAATTTGGCCCCCAAAATGCATTTTTCAGGGTGCAAAAGCTATTTGTGAATTTGGCGAATAGCATCAGCTGTATTTTTTTTCTTTTGGAAATGTCAAAATGTTTCATGTTTTAACATGTTTCATTTTGACATTTGCACAATGAACTATTTTGGCATTTTCTTTTGAAAGTATCAGCATGTCATTTGGAGTAGGGTTATAAGACAGCATAAGACAGTTTTGGTTTGAAATTAGCCAAGCTTTTTTCTTTTGATCAGCCAGAGAACCAAAAAAATCAACCATTTGCTCAGCTCTAATTATGAGCCAGTCTTTGAGTATGTTTGCACATTTCTCCCCCCAACACACAAGACCCCCAAAGTTGGGCAAATTTGTGCAGGCAACTGTCAATCTGGCCCTTCCTAATATCCAAATGCTTGACTTTGTAACCTAAGCAATCACATTAAAAGAATGTTATCTGTGTAATGGATTCATTGTGTGTGATTTTAAAGCTGTATAACAGATTCTTATTCTATCAGTATAGATATGCATGTGCACACACACACACGTCGGGCTGCTACTTCTTGACTTAAGAAGCTCCATGAGGTAAGATAATCAGAGAATTTTGGGTTTCTCCTAAAACTTCTTGAGATTCATTAGTTAAACAACAACAACAAAACCAACCCGGCATATTGCAACTGGTTCACAGCTCCTTCTGGAATTTTTAGGGCTGCTCAGTGTTGTGGTACACCAAACCCCTAAGGTAACAGTAGTGTGCCACGACTGAAGGCACTTCAGTGACTAGACCTTGTAGTGCTAGCCCTGGTGGGTCCCAACAACCCCTCAGATACTTGACGAAAGTGAAGGTGAATTTTCCTAGGGCTGGCAGGAAAAGGAAAAGTTGCAAATACTCTAGCTACAGAGGCTTCAACAATTACAGGTCACTAATAGGTTTCAGAGTGGTAGCTGTGTTAGTCTGTATCAGCAAAAATAACAAGGAGTCCTTGTGGCACCTTAGAGGGTCACTAATAGTTCTTATCTGGGCCCCTAGAGGCAGTCCAATTGAAGGTTAGGGTTCCTAATGCCTGGGATTCCCCTTCCCATGCAATCTTCTGTTAAAGGCAAATAGAAGCTTGCAGCTTTCCAGGCCAAGGTTAGTTAGGGAGACATCTTCACTGGCTCTTTACCCAACTTGTGCTACTTCCCCACAGTTCTGCATAGACCTGAACCTGGCCGCATTGACTGACAGTCACACCCAGTTCCACACATGGTTTCCCAGCTCCTAGGGTAATCTGATCTGTGCACTGGTGATGTTCCCTGCAGGAGAGCTGGATGATTGCTATGCCTGCCACTATTGTTTTCTCCAAGTGCCTGGTTACTTTGTGGGTCAGAGTCTTTCCATAGAGTTCTTGCCCCCACTCCCACCCCAACCTGGCCAGAGGAAGGAGACGTAGTGGAGAGGGAGTTGATGGAAATGGTAGCTCCCTGCTTAGCAGGTTCGTCACACTTTACTAGTGAAAGTTTGCAAAATTTCTGTAAAATGAAGTAAGTCACAACTGCCATGCACTTAGGGTTGCCACCTCTGAGGTACAAAAACCTGGGGCATCCAGGATGATCCTGAGCCCACGAAATTGGACAGCTGGCAGCATGTACTGCACACCCTTACAGATTTCCTGGGACAGCTACCTCAAAAAAGAGACAATCTTGGGATCATCTGGTCAGGTAGCAACCCTACATGCACTAGAGTTGAACTAGTGGCCTGGAGCTTTAAGGCTATATAATATATATCCTATTACCAGTCCTCTGAAAGTATCCACTCACTCCAAGAGCCATTCTAGTGTGGCTTGTATGACCAGTCATATATGAAATGTGTTATATAAGGCTTGAGAAGGTGTTTCTTCAACCTGAGTTTCACTCTACTTTCCTCTATTGACTAAAATGCTGTCAAGGGCAATTATGGAATAATTGTTGCTTGATCTGTGAGAGTGATGGGTCATCCTTCAGGATAGGTTGTAGATCCTTGACGATGCACTGGAGAGGTTTTAGTTGGGGGCTGAAGGTGATGGCTAGTGGCGTTCTGTTATTTTCTTTGTTGGGCCTGTCCTGTAGTAGGTAACTTCTGGGTACTTTTCTGGCTCTGTCAATCTGTTTCTTCACCCCACAGATCTTGGGAGACAGGCCAGTCCTTGCTTACAGACAGCCCCCCAACCTGAAGCAAATACTCACCAGCAACCACACACCCCACAACAAAAACTCTAACCCAGGAACCTATCCTTGCAACAAAGCCTGTTGCCAACTGTGTCCACATATCTATTCAGGGGACACCATCATAGGGCCTAATCACTTCAGCCACACTATCAGAGGCTCGTTCACCTGCACATCCACCAATGTGATATATGCCATCATGTGCCAGCAATGCCTCTCTGCTATGTACATTGGCCAAACTGGACAGTCTCTACGTAAAAGAATAAATGGACACAAATTGGACGTCAAGAATTACAACATTCAAAAACCAGTCGGAGAACACTTCAATCTCTCTGGTCACTCGATTACAGACCTAAAAGTAGCAATATTACAACAAAAAAACTTCAAAACCAGACTCCAACGAGAGACTGCTGAATTTGAATTAATTTGAAAACTGGACACAATTAAATTAGGCTTGAATAAAGACTGGGCGTGGATGTGTCATTACACAAAGTAAAACTATTTCCCTATGTTTATCCTGCCCCCCCCCTTACTGTTCCTCACACATTCTTGTCAACTGCTGGAAATGGCCCACCTTGATTATCACTACAAAAAGTTTTTTTCTTTCCTGCTGGTAATAGCTCACCTTACCTGATCACTCTTGTTACAGTGTGTATTTATGAAACATTGTTTCATGTTCTCTGTGTATATAAAATCCCCCTACTGTATTTTCCACTGCATGCATCCGATGAAGTGAGCTGTAGCTCACGAAAGCTTATGCTCAAATAAATTTGTTAGTCTCTACTGTGAGTTAGGGGATCTGGCCCTTAGAGCGCAGAATATTGGATGGAAGTCAAGATCCACCATGAAGATCCAACAGCCAAAATGTGGCTACAGTTTCTTTCTATACAAAGATGTATATAATACAAATATGTTGCTGTACAAAGGTGAACACAAACAAATTTCTGTCTGAGCTGCATGTGCACTCTCTTCTTTGATCATCCTCAAACTACTCCCACACACATTGTGATAGCCAGTGACTGGAAGAGAACATGACAGAGATCACTGCATCATCGACACTTCTGCGACATTCAGTGCCAAAGCTTCGGAGTGACAAGCAGAGGCTGGCATGAAGAGAATGAGAAACAGAATGTCAGAGTACTGTTGCTTTAGGTGAGTTGTTTATTTGTTAAAGAGAACCTTCATTTCCCCCCAAGGTCAGAAGAGCTGTAAAGATTCTTTTGTTAGCAACATCAACAATTTCACCAATTATGATAAGAATGAGCATCAGAAAAACAACACCTCCTTACCCTTAAGCAGGAGACATAATGTAAGCCTGTTTGAATGTTTGTGCTCCATCTGTAAGTGCTTGCTCAGTAGGACATTGTTTGTGACAACTGAGCAGGAGATAATTTTCCGTTGTCTCAGTGCAGATTATGTACCTTAAATGTTTAGCTGTATTTTTAGAAAACAACTAACTCTTTATCAATCTTTCTGGAGAGCAAAGCTGCATATATAACTGAAAAGAATGGCAACAGAGGTAGCAGAAAGAGGAAGTGCATCACACTTAACAGTGATTTGACAATTACATTGTATGGCACAAATGGAATACAGAAACATCTTTTATGTAGTCATTTCCAAGATGGCCTTGATATTTGCAAATAGTATTAAAGGTTCTTATTCAAAAATTTAGCCTTTAAGTGTAGCAAGAAGTGGTAGCACTCTACCTTCCCTCTAATCCATTTTTTAGAAAACGTAATACTTAGCATGTCAATGAACAGTGCTTTTCATCTATCCAAACCATGTTACAGAGGGTAAAGCATTACCCCCCTATTTTACAGGTAGGGTAATAGAGGCACAGAGACGTAAAATTCAATCTGCTTAACTGCAACAGGAGAAGGCGGCTCTCGCCCATGAGAAAGTTCTGCTTATCTAAGCTAGAGAGAGGAAGAGGAGCTCCTTCTTGGTTTTTAGCAGAGGGGGAGCTGTGTTTTGAAACATTCCCCCTTTTAACTGCTGGATAAAGGAACTAGCCCAAAGTCACCCAATATGTTAGAGGGAGTCAGGATTTGACTTCTGGATTCCCATTGCCAACCTCACATTTAGTGCACTAGATCACAACTGTCCTCATACAACTGCTAAAAGTCTGTGAGTGAACAGAAACAAGATATTCTATAGGCCCCAGGCAAGTTGTTCACTGAGTTTAAGGAAAACAGACACCTCCAAAGTAGTTCTTGTCCTGCTCTGAGCCTCATCTAGGTTGGAAGATCACAGTTGCCTGAGACCCTACAAGGACATAGTTGTCTGGGTGCGGAGAAGAGAGAGGCACACACATTGTGAGGTTGTTCAAATGACTAGAAGTTTTAAATAAGAGATGTGTTCACTGGAGCTGCTTTTGCTTTCTATCTACTTGCTTGTTTATCCACCAACATCACCTCAGCCCACAGCCCTGATAAACCATCCTTGAGGCCTTCAAACTACAATTTGAGGACTTCAATAGCACAGATATAGGTGTGAGGTCTTTTTTAGGAGTGGTGGGTGAAATTCTGTGGCCTGCATTGTGCAGGAGGTCAGACTAGATGATCATAATGGTCCCTTCTGGCCTAAATATCTATGAATCTATGAATCCTCTGAGCTGTGATGCTATTAATTAGCATGTGCTCCCTCTGCTGGAGGTCAGGCCCAGCAACAGGGAAGCAATAACGTGGTTATGCAGACAGCAGTCACTAGTGTTCTGCAAGTGGAGTTTAGGAGATGATCATTAAAACAATGTTGAGAGGAGCTCTGGCAGCCAGTGAAATGTCATGCCTAATTCTGCACAGACATCAATAACATGATTCTCATTGCATTATACGGGTACGAGAGTTACAGCATGTAGTGTTAGCACCTATGCAGGTGAGGTCCTTTCCAATGTAGCCCCTTCTATATGTAGCACAGATATGCATTAGTACAGCTACAGCGGAATATTGTTCTGCATTGTAGCTCCAAGAACCCTGGCAGCATTTTAAGAAGCGGTGTTAGATTTCCCACATTTTCTTGGTTATATCATGCAACTTATTACTCATTTAGTGCTGGAAGGCCAGAGTTGCCGATAGAAGCAATTTAAAAAAAAAAATCTACAGGTGTTTTTTTGTTTTTTTGGTGGGGTGGCAGATTGATTTGGTATAGCTCATGAGCTATGTACAACGAATGGTGGGGTTCATTCCTTCCATCGAAATAGTGCTGTTGTCTTCAGGCATGCATTGTTGGGACTGAATTTAACAGCTACAGGTAATGGGCTAGATTCTCAACTTGAAGTTAATGGTGCAAGAGAGAAGAATCTGGTCCACAGTCTGTACAAAATAAGCACATAACTCTGAGTCTCCAGGTAACACCCCCATTCAAAGGCACAATCAACTTTTTGCCTCCATGGAGGAAAGAGTCCTTATATGGACTAATAGCATTGAGAAATCTTTTACAGTAAATCCTTGATAAACATTTAACTGTTTCACAAGTTTTACTGTAGAATCCTTTACGCAAAGCTATGAGTCATGAGCTCGAGTATGGAATTGTTGGCAGAGTGAATGAATTTTCTGCATGACAATAAGACCAGTAATCTGTATGCATTACAGTAGATTTCTATTGCTTTAAAACCAAATTATGTGTGATTACATTTAGGACAGGAGCAGTTAAGATTGAGAACAAAGAATGAAGCCACTGGGTGGAAAATCTGAAGTTATTTACTGATGTTTCTGCTACAGCTCTTTTTCTTGTATAGTAATAAATTATATCCTGACTCACAACAAGGAAGGACTATTTAAATAGTGACCTTCAAGTCAATTTTATGTTGGTCTGTTCAGCAGTAAGTCCAGCAAGAATGTCTATGAAATGTAATATTTGACCTGTGGTGTATGTCACAGGTGTTCTATATAAGGGAAACAAACCGACCTTTCTTCACAGAGATGAGTCTTGAAGGGGTTCTAGTATGGCACAATGGTCTGGTCCACAGATCAAAATGCCAGAGCTCTTGTTTATTGCTCCAATACCTTCTGTGCATTTCTTGTGCCTTTAGCCGATATTAACATAGGCTTTTCTCCTCAGTACTTTGTACGCAGTACCCACGAGGACAGCTTTCTGCCCATAAAGAGGAACTGGCAATGGAGCAAGGATGCAAGGGAAGGATGTCCGCTTTCCCCTCAAAGGGATGATTACCAAGCAGCAGTAGACTGCAGTGGAACTCTTGGGGCGACTAAATAATTGAAAAGCTGAAGTAACAACTACTTTAAAATGCCCAAACATTATGGAACTACAAAATACCCCCACAAAACTGAGGAGAGGTATCAAATTACTAGTAATGGAGTGTCTACATAGATTAGATAATGGCACTGTTGATATGAGAATGGACTGTCAATGCAATGCTAAATCTCTGAGCATGCCCAGTGTGAACTAGAGGTTACCAGAAGCCTGAGCACATTTAGACTGAGCTGAGTGCTGGTGCAGTAAGTAATGCCATTTCTTTTCTTCTGACAAGCCCAGTTCCCTCCTGAGTGATTATGAAACCGTACGAAGAGAGCTGAGCAGTAGTGGAGGATAGCGACCTCTGAGAGTGCATAGGCATAACTGACTTAGGGAGGTGAATTCAGAGTCAGAGGAAGGATCTGACTCCGAACAGGGCAGGTTCTTCCTACCCAGTTAAGCCTGAGGAGCTTCCACCACCAAGCAGTCTTTCTCCTGTCAAATCATTGCATGGGATATTTTTTCCTCATGTCAGATGTTTTGACAAGCCTGTTTTCCACTCCAATAACCCTTCCCTCTTGTAACGGAAGTACTCTCATGAGTCTGTGCCCAAAAGGTATTCAGCAGATATTTTAGTGAGGTCTGTCAAAGGACCAAGATTAAGAGCAATGAGGGGAAGTGAGAGGACAGGGAGCCTCTTGATGAAATCCCATTCAGCTGGAACCCTTCTGCCAGGTCGAGTTGACAGCAGCAAGGGTCGGGTTCAGTACATAGGGGTTCCCTTTCAACAATACAATGCAAAACTGGCTCGAGCCCCCACCCAGTGACCTGGAAAATTTACACGCATACCCCTGGGCGCCTCAAAGAGGCAATACTTCCCCTCTCGCAAGCACAGAGTCTCAGTGTAGCAAAATTATTTAATAACATGAGATAAACAACTAGCATTAAATTGGGAAAACACCACAACTAGGGTTCATAAACACAAACCATGAACCAGAAGACCCACCCCCAAGCAGATTGGGCTGTGTCCTTTCCCTTTGGTTCTTGAATCCAGCAACCCAAAAGTCACCCCTCCCACAGTTTCTGTCCCGAGTCAGTGCAGGCCCTCCAGAGTTCAAAAGTTCATTTGAAGAGTTTACCTCCCAGCCTGGGTGGAAGGGGGACAGGGGAGGAGGTATGGGGCACCTTACATGCACCACTGCTCGTATCAATGGCCGATTGCCCTGCCTCTCCATGGGGTTCTGCTGCAGTCTTCACCATGAGCCACTCTTCACCACCAGCCATCCTGCTAACCACTCACCAATATGTCTTCAGCCCCCCACACCTAACACAGCTCTCAGTGATTTCAGCTCTTAGTAACTTTAGCTCTTTAGTGATTTCAGCTGTTAGTAAGGGAGCTTCAGTGCTGGTTCACCACTAGCCCAGAGTAGGTATAATGCTTAGACCTAGGTATCAGTGATTTCTGCTCTGCAGCATGTAACAAGACCCCAAATAGAATCAAAATTAGCTCTGTTATTACACTATGGAGAAAGGAGGAGGAGGAGGCGGCGGCGGCGGCGGCATCGGCATCATCATCATCAAAATAGTGTCTAATACCCTCAGAGGGACTCACACTACCAAATACCTATCCCCAACCTCTCTCTATTCACTGGCTTTTGGAACCCATGTCCCTTGCCTAGTGAGTGCTACTTAGTTGAGGGCAAGTCCCTCCATCACAAAATGCCAAGTACAGTTCTACTGTCCTTGATCCACATAATCAGAATAACAACACTTTACTACTCCTGCCCCAATAACAAAGAGACTGGGAATCCCACAGCAGCCAAAGTGACCATTTGGGCAAGCAGTCCCATCATGCTAGGCAGGGTGGGTAAGCCCATGCAAATAAGATCAGCCCCTGAAGTCTTCTTTCCCAGATCACCACCAGATGTCAGGGTAGAGCCCACTCTGACTCCGCTTACACAGCATTGCAGGGATTATCTAGTGGCTAGGCCTCCAGCCTGGCACTCAGGAAAGATGCGTTCAATTCCTTGTTTAGCAAGGGCTCCCTGCATGAGCACAATTTGCCAGAGGTAAATAGGGATCATACTTTCCTGCTTTGTGCAAGGTGTTGATAAGCTCTCAAAAGAGCATGAGGTATATTTATAGGGGCCTCTACAGCCTTCCAGCCAGTTGATGCATACATTACTGTTAGCGGCAAGCACCTAAACACAGGTGCCTACTGCTCTGCTTTAGAGGGCCCCAGATGTGCTCTGAGCATGTCCCTTTCAGCCTGCCTTGATAGTGGTGTAACAAGGCCCTTGTGCAAGAATAGGTTAAGAGTCTGATTCTGAAATCCAGCCCCATTGCTCCTCCATAGCCCCAGTCCAGCCCTAGCTTCCCTTCTGTGGAACCCTTTGCTCTCCTCAAGTTCTGATACAGCTCCCTGATCCAATCACCCCTCCAGGTTCTTTTAGCTTCCCTCCTTCTCCCACTTCCCTCATCCATCCCCTCAGTCCTGTTTCAGGCTCCCACATGCCCTACCCCAATCCCCTCCAGCTCTGCTCCAATCTTCCCTTTCCCCCCTGCTCCATTCCAACCCCCTTCCATAACCCCCAGTCTAACCCCCTCCATTCCCTTGCCCCAAGCAAAGGGGCCAATGCTTTCACCCTGCACTCTGTCTCTAAGGGAAGACTGCATTTCCCATCTCTTGGGCCTTCCCCCATATCCCATGCATCCCCTGGTGCTGCATTCCACCCTCCTCCCTTTTCTCCACGCTTCCTTGCTGGCTGCTCATACCCAGGCTCATCCTAGCTGGAGGGCCCCCCCAATCCCAGCCACTCTCCCCCTCTTCACTGCAGCACAGCTCAACTTCTGCCGGGTTGGTGGTGCCACAAATGGGGATACATGTCTGCAGGTAGATCTGAGTTCCCTCCACAACTAGCAACCCCCTGCAGCACCATCACAGACAGCCCCCTGCCCTGATCACCTGTTGCCTGCATTCTATCCCCTGGGGGGTTATCCATATGTACAATCTGATTACATCTCCAGGCCGAGGGTACACAGGTGGATCCTATCTACTGTACCGGTTGAGTGGGCAATCCCCTTATAGCTCCAGACAGGGGGTGGCAGCCTTCGCTCCTCCCACCCTGGTATCTCTGGCCTCCTAGGTTCTACCTCAAAATGCTGCTCTGGTTAGGCCCATAACCTTGTGGGCCCTAGTGTGCCTGTACCACTTGCCCCATTGTAGTTATACTACTGTGCCTTGACAAATCCTAACTTGAGTGGCAGGATTCCTGAAGCAGAGGACCATTTCCCTTTCTTGTGCTCAGCACAGGACCTATGGGAGGAGGACTTAATCCCTGGAGAACAGCAATGCTCCTGTAAATGCCCCCCTTCTTCCTGCCATGCACCCTACGCTGGGAGGGCTGCAAGGGGATGGGATCAGGGATTGAGAGGAACCCTCAGCCGGTGGGCAGGGCAATTTAACAACCTCTCAGTGGCACCAGCAGGGCAGAGAGGGCTCACAGAGGGGCCAGAGTCTAGATCAGCAGCTGTCCAGATGCAAAATGTAATAAAAATGATCAAACTATGAGTAATACATTGTGGTCAGATTCTGATTTCCGTTTCACAGGTAGAGCTCTGGAGTAACACCACAGAAGTCAGCTTGGCCATAAATCCAGGGTGAGAAGAGAATCTGACCTGACTTGTTTTCTGGCAACAGCAACCCAAATTGTTTCCCTCCTCCTTATCCTGCTGCAAGCTCCCACAATGCTCCTTGAAATGGCATTACTCACTTCTGTTTCCAGGGTGAGAAGTGCTTGAATTGGTCCCCAGATGTCAAGGTGGTTCTGTTCTGCCATGCCTGAGAGAGGTGGTTGCACACAGCACAGTCTGTGCAAGCAAATGCAGTTGATTTGATCACCATGGAAACCAGACCGCTTATGAAGAGCTATGTTTACTCCTGTTTGTTAGTATGAATATTTTATCGTTTATTTCCCTAACCAAATGGAGAAACATTATGAAATTGGCAATTTGCCCTCTGTGTGCGGGTCCAATCCTGCAGGGCCTCCATCCATGGTGTTCTAGTTAAGAGAGTCTCACCTGCAGATACCTGGAGGATTAGGTCCTCTTTATATTGGTTCAAGAGCACAAAATGTTGTGTAGGGACAACACTCTTTGCTATATCAAGTTATGCACTCAGAAGAGCCTCATTCTGGTTGGTTTTAAGACCAATCCCGCCTCCCCACAAAGAATCAGTGTTATTTGGATGCTTTTTCATATTTGGGATAACACGATTGCCATGCATGACAAGGGACTTGGCTCAAAATGCTCTTGCCACTATTATGGTCATCTTGTACAGCCCACTATGTAAATATGAAGTTAGTGGCTGTATTATGGCTTTGTTTTCTTTGTATTATACCTTTACATTTCTTTAGGGCTGGTCTGTGTGCAGAGACAGCTGCCATTTTGTAAGACAGCGTTAGTGCAGCATGTTCCAGAGAAGACACACACACAGTGCTCTCTCATGGAGACCAATGTTCTTCTCATGGTTTTCCCCATTTGCGTGACTGGTGCATAAGAAGTGATACTATAGAGTGACTTCAAACCCAGAGCACATCACAACAGACAAAACAACACTGAAGCAGAAGTCAATGACCAACTGGGGAAAACAGAAGAAGTGTTATCTAGTGGTTACTACACAAGGCTAGAAGTCAGGCACTCCACAATTCTAATCGTAATACTGACACCAATTCCCTCTGTGACCTTTAGCAAGTTCCTTAGCCTTAGTTTCCCCTTGTGAAAAGTGAGGTACTTGTTACTATAAGTAAGCAAATGTCTCACAACAAATAACTTATTTAGCAGATGTTGACAGAGATTTTCTTCAAACTGTATGTTAAGAGATTCCCCAAACATATTCACTATTCCAAGTTATACATGTAATGTGGCTGTTACGGTCATGAACCACTCCAGACATTGTGCATGCCAGCCTCAGCGCAGACTGTCAAAAAGCAGGGCAGACATCCCAAACGGGTTGTATGATCTATAATTATATTTCACCAACCCAGTAACAAGTGTGAACTCCTAAAGCACTGTAACAGTCTTACCATGGAGACACAGACAGTCTCCTTGGGCATTCCAGTCTATCTTACCAGTCAGGGAAGCTAGGCTATGTGACAGATGGTCATTTTACACCAAAAATCACAACAATATTCAGGTTACTCCCAGTTCCAAAGGACCTGTCACTTACCCCAGGTCATTTGTACTCAGATCTCAAACTAAAGACAATGCCTGTAGCCAATCCTGTAATAAACTAACTAAAGATTTATTAACTAAAGAATGAGTTATTTACAAGGTTAAAACAGGAAACATATACACACAAATGAGTTACAGTCTTAGATATAAAAAGTAAAATAAGGAGCTCTATATGTCCTTTTAGGGCTGACCCATGCCAAGCAACATGAAGATCTCTTGATTATGTTTAGGAATCTTTGCCCCTCAGAGTCCAGACAGCATAAAGATCCCAGTTGCTGCTTGTCAGGGATTTTTATTGGCTTCACCCCAGAATCCAAGCTGATGGGATGAGTTCATGCCCAGGTCTCTCCTTCCTGGAATGCAGTCAACAAGGTCTGGGTTCTCTGATGCTACATGATGTCTCATTTGCCCTCAGTGGGACATCCTGTGTGAAGGATGAGCACTTTACCTTAATTAATGCTTCTTTTCCTGTTTGGTAAGTTACACAATTACAGAGGTTTACAGAGCAAACACTCAATATAACTTTACACCATGGGCTGTAGATGTTATAAGTGAAATCAATACATGCAGCATCCTACACTGTTCATAAGGTTTAGACACCAAACACATTCTTACAACTCTAATATTTATCTTACCAACACTAACATACACCGAAGCCAGACTGGTTTCCAGCTGTGTATTTGTCAATGTTCAGTGAGATCTCGGGATCAGCTGGCAACTGGTCTCCCAGCCTCACAGTGGCATATAAAGACCTACGTAAGGGATACATAGATATATAGTGATCTCAGGAAAAAACATAATACCCCAGACACTTGGTAGTCGCCATCAGGTGCATTTCAGAGGGTTTGATTTTTTGTTATTTTAAAATTGGAGTGAGTGCTGGGGGCAAGTGATCTATGGAACGGATGATTTAGTCAAGCCCTGAAATGGGGCAATTCCATCAGAGACAGGGAACTCATCCCACACCATCACCACCTTCCATTTGGGACAAAGTTTTAACAAGAGGCACCTGTCCAATGCCCCACTAGTTGTGGGGAGTAGTAATGGTACAGCGAGGGTAGATTTTATTCACTAGGAACCAAGTCAGAAAAAGCATTTTAATGGAACAAGTTGTGTTTTCTGTAACACAATGAAATATCAGTCTGTGCTATCTGGATTCACAGACAACTTTTCTGCCTCACACAAATCAGTTTTCCAGTCTTAACACACGGACACAGTTTATGTACAGAATGGATTTATTGCAGTTTTTCTGAGACAGAGGCTCCACCGTCTCAAATGTTTTAGCCTCAGGCTTTTTCTTTGATATAAAAAGCTGTTGTAAAGTCACACGTTGCACATCCTGCAGAACATTTTGGCAGTTGCTAGGAACTAGATACAGATCCTGAGCTGTCCTGGCCTTACATAAATGGTTTAGAAGAAATATGTAGCGGATGGCTTTGAGACAAAGCCAGCATCTCACAAAAGGTCTTAACACCAGTTTGTTTTAAGAACTGGGTTAAATCAACTCTACTGTGAAATTAGTAACAATGAGTAGAGTGTAAAATGAATTAGACACTGATTGTTGGACCTCTGTCAGATTTCATTTTCTTTGTAATACAATAATAAATAATATTAAAATCCAGAAGATTACCTTGTAGTCGTTTCTCCAGCATTTTTCCTGGAGAAAACCTCAAGTGGCAAGGTCTTAATATATATGGTGTATGGTATGGTGTCCGCACCTATGAAGAAAGGCTGTATATATTTTCCAAATTCCACTGTCTGCATTCTTCTACTAATGCTCACTTACTGACACGTGTAGTACATCTGGAGACCATCACACCTCAGTTTTCCTGTCGCTGGTTGGATCTTCCCAAGGCTTATAGGACATGTTGGGACCTTCAGCCAAAACAAGAGTGTACCTGAACAAAACATTATTTTAGCCCCTTTGGGCTCATTTCTTCTCTGGGCTCTTCAACTCACTAGTCCTGCTTCTGCTTCTGGCAGGGGTAACAACTCCTGGTAGTGCCCTCCCCCTACTCCAGGCTTTAGCTTAGGGAGCCTAAAGCTGTAACCTTTACACAAAAACTCACCCTGCTTTGTTCTTCCTCAGGCTACTTATTACACAGCTTTCTCCTCTTAGGTCTCCTTCAGGCCTCATTAGCTAAGCCCTTTTCAGGCTCCATCCCTACCTTCTTCTCCACAGGGAAGCACCTGGCAAACACCCCCATGCCCCCAGCTCAGCACTCTCCTAGTACAGGACTCTCTCTTGCTCCTTCCCAGCAGGGACTAACCACTACTAGTCCTTCCCCAGACCCTGTTCCTTGGCTAGCCAGCACACTGCAACTCCTGTCAACTCTATTCCATAGTGAGAACTGGTTGCTTCTTAAATATCCTCCAGCAAGCCTGTCCTTGGACACATGCTGGATCGCATGATACTCACATTACCCTTCCTACTTCAGTCCCATAAGGAGGATCACAGGAAAGAATCTAGGCAACCACTGCTCTTGAAAGCCTAGCCTATCCCATGACCGTAGCAAGAAAAACAACCCCATCACTCCCCTCTTCATACACCACCCCTGGATTTCAGGATCAAGTTCAAAACTACACAATATATTTGTAAAACTCCACATAGACTTACCATTAACTACCTTTGGAACATTCTCTGTCTCTCTTATCCTTACACTTCCAGCACCTGCCTGCTTTCTGTGCAGATCTCGCTATAAATGAATTGCCACTTGAGAATTTTCTCGGTAAAAATATGGCAAACACAACAGCTGCCAGTATTTTCTCTTGGGCCTTCAATAAACTATTATTGTTCTCCCCCCACCATCTCGCCACAGCCTTTGCCTTTTCAGCTCCTGACCTTTCGAATATCTTCCAGCATCCCTCTGCCTTATCTGTGCAGTGTGATGAATGGAATTGGAGACGGTTAGGTCTTCAGCTCATTTCATGTCTCATTTGGCAACAAGGTCAAAACGTTTATACCTAGGTGCATAGAGTTAGCCTCTTGAATCCACATTTAAGCCCCCAACTAAAAGTGACCTAATTTTCAGAGGTGCTCACCTTTTGCAGCTCTACTTAACTTTAGTGGAGGTTGCCAGACTATAAATGAGAACAAAGTGTCATAAAAAAGTTTAAATGTAAGTATTTTCATAACTCACTGATTATCATAGTATAATTCAGGGGTCTCAAACTCAAATGACCACGAGGGCCACATAAGGACTAGTACATTGGCACGCAGGCCGCATCACTGACCCCTGCACTGCTGCTCCAGCCCCGCCCCCACTCCACCCCTTCCATGAGGCCCTGCCCCTGCCCCACCTCTTCCCACCCCTTCCCTGCCCCCATTCCAACCCCTTTCCTGAAATCACCACCCCAACTCCGCCCCTTCCCTGCCCCCAGGGGGTGCAGGAGGGGTGCGGGGTGCGGCAGGGGGTTCGGCTGCAGGAGGGGTTACGGGGGCGGGTCCGGCCCGGCACGCACCGGGGGCAGGGAAGGCTCCCTGCCTGCCTGCCCTGCCCGTGTTGCTCTGGGAAACAGCCAGAACCTGGGTGGGGGGGGCACAGGGGTATGTGTGTTGCCCTGGCAGCGCCTCCAGGCACCGCCCCCCACAGCTCCCATTGGCTGGGAACGGGGAACCGCGGCCAATGGGAGCTTCAGGGGAGGTACCTGGAGGCGCAACCAGGGCAACACACAGACCCCTGTGCTCCCCTCCCCCAGGTCCCAGCCGCTTCCCAGAGCGGCGCGGGGGCAGGGCAGGCAGGCGGGGAGCCTGCCCTGCCCCCAGTGCATGCCAGGCTGGGCCACAGAAAATGGAGGGGCTGCGGGGAGCTGGCGGGCCACAGAAAATAACCCTGCAGGCGGCATGTTTGAGACCTCTGGTATAATTGCTCAACCAAAAGGTTTAAGAGTATCTGGTTTGCTGATCACCCACAAAAGTTCTTGGATTAATCAGAGAGAATCTTTTCCCCTTTCATTAATTAGGGGGAAATTTGTCCTTGTGCAAAGACCTCCAGTCTCACTCAAGTCCCCATTAGCACTAAGTGGTTCTTTTGTAGGTGCTCTGAACAGGGTGGAAAATGACAAAATGAGATTCAGACTGGGAAAAGGCAAGCTAATTCTTGAGGGAAAGTAATCCAAACAAACATAATGGAAAGGAGAAACCTAGGAAGCAAGGATGATGAGAGAGACCTAGAGGTAAGAGTGGATTGCAAATTGGACATGAATTTGCAATGTAATATGTCAGCAAAATAAGCCAATGCAATTTTGGGTTGCATATGCAGACACATCTTGTCATGCATGAGGGAAGTAGTAGTTCTTTTCTATGCACTTGATCCTGTGAAGTACTTGACATTCTGGGCCTGATCCAGCAAAGCACTTGAGTACATGCTTAACTCTAAGTGCCTGAGAAGTCCCATTGGAGTAAATAGGACTGATTATGTCCTTAAAGTTAAGCACGTGCGCTGGATTGGCGTTAGACTGCTCAGCACCCTGCAAGATCAAGCCCTTCATAGCTCTGGTGCAGCTGCTCCTGGAAGTCTGACAACACCACTAGAAGAATAGTGATATGTAGTAACTTGGAGGAAGTTCAAAAAAATCAACAAAATTATCAGATAGCTGGAGGGATTGACTTATAAGGAAAAATTTAAAAAGCTAAGTAAGTACAGCTTGTCTAAAAGATAATGAAATATGTGGGCAGATATGAAAAACAGTCTACAAATATCTGAAGAGGGTAAACTCTACAACTAGAGAAATATTGCTTAGAATACTACATGGGAGGTGTAACTGGGGTGAATGGTATACAATTAATAAAAGGAAAATTTAGGCTGAATATTGGAAAAATCCTTTAATTAGTGAGATATTTTAGATTGGCTTCCAGTGCCAATTGTCTACAAGTTTTAAAACTGGATTGGAGAAAACTCTAGAAAGTGTACTGGATGGGACAATCCTGCATTTGTAGTGGGTGGATTGGATAATCTAACAGATTTCTTGAAGCACTAACTTCTGTGATTCTACCAAGCATAAAAATCTTGATCTGAATTGGGGAAATAGCTTTAATTTTGTGGCTCTTATACTTGCTTTTTTTAAATTAAAATGTCCTCATATGTTTCAATACATTTCTATTGCAAAACAGGGCTGCTTAATTCCCTTGTATGCTACAGGAAGATATTGGGCTGAATTCTGCTCTCAGCAATGCAGTGTCATTGGAATAGCTCCAGACTGACACCATTGCAACTGAGATCAGAATCCGTCCCAGGGTGTTTAGATATAGGTGGTGTAATATATTTAGGATTTCTTCATCTTTTCACCTCTGGCTGTCAAAGAGATCGCTACATTTTAATTACCGTTATAATCTAAAAATACTTCACATTTTATGAAAATATTTAAACAGCTCTTTTTGTTGAAGAAGAAAATCATGCAGTAGATTACAACTGCTTGGCATGCAGTGAGATCTAAATTTGAACAAGGAAACAGACTGTCTGGACTCTGTATTCTATGGGGGAAACTCATGCATATAGGCCCAGACCCACAAAGGTATTTAGGCTCCTAACTTTCACTGAAATCAATGGAAGTTGGAAGCTGAAATACCTTTGTGGATCTGAGCCTTAGATCTAGAGATTCAGGTTAAGAAAACCTAGGGCCCTATCATCTCCTAGACTATATGGGCTGGTCCCACAGACCAGACAGCAAATGGTGTGAGTTTCCACTCACAGTTTTCTTCTGTTTTTTTTCTTTCTGGAAATGAAGGGGGATGGGGGCTTGTTCCTGTGTGGAAGAAGCAAGTGGGTCTGCACCTTAAAAATATGTCTCCCCAACATCAGTGTAGGCCTTGGGTTCCATGGAAGTCAGGGCCATATGCATATATCATTGTCTGGAGAGCCATATACAAACTCTTGGTTCCCCAAGCCATTTCCTGAAACCTGACAATACATCTAGTGCAAAAGCTGCCCTGCTGGGGAAGGGGTGGTGGTTCAGACTGCAGAGAGGAAAAGCGGGTATGACTACTCAAAGTTGCCAAAATCAGCACTGAGGGAGGGAGGAAGGGAGGGGACACTGACGACATGTACCCAAAACCCAAAAAAGGTTTTTGCCCCATCGGGCATTGGGAGCTTAACCCAGAATTCCAATGGGCAGCCGGGATTGTGGAATAGCTACCCACAGTGCACCACTCTATGAGTCGATGCTAGCCACGGTATTGAGGACGCACTCCGCCGACATAATGCACTTAGTGGGGACACGCACGATTGACTGTATAAAATCGGTTGCTAAAGATCGACTTCTATAAAATTGACCTAATTTCATAGTGTAGACATGCCCTTACCCACAAAAGTCCTGCAGGTGTCCAGAGTGATGGTGTATGTTGGTTTATAATTTCACAGAAAAAAAGCTGCCTGCAAGTACTCTCACCTCTGGCCCACTCCCTGCTGTACTGCACAACCCAAAACTCCCAGAGCTCCTCCCCAGGGGAAGCAGAAGGGTTGGGATCAATTGTGGGGAGTGGAGATGACAGTCTCCTGCACTCCCCCTATCCAAATATGCAGGGTTCTTGCCACCCACACCTATGGAGGCAGAAGAACAATAGGACTCCAACTCTTTTTCCTTCTAGCCAGGGATGTAAAGGGGCAGAATGCATTTGGGTACTTTCCTGGCATGTCTCTTCCTCCAGCTGTATTTTAAAAGATTTTAAAATTTTAAAATAAGCTGTATTTATTTTATTTTAAAAACCAGAAAGTACATTTTTCAGAGCAATTAATTTTGGGAAGTAATTCAGTCTGTACCTTTTATCTTTGGGTTTGCTGCCATTAAAGCAAGATCAGTGGCTTTGTTTTTCTTCCCTTGTAATTCCTTTCCTGGCAAAACCATGCCACATCTACATAAGCATCTGGCAGTTTTGCAAATAAATTAAGCTCAGTTCAGCTTCAGAGGAAGGATTCCATGTGCCCCTTACTGTAACACTTCATAAACATTTGTGTAACTGGAAGAATAGGTCCCAGTTACGACCATATTTCATGATAAACACAGATGGTGTTTATATTTAAGTATGCCAAAAGTGGTAATGATTGCAAATTTTGGAAGGATTTATTTTTATGTTGTTTTCATTCTAGCCTCTGGTAGTTCAGGCTGCTATGACCTGACTTTCAGATAAAGGAAACATATTTGTATGATGCTATTCAGTTTTCTAAAATAACTTCACAAGGTTTTGTTTGCCTGCTGCAGGAGGACATTGAGCTTTTGTTTCCCAGGAGACTTTTATCCTCTAGCGTTGGAAGCTGGAGACTGAGGCCTGCAGAGATCACTTAATATGACTAATTATTGGTTTACATATGCTCCTTAATTACTCAATACCCCTTCTCCTTTCAGAAAATAAGATAAATGTAAGTCACAACAGTGCTAATCTGTTTAAGTTTTTATACCACTGTCAGCACGGCTCATCACCGATGAGCATATTCCAGCAGTGCATTAAGCAACATGACTAGGTATTTGTCATGTGTTTCTTTTCTCAGCCTGTCCCCGGGGGAGAGGTGCATGCAGGAGAATGTTGAGGATTGTTTACATTATATACATATCTGTATATACACACACTCATGTTACTATGTGTTTATGGTGGAGAAGACAGGTCAAAGAAATGCTCCTTGCACCCAGGGCAGAAAGTGGTGATGTTAGTGATGGGCCTTAGTTCCTGGGGGAGCTCATTCCACAGTCTTGGGCCAGTACCTGAGAAAACTCTCTCTCCGGCACAGATGAGCTTCACAGTCTGGGATTGTTATGGACCGTTGTAACATACCTTGGGGGAGCACCTTGTAACCCTCTCATACTCCTCATCTGTATATAACTGTGATCTTACATATAAAACAGGCCTTTGTAAGGTGTCAGGGGAAAGGTTATGATCTGCTGAAAGTCATTTCTCTATCCATGTATGTGTATCATTAATGCATGTGAAGTTATGAGAATTGTGTTGTATGGTGGTCACTACAACATGCTGTAAGTTGGGGAATCAGCCAGATATTAGCTCCCCAGAGGCAACAGCAAGGAAAGTAACCAACGCTCCGGCGGGGCATCAAACAACCCATCAACAGCCAGTGTCCAGCAAGGGAGCTACAATTCAATGACTCACCTGCATGAGGCCACACCAGGAGAATTGCTCAGCCATGCCTGGGGACTCAGCAATGCCCACCAGGCATGCCTGGACTTGTGCTCCCCAAGCACAGGGACTGAGGGTATAAAACAGACACAGTGGCCACATGCTGCACCTTTCCCCTTCACCCACCTATGCTGCACGCAACAAGGACACTCTGAAGACTCTAACTGAGGGGACTGGCCCAAATTTCAAGGGTGAAATCTGTATATTAAGGACTGCAATATCCAATGGGGTGAGAAAAACTGCTTGTCTAGTTGCTGCCCAAACTAATAGGGTTGAGAGTTTAGACTGCATGCTTATATTTTATTTCTTTTGGTAACTAACTCTGACTTTTTGCCTATCACTTAATATAATTTAAAATCTATCTTTTGTAGTCAATAAACTTCTTTTACTGTTTATCTTTACCAGTGAGTTTGTATGAAGTGTGTGGTAAATCTGCTCAGGTTTGCAAAGGCTAGTGTATGTCCACTTTCCATTGATGAAATAGTGAACCAATTAATACATTTGCACTGCCAGTCTTGAGCAGTGCAAGGCAGTATATTCCTGAGGTGCAGTGCTGGAATCTAGGGGGATTTGACTGGTGCCTTTCTCTGTGCGATTTATGAGTGGCTCTGGGAGCATTCATGCAACCTAGCTGGCTGTGGGGCTCCACATGCGGTTGTACTGAGTGATAACAGCTCCTGGAGGGGTTAGCTGCTGGTCACTAGCAAGGCACTGTGAGAGACAGTCCATGCTGGAGAGAGTTAAGGGGGCACAGTGGTCTCACAGTCCCAGGCTGCACCCTGGGGACCCCGTCTCAACCATAAACAGCACTCAAGTGCATACATGTTTCTTTGAGTCACAAATGCTAGAACTTTGGCCCAGAAGCTGCTCGTAAGTACACCAGTAAAGTTGGAGTAAGCCCATTTAAATCAATGTGGTTACACCAATGTAGCTGAGAGCAGAATTTGGCTCTCTGACATTAAAAATGGCAGAGGCCACTTTCTAATAAATTAAAGGGGCAGCCTCCACCACCTCAGCTAGCAGAGGAAGAGTCCACTATTTCTCTCTATTCTGGGCTAAACAAACCACTGCTGACACAAAAGAGGGTTTTCACAATGGATGCAGCTTTGTGGCATTGGCATTCACACCAGAGTAAATGGATGCTTACATATGCAGCATGTAGACTGGGACCTGACATCAGCAGGAGAGGCAGGCCAGCATGGGAGATCAAGCAAGAGAGAATAGAAAATTTCAGGCGTGTCTTTCCTATTGTAATGGCTCATCACAAGATTCCTTCACCAGCCAGGCGGGATGTGGGGATTTGGGATCTCGAGGCATTGATTCTGAGACAAAACCCTAGCTCAGAGGGACTCATCATGCAGCCCATCACATTTCTGGTAATAGGCAATGGCACCTGGACTCCAACCTCATCATCAAATATAACAGTGGGTGGAAACTCTCACGTTAGGTTCCTAAATGGCTAGTGATCAAACTGTCACTTTTCAATTAGGTGACTGGAGACCTGTATGCTCAGAAATACCATCTAGGTGCTGATATACCATGGGGAGAGTCAGGGTAGATGTAAGCAGGGTCTGAATGAACTCTCACCCCTGACAGCTAGGTGGGAGGGAGGAGAGACTTCAGGAGCAAACCGTATTTATATGAACACACCTATTCTGCGTAGATATCCAGCAGATAGAGCAGTATGGCTCCAAGTGATCAACTTTGGCAGGTGTGGGGTTCCAAATCACTTTAGTACTGAATGCAGGGGTAGTGAAATGTTGTTATCAATGTTGCTGTCTTTATTGTATGAATAAAGGGGAGCAGAGCTGTATTTAACCTGTCCCAAATGAGGGGGTCACCCTCAGCTGAAAGGACCTCATTAAGGCAGGGGCTCGAATGCCAGATCCCTGTGAAAGTAAGAGCAGAGGGAACAGATATCCTAGTCAGGGGATGTAGACTCTCCCAAAGGGTCCCTAGTCTGGTTTAACCTGTTCCACACTGTTCAAAGATAGAGCTAAATAGGCTCTATTAGGAACCTTTTTTTATTTTAAGTGCTTAAATAAGAGCTGCAATCACTTGTGGTGAGTCAGCGTTTCTGCCCAGTCTGCTAAAAGCTGAAAAATCACTAAGAGGCTGACCTACAGCGGTCACAGCAGAGAGGAAGGTGGCAGCAGATGGTAACTGACAGTCGGCCAGTGGGAGTGGCGAACAGTCAGCTGCAGGAGCGGAATGAGCAGCTGGCAGGGCGGACCGTAGAGAGGAACCATGGCTAGCGGGGCGATCAATGGAGAGAAACCGCGGCTGGCAGGGCGGCTAGCCAGAGCAAGTACTCAGATGGAGGCGCACGCAAGGTGTCTTCTTCCCCGGGTGGGAGGTGAACTCACACAGATGCACCTCTGTGTGATGTAGTGATGGGAGTCTGCTATAGACCACCGGACCAGGGGGATGAGGTGGATGAGGCTTTCTTCCGGCAACTCACAGAAGCTACTAGATCGCACGCCCTGGTTCTCATAGGTGACTTTAATTTTCCTGATATCTGCTGGGAGAGCAATACAGCGGTGCATAGACAATCCAGGAAGTTTTTGGAAAGCGTAGGGGACAATTTCCTGGTGCAAGTGCTAGACGAGCCAACTGGGGGGGAGCTTTTCTTGACCTGCTGCTCACAAACAGGGAAGAATTAGTGGGGGAAGCAAAAGTGGATGGGAATCTGGGAGGCAGTGACCATGAGTTGGTTGAGTTCAGGATCCTGACACAGGGAAGAAAGGTAAGCAGCAGGATACGGACCCTGGACTTCAGGAAAGCAGACTTCGACTCCCTCAGGGAACGGATGGGTAGGATCCCCTGGGGGACTAACACGAGGGGGAAAGGAGTCCAGGAGAGCTGGCTGTATTTCAAGGAATCCCTGTTGAGGTTACAGGGACAAACCATCCCGATGAGTCGAAAGAATAGTAAATATGGCAGGCGACCAGCTTGGCTTAACGGTGAAATCCTAGCGGACCTTAAACATAACAAAGAAGCTTACAAGAAGTGGAAGGTTGGACATATGACCAGGGAAGAGTATAAAAATATTGCTCGGGCATGTAGGAATGAAATCAGGAGGGCCAAATCGCACCTGGAGCTGCAGCTAGCAAGAGATGTCAAGAGTAACAAGAAGGTTTTCTTCAGGTATGTTGGCAACAAGAAGAAAGCCAAGGAAAGTGTGGGCCCCTTACTGAATGAGGGAGGCAACCTAGTGACAGAGGATGTGGAAAAAGCTAATGTACTCAATGCTTTTTTTTCCTCTGTCTTCACTAACAAGGACAGCTCCCAGACTGCTGCGCTGGGCATCACAACATGGGGAGTAGATGGCCAGCCCTCTGTGGAGAAAGAGGTGGTTAGGGACTATTTAGAAAAGCTGGACGTGCACAAGTTCATGGGGTCGGACGAGTTGCATCCGAGAGTGCTAAAGGAATTGGCGGCTGTGATTGCAGAGCCATTGGCCATTATCTTTGAAAACTCGTGGCGAATGGGGGAAGTCCCAGATGACTGGAAAAAGGCTAATGTAGTGCCAATCTTTAAAAAAGGGAAGAAGGAGGATCCTGGGAACTACAGGCCAGTCAGCCTCACATCAGTCCCCGGAAAAATCATGGAGCAGGTCCTCAAAGAATCAATCCTGAAGCACTTACATGAGAGGAAAGTGATCAGGAACAGTCAGCATGAATTCACCATGGGAAGGTCATGCCTGACTAATCTAATCGCCTTCTATGATGAGATTACTGGTTCTGTGGATGAAGGGAAAGCAGTGGATGTATTGTTTCTTGACTTTAGCAAAGCTTTTGACACGGTCTCCCACAGTATTCTTGTCAGCAAGTTAAAGAAGTATGAGCTGGATGAATGCACTATAAGGTGGGTAGAAAGTTGGCTAGATTTTGGGCTCAACGGGTAGTGATCAATGGCTCCATGTCTAGTTGGCAGCCGGTATCAAGTGGAGTGCCCCAAGGGTTGGTCCTGGGGCCGGTTTTGTTCAATATCTTCATAAATGATCTGGAGGATGGTGTGGATTGCACTCTCAGCAAATTTGCGGATGATACTAAACTGGGAGGAGTGGTAGATACGCTGGAGTGCAGGGATAGGATACAGAGGGACCTAGACAAATTGGAGGATTGGGCCAAAAAAAATCTGATGAGGTTCAATAAGGATAAGTGCAGGGTCCTGCACTTAGGACGGAAGAACCCAATGCACAGCTACAGACTAGGGACCGAATGGCTAGGCAGCAGTTCTGCGGAAAAGGACCTAGGGGTGACAGTGGACGAGAAGCTGGATATGAGTCAGCAGTGTGCCCTTGTTGCCAAGAAGGCCAATGGCATTTTGGGATGTATAAGTAGGGGCATAGCGAGCAGATCGAGGGACGTGATCATCCCCCTCTATTCGACATTGGTGAGGCCTCATCTGGAGTACTGTGTCCAGTTTTGGGCCCCACACTACAAGAAGGATGTGGATAAATTGGAGAGAGTCCAGCGAAGGGCAACAAAAATGATTAGGGGTCTGGAACACATGACTTATGAGGAGAGGCTGAGGGAACTGGGATTGTTTAGTCTGCAGAAGAGAAGAATGAGAGGGGATTTGATAGCTGCTTTCAACTACCTGAGAGGTGGTTCCAGAGAGGATGGTTCTAGCCTGTTCTCAGTGGTAGAAGAGGACAGGACAAGGAGTAATGGTCTCAAGTTGCAGTGGGGGAGGTTTAGATTGGATATTAGGAAAACTTTTTCACTAGGAGGGTGGTGAAATACTGGAATGGAAATACTGGAAAAACTCAAGAACATGAGGCAGAAGACACAGCCCCACATGCTCTGGGGTGGGTGTCCTGCTCACAGTTTTATGATTATGAATCCTGCTTGTAGCATTTTCCCTAATTAATATCGGGTGACTTCCCTCCTTTCATTAAAAGTTTCTTTTCTACACTCACACTCTGTGCTTGCGAGTGGGGAAGTATGGCCTCTCAGAGGCGCCCTAGGGGTGGCGTGTAATTTTCCCAGGTTACTGGGTGGGGGCTTGAGCAGGTTCTGTGTTGTATTGTTGAAAAGGAACCCCTAGATATTGAACCAGGCCCTGGTTGCTGACAGCTCCACCTGGCAGAAGGGCTACACTTAGTAGACTAATGGAAAAAGCCCTGGAATCCACTTTGCAGTTAATACAGAATAAGAAATGCTTTTTGCCAGATGAACTTTCAGGGAGCTGTGCCAAGCACAGTGAGCATAACTGTTTTTGAGTTGGTGTGTATTTTGTTTAGGAAAGATTTAAAATAGTTGCCCTTTCTTTCTGTGACTTGTTGAGCCTGGACAGGAGGGAGACAGCTATGCTGGGTCATTTATTACGTAGCTACTACCTTCCCAGTCTCGTCCTGCATGGCCTGAGTTATGGTATAGTAGAGACCTGTCAGGAAGAGGTCATGCTGGAGACTATGGTGCCTGTTCTCTGATCTACCTGAGCTCACCACATGCTCTGACTTTCTGAACCTCCGTTTTCTCTCACAGCAGCTGGTCTGACCAAAGTGGAGCCACGTGCTCTACACACAATCAACAGCTCTGTCCTCTCTGTCAGAAATGAGGAGAGGCAGAAGGGCTGCGCACTTGGTGACCAAGTCCCACGGCCAGTCACATCTGTCTTGGATGAGAGAGTCTAGCCACAAGCTCTTGCACAGGAGTGACACCCTGGAGCTTTCTAGTCCCTCACACCCTTCCTGATAGCTCACGTTGGCCTCTTTCTCTTCAGCTGATCTTCCTGCTGTAGGCCTGTTGTCACACAAAGCCTTTCATTTTAGTGCAAATGCCAATACCACAAAGCTGCATTACACGAGAGAATTCTTTTGAGGTTTTTGTCAACAAGTACGTGCTCACGAAGGACAGAAAAGGATGTTTGCTTTGGAGAACGCTATTGCTTCTTAGCCTTTCATTTCTTCAAATTGCTGTACAGATGTTCTCTAACCCTCACCACTCATATGTGTGGTGGGTATGGAAAAGTATTATTTCCATTTTAAAGTTTTGCACTTCCCATATTTAGACACTTAAGCAGGAGGCCTGATTGCCTCTGGTGCTGAGCACTGGCAGCTCCCATCTTTGAATGTTAGGTCACTTATTTAAGTGCCTAATGATGGAATTAGATGCCAAACTTTTGACACCCAGTTTTGAAAAGAGAGGCCTTGTTGGTGTGTTCAAGATCCCAGCATTAGTCAGCAGGAGGGCTGGGCATAGAATGAAGGCTTTCCTGGCTTCAGACACTATGATCAGTCTAGACCACATTGCCTCTCTTTTGGGTGTTACAAATGTTCTCCTGGGTGCCACACATGTATGGATCATCATTTATTTAAGGGTTGATCCAACAGAACAAATTGATCTTTTAGGGGCAAAGAGTAAAGTTATTGTTGAGATAATGGTTAATTTATTCAAGAGAAATTAGAGTGGGCATGTGGCGTTTATGCACACTGGGATGATGACGTAACACTAAGGCACTCAGAGATGCCTGGAAATGGGTTCACATATTTTATGGAAACCGATAAAAGGGGATATAAAACAATATTTTTTAGCATATGTTTTGTGTGCAATAACCATTCTAGGTGGGATTTTCAAAGCCAGCTACAGGATTGGAATGGAAGGAATTAGAGGAGAAGGATAATCCAGTGAGCAGAGCACTAACCTGGTACTCCAGAAACCTGGGTTTGGTTCCCTGTTCTGCCACAGACTTCCTGTGTGCCTTAAGGCTAGACTGTTAAACATATTTGGGCTCCTAAAGACACAGATAGCTGTCTAGTGGGATTTTCAAAAATGCCTCAGCACCTAACTCCTTAAATGTGTTTAAAAATCTGGGTTAGTGTCTTAGTGTCTCTGTGCATAAATTCCCCATCTGTGAAGTGGAGATAACAGCCCTTCCCTACCTCACAGGGCACTGTGAGGATGAACACATTAGAGACTGTGACGTGCTCAGACACTATGCCAATCTAGTACCTTCAAGACGTTAAGTAACTTAGATAGCTTCCCAATTCCCATTTAATTTTAAGACGAAATGGGAGTCCAAATCCATTCAGCAGCTTTCAAAATCTCAGGCTGTGAACTGACAGCAGTGCCTGGTGAAAGCAGGCATTAGAAGTTGGTGTGAATACAAAGGTTCTGGCTTTTAGGTAATTAAGACCTGGTCTACACTTAAAAATGAGATTGACCTAAATATGCGGCTCTGTGCTATGAAAAATTCAGCACCCTGTGCAACGCAGTGACGCTGACCTAACTGCCGGTGCATAGGTGCTGGTACTAGGGTGCTGGGAGTGCTGCCACACCCCCTGGCTTGAAGTGGTTTCCATTATATCCCGGGTTTGCAGTTTGGTTCCATGGCTTTCAGCACCCCCTCTATACAAATTGTTCCAGCACCCCTGCCCCAGTGTAGATGGAGTTAGGTCAGTGGAAGAATTCTTCTGCCGCCTGAAGAGATGGTTAACTACATGGATGGAAAACCCCATTCAGTCACTGTAGAAAGTGTCTACACACGGTGCTAGGACAGCACAGCTGCAGCATCATAGCTGGGCTGCTGTAGTGTAGATATACTCTAAGACTACTGGGGAGAGGAGAAGAGCAACAGAGGAATATAAGAATTGGCTGCATATTAATTGTACCTAAGGAAAGAAGGTTGTTTAATTACAGATAAAGTTGCTCAAATGCAAATCCTGCCAACGCAGTCATTAACAATCAAGGAAATCACCAACCGCAGAAACTTTCATTCATACGTTTACCACCCACACACCATAGTGTCCAAACACACGGGGGAGAGACAGGGGAGAATCTTCCCTTCCACTATAAACACCTGGCACTTTCACCATATAATCACAATGCACACACAAAATTCCTGCAAGTCACACTCTGCCTTAACTCCGAACACAGCTAGATTTTGATTTATTCTCCGCAGATGTGTGCATCTTGGTGAAGTCTTCAGTGTGTTATTAGTACATGAACCAATAGGAGATTGGTATTCAGATTGTTCACAGAATATAATGATCTCTGCAGTGGAACTCAAGAGTCCTTGCCAAAATTGCTATTGGCATTTTTAATGACCATATGCAGTCAGGACTTGATTTTACGTCCACTCCAAAAGGCACAGGAAAAGTCTGGACAAATGCTATGTTGGGACCTTGATCTGCTACCCATTTAGAGTAAAGATGGGTCACCAGCACCATTTTCTACAACACCCAGATTCTCCATGAAAGGCTTACTTGGTGACTGTGCAAAAACTCAGGTGAAGAACATATTTTAGAAGAAACACAAGATTTGGATTTTGTAGTTTACTGAATAGTCACAGGCCCAAGACATTAACCCCAATACAATGAAGCAAGTAGGATTAAGCCATCAAAAATATAATGATCTCATTGTCATTTGGGTTGAAATAGCCCCGAGAAACTAGATGCAATGCCACAACTGATTTTGTCTTTTTGTGAAAACGAAATGTGGGGGAATGCCAAATGCCCTAAGGCTCTGAATCCTAAAATAGGTTAGCAAGTGCAGTGCAGAAAAGTGGAAACTATTTAAGGAACAGCTGGGAGACACTTTCATTAAAATCCTTCACTCCAAGCAGAGAAAAGGGGTCATGAGACACCAGGATGGTTCAGCAGTGATGTGCTGAGTAGTGTGAGCAATAAGCAGGAGATTATAAAAAATTGATGCAATCAGATAAGGAAGAAGATTGGGGCAGGGGAAAAAAATGAAAAGCAAAAGCAAATTAAAAAGATAATTATAACAAATGGAAATTTGTGTCAGCAAATTAGATTGCTGCACCATTATTTACAGAATGGGAAAAATGACCCTCAGCCAGTAAGAACACAAGCTGTTCATTCAGTGCACTGGTAAAATACTGGCCTTGTATGGGCAAGCTTGTTTCAAATCATAACACTTAGCTTTTATGTGCCATGGTGCTTTTCATCTTTTACATGCTGTACAAATATTAACTAACCCTCCCAATATGGCAGGAGAAAGAACTACCCTGCGTCAAGCTGTCATGCAGTGGCTCAAGAACGCGACTGCCAACTTCTAGGCAGACTGTGAAGAAGCAGGGCAACAACCCCAAATTGGTTGCGAGTTCTATACTTAGATTTCACCAACCAAGTGTTTAAACTCCTGATGTACTACATCAGCCTAAACATGGAGTTACCGACAGTTCCCTCTAGTACACCGATTTGTCTTGCCACCCAGGCAAGCTTACCTTTATCCCTTACACAAAGGATCACAGCAATATTCTGGTTACACCTGGTCCCAAAGGACCAGTCACTTACCCCAGGTCAGTTGCACTTTATATCTCACACCAAAGACAATGCTTGGAGCCAATCCAATAGTAAACTATCTAAAGATTTATTATATAGGAAAAGGAAACAAGAGAGTTATTGTCAAGGTTAAAGCAGGTGAACACACAAATGAGGTTCCAATCTTAAGTTTCAAAAGGTAATAGAAGCTCTAGCTGTCCTTTAGGGCGAACTCAGGCTAAGCACTGGGGTTTTCTTGCTTATGTCTGGAAAATACTGCCCCTCAGAGTCCAAGCAGCATAGAGATCCCATTCCTCCTTGACAGGGGTTTTTATTCCCTCCCGCTTCTGCTCTGAGCTGCAAACTCAACTGATGGGAGGAATTCACTTGTATGATTCATCTTCATGTGTGGGGAGGAGAGTAAACAACAAAGTCTTTGGTCCTCTTTAATGTTCCATGCTAGTCCGTCTGACAGCTCATATCTCCCCATACTGGAGGGGGGTCACAATCTAAAGGGAAGACACGTGATCACCCCACATGTCTCTTCTGCCCAGTGACATCCCCCACCCTGTGCTGCTGGGCTCTCCCCGCCCCACATTACCTGTCCTTCCCTCCCTGCGCCTTCCCCATGGCCCATTCGCTACTCTCCCAGCAGCCAAGCGGGGAGCAGGATGGAGCCGCTTCTGCCTGAGAGCCTGGCTGGGAGGCAGTGGCGGTCCATTCCCTGCCTGGACTTGACTGCTGGGGACAGGGGTCAAGCATTCGGAGGAGGGTGAAATGGGGGGCTCCAGCTCACTTGGCCCCCATCCCCAGCATCAGGGCCTGGGTGCGGGGCAGCCCACTGCCAACCCCGCTGCCGGGGACAGGGGCTGGGTGTGCTGGAGTCCCCTCTCCCCCGGCATGTTTCTGGCTCGCTCGGCCCCTGTCCCTGGCAGCTGAGCCCGGGCAGAGAGGGGGCCACCGCTGCCTCTCAGCTAGGCTCCCTCAGGCAGAAGTGACTCCGTCCCGCTCCCCGTCCAGCTGCCTGGGAGAGCGGCAAACGTGCGGGGGGGGGGGAGGGCATGGGGAGAGAAGGATAGAGCCTCTTTACCTCCCAGCTCCCGGCAGGCCATCTGGGGCGGGGCTCTTGACCCTCCATGTGCCGCCCATGCATCACCTCTGGCTGACAATGGGACTTCCTTGTTGGGCAGGACATAACATCTTCTGCTGGAGACCAGCACTTTACACTAGTCAATGTCTCTCTCTTGTCCAGTGATCTGCAGTCACAGAGGCTAACAATACAATTGCTCAAATATTACCCTCCAATATGGGATACAGATGTTATGAGTGAGATTAGTGCATGCAACAAGTCACAAGCATTCAATAATGTCTAACCACTAAACACATTCTTATAACAAATGCCTATTTTACCAATACTAACACACCGGGGAGCCGGACTGGTTTCAACTACGTATCCGTCAATGTTCTGTTGGGATGTGCGGACACTGGCATGAGCTGGCAACTTGTCTGCCAGCATCACACTCTCATTTTAGAGAGAAGAGAACTGAGGCCCAGTGAGGTAAGCTGCTAAAATGTGCCTCTTACAAAGCAAAGCCACTTTGGGGACGGGGAGAAGCAGCAGTTGTATTAGGAAGCACAGTGCCCTTGGAAAGCATTATGCCAAATAGGTGATGGGTGAGGGGCAGTGCAGTGAGCAGCAGGACTTTCTGCGTGCTCAGGAAGGTAGTAAATCCCCACCACCCAGACCTCTCCTGTCAGTTTTTGTCTGTGCAGAGGTTCCAGAGCTAATGCCCCATTCTCACTGGCCCAGTCACTTTTTACTTCTAGAGCTAGGAGCACAGCAGGCAGCCATGGGTGGCCTCCCTTGGCTGCCTTGTGCTCACCAGCGGTGACAGCCAAATTAGGGTTACCTCTCATTGATGTGAAGGGGCTTCCTGCACCCTCCACTACCACACTATGGCAGCCATAATTGTTCCCTAGGATAAAACTGGTAACCAGCCTTCTGATGAATAGAGCAGCTCACCCTGGCTCCAGCATCCTCCAGTATCTAGATTTCTTTTAATTTTAATCTACACCAGTAATTTTAACAGCCAAATTCTGCCCTCAAATGCAAAATCCTTCTCTGACCTGTCTGCTCCAGCTGTTCAAGATCACTTCTTCCACTCTGCTAACCCCACCAAACAAACCCTCTGTATCATAGTATCATAGAATCATAGAATCATAGAATATCAGGATTGGAAGGGACCTCAGGAGGTCATCTAGTCCAACCCCCTTCTGTATCAGAGCACTCCTCCTTGCAGCTGAGTAAGGGTGGATGCCGCTCCACCAGAACACTTTGACAAAGCTTCACAAGTCAGTTACTGGAGTTCCTCTTATTAAAGAGCAACCCAAGATGCCCCTTCTCTTTCAGGGGCTGAGAGAGCTGCTTCCATAAACCTTCCTGCCCTGCTAGCCCGGAAGTTATTTATTTGGCATATGCAATCTGGTCAAGCCAAGCCAAGCCAAGCCACAGCGTTCTTATCAATGATGTTCAAGGCATGAAGACCTCCAGGAAGTTGTCATTTTGCAGTCCTCAATGTGTCATGTGTGTCATGCATTGTGGCTACCCACATTGACATAGTGAACTGTCTCTAAAACATTACCAAAATGCCGCTGCAGCACAAAGTCTGCATCTGGTATGAAACCGATTCTGAAGGCTCCATTGCCTTTGCAGTAAATCAAACCCAGGTTGATGTTGAGTGGGGTCCGAGACAAGGTAATTATTTGTCACTTTTTCTGTGAACCATGAAGCTTGCCACGCATCCTCTACCATAAATCCCTCACCCGGTAAACTTATCCACAATGGGTGCCATGAGGGCAGATGACCATGTGGTGGACTAAACAAGTCTTTAATTAAAGATAGGAGTGGCATATCTAGCAATTTCTTCAAGAGCTTTACTACACATTCCACTCTGCAAACACTGGTTGGAGCAATATTGCAAAGAACCAGTAACCTTAGTAGAGGAGTAAATTTAAGTGTGCCTGAAATAATATGCATGGTGGAATTAATTTGTACGTTGATCATCTTTATGTGAGACGAGCAAGACCAGACTGAAGTGCAGTACTCTGCCACCGAATAACAGATTGCCAAGGCTGAAGTGCATAATGTTTGTGGTTTGGTGCCTCATGTCATTCAAGCCAGTTTTCTGGGCAGGTTCTTGTGCATTTTGACCTTAATCATTGTCTTTGTAAGATGGTCACGATATTTGAGAGTTCTATCCAACTTGACACCTAGATAGACTGGATGTGAATCATGCTTTATTCACTGACCATTGAGAACTATATTCAGCTGTCTGCTCACTTGTGCATGATGTAAGTGGAAGACACTTGACGCAGTCTCACTTAGTATCAGGAGCTATCCATGACAGTAATCGGCCACCATATGTACATTCAGAACACTGTCAAGTATGTCAGAGGAGTGTGACTGAGTGCCAGGCATATGTCGGCTGTATAAACAAACCTGTGAGACGTGGTATATGGTAGGTAATTCAAATATCAGTTGAATAATATTTTAGGCAATACTGATCCTTGCGGGAGGCCATTTTCTGGTGCCTCCAAGCACTTGTTCTATCACCAATATGCACACAGAAATGGTGCTTTCTCAAAAACAGAGCCATTGCACATACTAACCAACTTGGCACAGTTCTAGACAATTTCACCAAAAGGCCTGTGTGCCAAACCGTATTGTATGCTGTGGTCAGGCGCAGGAAAACTGAACCAGTCTTTGGCTTATGTTGGAATCCATTTTCGATTAAAGTTGTGAGTGCCGGAACTTGATCACATGTTCCATGACTGCAGCAAAACCCAGCTTGCTCTGGTGCCAAAAGTGAGGGATGGAGCTCATGTCCTGAATCTGGATGCTCTGGGGGGCAGCATGCGGACTGGCTACTGTACTGGCTCAGCTGGCTTGTTTCTTTCTGAGGTACATGCCTGCATCATAGGTCTCTTTGCAATGATACTCACCAGTATTGGATTCATATGAAAGCATCTGTTTGGATCAGTAACATTTGCTGCACCATTGCTCCCTGAGACATAAGCGCTTGAAACATCACAGCTTTTAAAACTTTCTGCAGGAACAGCCACATGTTTTGGACATGAGGTCAACACAGGGATTACAATATGAGGCTCTGCTTTGAAATAGTCCCTGTTGCTGTCTCTCGGAGCATCTACCACAATCACATCGTGCTGACTGAGGTGGACTTTTGTCTTGCTCAGCCGTTCTAGGCAGACGGTTCTCAAATGCTGGGAAGCTGGCTCTCTTTTCCAAAATTTGATAAAATAGCGGCTGTCCTGCTGAATGCATGTGTGTAAATGATAGAACTCTCCAGGGAGTAGCCAGACATTTTGGCACTCTCCCCAGGAAACCAGTTCAGACCCTTTGACAACCTTAGGTCCAAGTTTGAGTGCCTCTCATCTAGGTCTTCCACCCTCTGCTTGTAGAGGCAAAGATATTATTATCGCTTAGTACTGGGTCCATCTCCAGTGTCTGTACTTATTCATTTGTGGTCACAACAGGCACAAATGGAAGCAGGTGACTGAACTGTTCAGTTGTGAGGTTGCACCATGGCTATTCAGACAGGTCAGCCCTACGGGGGTGATGCACAGGAAAGGCCCAGTTAGCATCCAGATTTGCTACCCCCCACCCCCAGGAGTGGGTGGCACCTCGTCCAGCCCTGATTCATGCCCCAGCCCTTAGAGACAATCCTTATCCCAAAATTATGGATCCAGCTTGCCAACTTTCCTTACCTACATTGTTCTAACTACCAGAGGCTGTTCACCTTGGAGACCTGCTGAGCATGGCAGCACATATAAGAGGCTAGGGGAGGCTAAACCTGCCCAAAAAAGGCCAGCCATGCAGGGGGGAAATGCCGAGGGTGTGGCACGGGTCACCCCTCGGTAGGTGCACTGGCGCACAAGAAGTAAAGTTCCTTAGAAGTTGGGGGGCACACTGGTGCCTGGACCATGGACCTACCCACACTCCACCTCAACCCCACTCATCCTCTTCCCCCAAGACCCTGCTCTCACTCCCCCTCTTTCCATCCCCACACTGCCTCTTCCCCCATGGCCTCACCTCATGCACTGCCCGCTCCTCTCCGTCTCTTCCCCAAGGCCTCACCTCACCCACTGCCCGCTCCTCTCCATCTCCTCCCCAAGGCCCCCCCCTGTGCCTGCCGCTCACTCCTCTCCACCCCCCGTCGCTCGCCTAAGGCAGAAAAAAGTGATGGGTCCATGGCCCCCTGGTCCCCACTGTTCCAGGAAGGAGGCAGAGAGGAGTGAGCAGTAGGCGGGGGTTGGGGGTTGGTGAAAAAGGCAGAGAGGAGCAAGCAGCGGGTGGAGGGGCAGAGTGAGGGTGGAGAGTGGGTGAGGCCTCAGGGAAGGAAGCCGAATGGGGGCAGGACCCTGATCCAGGCGCTGGTGGCTCTTCCGACTTCTAAGGAGCTTTTGTTCTCCAGCCCAGCCTCCCCAAATGCAAGTGTCACGTGCTGCTTATGCTGCTGAGGATATGGATATGGCCCAGCATGAGATTTACACCATCTCCCCCAGATTTTCAAGGACCAGTCAGAGCTCATCGGACACCGCTGGAACTGTGACACTTTCCAAGGCTTGGGCCCCTCTCTCAGAGCGAACCCATTCCAGGGTGCCCTGCCCTTCACAAAGAAAAGAAAACTCTCCCTGGGGCTCCCGCTGGCTTCTCTGTGATCGGTTGCATTACTGCACTGGATATCTCGCAGCACCCATCTCCGCCACTCCGGATTTGGGGATCTGAACTCGACACCCCTTTGATTGGCTGTGGGCAACGGAGGCCATCGCCCGTCCCTTAAGAAGGGCGCTCGGTTTGTGTTGCAGTGTTGTTGCTGGAGCACATCTCCAGCACTCAGAACGCTTGGCTTTACTTGTTAGGGGGCAACAGGTACCCTGACATCACAAATACAGTGTATATGGCATCCGGCGATGTGTATACCTTCCCCTTTCCTGTGCCTGGCAGTGTGGAGACAGAGCTCGCTGGTACAACAAACCATTCTATGCCATATGTCAAGGGCTAGACCATGGGACTTATGGCAGAGCCATGCATAAGGGGCTATGTGGAGCTGCATTGCCCCATGGGGAGATTGTCCTGATGAGACCCAACTGTCAGGCCTGCCTTGTGCACATGGGGGCGCATGTTGCACCAGGCTGGCACAGATGGGTTCTCCTGCACACCAACCTCGCTTGGTGATCTTCCTTCCACCTTGTTAGTGTCTAGCTCCCTCAGGCAGCTGAAGCAAGTAGTTGCTGCACTGTCCAGAAGACACGGTCTCCTATTGTGGGAGGGCCTTGCACAGCCACACAAGATGGGGAAGCTTCTTCTGCATCCCAACTTGCTTGCAATCAGGCCCTAAAGCAGTGCACCCTGCACAAGCAGCATGGGCCTTCACCTCAGGAGCCAGACGGCTACACTGCAGGGGCTGCATGTGGCTCAAAAGCTGCAGTTTAGCCATCCCTGACCTATTGTCTTGAGGAAGCTTTCCACGTTGCTAGGCAGCATATTCTGCCATACCACAGAGTTCTTTAATTAATCTCTTCTTCACCACAACTACTCTCCACCCAAATCCAATTTTAGATTTTAAGCAATCGCAAAACATGGGGGTGTAATTCTCTAACAGGAAGGCATTTATGCTGTAAAAGGTCCCGTAAGAGATCTTGGGAAATAGTCTGATGTAAAATAATACTTCTAATTATCAATGACTGTAACTCCTTGCTATTTCCTTTGACTGTTAGCTCCATCTTGTGGCTTCTAAATCACACTAGGTGTAGTTTATTTTTAAAAAACATCAAGAGCTAAGGTTGACATCAAATGTTACTTTTCTATTTGCAAGTCCCCTAACACTCAGTAGAAAGACATCTTCTCTTCAGAATGTAATGATATTTGAAGTACTAATATTGCCTCCCTTATGAGAAAACAGTATACTCAGAAGGAAAGCACAAATCAAATACAGAGCAACCTTGATCACCCGAACATCACTACACCCAAACCTAAAATTAGGTCACATCCCCAGTTACCTTATGGTTGTGGCGTCCCCCAAAGGCTTTCAGATAATTGGTCTTCTATTGTAATATAGCAGTCATTTATTTACTGCATTTAATTCCAAAAAGCTTTAAAAGCAATATACATACAGTGCTACTAAATTACAGCCACTTCTGAGATGGAGAGGGTCAACCAGACAGGCCCATTGCCCATGACTGAACAACTGGGAGAGGGAAAGTTTTGGTTGAGAAGATCTGGGTTAACTCCTGTTCTAAAAAGCCCTATAGGATCTTTAACGTCCAAGGAAGGCAACTCACTGCTTAAGGTCTTACCCAAAAGACCCTCACGCAGTAAACTGGATGGGATTTCAAAAAGTCTAAGTATTCAAAACCAGATGGTAAAGTCACTCAACTATCCTCTCTTGGAGGATAAACAGTTTGCACAAATGATGATACTACCACCTGCTTTCTCTAGTTACATCCCTGCAAGGAACTTGCTTTATATTTTGCAACTCCAAGCACTCTAACAGCTCAGTAGAATGGAACGAATACTTGATTTTTTCAGTTTCAGGGGCCAAACTGAAAAACCTGAAAATAAGTTGCAGGTGGGTTTGAACCCAAGTGGAACTTCTGCACCAGGTTTTGCATACAAACAATAAAATCGACCAGCAGATGTCACTTCTGCACCAGGTTTTGCATACAAACAATAAAATCGACCAGCAGATGTCACTTCTGCGCCAGGTTTTGCATACAAACAATAAAATCGACCAGCAGATATCACTTCTGCGCCAGATACAAAACGTCCAAAACATTCAAAAAAAGGTTCAACATTTGGATTACACTTGAATAAACATTTAAAAATGTGATGAAAATGGAAAAATGGAGAAAGTGAATAAGGAAGTGTTATTTACTCCTTCTCATCACACATGAACTAGGGGTCACCAAATGAAATTAATAGGCAGCAGATTTAAAACAAGCAAAAGGAAGTATTTCTTCACACAACACATAGTCAAACTGTGGAACTCCTTGCCAGAGGCTTTTGTGTAGGCCAAGACTATAACAGGGTTCAAAAAAGAGCTACATAACTTCATGGGGGATAGGTCCATCAATGGCTATTAGCCAGGATGTACAGGGATGATGTCCCTAGCCTCTGTTTGCCAGAAGCTGGGAATGGGCAACAGGGGATGGATCACTTAATGATTGCCCTGGTCTGTTCATTCCTTCTAGGGCACCTGGCATTGGCCACTGTCGGAAGACAGGATACTAGGCTAGATGGACCTTTGGTCTGAGCCCAGTATGGTTGTTCTTACGTTCTTATGATTAGCAATGAGGTTTTATTTTTAAAAAAGGGAACAGGTTAACTGGGAAGCACTGAAATGCCCCACTAAGGAACAGATATTTATTGTCAGTGTGAAATGCAGGATGATCCCCCTGAGAGGTTACAAGTTCATTTTAGCTCTTCCTGAAACCCATTCTCTTTGTGGCCTTGGAGAAGTCACTTACCCTCTCGTTACCCCAGGCTGTAAGGGCCTGCTCCTGCTCCCATTTAAGTCAGTGGGAATTCTGAGCTCAGTGGGAGCAGGTCTGGGCCCTGAAATGGTGACAATGACACAGATGTTATAAAGGGGAGTGAGTGTTTTAAAGCATTATGAATCTCTGAACATAGCTACATATGAATAAATAATTTTAATATTTATTTCTAGAGCTTCAACAAGGGGCTAGATCGAGAGCCTTGGGAGTGACATTCTCTATTCACTCCTCAATAGGCACAACCAACACAGCAGCCCTTCAACCTGCCCCCACCATCCTACCCACTGAGCCTGAGCAGTCATTTGGAGGGCCCAGCTCTCTGCCTCTACGTGGGAGGGTAGTTAATTCAGTCTCCATCCCTGTTCTGTCTTTAGCCTCTCTACCACCATGGTCAATGAGAGTGCCAGTTGTGGAGGGGTTTATTAGTGACGGGGAACACATACCTAATAGGAAGTGAACATCAACTCTTCTCACGTAGGTTGCCGAGCAGCCATCAATTGACCATGATTCCTGTTCTCTACCAACGTGTGAAGATTTGAGCTACATATCCCAGTGTCAACCCTCCAAAATTATGTATCTTGCATTAATGAAACTTTCTGCTATTTTTTCCTTTAAAAATCAATTGAAAGCCGCTCAACATTGTCCGGCTTAATTATTAATGAGCACAGAGCTGGCTAATAGTATTTGCCCAGCCTTTCTGTAAACCGTTTAGAAAAAAAAAAGAGTCCCTGAGAGTCTAGTATTGATTTGAAATATCAACACACCTCTTGCCCCCGGAGTCTTACTACAACAAGTTTGGAGATAGCCAAGATTACGCCCAGCTCAATTTATCATGAGGTAATTCTGGTTTCATCCATGCTCTTGATGCAGTTGAGGTATGGCAGAATGCCAGTTCTTTTGGCTAAACCTTTCCCATTGAGGGGTAAAATTATACTCTCCTGGGGAGACCCATATGGGAGGGATTTAGAGGGACTAGAAAACTCCACAAGGTTCATCTCCTGGAATTTCCTTACAACTGCCCCCTTATGTAAGAGGGCTTGGAGCTGAGTATGGAAGAGACAGGGAAGGACCTCTCCTCTCACAGACAGTTGTCTGCTCTGCATTCCCCCTCCATCCTTGTCAGCACAATTCCTGCAGGAGCTGCTGCTGACATAGGCC
This sequence comes from Lepidochelys kempii, assembly GCF_965140285.1. Lineage (NCBI taxonomy): Eukaryota > Metazoa > Chordata > Testudines > Cheloniidae > Lepidochelys > Lepidochelys kempii. The sequence continues at coordinate 45,835,116 of NC_136380.1, forward strand.
AAGCACTCTAGATTTAGGAAACTCCTTCTCATAGCCTGATCCACTGCCCACTGAAGTCAATAGGGGTCTTTCCATGGACTTCAATCTGCTTTGGGTCAGGCCCTTGGAGAGGGTCCCCATGTGGAACATCACTGAACACTCTTAAGGAGCACTCACAGGGCTGGACGGCCACACGTCAAGGGAGGGAGATGTGCTGGGGAAACCCTCCCCTGAAAACCTGCAGAGCAACCAGCTTGTTGGGAACACTGAGGCATGGCCACTAGGTAACTCGAGGGGATGAAAGACCACGAGTGTCGATGAAGCCCCCTCGCACTAGGCCCCTGTGTCCTTCCCCCCACCCCTGCCTGGAGGCACTTGCAGCAGCTCTGCGTGCTAGGCCCAAGTGTCCTTGGCCCCCCCGCCTGGAGGCACACACAGCAGTTATGCTAAAAGTCTGCAACAGTATGTTGCAGAGTCAGACTGCCTAAAACTAAGCAAAGCCAAACAGGGGAAATATAAAAAAACAATGCTGAATAAAGCAGCTTTATGTATAGTTTAACAAATAATACAAAAAATCAGAAAACTAGCTAAGAACTGGATTGGCTGGCTATATGAATACTTGGAGCAGCTTGCTATTAAATAAGTATGCTAAAAAAAAAATGTATAAAAGCCTGTGTAACTTCCTGCTCTGTTGTACAGGATTTGAAATTCAAATCTCCCTGTACCTTTTTGAAGCTTCAAATAAACTTTTCTGCTTCTCCACCCCGTTGTGATTATTGGGTGCAGCACACCGGGTAACGAACCAACTCAAGCTGTTGTTCAGCCTCTCGGCACTGGGTGCCGGCAACAGCTTTTGGCGTCCCTGGGTGGGCGACGAGGCTGCAATTTAGCCTTGCCCGGACCCCTCCTGGAGGTCGAGGATTGCGGCGAAAACCGACGCCCAGCGCGCACCGGTGAGTTCATCGGGGGCCTCGGAGGAGACGCGATTTGATCGACCCCAGAGGGCACAACGGTGCAACGCACTCATATAGTGGAGAAGCTGTTGTGGACGGCGGTGAAGAACCGGTCCCTTAGACATGGGGGAGGAGCAGCTGCAGGCCACGGTGAAAAACCGGTCCCTTGGATAAGGTAGGAACCTTTTAAAATCCGGATTATATGCTCTGTTGGAACCTGGGGACGCCCAGAGTTACCCTGTAGGTATGGGACAGGGACAGAGCTCAGAGGTTAGGGCACGGTGTACGCCCCTAGAGTGCATTCTAGCAAACTGGAAGGTATTTGGTGCGGATCCAATGACTAAGAGCCAATTAAAACGATTCTGTACAGTTGACTGGCCTCAATATCAACTAGAGGACCAGGAGTGGTAGCCACCAGGAGGGTCAATTAATTACAACACGATCCTTCAGTTACTCCTGTTCTGTCAGAAAACAAAAAAATGAAATGAACATATGTATGCGCATTTGTTTCTGACTTTATGTACTCGACCAGATATTTTACAGCGCTGTAATCTGACTCCAGCTGGTTCGGTAGCAGCTAATGTTAGTCCCCAGACCCCCACCCCCACTGTAATGGCAGAGCCGGTGTCCCCTTCGGCCCCTACACCCACACCTTGTAAGTCCCCAATGGTTGGCCTATACCCCTTAATCACCGAAACTAAAGTCGCCCGGTCTGGATCAGACAGGCGTCCTGCCACAACTATGCAGGTTTATACTCATGTGCCCTTTAATCCTGTGGATTTGGCTGCTTTCAAAGCACAGGCAGGAGAGTTTTCCACCAACCCAAGCAGGTTTATATCAGTCTTTAAGGGGTGCCTCAGTAGTCACAAGCCGATTGAGACGACTGTAATATCCTCCTGAGAACCCTGTTGTCTGAGGTGGAGAGGGATCAGGTTACAGCTAAGGCAAGGGGAGCGTCAGCGTTCAAGCAAAAAAAAAAAAAGGAATCTATCTGTCAAGTTCCTCTCCAAATAATTGTAAGCGGCTCAGGGCATATCTGGGTATGGCAGGCTTTTGCAGGATATGGATCCCAGAGTTTGGACTGTGGGCTAAACCCCTGTACGACTGTGTAAAAGGAGTGGATCTACCCCTTCTATTGGACCCCAGAGGCTGATAGGGCATTTAAAATCCTGAAAAAAAAATGAATGGAAGCCCCGGCTCTGGACCTGCCGGATCTCTCTAAGCCGTTTCAGTTGTATGTACATGAACGAAGGGGGGTGGCCCTAGGAGTGCTTACACAGCTGTTAGGAGCATGGAGACGTCCCGTGGCTTATTTTTCTAAGCAATTGGATCAGGTTGCAAAGGGTTGGCCGGCATGTTTACGGGCGGTCGCAGCTACTGCCCTAGTGCTTGAGGAAGCCGAGAAGCTAACATTGGGAGGGGTTATGCAAATCTATACTCCCCATACGGTCCGAGCCTTATTGAATGCAAAGGCAGGGCTTTGGCTCACCCAGGCTCGGATTGCTCGGTACCAGGCTAAGCTGTTAGAGAACTCTGAAGTCACCTTACAGCCTTGCCCCTCCCTTAACCCAGCCACCCTCTTGCCAGAAACAGAGGAACAGAAACATGACTGTTCAGAGATCATAGATGCCCAGTACTCCAGCCGTCCGGATTTAAAGGATGTACCCCTCCCAAATGCAAATTATAAGTGGTACACTGATGGTAGCAGTACTGTAATAAATGGGCAAAGGAGGGTGGGTTATGCTGTTGTGACCCTCCATGACACTGTGGAAGCTGAAGGTTTGCCTGCTGGGACCTCTGCCCAGCTTGCCAAACTAATAGCCCTGACCCGTGCACTTGAACTGTCAAAAGGAAAGCGGGTCAACATTTTTACTGATTCAAAGTATGCTTTTGGTGTGCTGCATGCTCATGCTGGCAGGGAAGCACTTATCCAGCTAATGGGAAAATACTTTATCACTTCCGGACTCCGACCCCTGGCTGCCCAGGTACAAGCGGACTGCTTAGTCTGCCAAAAGAATAACCCCCGACCGGGACATCCTGTGCCACCAGCTGCCCTAGAACCCACTCCGGGCCCCGGACAAGTGTGGCAAATAGACTTTACTGAGTTTCCCCGGACCCAAGGGTTCAAATATCTCCTTGTTATAGTGGATCGGTTCAGCGGATGGCCAGAAGCCTTCCCATGCCATAACTGCACTGCCAGGACAGTGGCCCTCAAGTTTGTTAGGGAAATCGTTCCTCGCTTTAGACTCCCCCTGTGAATGGAATCTGACAACGGGACACACTTCACATCAAAAATCATTCAAAGCATCTCACATGCCTTACAGATCCCCTGGAAACGCCATACGCCCTGGAGACCGCAAGCCAGTGGGGTAGTGGAGCGTACCAATCAGACCCTTAAATGGCATCTCTCAAAAGTGTGCCAAGAAACCTCACTGCGATGGCCTGATGCTTTGCCCCTCGTCCTACTCCGTATCCGCGTTCTCCCAAAGGGTAAATTAGGGCTCAGTCCCTTTAAAATTATGTTTGAAAGGGCATGGCCCATGAATGGCACCCCGGTTCTGTCAGGGGAATGGGAGTTGGGTAATGTTTTTTTGTCACAGTATATGTGTTCCCTGTCTGCTGTTCTCTTGTCTCTTCACAGGTATACCAAGGATTCCCAGCCTCTCCCCTTGGACTCTCCCGTCCACTCCTTACAGCTCGGTAACTCCGTGCTTGTTCGCACCTGGAAAGACGAGCCTCTCCAGGAAAAGTGGAAAGGACCCTATACCGTCCTGCTAATTTCCCATACAGCGGCAAAAATCAAGGAACACAAGAACTGGATCCATCACTCTCGTCTGAAGGCAGTACCCGCCCCCTCGTCAGCAGAACAGTGGACCGTCCAACCTGCTGACTCCTCATCTAGTGACGATCTCGGGCTAAAAAACACAAATAGCGGGCACCTTAATGCTAAAATGGGCCCACCCAGGTACTGGAGACCCTGGGTTAAAAAAACTCTGGTAATAATTAATTGGGTAACATTGTTATTCTTTGTATTGGTATTTCCAAATTGTGCATATCGGGAGCATAACTCCTTTGTTTTGCTTGCGCACCATGTTGCTACTTTAACAAACCAGACTAATTGCTGGGTATGTGCCCCGACTCCACTGTCCCCCAAAACGGGAATGCCCCTTGACATGCTGCCCTTGACCCTAGCAGAATTAGCCACCACCAAAGAGCAGAAAAGAACGGACTCACCGTTCTGGAACAAGACCTCTTTACAGCAAGCCACCTATCAGGACCAGGAGTATTCAGTTGCAGTACTCACTGAGGGAGTGTTATGTTTTACCCGAAACCAATCTGATCCCTATGGGCATCCTGTGGGAAAAAGCTCCTGTGTTATTACACAGTGGGCTAATGAGTATTGAATAAAAACCAACAGGGGAGGCCAACGGTGTAGGTATAATGGTTCCTCCCCTTTTAAAAAAACACTTACAAATAATCTTACCACAAAAAAGGGGTTTAAAAATGTAACTTGCCGTCCAGTTAATATCTCCAATGTAGCAAGCCAATGGTGGGTTTGTAGTGGTCCCTATGGCAAGTGTAATTTAAACAGCACAATTAAAAATGCCCCCACTTGTACCCAATCAGGAGGATAAAATGCCCCCTTAGGGGCATATAAATTGTTTAAAAAAGCAGCCAAAGCAGCCTTAAATATCCCAAAAATCCCCTTAAAAAACAGTCCTTACTGGGCCCTACAGGGTCACTATTTTGTATGTGGCCAAAAGGCTTACAAGGTGCTGCCAGCCAACTGGACAGGTAGCTGTTATATAGCTCATGAAGTTCCTCATCTTTCCATAACTGCCACACTGCCCAAAAAAAAAATTAAAAATGCCCAAGACACCTCTGTTAAGTCACAAAAAAAGACCCTGCGGCGACTGACTAAAGCATTGGCAGGCAATATAAAGAATCCCCTCACAACCGAGAAGCTGGTAGGGTGCTCTGTACTGGGAATAGCGTCACTGTTTACCGGGCCAGCCCTGGCATGCATAGGCCGCTATACTGTAAGGCTGCAAATAATACTTAAAAAAGTGGCCTTAAAGTTAAAGGACTCGGTTAGTAATTTAAGGTCAGCAATAAAAACATTAAATAAAAAGGTACAGCAGCTCAGAACGTTTTCCCTCCAAAACAGGCTGGCTTTGGACTATCTCTTGGCATCCCAAGAAGGGGTTTGTGCCCTCATCGGGCCCCAATGTTGTGTATATGTAAATAATAGCAGTTATAAAATCTATGAAAAGGTGGTACAGGCTGAGGCCCATGCCCGAGCCGGAGCACAGGTTGCCTATACTGCCCCAGAAAACGATTGGTTGCAAACCTTGTTTTCAGGCTGGGGTTTGTCGTCTTGGCTTGGTGGTTTATTTAGCCTGCTATTAAAAATTCCCTTTCCTGTATTGCTTGTATTACTGGTATTATGCTGTGCAGTATCATGTGTCAGGGCTCTTTTGCAAAAGTTAATAAGTCATTCTCTTCAGGGCTATCACAAAGTGCTTATGCAAAGTCATATTGTAAAAAATAAGTAGCCCAAGTGAGAAAACTCAGAGCCAAGGCTGTTGAGTGTTCTCAAAGGGGGGAGTTGTTGGGAACACTGGGGCATGGCCACTAGGTAACTCGAGGGGATGAAAGACCACGAGTGTCGATGAAGCCCCCTCGCACTAGGCCCCTGTGTCCTTGCCCCCCCCTCCTGCCTGGAGGCACTCGCAGCAGCTCTGCGTGCTAGGCCCAAGTGTCCTTGGCCCCCCCGCCTGGAGGCACACACAGCAGTTATGCTAAAAGTCTGCAACAGTATGTTGCAGAGTCAAACTGCCTAAAACTAAGCAAAGCCAAACAAAAAAAAATATAAAAAAACAATGCTAAATAAAGCAGCTTTATGTATAATTTAACAAATAATACAAAAAATCAGAAAACTAGCTAAGAACTGGATTGGCTGGCTATATAAATACTTAAAGCAGCTTGCTATTAAATAAATATGCTAAAAAAAATAATGTATAAAAGCCTGTATAACTTCCTGCTCTGTTGTACAGGATTTGAAATTCAAATCTCCCTGTACCTTTTTAAAGCTTCAAATAAACTTTTCTGCTTCTCCACCCCGTTGTGATTATTGGGTGCAGCACACCGGGTAACGAACCAACTCAAGCTGTTGTTCAGCCTCTCGGCACTGGGTGCCGGCAACAAGCTCATGGTGCATTTGTGAAGGGCAAAAGACAAGATGTCGCAGAGATGGGACGCCTGCCTCTTCCATCCACCCCCATGCCAGAGCCACCAGAGCTAAGTCCCCTCTGTTTGCAGAGCAGAGGGGATGATTTGACCCTAGATTTCCAATCCCTGGGAATTAAACACCTGTAGCTGTGTTGGGGGCCAGAATGTTTGGACTGAGAGCTGAGCTCATTCGGGTTCATTATTTGTGAAAAATTGGCAGCCCAGGTGACAAACTAGCTGAGCTGCAGCTTCAGCCTAAACTTTAGAAGCAACTGTTCTTCGCAGCTCTGTAAGCCGACTCCACCTCCACCTGCCCACGAGGGGAGATAGAGGCTGAGCACATGAACTGCTTTCAAATGGACAGTTTTGACATTCCTTAGACATCTGTCCCTGTTCTGGAGAGGGCTACTCATGAGAGGGCTACTCTGCTCCCTCCCTCCCTCACTTCCCTGAGCCTTAGGAGTTATAAAAGCTGATGTTATTACTCTTCCGCATGAGTGGCCTTAGCTGGCATCTGCAGAAAGAAAGAGTCAGTTAGTTAAATACGCGTGGAAGTTTTGCACTCTGCCCAGGTGGTCAGCACTGTCCGCTGTTCCTCCTTCACAAACAGGAGTCTTCAGGTGAAATGGTGCTCGCTTGCTTTTGGAGTAAGACCACAATGCAGCTTTAGTTTAACAATGTAAGACACATCCTCCTTCTACTTTGTAAAAACAGGAGCCTTTTGACCCAGCCCTGTAGGTTTTAGATGTTTACTTTGCCTGGGGAAACAATATGAAACAATTAAAGAAACAAGCAAACAATAAGAGGTGTAATTGTCCCTGGTTTACATCAATCACAAAATGCCATCAATGTTTCTAACAATTCATATGGCAACACTATCAAGGAATAAGATTTTCGGGGCATTTTCCACTCTACCGATGCCTGGTAAGTAAATTGATGACAACACAAAATCTCTAACCTCCAAGAGCTTTGATGCCATGTGCTGGAGGTGGGGAGAGAGAAAGGGAGCAACCATCATTATGTCTTAATAACACTGTGGGATGTATTGTTATTTTGATGTTGTATTTAAAAAATAAAGACAAAGTAAAAACAATCAGAGCATTCATTGTTCTCAGACCTGTACAGCAGATCCAGCCTTCGTTTCCAAATTGTGTGCCCCAGGTTGAGCTAAGTTCCCTTTGGTTATTTCTATCAAGTAGAATAGATAATAGACAATACTCAAATGAACCTGATCCTACAGATAACATTAAAATCCCATCATTGCTGAGTAATGACACGGCCCTCCACCTGGCTGCAGAGTTCCTTTGCTCTGCCAGAAGCAAAGGAGAGGAGGATACAGGGCTGGACCTCATCAGCCTTCCTGACCGCTGCAGTGCTGGGGGGACTCAGACCCCTGCAGCAGGGTGACCACTCTACCAAAAGCTGTGAGGAGGGGGGGAAAGAGAGGAGCACACCGTCTTCCAGCAATCATGATCATTTTTCTCTGATCATTCTATTTCGCGGGGTGTAGCTTGCTGGGAGGGGTTTGGCCCAGTAAAAGAGGGCAAGCCGAGACAAGAATATGGTTTGTTTAGTAGAGTGTGCTCAGTGCTGTATGAGAGACAAAGATAAAGACTGTCCCAGTCCCACAGAAAAGGTTGAGTGCGCTGAGAAATCCAGAGGCGCGAATAAAGCAAGTTGCTATTTCTGTTGTTATGTTACTTCATTATCAGCCTGAGAGTTTTCAAACAGCTCAGCCAAGCTCTCTCATGCTTCATCCGCTTTCTGTCTGCTTTGATAAATGCAATGCAACTGGCAGGCTCCTCACTAGCCTCCACATGGTGGCGCTGTCTCACCAGGCTTTGCAATGTTTTCATTCTGCCTTCCAGCAAGGAAAACCAGGGACCTACGTAGCTGGCTGCTCACTGTGGGTCAGATCCTGTGGGGTGCTGGGTGCTCTCTGCCAAAATTGATGTCAAGCACCTGAGCACCTCTCTGATGCCACTTGGGACTCAATTTTCAAGAGTGACTAGTGATCTGAGGCGTCTCAATGTTTTCGTGCCCAGTTTGAAACGCACTTGAGGGCCCCGATTTTCAGAAAGCGCTGAGCACCCATCCCTGAGAATCAGGCCCATTTAAGGGGCCCCACGTTTGGCTTCCAAAGTCACTTTTGAAAAAGCTAGGCACCGAACTCATTGCAGGATCAGGCCCATAAAGCTGGATTCTGCAAAGTGCCGAGCACCTTCAACTCCTGGGTGCTGGGGTTCTTTTCCAGCAAGAATCACCATTTCCGTTCAATAGCAACGCCGGAAGTGCTGCCTCAGGGAGCTGGTCTCAGAGGCAGGCATTTCTCTATACTTGATACCAGTCATGTTAACATCCCGGTAAACATGTTTTCTTTTCCAGGTACAGCTTGTAGCAGTATTTGCCCAAATTAGAGTGAGTTTGCTCTGCAAACTGCACTTACCTTTACCAGATACAGAGCAGCTGTTCCCTTTAGGTTCTCGCAAGGGCTCTTGTTTGCATAGACTTTTGTCAGCAAATATACCACCCTAAACAAGCCACTCACTCGTACTTTCCAGTGCTGATAGGGGAGTCATGAGCCCTGGCAAGACACCTTCCTCCTTGTCTTTTCATTTCATTAACAGGCAGCTGCCCCCGCACCGGCGCCACCAGTGATTTACTCACACCATCAATCATGTCGCGGGAGTTGACCGAGTCTTACAGAAATATAAAAGCAGCAGAGGTTATTAATTCTTCCCTCAGTGAAAGCATTTTGATCATGGATAGCTGACCCTCTCGTCAGTCTCTTAATCTCCTTCTGGGAATAAACACCTCGGTCATCACAATGCTAGCCAAAACCTGAGGTGACAGAACCCCACACCCAGCACCGGGAGAGCTTACCTTGTGGTAGCCGGAGACAAGAGCCCTGAAAAATGTCCAGATAGTGATGTTCCCCTTTGACCATTCAGTGATGGTAAAGCAAATGGACCAGCATGTGGGCTTTGCTCCTGCTCCCACGGAGTGGGAGTGAGCTCATAATGTATGGCTTTGGCCTTCTCCCTCAGTCACGGCTCTACCCCTCCCTCCCCCGACACACATTCTGAGTCCAAGGTGTGTGCCATTTCTGGAACAGGGGAAAGTGAATTTTACCAGCCATTTCCTGAGAAACATCCTTAGAAGAATCAAGGAAACTAGCCCAGGGACTTTTCATGACTGAATCATGCTCATCAACCCAAGTTTAATTCTGCCATGCAATTACAGGAAATACTTCCTTAGAATGGCATTTGGTTTGTCACAGAATCGCAGGACAAGATTCTGCTGCTCTTCTGCACCTTGAGTAATATTTTACTCTCCAAGTATGCTGCTTATTTATTATTTGTATTACAGTAGCACCTAGAAGCCTTAACTGAGACCACAGCCTCATTGCAAAAGGCACCGTACTTACACATGACAAGACACCTGGCCTGAAGAGCTGACAATCTAAATCAGAAGTGGGCAAACTACAGCCCACGGCCCACATCCAGCCTGTGGGACTGTCCTGCCTGGTCCCTGAGCTCCCGGCTGGGGAGGCTCACCCGCGGCCCCTCCCCCACTGTTTTCCCTCCCCCACAGCCATGCGGGCAGCACAGCTTGCACCTGCCCACCTCCCAGGCTTTCCAATAAGCCTGTCCTGCCACTCTGAGTGGCATGGTAAGGAGATGGGGGGAGCAGGGGTTGGATAAGGGGCAGGAAGTCCCGGAGCCGGGGGCGGTTGGATGGGATGGAGGTTCGGGGGGTGGTGGTCAGGAGACAGGGAGCTGGGGGGTTGGATGGGGGGTGAGGTCCTGCGGGGTTGGGGGGGGTCCCAGGAGGGGGGAGACAGGGAGCAGGGGTGTTGGATGGGGGTGGGGTCCTGGGGGGGCAGTTAGGGACAGGGGTCCTGGGAGGGGACGGTCAGGGGCAAGGGGGGGGGTTGGATGGGTCGGGGAGCCTGTCATGGGGTGGGGGTGTGGATAGGGCTCGGGGCAGTCAGGGGACAGGGAGCAGGGGGGGTTGGATACGGGGTGGGGTCCTGGGGGGACGGTTAGGGGCAGGGGGTCCTGGGAGGGGGCGGTCAGGAGACAAGGAGCAGGGGGGGTTGGATGGGTTGGGGGTTCTGAGGGGGGCAGTCAGGGGGCGGGAAGTGGGAGGGGGCAGCTGGGGGTGGGGTCAGGCTGTTTGGGGAGGCACAGCCTTCCCTACCCGGCCCTCCATACCGTTTTGCAACCCCGATGTGGCCCTAGGGCCAAAAAGTTTGCCCATCCCTGGTCTAAATACACAAGGGACAAGAGAGATGGTAGCTTATTATCCTAATTTTACAGTGAGGAACAGAAACACAGAGCCATTAAGTGACTTGCTCATGGCCACCCAAGGAATTCTGTGGCAGAGCCAGGAACAGGACCCAGATCCCCTGAGTCCCCATTCCATGCCTGAACTAGAAGGCCATCCTTCCTCTCCAGCAGTCCCATTTGATGGTTCAGCTACCAGTGTGAAATCTGTTTGTAAAAGTTGTAGCAGATGAATAAGTCACATGATTTAACGTGTTCTTCTGGCTGCTGAAATGACACCGGCTGGCACAGTGTGTAGTGTGTCATTGATGGAGATTCAGTATGTTAGGGATTGGTATATTCTGGAACAGTGGAGTTGTTGACAGCCTGTACAGTTATATTTTCAGCCAACTCACAGCAATCCCTCCCTCTCTCCCGAGGAATGAGTAAGTGGCACAAAAGAGGGACTTGAAATATTTTATTTAATGCATTTTTGAAATATACTGCTCAATACAGGCACTTGTTTGACAGCATTGTGGAAAGAAGTCTTCTGGACATAGAACCATGCAGCAGAAGCAGCAACAGTGAATTGATACTGACACCCGCTGAGGATATGTCACTTAATCTTCTTCCTGTTTACTTAGGATGATTACATTTATTTCTTTGAATCTGCTTCTGGCCTATGGCCCAATACACACACACACACACCATAGGAGCCAGCTGAGTTGGTAGATCTAACTGTAGACCAGCTACAACAGTCTCTCTAACATACGGAGAAGACAGACAATTCCTTATCAATAATGGTTGAGTTGCCACCTAAAAGAGGAATGAAGGCTGTTGCCATATTCCCTACGACAGCTGTTTAACATCTGTTGCAATTAACTTTACTGGGCACAGGCTCAGAGGATACCAAAAGTGCTTATCAGACGTACAGCTGGGAGAGAGAGTTCTGGTGAGACTTGTAGCGACAAGCCCATCCCGTAAAAAAGACAGGTGGGGCCTGTCATAGATAAAGGCTTCTGATGGTTTGATGTCTTAAACAGTAAGTGAATCTTTTTGGAAGGGACCTTTCCTGAGGTCCCCTTATTTTCTCTGACCTGTGGCCTCACATCACAACAGGGCTCCATATCCCTTTAGCTGAAGAGGGTGGAATGTGGACTGCCAAAGGGGACTGAAAACAATGCATGGTTCTCCCTCCCTGGCACGTGTCCCCAGCCCCAGTGATCACAGGGAGCGAGGGGGAGAACCTGAACTTGAATTCCCTTGTGGGAGCTAAGACACTGTGGGTGATTCAGGCAAGTTTGGATTTTTCACCTCAGGCAGTTTGTATCTCCTCTTTTAGGAGGAATAGAACAAGGAAAATGCTTGGGTGGGGGGCAATACTGCTCTGCTGTGAGGATCATAAGATGCACTCTGGGACCCAAGATATCTGGGTTCAGTTCCCAGCTCTGTCATAGATTTTGTGTGGGCACATTACTCTGTGCCTTAGTTCCTCATCTGTAAAAATATGGGATAATAATACTTCCCTATCTCACAGGAGTGCAGGATACTACCGTGCTGGGCACTTAGACACTAGGGTACTGGGACCAGAGAAGTGTTACCCCAAAATTTGGACCTAAGGCATCCCAATACTGGCTTGCCTACAATTATAAATTGATCATCAATTTATTCCGCCCAAATGGGCAATAAGGTGGTGGCCCGCCCTAGAGGAATTGCCAGGGTTTTACCATGGGGTTTGTGTCCAACTCAGAGGACTCCCCAGAGCAGGCTAATCCTACTAACCACCCATGGAAGGACACAGATGCAGCCCTCCGCTCAAAGGATTGAAGCAGCTACAATGCATTCAATAAAGCAAGAGGGAATACATTATAATACATAAGATATACTAGAACATTATTAACTCTTGTTTACAAATTATACATTAAAGCAGTGCAATAAAATAATGACACAAACTATACAAAACTCATAGCATACAAAGATCATATAACAGTTACAATGTGATATTTAAGGCACAGAGAGACCCTGCATACATATGGATACAAGCCCTACTATAACGCTGATACATAATACTGCTCTTATTACAGCAGATGGAGCCTCTCTCTCTCTCTCTCTGAAAACAGGACACATTTGTACATGGAAAAGATGGTACAATTTAACATTACCATTCTGTGAGCGGTGATCAAACGGTCACGGAATGGGGTGGGGTGGATCTCACTGGGAAGCAGGCATCCCGCTTCATTTACAAGCACACCCAGACAGTCTTTTAAAATAGACACAAAATCAGGCATACTCCTTCACACTCCCTCTGAACCGTCTTTTGGTCCTTCTGCTCTGTCTGGTCACAAAAGAGCGACTGTTGACAGGGCTGTCTCACTGCAGCTGCTGCCTCCAACCGCTGCCTCACAGTGCTGTCTGCTGCTTCCGTGGCTGTTGTCTTCTGGAAACTTTGGTGGTGGCGGCTGTGGCTGTGTGCAGTGGCGGCTGCTGCTTCAGGTGGCTACTTCTTGTCTCCTTGCTGGTTGATCTTCTCTGCTTGGTTCCACACCCACACATCAACCAGCTAGCTGTCAGCCTTATATTCAGTGTCTGGCCTTCTCTGATTGGTTGCTTTTCCATGCTCAGAAATTAGCATAGATCCTCCCTGCCTAATTATACCGGCTCAGCCAATCAATTTGAATTTATCAGCCTGGACCCTAATCCTGTCGAGATCCTCCTTCTAGCTATTAGCATAAGCCCTCCTTCTAGCTCCACCCTTCAGGCATTTTGGAGGGGAAACTGAGTCATGCCTGTTGAACTCTATTTGACCCCTATTTCTTATCTATTATTGGTCAACTTAGTCTGAGTCCTTCATTGTGATGTTTTCTAATAGAGAATCATTGCTGGCCATTTTGGATTTTTCACTATAAATTATCATTAATTATTACTTATTTAAAACCTTAATGCTAAAATGAACTATTGTTTTATGCAAGCTAAAGCATTATAATACTGTCACCACCATTGTTATGCAAATTTGGAGAGGTTATTTTCATGATCTTTTAACCCCTCTCTCTAGCTGTTTTTTTTCTGACAGGTTTCAGAGTAACAGCCGTGTTAGTCTGTATTCGCAAAAAAAAAAGGAGTACTTGTGGCACCTTAGAGACTAACCAATTTATTTGAGCATAAGCTCACAAAAGCTTATGCTCAAATAAATTGGTTAGTCTCTAAGGTGCCACAAGTACTCCTTTTGTTTTTTTTCTGCATATCTCTGTCCTAGGTGCTGCAAGGTTTTTCAGAACAGCTAAAGGCAAAATCTCTGGTTTCAGAGGTAGCTAGGTAACTAGAAGAAACTTCCTCCTACATCTGAGGGGTCTGTGGGAAAAAAACCCTTCAGTTTCAGTGTGACCACTTGCAATATTGCCCTGCATTGTCATGTTGGTTACTGCAGTACGTCCAACTACAGGTGACGTGAGGAGGAGTAACATGAGCAACGGACCCAATGTTTTATGACACACTGACAGAATTCTCATTCATTGTCTTGGCCTGACATTGTCTAAGATCTTTTAGCCAGACATCCCCTGAAAAGAGAGCTTTATGTGATTAGATTCTCTAACCTCCCATCCTCTTTCCTTTTATTAATCACACACCAAATAACTTCTGTCTTCCAAGTGCTGGTCAGACTAAATTAATTAATCAAAAGCAAAAAGGCAACAATGGTACATGCCTTCATCACTTCTCAGTTGTACTATTGCAATTTAGTCTACCTGGTGCGCAGAGACATGGTCACATCATCTCTTGGCAGGATAGACAGGTACACACCGATCTTCAGCAATGTTCCATGCCCTCCACTGGCTCCCCATTAATTTCCAGGTCCGGTTCAAAGCCCTGGTATTAATCTAAATGGACAAAGCTATGTCAGAAGCCATCTCCCCATACAATATAAACTGGGAGATTGGGAACATTACAAGCTGTCAAGAACCAGGGTGAATGCATGAAGCATCAGAAGCAGGATGTTCTCAGAAGAGGGCTGTAGTCTGTGGAACCCTATGAAGGGTTGAAGTGAGCCCAGGACTAACAGTGTTCATGAAAAGAATGCAAGACAAACCTTTTGCATTGTTTGTCCCACAATGGTGAGACAATTTCTCTCAGAGGAAGAAGTTTCTGCATCCTCATATTCACAGATGAAACCCAATCCACACTCTCTCTGTAAAAGCTAACTGTGAAGCAGAACATGGAGATGCTCCCTTCTGACATTTTAAATTATTCTTTAATTTTCTGCTTTTGCATTTAGGGTATGTTTACCCTGCAAAAAAAAAAAAAAAAAAAGTGTGTTCTTAATTCTGGTTAGCTAAGCTAGGTTAAAATAGCAACGAAGACATGGCAACATGGCTTTTAACTCAGGCTAGCGGCTCAAGTTAAACTCAAGTTAAAAGTGAAGTTGCCATGTCTTCACAGCTGTTTTCACCCCAGTTAGCCAAAGTGGGTTAGCTAATCCAAGTTAAGAGCACATGTTTTGTTTGCAATGTAGACATACCCATAGACACTCTACCCCAGTGACTGCTGCCTTACAAGAGTGAAATGAACAAAATCAAATTGAGGGGACTGGAGAGCTTAGCTGACTGACGCTGTGATACAAACTCTTACCCTGTAGGCATTACTAATTCAAATCCAGCTCAAGTCAGTAGTGACTGAAAATGTTGCTATCTGATGACAGTTGAGTAGCCTCAGTCTAATTCCCTTTGGGCAAGTGTCTCCATCCCCACTACTGGCATGGATTGGTAATCCTGCCGGCAGCCTCAGCAGAAGGGTCAAAGACTTGAATAAGCCTGGAGTCTGAACTAACCTCTCACCCCTTGATCCCTCAGGGTCAGTGTTGAGGCACATTGACAGGGCAGTGTGTGCTGGACCTGTTCTGGCTCAAATACTCAGACCCGTCAATCAGGCACTTTTCAGAAACTTTGTGGGTCACACCCCACAAAGGCCATGCGACATTTCTGGCCATAAATCAGGCTGTTTCATGCACCAGGACAGGTTTGACTTTGCCTGTTTCTTATAGACACAATTAGAATATTTTACCAGGCAGAAATATTTTCAACAGATGGCTCCCACTTTTCAAGGAAGTGTTTGTAACATATGTCTCTGGCAGAGCTGGCAGGCTGACCTGCTCCTGAGGATTCCAGCCTGTAAGGACAGCAGTGCACAAGAGAAGCAGCAGTTGTTGTATTATAGCCAAATGAGTATGTCAAGAAACCTAGCCAATGACATTCTAAGAGCAGGTTTCAGAGTAGCAGCCGTGTTAGTCTGTATTCGCAAAAAGAAAAGGAGGACTTGTGGCACCTTAGAGGCTAACAAATTTATTTGAGCATAAGCTTTTGTGAGCTACAGCTCACTTCATCGGATGCATTCAGTGGAAAATACAGTGGGGAGATCTATATACATAGAGAAAATGAAACAATGGGTGTTACCCTACACACTGTAACAAGAAAGTGATTACTTAAGGTGAGTTATTACCAGCAAGAGAGTGGGGTGGGGTTGAGGGGTGGGGGATGGAACCTTTTGTAGTGATAATCAAGGTGGGCCCTTTCCAGCAGTTGACAAGAACATCTGAGGAATAGTGGGGGGTGGAGGGGGGAATAAACATGGGGAAATAGTTCTACTTTGTGTAATGACCCATCCACTCCCAGTCTCTATTCAAGCCTAAATTAATTGTATCCAGTTTGCAAATTAATTCCAATTCAGCAGCCTCTTATTGGAGTCTGTTTTTGAAGTTTTTTTGTTGAAGAATTGCAACTTTTAGGTCTGTAATCAAGTGACCAGAGAGACTGAAGTGTTCTCCTACTGGTTTATGAATGTTATAATTCTTGACATCTGATTTGTGTCCATTTATTCTTTTATGTAGAGACTGTCCAGTTTGACCAATGTACATGGCAGAGGGGCATTGCTGGCACATGATGGCATATATATATCACATTGGTAGATGTGCAGGTGAACGAGCCTCTGATAGTGTGTCTGATGTGATTAGGCCCTGTGATGGTGTAGATTAAGAGCAGATTATTTTAATCAAACATTCTACTAAAGGGGCAGAAAACCTGATTACCATGTTATCTACTCTTATCAGGCTGGGATTCACTTTGATTTGACAACCAAGTATAACAGGCTAGTGGGGGTAGGGAGGGGAAATTTACACAAACTTAAGAAAAGAGATGAGTCCTGCCAGGGGGAGGCTGAAAAGAAGGTGATTGCAGAAGTGCTCTGTGATCACTTTAGATAAGCTATTACCAGCAGGAGAGTGGGGTGGGAGGAGGTATTTTTTCATGCTTTGTGTGTACATAAAAAGATCTTCTACACTTTCCACAGTATGCATCTGATGAAGTGAGCTTTAGCGCACGAAAGCTTATGCTCAAATAAATTGGTTAGTCTCTAAGGTGCCACAAGTACTCCTTTTCTTTTTGCGAATACAGACTAACACGGCTGTTACTCTGAAACCTGTGGGACATGGATTCTTTATCCACTCTTTGGGACAGACCTATTTACTGGGTCATCTTTATAATGTACAGTAAGTTCTGTGGGGCAGGGAGTGTGTCTCAGTATTTGTCCGTATAGCTCCTAGCACAATGCAATACCAAATGATTGTGATTATTAATACTTATTATTTTTAACAATAACCATAGAGACTATGGAGAATGATTTATTTTTCTGAGAAACATTTAAAACAACCCCTAAAAAACAGAAAAAGGAAAATGTATGAGTTGGATAGTTGTCCATAAAGATGTAGATAATACTCTAGGTAATACATGACAACTTGTAAGCACTGCACCTTGCCATCTGGACAGGGAAAGAAGCGGAGGTAGCCTCGCTGACAGAGAAGTGATTGATCCGCACCGAGATGCTGTGAAAGAACAGACTAGTGCTACAACATTGATTTCTCTCCTTGCCAGAGAGGCCCATTAGACACTCCGGAATCAAATGTGGTGCCTCCCAGCAACATAAAGTGCTTGTTACTAGATGGATGAAACCTTATGATGGTTTAAAACCTCAGTCGCACTGATGTAGGAATACATCCTTCGTTTAAGATAGTTGTAAGATACAGCTAAGGGGACACACCTAAAACGAGGCCTATTAGGGTATGTCTACATGGAAGAATCTACCCCATGGCCATGAGTGTCAAAGCCCAGGTGTACAGATTTGGGCTCCCAGGGCACACACTGTGGTGCTAAAAATAGCCATGTACACGTTCCTGGCTTGGGCTGGAGTTCAGGTTTTGAAGCCTGGGGAGAGGTGTAGGTTTTATGTGGGGATCTTGCTTGTCATGCAGAAGGTGATGGTGGTGTTGCGGGAAGGGTGCAGTTCAGCTATGAGACATTACAGAGACCCTTCCACAGGGCTGGAATCTGCAGGTGAGGAGTGAGCAGCTCACATTGAGAGGGGGCAGGGATCTGGGGGATGCCCATTGCCTCCTCCACTGGCCCAATTGTGTTTTAAATAATTCAGCAACAGGGGGGAATGTGGGCTTTGAGTTGTGGGGGGCAGCACTGGAGGATGACAGAGTGTGGAGGTGGGTGTTGAATCCTTTGCCACAAGTGATGTAATTTTAACAGTAGCCACCTTTATTGCTAAGTATTACAGTGCACCATGGTGTCCAGGTCACAAAGTGGTTACAGACCAAAATAAGCAGAGAACGACCTCAGGTGACTGTGGGGGGAGGAGATTGGATGAGGAAAGGAAAACCTTCTGCATTCAGATGCAAATGCTACAGTAGCCAGAACTACAATGAGGTGCATGTCCTCATATTGGAAAGACTCAGTTGGAGACCTGCTGACCAGAATGCAGACTCAAGCAATTGTCTGTGAGAGGTCACTCCAAGGTCAGAAAGATGGTACGAGTTTCAATGACAAAAGAGGAGAAACTTGTTCAATGCACACCCTCAACCCTCAAACAATTGCTTATTTCCTTAAGGAAATCTGTTATGTCATTGTCACTGTTCTGCAGAGGTGCACAATGTATTTATTTTTTCAGTATAACTATATCTTTTTCCATTTGCTGTTGAGCTTATATTTGCTGCTCATAAAAAGTCAATAAATCATCATCATCATCATATTTTACTTTTACGGGGAATGCCTTTCATTCTGAAGGATCCCACATCACATCACATCACATCACATTACAGTATATATATATATATGTATATATATATAAATAGCACTGTTGAAATGCAGCTGTCCCTAGGATAGAGGGTGTCAGCCTATTGGCATGCATTCTGCTGCACTACAGTGGACATAGGGGAATTTTGGCTTAGGACACCAGGGCTGAACCTACCCTTCTGCTATAAAATCTTCACTGTTCACCTCTAGATCCCTGACTACAGTAAGCTGCATTGTAGCTATTTCAGAGGGATGGAAGGAAGAGTTCACCCTTCTAGCATTTGATGTGACCTTGTGGCTTTAGGGAGTAGGTCTGCTTGAAAAATTGTGAATTTAATTCCTTTCAACATGGAAGTGAAGAATTCCTAACACAGACTTGGGCCAGGCTCCCAACTTTCCTACAGCACTCCTTCCCACTATCCAGGGTGTTTCTGTCCGGGGACTCAGAAGCTGCCATATTTTCAACAAGGCCTAACTCCAATGTTAGGAACCTGCTTTGTGGGAAATGACATTCTACAGAGGAAACTCTTTCACAGAACAAGAGATCTCTTGGAAGGCTGTGTGTGTGTGTTGGGGTGAGAGTTAGGGACTGGAAGAAAAAACCTAAGTAGTAATAAGAAGGTCTATTGTGGAGTATGCCAAGGAAGTGCAAAGTCTTTGTCAGTAGGCACTAAAGTGATGATCATCATACAGTTATAATGAGATAAAGCACAAAATGGATCAATTCCACTCACTGTACTCACATGAGCAGTTCCACGCACAACCAGAGGGCAAGCTCTCATTGCCACTTTGCATGTCTTCCTTCCTCTGTGTTCTCACAGCTTTATCTGAGCTTTGAAAATGCTACGTAAAAGTGTTAAAATACTTGTTATCCCTACTGCTGACTTAAGTACTTGCCAGTCAGTGGGATGACTCACGTGTTAAAGTTAGGAACATGTTTCCTCCTTCGTTGAATCAGGGCCTTAGGGCCTGATCATGAATGATTGTGAGCATCTCTGGCAAGGCACACCTGGAACACTGTGTGCAGTTCTGGTCACCCCATCTCAAAACAGATATATCAGACCTGGAAAAGGTGCAGAGAAGGGCAACAAAAACGATGAGGGGTATGGAAGAGCTTCCATATGAGGAGAGATTAAAACAACTCGGACTGTTCAGTTTAGAAAAGAGATGGCTAAGGGGGGATATGATAGAGGTCTATAAAATTGTGACTGGTGTGGAGAAAGTAAATTAGGAAGTGTTATTTACTCCTTCTTATAACCCAAGAATTAGGGGTCACCAAATGAAAGGCAGCAGGTTTAAAACAAACAAAAGGCAGTACTTCTTCACACAATGCACGGTCAACCTGCAGAACATGTTGTTAGGGGATGTTGTGAAGGCCAAAACTATAATGGGATTCAAAAAAGAACTAAATAAGTCCATGGAGGATTGGTCCATCAATGGCTATTAGCCGAGATGCTTAGGGATGCAACCCCATGTTCTGGGTGCCCCTAGACTCTGGCTGCCAGAAGCTGGGAGTGGACAACAGGGGATGTATCACTCAACGATTGCCTGCTCTGTTCATTCCCTCTGGGGCATGTGACATTGGCTGCAGTTGGAAGACAGAATACTGGGCTAGATGGACCATTGGTCTGACCCCATATGTCTGTTCTTATGTTCTTATTTCTGGGAACCACTAAAGGAAAAACTGAGCACACTTGTCATGCGGCAGCCTGCCATTGGAGGGCACCCTAGGCTTGTCACAGCTCAGAGTCTAGTTAATTCAGTTATGTGGATTAAGTAATACTGGACCAGATTCATCCACGATGACACAAGGAATTGCAGTTTGCACTTTCCTACATTAGCCAGAGCCTCTGCCCCCACCTCTCTCACTCAGGATTTCTACCAGGGCAGGCAGGTTTCAGTAGTGGCAGGAGTTCCTTAGGAACCGACTGGTGGAGACTGCAGTAGGGACATATTACATTAATGTGTTCCCAGGCAGCCCTAGGAGGGGAATCATGGCCACTTTTCACCACCAAACCTTCTGCTCCTGGAAAACTTTCCAAGACTGGGACACGACAGCTGGATTTCTACTGCCAGAAGCCAGTGTAGTGAATCTAACCCCCATAGTATACAACAAATCATACAGGAAAAACATGAGGCTACATCCCAAAAGTAGCCCACTTCTTAAGATGGGGAGAAGAATTTTTTCACATGTTAAAGTCAGTCCTACAAGCTTACCCACGGCCCTGTAAAATAACAAGCAAGCAGAAACACATATTTCTTTAAAATTTTGGTCAGTAATTTTGACCATCCTTCCACAATACAGCAATCTGCAGCAGCTGTGGGCTGCAGTTTGTGTCAGGTGCCTGGTCAGCTAAAGACGGTTTCCTAATTAAGATCTTTAGAGTCAAGAGCTGCCCAAATTATGCTTGAAGTGGTTTCTGCCAAAACATAAGAAATTTGTCTTGTGGACTCATCTATTTTTATTGCTTTACTTTTTCAACAGCTTCACTCAGCTGGAATGTAATCATAGACATTGCTTACTATCTATCTCTGGGACTTATCATAGAATCATAAAAATTAGGGCTGGGAGAGACCCCAAGAGGTCAATTACTCCATCCCCCATGATGAGGCAGCACCAAGTGTACCTAAGACCATCCCTGAGAGATGTTTGTGTAACCTGTTCTTAAAATCTCCAGTGACTGGGATTCCACAACCTCCTTAGGTAAACTGTTCCAGTGCTTAACTATCCTTAGAGTTTGAAAGTTTTTCCTAATAACTAACCTGAATCACCGTTGCTGGAAACTAAAATGACGACTTCTTGTCCTGCCCTCAGTGCCATGGAGAGCAATGTAGCACTGTCCTCTTTATAACAAGATTTTACAATTTTGAAGACTTATCAGGTCCCCCCTCAGCCTTCCCTTCTCTAGACTAAACTTGCCAAATTCTTTCAACCTTTCCTCATACGTTGTGTTTTCTAAATTCTTATTTTGGTTGCTCTCTGTAGCCCACAGAGTTAGCGTTAGCATTTATTTTGTTCAGCAGTAATGCAAGGAACCTACAGGCCTGATTCCTGGAAGACACTGGCTTCAGCAGTTAGCGTAAGGCTTGACACCTGTGAACTCTGGCACAGATAAATGGCCTAACGGTCCCCACTGAGTTTTGGAGAACTGGAAATAGTCTGTGGAAGGGGGAAGTTTGTCCACAACGACATCAGCCAGTCATGGGAACATGAGCTAACACTAGCTTTTGACTAGAACATCCACAGATGTCTGACCACAAGAGTGCCATGACAACGAATTGATGTATATGATAATAAATTCAGAACATTAATATACTAACCTATAGCCTGAATAAGGATGGCAGGATCAGTCCCATCATTATTGTCATTTAACACACTCTTATTGCAAATCTTCATCGTCTGAGATCTTTCATCAACCCGGGCAGGAAATGGAGAGGGCTCAATGCACCCTTGGAAAAAGGGGCACCTCTGATGTCACATATTCTAAAGCAGCTCTTGCAAAACTGAAAGTGGGCCAGCTGATGGCCACCCCATTCATGGAGGCCTGTGAATGGATGGGAAGTCTCCTCGAAGCATCCCTACTTGTGCACCTACACAGTGGCTGACCACAGTCTGGCCCTATTTAAAAGATAAAAGCTCTAGCTCAAGCTGAAGTTACGGACTTTTTGCAGGAATTAGTGGCTGAA
Organism: Lepidochelys kempii; assembly: GCF_965140285.1. Classification (NCBI taxonomy): domain Eukaryota; kingdom Metazoa; phylum Chordata; order Testudines; family Cheloniidae; genus Lepidochelys; species Lepidochelys kempii. The sequence continues at coordinate 45,857,352 of NC_136380.1, forward strand.
ATCCTATGGCCTGTGTTATGCACAAGGTCAGATGATATGATCTTAAGATTCCTCTGTGCCCTCAAATCTATTACTGTACTTGGGCTGCATGAAGAGGTGGAATTATGGTCAATTCAAATTCACTGAATAATAAAGAGCCCTTGTTTGTATCTAGTGAGTAACTGTAAGGAGATAGTCCATAACTCCTAATGTATGTAACAAGCACACCAATCATGTAAACTACGCTGAATTAATGCAGAATCAAATCTACACCAGTTTGTGTCATGAGAAAGAAATCTAGAGTGGTCTTGTACACCTAGTTTCTCTATTGTGTCTTTTCTTACACCCAGCGGATCACTTTTTATCTGGGCCTATTGTCACCTGTGTGTATGGGTGAAAAGACAGGAATGCTAGAGATAACTCTGTAAACAGATAATCTACATTGGGGCCAAGACCCAACAGATAGGTCAACAAACTGGCTTAGCATGGGAGGCTCTGAGTAAGACAAACCAATCATATCCAAGAGCCTGGTAGACAATTGTTACAAAAACCTGAGGTGCTCTATTTTCTGTCTTTAGGAAAAATTGCATATGACCTTTGCCTGCATGCTACTGACAGAGTCATGCAGGAATTACGAATGCTAGGGCGTATGTTTGTGTGTGGGGTGTGTGAGCGCCCTGCAGGGATATGCCTTTGAGAAAAAGGAGGAAATTCCAAACGCTTTATTTAATCTTTTCAAGGCCATCGGGCTTTTCATGTTTTTGTGATTTAGCAACATATTACAGAGAATAGCATGGCACTGATTGCACAGCAGTGTCTGTACTCTCTGTGCCTTTGGCAGGCACAGCGTTATTTAATACACATTCACAGCTTGCTACAATGAAACTTTGGGTGCGGGGGGGAGCGTGGGATGTAAAATGTGGAGAAGGCTCAAGTTTCCTATTACCATTGAAATCAACTGGGGTTTAGCTATCGATTGCGATGGAAGCAGGACTGAACCCCATATAAAGCCCATCCTGTATCTACCAATACTTTTAATTCAAGGGCCAAAGTTTCATTCTCACTGTGCTCACTGTCACCAGTGAAACCAACGAGAGTGCGAGGTACAGAGACTTTGTGCAGTGGCTAGCCAGAATCCCAGGAAAGAGCACAAAGGTTGTGCAAGCCGGGACTGGATGGGCCAAGGGCGTGGCCATGGCTCCGCCTCCCTTCCACAGCGACCAACAGAGCCGTGCTGGCATGGAGGGAGTGCACACTACACGCTGTCAGAGCGGCCCAGCTCCCACTCTGGCCTGCACTCACACACAGCTGCTGAGGGACTTCTGGCTGGGCCGTCAGCATGTGGCACATCTGTAATAAAGGGTAAAGAAGGAAACAAAGCATCTGGTTTTTATGAAAGTTTCTGTTGTTTCACAGTCTAGAGGGCAGAGAGGCCTGTGTGAGTAATGACAGTGAATGTCAATTCCAGTAACAGCAGGGGAAGTGGGTTGTGGGACTGCCCTGCCCAGCGAAGTATCTAAAAAAGTGATGTCAAATGCACTGAAAGGAGAGGAGCCAGTTCTGTATTTAATGGTGTGCAGCCAGAGAATCAGTTCAGAACTCTCTCTACTCCCTGCAGTGCACTACGCATGCCCCCTGATGTCAGTAGGGGGTTTGCACTGAGATCAAGGGGGGAATGCAGGTGTTGTGCAGTAGCCAAATGTTTAGCTATTTATTTGTTCAGTGCCTTATTGTCCCACACATCCTCAGTGAGAAAATATTCTCCCCCTTAAACCCACTGCAGTTTTTGCCTTTTCTTTCTTTTCCTTCCCCATCCTCCTTGGCGTCTTTTTCTCCCTCTTCCTGGTCCTTGTGACTCCCCTTCATCCTTTTCTCTGGCAGGTCCTGTGCTGCAGCAACTCCCAATTCCCAGAGGGAGAAGCACTCCCGTCCCATTTCCTATTCCAATCCCTGAAACAATCAGTGATTCAATGAAAGCTAATGTTGACACTGAAATATCATTTCAAGTTTATCAGATTTAATGGGGGACATGGGAGTTCACCCGTGAGTCACTTTTTCAGAGGACTGTCTGCAGGCCTCACTGCATGGGTTACTCTTGGTTCATGTTTAGAAGGTTCTCCATCCAGCCATAAAGGCTAGAAACTTTTTTGTTTTTAAATGAAAGCTTATGTGGGCTACACTGATACATTATATGGGCTGGATCTGGCCTGCATGTTTCACACCCCTGGTCTAAAACATCCTTAGGCAAAGCAGGTGCAAAGCAGTATGGTTTTTGTTCTTTTGTGGTTTTTTGTTGAATGTGCATATTATATTAGTACAGAGGGGATAATAAAAGGTTGAGTGTTAAATTAATCCAACAAATCAGAGCTATTGCTTGGGTGATCTAGACCAATGGTTCCCAAACTAGGGGTGCCGATTGTTCAGGGAAAGGCCCTGGCGGGCCAGGCCAGTTTGTTTACCTGCTGAGTCCACAGGTTCGACCGATCGCAGCTCCCACTGGCCGCAGTTTGCCGTTCTCAGCCAATGGGTGCTACAGGAAGCAGCGTGGGCCGAGGGACATGCTGGTCGCCCTTCCTGCAGCCCCCATTGGCCTGGAGCGCTGAACTGCGGCCAGTGGGAGCTGCGATCAGCCGAACCTGTGGACGCAGCGGGTAAACAAACCAGCCCGGCCCGCCAGGGGCTTTCCCTGAACAAGCAGCACGCCTAGTTTGGGAACCACTGATCTAGACATTAACTTCAATTCTCCACCTCTTTTAGCCTGTCTTAGGGCAGCTCCATCTTCCTCCTATGGTTAGAAATGTCAGGATCCACCGGGGCTGTTTTTTGTTGGTACACGTCTCTGCCTGACATCTCTTCTTGGCTTTCTACACCAGCCTTCACACTCCCCAATGTCCCTGCACTCTCCCTCCTCCCACCCAGATTTCCCCTACTGCCTTTCCTGTGCTCCCATCTAAAACCTTCTTTCCACTCATGTGCAGGCTGCCACGGCCATCACTGCTGCTGCTAGTGGCTCTGCAATCCTCAACAGTGCTTGAAGAGTGTGTATGTATGGGGAGGGGGCACAAGAGATCACAGACCCTGCAAACTCCCCCCACCCCAAAAAAAAAGATTAAAATCAAGTTGAGTCAGAGGGGAGCACACTAAGCACTGTCATACCGAATTGCTGCTCTCAGATTATGATAGACACCCCCCTCCTTTATTTCAGACCATTTTGAGCACTGTTCCAAAATGACTTCACAGCTCTCTTCCAGCGGAACTCACAGATTTTTAGGGACAATTATTTTAGGCTGTGGGGCAATCAAAGCAAACCCTATAGCAACTGTTAGCAGGGGTGGTATGAATTGGGGATCACTTAGCAAAACTAACCGCAGCTGATTCCAAATGCCACTACCAGGATCCTGTCAAGTGTGAGGAAGGGCAAAATTCTAGTGCTGGCTTCATGGCACTAGTTAATAATTAGATTAAATATTAGTCTCAGTGTTCTCTTCATCCAGCAAGGGCCAGTCTCCAGCTGAGCTTCCTCTCTGATTTAGCCACCACAAGTGCCAGCTGAGGTCATCAGCTCGTCAGTGCTGGTGAAGGTCTAATTTTTCCATTCTCTTTTAGAAGGCAATGCAATATCAAGTTCTCCAGAGGTAATGGGCTTCTGATTCCCTTCACCAAGTGCTGGGGCTCATGAGCTAACCAGTGTAAAAGCTTTCATCCCAGCTGAGCCCAATATTGACAGGATGCCTGGTTTTCACTATGTATCCTAAAATGCAAGCTGCCACTGTTTATCTGGTGCTATTGCTGGACTTCCATCTGCGTCTTCCTTTTCTCCTCCTGACCACACTGCATAATGCAACAGTAAATGGGATTTTCCATCAGGGATTTCTCCTGCCTATTACATCCTTTTTCGCTCATGTTTACTTGGTTAATAAGATCGTATATAGAAACATACACCTGATCCACTGATACAATTGCTTTATTTTTTCATCCTTGTCACTGTGGTTTTGCCACTGATTAAACAATACTTGGTACAAACTGAGATTAAAGCCCTTTTCAGATAATAAGGCCCCATTTTCCCTTCCTACATGAAAACCTGTGGGAGGGGAAATCTACTACAGAAATTCTGAGATTCACAGAGATACGTATTATGGGAGGAAAGCTGGTCTTGTCCTGTGCTTAAGGTACTAGATTGATGCTCAGGAGAGCTGTGGTCAGTTCACAGCTCTGCTACAGACATCCTGTATGACCTTGGGCAAGTCCCTTTGTCCATGTCTCCATTCCCCAGCTGAAAAATTGGGAGAATATTTCTTCCCCCCACTTCCCCAACCTCATGTCTTGTCTCTTCAGACTGCAGATTCTCTGGTGAGAAATATCTCTCACTGTGGGTATCTGCTGTGTGTAACATAATGGGGTCCTCACCGTGGCTAGAATTCTAGGCGTTACCATATTACGAATAATCATAATAACAATGCAGCCTTCAAAGAGGAAAGAGTGTTGACCCCGTGGAGTGAAGGGGGCACTGCCTGAAAATCCTGCAGCTCCATGAGAAAGGCAGAAGACACTTTACTTCTGGGAGAATTCTGTGCCACTGTACACGTGCAGAATTCATGTACAGATTTCTTTGCTTTCCCACAGAAAAATGCTTTCCTGATAGGGAAGCAAAGGGAAGCCATAAAAGCGGTCATGCGCCCCTCCCCAGCAGCACAGGCATGTTGTTTCGAGTGCCCAGAACAGACGGTGGAGAGGTAAATCACTGCTGGGGGGTGAGACTGGGAACACCCCGACCAGTGCAGTGAAGTGCTCAGATACTGCTTGGATACCTCAACAGTGGGTAGGAAGGGAACAGGAATCTTGACAGACAGAACACCATACAACTGGAGTCCTGAGCATGCACCACTCACCCTGAGAATCCTGCACAGGCTAACAGAGAGGATTTAGCAGACAATGAATTCACTGCTTTTCTCCCTAGCACCCTTTGCTCCAGATTCCCAATTTTCTTCTATCCAGCCAAACAAGGGGAAAAGCCTCTAGCCCTAAATTTGGGTGCTGACCTCTGCTCTGCAATCTTTCGGGTATGACGCAGGGTGGAGAAGCTCACTGACTTTGAAGTACGTTTGTAACAAGCATGGCAAAGGTAGAATAGGTATATTTAGACCTGATTTTCATAAACCAACATATAAAGGAGCATGGATGGGAAACAGGAGAATTTACAAGAAGGGAAACACTTGCTATATTTAGACAGCTGTAACTGGGCTCAGTGTACAGGTAGGTAGTCATTTTCTTGCTACAATAAAGCTACATTAAACAGTGCTCGTGAATGCCACCCTTATGCTGGAACTCTCCGTAAAGGTCAAGCATTTTGATGATCGCTGAGGTTTATGATGTCTAGAGCTGGTGCTATTACAGAGCAGCATCACCTTATGCTGAATTAGAGATAACATCTCTCAGGTAAGATGTTCAACCAAGAACCCCTCAGTCCACCTCTAGCTGGACAGATGGGAGTTAAAGATCTCAGCGCTAAAAAAAAAACAAAATTAGGTTATCTGTCTAACGTACCTCTATGGCCCCTAATGCTGCAGTGTCTGAGCACTTCACTAACCTTGTAATGTATTTACCCTCACAACACCCCTGTGAGGTGGGGAAATGAAGCACAGAGAGACTACATGACTTGCCCCAGGTCACACAGGAAGTATGTGGCAGAGTAGGGCACTGAATGTGAATCTTCCAACTCCTAGGCTAGAGCCCTAGCCACAGGTGCCGACTTTCATTTTTCTGGGTGGGTGCTTCTCCCCCACTCTGCCCCTTCCCCCAAGGCTACACTGTCATTCTGCTTCTTCCTGACCCCTTCCACAGTGCCCCACTCTCCTCCCGCCTCTTCCTGCCCCTGCTCCGCTCCCACTCCACAGCACCTCCCGCCCGCCACCGAACAGCTGATCGGCGGGTGGCTGGTAGGTGCTGAGCACCCACTGTTTTTTTCTGTGGGTGATCCAGGGCTGGAGCACCCATGGAGTTGGCTCCTATGACCCTAGCCACGGGACCATCTTCCATCCATATCCAAGCCAACGTGACCCCATTCTAAGTTTAACTGGTTTTAACATCCAGCGCAGTGGGCTTGACCCCACATCAACACAGATGCATAACGTGGGGCACAGATGCGCAACGTGAAAAGTGTCAAGCAGGATAAGCAGCGCAGAGGAGCCTGATTCTGCTACTTCTTGGCCACCAAGTTACTCCTGCCTAGTAGCAAGAACACAACCAAAGAAGGGAGCACTTCATGTGCGTGCTGAGGAGCACACTTAAACCCATGTCTGCTCAGAGACATCCTCTCTTACCTCACTCCCCAACTGTTTTTACCTGGCATTCTTGTAAATAAAGAAGAGGGACACAAGGGATCTAGAGCCTGTTAATACTTCGTGCAGAGAGTTACGTCTCATGCTTAATCTTATTTTCCCCCACAAGTAACCTCCCCTCCCACTTGGATTAGAGCACAACAAGCTTGTGCTCCCTGTTGTGCACCTCTCAAGGACTTGTAGGATTAAGGCCCATTTAACCACATAACAGGTTATCATTACTGCCTGCATAGTCACTGTTCTACCAACAACTGATTCACTGCTCAGTAGGGTGCTTTGAGATTACTCGCATAGGAAAAGCATACTGTTAAACTATCGCACAAGGATATTTGGTATATGACTTACACCATCATTGCACAATCAGAGTGCAGATGACTTTGTAATGTTGAGAGAAGACCACCAAAAATGTCCCAGATTGGTTCCCCAGAAAGGTTCAGGAAAGACATAAGAACTCTCCACAAGGGGCCTCCTTTTTCTTTGTGTTAATACTGGGTACAAATTGTGAGAGTTTCCTTCTCTCTTGGAAGAGTCTGGAAAATGCCAGCATTCTCCGGGTTAATCACCAGCATTCTCTGGGTTAAACACATTCCTACATTTTTAAAGAGTGTCATGAGTCAGCCCATGACACAAGAACCACAGAGAATGTGGTGGGCAAAGAATGTGAAAAAATAACCCTCTGTAAATACAAGATGGATTTGTGCTTATTTGCCTCAGCAGCAGCCGGGAGTGCTCCCCAAGCAGCCCACGATCCCAGAGGACATACAGGTGATTCCAATCCTGGGAAAATTGGGACGTTATAAGCTGCTGGGTAAAAATAGCGTCTATCTTTGCTTCCCTTTTAACAAGATTAGTCTTGCTTTTCTCTCTGTCTTTATTTTGCTGTCTACTGGCCACCTCTTCACTCTCACACTAATCTGATTAGCTGGGCATGTGGACCATACTGGGAGCTACTGTCACAAAGATCTCTGCTTACTTGAGTGCACCTCTTTCCTGAATGAAACATCTTGTGTTTATAGTCACAGGGGGTATTGTTAACTCTTGGATTCTAATAGAAAGGGATATTTACAATCCCCCCATAAAAGTTGATTCAGGGAGACATTTAGGAAAAAAACAGACAGAAGACAGATGTGTTTCCTACCACAGATGCTAAGGAGGGTCAATTGTTCTGCATATGTAATGACTTTTTATGGTTCCTTACAAATGCCCTTTTACACTGCTAAAAAGGTGCCAAAGTCAAATATGTAGTCAGTCACTGCAGACAATTTAGAAACCTTACAGGACACTACAGCTTTATAACTTGTTAAATATGTTAGAGATGGACCTCCTTCTCTCACTATCTGTATGTAATCATGAAGGAGAGTTTTTTACAGCACTGAAGAACTGCCATGTTATTGTGATTTCTAATGTCTTCATTGCTGTTTAGTTCTAATTTTTTCCTTGTATCTTGAGTCTTCTGCAGCTTGTTTACCATCATTTCTGTCTGCTTAAGGTTTAAGGAACTTCACAGATTTGTTCAGAGAGGTGCACAGTGTTTGTTGGTCTTAAGTGTAGTTGGAGTAGGAAAGGTTGCTAAGTTATGAGCCTACCCAGAATAGGCCATCAGTCACTAAAAAAAGAATATAGACAGGGGAAGAGAGTTGAAAGATGACAAGTTGTGACAAAAGGTTTGGGTTCAGTGAATATGTGGGAAATATATAGTACAAGGCAAATTGGCATATGCTATTTAGAGCAGCTGAGGATCTGGCCCAGGTTACTAATTTCATTTATTTGTATTCAATCTTGTACCCAGTGAGCCCAGAAACACCCACGGATTTCAGTGAGAGGTTTGACTAAGAGCTGCAGTTCAGAGCCTTTTGTCAATATTTACACAGCAGACTGACCATATTTATTTCTAACCATGGCAAGAAAAGGCACAGTAATCTGAATGGCTAGCTGTGCATTGTCAGAGATGAAAGATATAGTTTATATAACACATAATGGAACAGTTATAACAAATGGGCAAGTTTCTTCCTACCCCAGTTTTCATCTCTGACTCCTCTTTCTTTGTCAGTAACAAGCAGCCCAAGGTGATGAAACTTTCACCTAGAATTGTCTAAGAATTCTCTTGACATAAGTAGAGTGCAGTATGTTCCACTTCATTTTAATTCAGTCCAAACATCATTCCCTTTCTTACTATGTGTTTGTACAGCACCTAGCCCAATGGAGCCCTGATCCATGATTCTAGCCCCTACTGCAATACAAGTGATAAACGATAACTTGCTAAAACTATATTGTATTGTATCTATGAGCATATCGGGAGAGGGTGAAGAGGGCGAAGCCAGGCAATGTGGTATATTCTGCACTTGATTTTGTGGACTATAGATAAACACCTCCAAGTTTCAGAGAACTGTGATTCTTAAGCACAATGAGATAGTAAGGCAAGCTGAAGCTTTTCATTAAGGCAAGCTGAAGCTTTTGCAGAGCTCTGGGTGGAGTTTAAACCCAACCAGCTCTCTCCTCATTTATGCTCAGGTCCCCTAATTTCTGTGTAACCTATCCTCAAAGACAGAGACACAAATCATGAGCAGACAAATGATTTTCAGGTGCACGAGCTGGAGCTGCCTATCTGAGATTTTTCTTTCATAGTAAGCTGGGGATAATCTAGAGCTACACTGTTGCTACTACAACCCTCCTATATGGATATAGCTGTCATGCTGCCTTCCTGATACATGTATGTGCTCTTGAATAAATAAATGGTACCGATGACTACCCCAGTCACAGTGGATAAAACAAGGAGTGGTTGAGACTGGGTGTTCTTCTTGGGGAAAATAAAAGAGATCTTAACTTTGTACTTGATGCTTAGATAATATGGGGGTGGTGGACAAATTAGAAATAAGACAGAAAATCTGATACATCATTGCAGTCTTCCCAGATCGTTAGCGTGTGTGATGAAATTAAACTGGAAAAAAATTCAAGACCAAGATTATCAGCTATGTTATCTATGCTGCCCCACAGCACCAGTGAGAAATCATGAACAGTAATGTGAACAGAGCACAAGTGCATTATAGGAATGGCTGAGAGATGCCTTTGATTTTAGGCAGCTGTCTTTACAAGTTCTTGAATTCAAAGTATGTATTCAGTATGAGGGCCTAATTGTGCAGTCCCTACTCAGCCCAAACTCCCATTAATTTCAATGAATAAATAACGTCAGAATTAGGTCCTAGCTGTGCATGTTGGGTTGTATTTTTTTTTTGTCTAAACTTGTATGTAACACCAGAAACAGTCATTGCTTCATTCCCATGTCACAAGACATTGACCATTCATTACCCATATCTCCTCCTGTCTAGAAAGAAAACAGACTATTCCTAGACCTGGATGTTTTCTTTCCCCAGGTAAATAATTAATAAATGAAATAACAAACTGCTGCTTGTCTAATGCACACATACAACAAATGGTACTTTCTTTGCTTGGAAATGAGGCTGGCAAAATCTCATGGGAACAAGTCTTTAAAAAGCCAGACTTTAGCTGCTGGAAAAATCTTTACTGAAATGACCGGAACAGACAAGTTTAACAAAGGTTTGAGTCATTTTTTTGTGCTTTGCTCCAGTAATTCATTGGTGAAAAGCCAAACTGAGTCATTCTAATTTTCTCTTTAATTATAGGAGAGCTTAGTTCCAGTTCCACTTCCACCAAGTTTTCTTCTAATACCTTTGGTTAATGTTCACCTTGGCCTGGTCACTTGTTCAACATGCTAGAATTAAGCTGATGATCCAGGTTAATGAGAAGAAATGGCACCAAGGATACGCCCTGCAACCTATTCACCAAATCAGAGATGGGCCAAAGTTGCAAAGTTGAAGATATTTTGGAGAAGAGTGAGGGATCTTTGCATACACTGTTTGCGAGGCTTTTCTAGCTGTCAGTAATGGGTGGTGTATATTTAATGTATATATATAGGTTAAATTGGCATAAGGGAAAATGATAATATACATGCAACTGAGACGTGTCTATTTTATTTAGGTTCTTATACCATGCCCATCACTATAGCATCTTATCTTACTCCCCCTCAAATGTATATTTTTAAAATCACATACCCACATTTTGGGCCAAATTCTGCCTTTAGATCCACATGTGGCTCCCATTAATTTTGGGAAATGAGACTAATCATTTCACTTGAGAAAATATTTATATTTTTCTTTTTGATATGAGAAGGACATTTCCATTTTAAAGGGGCTGTTGATCATGAAAATTCCCTTAGTTATGGCCTGGACATCTGATGTTAGCTATGTCACAGACTGCTGCTTTTCACCTGTCCATTCAGATTGCTAGTCATCTTGTACACAGACACAGAGGGCCCAGTCCAACTGCCATCAAAGTCAAAGGAAGACTTTTCCACTGATTTCAGTGAGAGCTGGACCAGGCCCAGAGGCATCATGAGTCAGAGCAGGGAAGTCAGATTGCATCTCTACCTGGTTCTGGTACAGCTGGTCCTGGAATGCTGTGTGCAGTTCTGAATGCTTCATTACCGGAAAAAGATGGACAGTTTGGATGGAATTCTGAAAGGAGGAACAAAAAATCACTGGGGGCTGGGAGGGAAGGGATTAGTAAAAATAGTTAAATATGAACAATCAACTACTGTGGCCTCAACACAGAGCTCTGCACTGATGGATTCCCTCTGCACACAGCCCCATTGAAATCAGAGGGGCTCTGAACAGGGGCCTGCCCAAGTGGAGCTCATAGCAGGATCAGGGCTTAGTTGTCATCTAGCTAAATTATACATATTTGAATTCCTTTAATCTTTTCCCAAATTCAAGCTCTCCACTGCTGTAATCATTTGTTTCCCTCTTATCTCAATTGCCTACAATTGCCATTGGCTTAGCCTAACAGTTGCTCCTGACAGCAGAGGATCTGTATTCCTGGCAGCACTACATGCATCAGGAGGCACAGCCCTGCCATAAAGACCCAATGGCTGGAAGCAGTGCGGAAATGAAGGCAAGAGTAAGTTCTTGGCCATAAAAAATTGGCTCCGGGCTGAATCTTGCTGAACAAGGTGTCAGTGCCAAAAGGTTTTTTCACCATTTGTCATAAAATGTAGTTTAACCACCTTTAAGTTTCAGGAGGTGGGGGGTGTTCAGGGGTGCGTGAAAAGAACATATCTCGGAACGTGCTACTGTCTGAGCTCAGTTTTGTAGCCGCTCCTCTCACTTACTGGTTTGATACTGACATAACTATACTGTGCTCAGTGGTACAAGTGATCAGAGAATCAGGTCCAAATAAATTAGACTGAGGATTGATTTCTCATTTAAAAAAAAAAGTAAAATAAAGGCCACAATTTTCAAACACAGCCATCTAAATTAGGCTTCTAAAGCCATAGCTCAGCATCTGATTAAAGATATTTAGATACTGCTTTGGGAGAGTAGCTTTAGGGACCAGACTTGAAAATTCAGACCAAAGATAGCAAAGTTACTTTCTGAACCTCATTATATTGGCTTAGGGTGACCCTACATCCCATTTTGTCCGGGACAGTCCTTCTTTAAGCCCTGTCCCAGCCGTCCTGACTTTTTTGGCAAAAGTGGGCATTTGTTCCTTTTGCTCTTGCCAATTTGATCGGTTGGCAAGAGCAAACGAGTCAAATGCTCACTTTTGTCCAAAAAGTGGGGTGCAGAGGAATGTGCGGGGGGGAGGGGCAAGTGGCGATGCCAGCCCCACATAGGGGGAGAGGCAGAGCTTGAGCAGGGGGCAGGCAGGGTTCTGGCAAGCAGCAATGCCAGCCCCAGCCCCGTGGGGGGTGAGGTGGGGTGGGGAGATGCCCCTCAGGTGAGTGGCTCGGGCCAGCCCCATGTGGCCAGAGGCAGGGGAGGAGAGCCCTTCTTTCCTTTTGTGAAGATCAGTAGCCCATTTGCTTTTCTCCTTTCACCTGGTACTGCTCTAGGTGTCCATGATGTTTCATAAATAATTGTACCAACGGCACAGAGTAAGTTTTTGAGCTAATTAAATTAATACCCTAGGATGCATATCACACCTACTGGCCTACTTGTGCATGTTCACAGTTTGCAAGCATTCTCTCCCCTGCTCTTTCTCAATAGTTATTTTTACAGGGTTCTTCTTAGTCTTCAGCTACTTTTGAGTCCTGTTAACATCTTCCTACCTTTTGGATGGCCAGGTGCTCTGAGTAGGATGAAACATTTAAGAGACAGCACATAGAGATGATGATCCATTGCTTTGATCTGATGTAATGGCTTTCTATGTTCTTTTTCCAACTAAAATGTTACATAGATTTAAACAGAATGAGGGGCAAAAGTAAGAGAGAGACCCAGATCAACGAGGGAGGGGCAGGGCCGGCTCTACAGTTTTTGCTGCCCCAAGCAGTGAAAAAAACTGCCGCCGCGGACGGCAAAAGGGAGAAGCTGCCGCCGAATTGCCACCACGGCCAGCGGGACAGAGGAGCTGCCGCCGAATTGCCATCGCCACGGAAACACTGCCGCCCCAAGCACCTGCTTGGAATGCTGGTGCCTGGAGCTGGCCCTGGGGAGGGGGGGTAAGAAAAGGACAGGTTGGTACTTGTCTGATTCCCTAGTGTTGTATCAACCAGGCAAGGTACTAACAAGCTTCAACAGGACTTTATTTTCAAAGTGGAAACCTCTTTACCAAGCTGCTGCTGCACCCTCTGTAGCTTTCTGCCAGCTTCTCAACTCCTCCCCCCTCCTTCCTGTTTCCTGTCCTTTCAGACTCCCAACAGCCAGTGCTCCCAATTCTAATAATTACAAGCAACATCTAAACACCACATTCGCTCCTCTCTTAAGAAACTCTCCCAATTAAAATAAACGTTATTGTTCTAATCACAGGAACAAATATGAAACAAGACACTATACTGTTGGCGAAATATTACACTGAAAACACTGTAGATACTACATAACGTAGTCTCTAGTCCAGACAGGTGGTCATCTGCACTGGAACCGGGGCTTGAGAGACGGCCTGTCAGACCCAATGTCTTGTTGTGTTGGCACTATGGGGAAGTCATCCAATGCAGACTTGGTGTTGGCATAATCTCTTCTTGGTCCATAGGCAGGTGCAAGATAAGAAGCATTCCATACCCGCCCATCAGAAAGTCGATGGGTGTAAGGTCCCTTCTTCTCTATGATTTTAAGAGGAGCTGTGAATTTATGGTCCCTTTGCGTAAAATTCCAGGTTTTTGTATTCTAACAAAGGAACCACATTCAAACTTTGGTTCCTTAACACCCTACTGCTTGTCTGTGAAAGCCTTAGACTTTGCTTGGTTCTGTTCAACTGTTTTTTCTCACATCATCCTCATTTGGGGCATCAGGTCGTGCCTTTAATAATCCAGCAATGTTCAGTTTAGTATTCATCTGTTTCCCATGCAGTAACTCTGTGGGTGATCTTTGCATTGTGGCATGTCGTGTAGTCCAGTATGCTTGCAAGAAATCAGTAGTGAACGATATCCACAATCGGCCTTCCAGTTTAGCCGTTTGCAAACTCTCTTTCAAACTTCTGTTAAACCGTTCGATTTCCCCATTGGCTTGAGGGTAATATAGGGATGACCTTCTGTGTAAAATGTTCCTCTATGTTAGAAAAGTTTCAAACTCCAGGGAAGTAGATTGACTACCATCAATCTGAAACCAGTTTTTTGGGGTTACCTTCCCTGTTAAAAACTGAAGAGAGGAACTTAATTATTGTAGCAGAAGAGATTTGCGATGTAAACGCTACCTCAGGCCATTTACTGAAATAGTCTATTAAAGTGATGACATAACGGCAATCAATTGGAGCAGTACCAGAGGGTCCTAGAATGTCAATCGCCACTTTTCCCCATGCAGATTCAGGAAGAGGAACAGGCTGTAATGGAGGGGTACATATCACTGCTGTCTTATTATGCATTTAGCAAGTGACACAGGATTTTATGAGTCCTTCAGTTTGAGAGTCCATCCCTGGCCACCAATACAGATCCTGTAGTTGTTGTTTGGTTCGGACAATTCGTTGATGAGTATCGTGTGCCAAGTGTATGAGTTTTGACTGTAATTCTTCTGGCACAAGGAGCCGGTGTGTACCTCATAGCACACAGCCATCAAACAAAAAAGGTTCATCCCAAACTCTAAAATAAGGCAGCAAAACTGCGGCCAAGGTTTTTAGGGTGACTGGGCCATCTCTTTGTCAGAAATTCCTGTAGTTTTTGTTGAATTGGATACGCTGAACAAGCAGCTTTGAAATAGTTCTCTTGTAACTGCAGTGAGAGTGCTTGTAATAAGTGCAACCACTACATCCTCCTCCTCCGGTGGCCCATCTGGTGAAGGCAAGGCAGACGAGAAAGGCAATCAGCAACCACATTTTGGTTTCCAGGCTTATATTCCAGTTCATAATTGAAAGAGAGTAGTCTTGCAGACCATCGAGCAATACGGTATCCCGCTTTTCCCAGTCCTTCCGTGGTGAGCAACGTCGTCAAAGGGCTGCGGTCTGTGCGCAACTTGGATGTGCAGCCCCGCACATTTTTCATTTCACATCTCCATTTTTCAGTAGCCCAGAAACAAGCAAGTGCTTCTTTTTGACTGTAGAATATTTCCTCTCAGCATTACTTAGTGTCCTTGAAGCAAAAGCAACAGTCCTCTCTGTGTTGTCCTCATGCAGTTGTGTGAGAACAGCTCCAAGTCCATAATCAGAAGCATCAGTAGTTACAATTGTGAGCAATGCAGGACTGAATAGTGCAAGTACTGGACTATGTACAATCAAGTCTTTCACAGTTTCAAAACTAGCTTGTGCATCCGTTGTCCACACTAAGGTTGAACTTCTCCGTAGTAATTCCCGTAACGGTTCAATGACAGAACCATAACTGGGAATGAATTCTGCATACTGGGAGGTAAGATCCAAGAAGGAACGTAAGGTTTGCAAATCTGTTGGAGGAGGAGCATTTGAAATTGCCAGGATACGATCTGGATCAGGTTTTAGTCCAACCTGTGAAATTGTATGCCCCAGAAAGGAGAGTTCAGTTTGTCTAAATTTGCATTTGGACCTATTGAACTGGAGGCCTGCTGTGCTGATGCAGTTTAGTACAGACTGCAGGTTATTGTCATGCTCCTCAGAAGTATTTCCAAACACGATAATATCATCCAGATAGCACTGAACTCCATGTTGATTCTTCAGAATCAATGACATCATTTTTGAAAGACACTTGGGGCAGATGCGAGACCATATGGAACACGTTTAAAACAAAATAGTCCCTCATGTGTAATAAATGCTGTGAGGTCTCTGCTATCTTCATGCAACATAACCTGGTGGTATGCACTCTGCAAGTCAAGAGTAGAAAATATCTTTGCTCCATGGAGTTCTGCAAATACTTCTTCTCTGTGAGGAAGAGGATGGCTGTCAATCACAATAGCTTTATTTGGCTCCCTTAAGTCCACACAAAGGCGAATGCCTCCACCCTTCTTCTGCGTCACTACTACAGGTGAAACCCATTCCGAGGAGTCGACCTCGATAATGTCCTTTTGAACAAGTTTTCTAAGTTCCTCTGAAACAGCTTCCCTGACTGAAAATGATAAGTGCCGTAACTTCTGTCGTACAGGCATCACATTATTCCACATTTTAACTTTATGCAGAAACCGATAAGCACAGCCGATTTTCTCCTCAACCTGGTGTTGGGTCCCAGCTGAAACTGGTATATGTACCGCAAGAGTGCTTTGCTGCAGAAGATCAATTTGTCCATTAACTACCCTGCGATTTAAAGCAGCCAATAAATCTCTGCCAAGGATAGGAGTGCCTTTGTGGACAATGTAGAACTCTGCAGTTACACAGCAATCACCAAAAGTAACTATTGCTGGCAGGCAGCCATGTACTGGAATATGGTTTTTCAAATAGCACACCAAGTGAAGTTTGGGTTCAGTAAAAGGCACATCTTTAAAGTAATGCAGATAGATGGAATCAGGTAGTATAGATACTGCTGAGCCAGTGTCCAACATTAACTGAATAGAGTGTGGTTTGCCTGAGGGTATGGCGGAAACGTTTATCTGTTCTGGAATATGTGCAGTAGTGATTTTGTCCACACGCAGCACAGTAACATCTGGTATTATAACTGCATGCACCTGTTGATTGAACTGGCTACTGCAACATACTCTAGCAAAATGCCCAATCTTTTTGCAATGACTGCACTGAGCTACTTTTGCCAGACATCCTGTGTAGCTTGCAAGGTGTTGTGGGGATCCACAGTGAAAACATGCTTTTACTGTATTTTGAATATGCTGATTCCGTGGTTTTTCATTACTTTTTCTCTTGCAATTGTGTGTCTGCAGTGGTAGTGAACTTTTCTGCAAAGGAGTCACAGCCTGGACTGTGCCTCCTGTATCCATGCTCATTATTTTGGCTTCAGCTGTAGCTGACTCAATCTGAGTAGCAATGGTTATTGCTTTTTCTAGGCTAAATTGTGGTTCTAGAAGTAAGCATGCTCTTACATGAAGCATGGTTGTTTTCTCAATGAGCTGGTCTCTAATCATCTCATCTGCCATATTCCCAAAGTTACAAATTACAATCAGACTCCTCAGGGAAGCAATATACTGCATTATAGTTTCCCCTGGTTTCTGCTCACGCTGGCAAAATCTGTAGCGATTAGCTACTACATTCACTTTTGGCACAAAAATATTCTTTAATGCAGTGAGTGCAGTCTCATATTTATCATCTGCAAGGGGAAAAGTGTAAAATATATGCTGCCCTTCTGCTCCAAGGCAGTGGATTAGCAGAGCATGCTTTCTTACTTCAGAAATCTCTGTAGCACTGATTGCAAGCAGATAAGTCTCAGACATATGGAACCAGGTAGTAAAAGCAATTGGAGGCTCACCTGCGCTTTGCAAAAAGGGTGCAGGCGGGTTCAGAGGCAGAAAATCCATCCTCGTCGCCAAAATGTTGTATCAACCAGGCAAGGTACTAACAAGCTTCAACAGGACTTTATTTTCAAAGTGGAAACCTCTTTACCAAGCTGCTGCTGCACCCTCTGTAGTTTTCTCCCAGCCTCTCAACTCCTCCCCCCGCCTTCCTGTTTCCTGTCCTTTCAGACTCCCAACAGCCAGTGCTCCCAATGCTAATAATTACAAGCAACATGTAAACACCACACCTAGGCAACAGCTTCACCTGACTTCTTTGTAGGCAGTTTGTCTCAGTGGGATTAAACATAACAGGCAGAATTCAAGGAGTATGATGTGAAAACTTTTAGCTTTAGCAAGACGTGCCTGGGTCATAGAATCATAGAATAGAATCATAGAATATCAGGGTTGGAAGGGACCCCAGAAGGTCATCTAGTCCAACCCCCTGCTCAAAGCAGGACCAATTCCCAGTTAAATCATCCCAGCCAGGGCTTTGTCAAGCCTGACCTTAAAAACCTCTAAGGAAGGAGATTCTACCACCTCCCTAGGTAACGCATTCCAGTGTTTCACCACCCTCTTAGTGAAAAAGTTTTTCCTAATATCCAATCTAAACCTCCCCCACTGCAACTTGAGACCATTACTCCTCGTTCTGTCATCTGCTACCATTGAGAACAGTCTAGAGCCATCCTCTTTGGAACCCCCTTTCAGGTAGTTGAAAGCAGCTATCAAATCCCCCCTCATTCTTCTCTTCTGCAGGCTAAACAATCCCAGCTCCCTCAGCCTCTCCTCATAACTCATGTGTTCCAGTCCCCTAATCATTTTTGTTGCCCTTCGCTGGACTCTCTCCAATTTATCCACATCCTTCTTGAAGTGTGGGGCCCAAAACTGGACACAGTACTCCAGATGAGGCCTCATCAATGTCGAATAGAGGGGAATGATCACGTCCCTCGATCTGCTCGCTATGCCCCTACTTATACATCCCAAAATGCCATTGGCCTTCTTGGCAACAAGGGCACACTGCTGACTCATATCCAGCTTCTCGTCCACTGTCACCCCTAGGTCCTTTTCTGCAGAACTGCTGCCTAGCCATTCGGTCCCTAGTCTGTAGCTGTGCATTGGGTTCTTCCGTCCTAAGTGCAGGACCCTGCACTTATCCTTATTGAACCTCATCAGATTCCTTTTGGCCCAATCTTCCAATTGGTCTAGGTCAACAAAGCCCAGCTGAAAGATGTGGATTGCTGGCCCCGAGCCCCACTAGCTATGGAAACATAAGGCTGCAGCAGTGCTGGGAAAATATACAGGGATGGAGAACCAAAGTTGTTTTGAAATGGAGGATTCATAACATAGGGGGAATGTACAAAACCCCACTGTCCTAGGATGACCAGATATCCAGATATTAGGGGCTTTGTCTTATATAGGCAACTATCCCCTCCTCCCCACCAAAAAAGTGCCCCGATTTTTCACACTTCCTATCTGGTCACCCTACCACTGTCCACCTGGGGGACATGAAGGCATTTTGAATGAATACATAGTTTTGTAGAGTGCAGTGAATCACAAAAAAGAAAAGGAGGACTTGTGGCACCTTAGAGACTAACCAATTTATTTGAGCATGAGCTTTCATGAGCTACAGCTCACTTCATCGGATGCATTCAGTGGAAAATACAGTGGGGAGATTTATATACACAGAGAACATGAAACACAGTTTACATCTTCACAGTATTGCCTAAAAATAAATGAGATCTTGTCCACAGGCAAAGCAATTGTGGCCAAAGCTTTCAAACCATGGGGGGCCCCAAGGTCAGGTATCTAAACGCACATTTACATGTTCAGAGATGCTCAGTGTCAGGGCTCGTCTACACTACAAACGTGACAGTGGCCTGCCTGTCCGGGTGTAGCTGCACCACTGTAGCGCTGCTAGCATGGGCACTCTGTGCCAACGGGGGAGAACAGGTGGGGGAGTTGCACCGTATGTAAGGGAGCGGTGTGATTCCTCAGAGCTCCAGTATGAAACTGGAGAAAAGCCTGTTGAGAGTCTTTGGGTTAAGTTTAGAGGCACGAGCAACAAGGGTGATGTCATGGTGGGTGTGTGCTACAGACCAGCAGACCAGGAGGATGAGGTAGACAAGGCTTTCTTAGGACAACTAATAGAAGTTTCCAGATCACAGGCCCTGGTTCTCATGGGGGACTTCAATCACCCTGCCATCAGCTGGGAGAGCAATACATCAGTGTTCAGACAATCCAGGAAGTTTTTGGAGAGTGTTGGAGACAACTTCCTGGTGCAAGTTCTGGAGGAACCAACTAGGGACCGTGCTCCTCTTGACCTGCTGTTCACAAACAGGGAAGAATTGGTACGGGCAGTAGAAGTGGGTGGCAACCTGGACAGCAGTAACCATGAGATGGTCGAGTTCAGGATCCTGACAAAAGGAAGAAAGGAGAGCAGCAGAATACAGATCCTGGACTTTAGAAAAGCAGATTTTGACTCCCTCAGGGAACTGACGGGCAGGATCCCCTGGGAGGATAATTTGAGGGGGAAAGAAGTCCAGGAGAGCTGTCTGTATTTTAAAGAAGCCCTATCGAGGGCACAGGAACAAACCGTCCCAATGTGCAGAAAGAATAGCAAATATGGCAGGTGACCAGCTTGGCTTTACAGAGAAATCTTCATGAGCTTTTAAACACAAAAAGCAAGCTTACAAGAAATGGAAACAGACAGATGACTAGGGAGGAGTATAAAAATATTGCTCGAGCATGCAAGAGTGTAATCATAGAATCATAGAATATCAGGGTTGGAAGGGACTTCAGGAGGTCATCTAGTCCAACCCCCTGCTAAAAGCAAGACCAATTCCCAACTAAATCATCCCAGCCAGGGCTTTGTCAAGCCTGACCATAAAAACCTCAAAGGAAGGAGATTCCACCACCTCCCTAGGTAATCCATTCCAGTGCTTTACCACCCTCCTAGTGAAAAAGTTTTTCCTAATATCCAACCTAAACCACGCCCACTGCAACTTGAGACCACTACTCCTTGTTCTGTCATCTGCTACCACTGAGAACAGTCTAGATCCATCCTCTTTGGAACCCCCTTTCAGATAGTTGAAAGCAGCTATCAAATCTCCCCTCATTCTTCTCTTCTGCAGACTAAATAATCCCAGTTCCCTCAGCCTCTCCTCATAAGTCATGTGTTCCAGTCTGCTAATCATTTTTGTTGCCCTCCACTGGATGCTTTCCAATTTTTTCACATCCTTCTTGTAGTGTGGGGCTCAAAACTGGACAGTACTCCAGATGAGGCCTCACCAATGTCAAAGAGAGGGGAATGATCACGTCCCTCGATCTGCTGGCAATGCCCCTACTTATACATCCCAAAATGCCACTGGCCTTCTTGGCAACAAGGGCACACTGTTGACTCATATCCAACTTCTCGTCCATTGTAACCCCTAGGTCCTTTTCTGCAGAACTGCTGCCTAGCCACTCGGTCCCTAGTCTGTAGCAATGTATGGGATTCTTCCGTCCTAAGTGCAGGACTCTGCACTTGTCCTTGTTGAACCTCATCAGATTTCTTTTGGCCCAATCCTCTAATTAGTCTAGATCCCGCTGTATCCTATCCCTACCCTCCAGTGTATCTACCTCTCTTCCCAGTTTAGTGTCATCTGCAAACTTGCTGAGGGTACAATGCACGCCATCCTCCAGATCATTAATGAAGATATTGAACAAAACTGGCCCCAGGACCAACCCTTGGGGCACTCCTCCTGATACCATCTGCCAACTAGACATGGAGCCATTGATCACTACCCGTTGAGCCCGACGATCTAGCCAGCTTTCTGTCCACCTTATAGTCCTTTCATCCAGCCCATACTTCTTTAACTTGCTGGCAAGAATACTGTGGGAGACCGTGTCAAAAGCTTTGCTAAAGTCAAGGAACAACACGTCCACTGCTTTCCCCTCATCCACAGAGCCAGTTATCTCGTCACAGAAGGCAATTAGATTAGTCAGGCATGACTTGCCCTTGGTGAATCCATGCTGACTGTTCCTGATCACTTTCCTCTCCTCTAAGTGCTTCAGAATTGATTCCTTGAGGACCTGCTCCATGATTTTTCCAGGGACTGAGGTGAGGCTGACTGGCCTGTAGTTCCCTGGATCCTCCTTCTTCCCTTTTTTAAAGATGGGCACTACATTAGGCTTTTCCCAGTCGTCCAGGACCTCCCCCAATCTCCATGAGTTTTCAAAGATAATGGCCAATGGCTCTGCAATCACATTCGCCAACTCCTTTAGCACTCTCGGATGCAGTGCATCTGGCCCCATGGACTTGTGCTCCTCCAGCTTTTCTAAATAGTCCCGAACCACTTCTTTCTCCAGGGAGGGCTGGTCACCTCCTCCCCATGCTGTGCTGCCCAGTGCAGTAGTCTGGGAGCTGACCTTGTTTGTGAAGACAGAGGCAAAAAAAAGCATTGAGTACATTAGCTTTTTCCACATCCTCTGTCACTAGGTTGCCTCCCTCATTCGGTAAGGGGCCCACACTTTCCTTGACTTTCTTCTTGTTGCTAACATACCTGAAGAAACCCTTCTTGTTACTCTTAACATCTCTTGCTAGCTGCAACTCCAAATGTGATTTGGCCTTCCTGATTTCACTCCTGCATGCCTGAGCAATATTTTTAGACTCCTCCCTGGTCATTTGTCCAGTCTTCCACTTCTTGTAAGCTTCTTTTTTGTGTTTAAGATCAGCAAGGATTTCACTGTTAAGCCAAGCTGGTCACCTGCCATATTTACTATTCTTTCTACACATCAGGATGGTTTGTCCCTGCAACCTCAATAAGGATTCTTTAAAATACAGCCAGCTCTCCTGGACTCCTTTCCCCCTCATGTTATTTTCCCAGGGGATCTTGCCCATCAGTTCCCTGAAGGAGTCAAAGTCTGCTTTTCTGAAGTCCAGCGTCCATATTCTGCTGCTCTCCTTTCTTCCTTGTGTCAGGATCCTGAACTCGACCATCTCATGGTCACTGCCTCCCAGGTTCCCATCCATTTTTGCTTCCCCTACTAATTCTTCCTGGTTTGTGAGCAGCAGGTCAAGAAGAGCTCTGCCCCTAGTTGGTTCCTCCAGCACTTGCACCAGGAAATTGTCCCCTACACTTTCCAAAAACTTCCTGGATTGTCTGTGCACTACTGTATTGCTCTCCCAGCAGATATCAGGGTGATTGAAGTCTCCCATGAGAACCAGGGCCTGAGATCTAGTAACTTCCATTAGTTGCTGGTCCCTCGGCCAAACCAGGAAGGCCAAAGCACAGTTGGAGTTGCAGCTAGCAAGGGATGGTCAGGGAAAGTGTGGGACCCTTACTGAATGGGGGAGGCAACCTAGTAACAGATGATGTGGAAAAAGCTGATGTACTCAATTGTTTTTTTCCCTCTGTCTTCACAGACAAGATCAGCTCCCAGACTGCTGCACTGGGCAGCACAGTATGGGGAGGAGGTGGGCAGCACTCAGTGGTGATAGAACAGGTTAAGGACTATTTAGAAAAGCTGGATATGCACAAGTTCATTGGGCCAGATGCAATGCAACCGAGAGTGCTGAGGGAGTTGGCTGATGTGATTGCAGAGTCATTGGCCATTATCTTTGAAAACTCATGGCGATCGGGGGAGGTCCTGGACAATTGGAAAAAGACAAATATAGTGCTCATCTTAAAAATGGGAAAAAGGAGAATCCGGGGAACTACAGACTGGTCAGTCTCACCTCAGTTCCCAGAAAAATCACAGAGCAGGTCCTCAAGGAATCCATTTTGAAGCACTTGGAGGAGAGACAGGTGATCAGGAACAGTCAACATGGATTCACCAAGGGCAAGATATGCCTGACCAACCAGATTGCCTAATTAATTCTCTAACTAATTAACTAACTAATTCTCTCAAAGGTTGTGCTAATGCTTTCCATCTACAGGGGATTAAAATGGCCTGTCTCAAACTTTATGCTCTCCAGGCCTATACCAGCATTTGCCATAGCATCTAAATTGCTACAAGATTCATCTTTTTCAGTGGATCTTGGCAGCCTTTTGGTAGCTACTATTTATCAGTCATTGCAGCGGAAGGCTGCTTAAAGCTGGACTCCAACTATATTCCTGAAGTTCACCGGAGCCACCCCACTGCAAATGCAACACCAATGTTTCCTTTGGGCCATTTCACACAGAGATACAGCTATCTGAAGTCTTCCCTCTTCACCTGGGCCAACCCTGGCTTTTGCGGAATCAAATCAACGGCTTCAGCTCTCCAAAGTTTGCTCCCCATTTAGGATTCATGCACACCTGAAAATTCCCAGTCAGCCTCTAAGCAAAGGCAGTAACTTAAAGTCCCTTCTCCTGAAATAGGTCTGGACTCCCCCTTCTGCCCTTCAGATACAGGGAGGGGGAAGGAAGTTGAGAAGTGGCCGAGTACTTCTCCTTGAGGAAGAAAGGAAGGGTGTGGGTTGACTGCTTCATTTGCCTCTTTTTGGATCTTCTTTTCCTCCTTTAGTTACTTGCCAAGATCTGAATTCAGGCTTCTGTTTTTCTGATCTCATCTTCTGTTGCAGGAGGAGCACAGACACTTCAGCTTGACTCTTGGGCGCACAAATGAAAGTACTTTTCTCTTCACTTTTACCATAGTATTTAATGGCTTGGTGTATTGTCCTCTTGGGGGGAAACATCCCCCAGTACTCAGATGTGAGGGTGGGTACCAGGGAGTCAGGACATCTCAATTCTCCCAGTGTCTCATGTTCTCCGGCTGTAAACTGGAACAACACAGACCTGCCTCTCATGGGGTGCTGTGAAGCTTTACTTCTTGATGTTCCCAAAGCACTTTGGTACCCGCTGGGGGAAGGTGCTCTAGAAGTGCAAAGGATTATTAATTCTTAGGACTATTCTCTCTTCATGTTGTTTCATAGACTTCCCACCCTGCTAAATTTGAAGACCTTAAAAACATGCTATCACAGGGCGCACCACTCACTGCAGTCTGGCGCCTCCTCCTCACCACTTTGGGGATTAACTCGAGGTAGAAGCCTTCCTTCCACTATTGCTTTCCCGTGTCTTGATTTGATCTGCTGCTCAGCTCTCTCCTGGATCTGCAGTTCTTGCCTCGTGACTTGATCCTCCAGCCAGGTCACTTAAGTCCTCCTCTTCCAGGGAATCACAGTCTTTCCTAACACTGCTGTCTGCTTGGTGTCTCCCACACCTTTAGCCACTACCAAGTCACGCAGTCACGTACTGTGTTTCTTTGCCTCAACTACTGCTGCATTTCCCACAGCTACAGCAGCACCCTACTCAGTCCTGGAGCTCCTTCTCTACTCCCTAGGTCCCTGACTGCACTGTTCTGTCCAAGGTACTACAGGGTTACAGCCTACTAGGGACACAGTCTTCTCTCCTCAACCTCCCACCAACCACTGACCCTGCTCTGCCCTGTGGCTGTTCTTATATGGGCCTGCTGGGCCTGGATTGGCTGCTTCTCACCTCCCCCCTCCTATTGATCACTTCCCCATGCAGCCTCCCTAGGCCTCTTAACCCTTTATTTGCCAGTGTGGGGCGGATGTCCCATCACATAACCCATCAGGCATGTTCAGCAGGCTGGTTTGCATCACTCTGTCCCAACTCACATCTGAGCTGCATTTTCCTTACATATCTCAGGGTTCAGTATGCACAGCAGGCCCTGGTGGATATTTGCTGCCTATTATAGACTGTGCTGATGAATTTTTTGCCACAGATGAGTTCAGAATTCAGTTACCCAGAGTTTCCTTGCTGGTTGCATAACATGATGGGCAGATTTCCACAGAAGCAATGGACGAGTCAGGGAGAGGGGGGAAAATGTACAGCAACTCTTCTCTGCCACTGTATACAACAGAGACTTAGCTGCCAATGCAATTAATCATAAAGCTATCAGCACCTGGAATAACTTCTCCAGAAAGCCAATTCTATTACGGAGGCAGCTAATAATATCAGTGAAAACACACAGGAACAATGTACTACAGATGAATAAGGGAGCCTACCTGGGACTAGCTTAGCTTTCATTGTTGTGAAACTTAAGGAATCAGATTAATTTAATCACAAGCAAAAAGATAGGACTAGAAAAGGGATCTAGTGGGTAAAGCAATGGCCAAGCATTCAGGAGACCTGGGTGATATTCCCAGCTCTGACACTGACTTGCTGTATGACTTTGAGTGAGCCACTACTGCCCTCTGTGCTGCTGTTTACCTTTCCACTTTTTGTCTATTTATTTAGATTGTTTAAGCACCTGGAGTGGCAAATGTCTCTTACTGTGTGTATGTACAGTGCCTAGCACAATTGGACTTTGATCTTTCTTGATGTTTATAGCTGCTACTGAAATGCCAATCAATAGCAATAAAAGTCACACAATAAGTTTTTTATACTCCTATAACACCCTGTCACCCCCTTATTCACCACTGTCATGTAATTAGAATATGTTTTGCACAAAGTCTGCCTTGTGATGTATCATTCTAAAAGTTGTGATCTGCTAGACATTAGTATCTCGTTGGATTGTATGTGCTGTCGTCGTATGTCAAGTTATGAAGTCTGGCTATGTATGTGTTACTGAAACATGTTGTGAGGCTGAAAACACCCACAAGCAGCCTTTCAGGTACAACAGTAAAACAGCCAAACAATGTTAATGGCTTATTGAGGAAATGCACACAAGCCCAAGGATTAATTACTCCAAGAACTGTGTACAATAGAAACCTCTCAGAGATAGCACTAAACAATGGGGACTGTTTGACCCAGGTCACAGCAAAGAACTTTCCAGCAAGTGGGAAGAAGATACAACAACGCATCTGTAAACATCTGAGGAACAGACTGAACAGGGGGGAAGTGATAGTCCCAGACTAAAGGAATTGCTAGCCTGTATATGAAAACCTGGGAAACACAAGCTGCAAAGCAAAGGCAGCTTGTGTTGTGCCTTAAGAATCTGCCAGCCTGTTTATCACTCAGGGTGAGAATTTGCTAATTCATATCCTACCTGTATGTTAAGCTCAGTTTGCAGTTTTGTTTATTTACTAGGTAACCTGCTTTGATCTGTTTGCTATCACTTAAAATAATTTAAAATCTATCCTTTTGTAGTTAATAAACGTATTTGTTTTAATTAAAACCAGTGTGCATTTGACTAAGGTGTCTGGGGAAAATCTCAGCTTTGTTACTAAAAGTGTGCATGGTCCAGATTTGACCAGTGCAAGATGGTATTGCTCTGGGATCCTAGGCTGTGAAGCTGGTGGTTAGAGAGCCTGCATATAACTGCAGCTGAGTGTGTCCCTACCTGTGTGAATACTGGTGAAAGCACAAGTTTGGAGGGAGTTACAGTTTGTCACAGCAGCATATTGTGAGAGGGAGCCCAGGCTGGTGGGTCAGAGGGCTCGGTGGTACCCCAGTTCCAGGTGGCACCCTGGGGGGAACCCATCACAACTCCTTTAAAAGTATTTTTTTCAGTACTTTTAATTTTTTTCCTAACAGCAACCATTCCACATTTGCTAGTCACTTTGTTACATCTTTGGTTCCATTCAAATGCTTTTTCAAAGTAATTTTCAAAGTAATTAATGGATATTAATGAATTAATCCTCACACTATTAGAAATGAAACACGATTGTCCCACTTTTCCACCTGGAGGAAACCAAGGGAACAGAGACCGCAACTTGCTAAAGGCCAAAGAAGACGTTAGTTTCAGAGCAGGAATTAGAACTCAAGGAGTTCTAGCACCCTCTAACTGGGGATCCCGACCCAAAAGGGTGTGGGAAAGACTAGTGTAGGAGGGTTGTGAGTAGGGTCACCATACATTTGGATTTTCCAGGCAAAAACCTCTTCTTTAGTCCTCTGATCTCCCTCCAGGCAGATTTTGGAAATATGAAAAATTGTCCGTGATTTTTCCTTGCCTTCAGAGCTGGGTGGCTGGACAGCAGCAGCCATACCATGCCACCCTTCCTTCTGCATTGTTGCTGCTGGCGGCACTGCCATCTGAGCTGGGCGCCGATCAGTGGCTGCCGCTCCCCAGCCACCCCTCTTGGAAGGCAGTGTCACTGCCAACAGTGGTGCAGAAGGCAGGGTGGCAATACCATACCGTTCCACCCTTTATTCTGTGCTGCTGCTGGTGGCGACACTGCCTTTCTGGCTGCCCAGCAGCGGCACAAAAGGAAGGGTGGGAATACCATACCATGGCACCCTTCTTTCTACACTGCTACTGGTGGTCATGTTGCCATCTGAACTGGGTGCTAACCAGTGGCTCCCACTCTCCTGCTGCCCAGCTTTGAAGGCAAGGGAAAAGAAAAATCACAGACATTTTTTCAAATTTCCAAAATCTGCCTGGAGGGACCTCAGAGGACCAAAAAAAGAGGTCATGTCTGGGATAACCCGGACATATGGTGACGCTAGTCGTGACCACCCATACACTAGTCTTTTGACCCCCTTTTGCGTTGGGACCCCCAGTTTGAGAAAGGCTGCTCTAGGGGATTTCCCAACAATGCTGAGGTCCAACACGGCCAATAGTTTCTGGTGAACTGTTTCCCACAAGTTCCGCCAAATAATTAATAGATTCTCAGGGACCTTTTCCCCCGGGTTGGTATCCATCTGATAGTAGGCTAGGTAGGTTTGCTCTGGCAATATTAAGAACACCAAGGGGACATCTTCGATCAGCAGTTGTTTCTGTTTGGGCCAGAATTGTGGATTAAGGGCGCTTGTGGGCCGAGGTCAGGTTCTGGTGGAAAAGGTATTATGAGGAGGCCCTCTTGGTCCTTCCAAGCCTTCAGTAGGGGTACACTCTGTGTCTCTTTTCTCTTCCTTGGATGGCAGATTTCATAATCAACTGCCCTTGCCCTTTTTACAACTTTGAATGATCCTTGCCACTTGTCCAGCAGTTTTGACTTCAAGGTTAACAGCAACAACACAGGGCTTAAATTTTCACATCCTGGCCCTGTTATTGTAGGTCCATTCCTGGTTCTACTGAGGTTTTCAGCAGAAGAAAGCCCACAGTGTCTCCAAGTTTTCTCTCAAACAGAACACATATTGTACCATTTTGATTGTTCCTGGTTCTGGCTCCTCCAATGTCTTGTGGAAGAGATCTAGGATCCTGTGGGGCTGCCTCCCATATAGTAGCTCAATTGGGGATAATAGGAGGTGTGGGATCAACCAGGCTCAGTGATGTGGATCCTGAGGCCTTGGTCCTCTGGTGGTTCACCAGTTGAGTTCCAGGTTAACAGAATCCAACAAAATGTATACAGTCCAACATCCCCTCAAAAGAAAGGGTCTTCAACCCACCTCTGGTTGCCTGTGAGTGGCACACCTTTGGTTCAGGGCTTATAATGTCTCTACCCTCTCCTCCTCTCCAATGGAAGGAAAAGGAATCAGAATCATGAAATGGGTGGCTAGTACTGGAGCCTGGGCCCTCCCTCTCCACTAGGCATATGGTCAAATGCCTCACCCATGATCCTCCAGAAGTTAGATCAAAGGGTTCTGTAGTCTGAGGGAAAGGCCCCTCCTCTCAGGCCTCGAGGAAGCTATTGCTAGCAGAGTCTCCCCTGCAGCCCAGACTCCTACTGCATCCTTGTTCAGGATCTCCTCAGGTAAGTCTCTTGTTCTCTGTTGTCTCTCCCTCTTCTGAGCTGTCCTGCTCTGTGAGGTGGTGCATCAGTGCTAAGGTGCCTCCCCTGGCTGGAGAGGGGTCTGGCTCCTGCTCACTCAGCTTAGTGGGGCTGTCAGTCCACTCTGGTGTCCAGTAATCTGGACATCCTCTCTGTTCTCCAGTCCATCAGGGGCGTTGATAGGGAACCCAGGCCTGCCCCCTCAACCAGGTTCCAGCTCAGGGTCTCTCAAGCTAGACAAGGAGAGTCAGGGTTTGCTGACTCTGCCAGTGCCCTGAGCTCTTTCCTATCTTCCCTCAGGCCTCTGTAGGCTCTTCAGTCTGTTGGCCTATTTGCCCCTTTCTGGGGTGTTGTCCCTGGGCACCTCTCTAGCAGTCTGCTGACCGGAGTTTCTTGTTCCTGCCAGCTCACTCCTCTTTAGGCTCACTGCCTGCTCACTCCACCCCACCCTTCTGCTCCCAGCCCTTTTATCTTCCCAGCTGCTGTTAGCCTGCCAATCAGCAGTGGCTGGCAGTGCCTGTATTAACCCTTTGGTCGCTGGGCTAGCATGGGGGTACAAACAGCCCATGACAGGCTCCCTATTAAACTCCTCCTCCAGCTTAAACAGGTTCTATGGGTGCGGTGGGGCAGGATCACAGTGGCTCAGGACCTCTCTCTAACCCCTCCTGGCCCATTGTAGGGTTATACACTCCATCAGAGGCATCCTAAAAGGTGCAGTCCATGCAGAGCCTTGGGCACCTGGTGAAAGGGTCACATGGTGTGGGGCTGACACATCACCTTGCTGTGACGTCCTCGTGTCTCAAGAGAACAAGAGCCCGCGAGAGATTTGGATGCTTCCAGGAATAAGGGGGCAGTTAATGGCAACCGGAACCCTGGAATGGACTCGTCTTCCTCTCTAGTGACCGCCAGTGCCAAACACCCCCCAACCCCATTGTAGGGTGAGCTCCTACCTCCATTCCCTCAGGCTTCCTATAACAGATGTTTGTTGGCAGCTTTTCTTTCTCAGATTTCTCTTTCCAGTTTCAGTGTCTGTATTCTTCCATTCCCATTGGTGGCTACACAATGGAAGGAGTCCTCGCTGCAACCCTGACCCAACAGAATAGCAGGGCTCCCTACAGTGGGTGGCGTATCCTGGGTGCCTGGGGAGGGGGATTGATCCTAAATTGGGTATGGGGAGAAGGGGAGAGGCAGACTCATCATCCAGCTAGGGTCAATCTCAGAGGAGTTGGTGGGTTTCTGCAGGGGTCCCATTACCTATCGAGGTCAGTCTCAGATGAGAAAAGGCTCATTTCATCAGGGGTCCCATTGCACAGCTTCCATCAGTGTTACTTCTCTATTGGGTCCCATTTCCCAGCTGGGTTTCCTTACCTCTTTGGTGTAGCAGAAGTTTGTAGAGCCATAAATACCGTCCCTGGCCTGCCCACTGACGTTCTTGACTGAGTCACTGATGTACAGAGCCACGAGGTTCCCTATTTTGGGGAAATGTGCTGAGTTCTAATGGAAGGAAGAGGAGAGGGAGCTCCATCAGCATTCTACCATCACCTCCCAGTCTCCCTGGGGCCAGGAGTCTCTCTCCCCCGATTCCATCTGCAGGAGGTGCTGGGGGAGAGGAGATAGAGCCAGACCCTTAGCTCCTTCTGCCCCCAAGGGATTCTGGAGCATAGGCATGTGGACAGAGCACCCCAGAGAAAGGGGCACCAGGTCCTGGGAGGGACATGGGGGCTGGCGGTAAGGCAGATCACCGGCCTGCAGAGGGCGCTCTGGTGGCTGGATGAGCTAATTCCCGACGACTACCAGCAGGAGGTGCTGCCGGGTAAGTCTGAACCTTTACAGTACTCAGTGACAAAAGTATGGGACAAAGTCCTAGGTAGGAAATCAAATTCTGCCACCTTAATCTAGTTATTCCATGCTTAGAATTCAGCCAGCACCAGCTGGATCAGACTGAACAGGTTCCAAACCTCTCTGAGGCTCTTACCTTCTCAACAGAGATGTTCATTTTCTAGCAAAACGAGTAGTAGAAAAGGAGAAATATCCGAAGAGGTTCCTCCTCATGCTCAAGCATGTGAATCTTAATTCTCTCTCAGTCCTCAAGGAGAGACCTCAAGAAGGAGACTTGTTGCTGCATCTTAGCCACGGGGGTCTCTGAGGTTGCCCCTGCCCTGCACCTCTGTCCTGCCTGGCTGATGTCAGGATCTCTCTGTGAGGTCACTGCCTCCCCACCACCTTTGCCCAATAGGCTGAGGTCCTGCAACAGGTCTTTGTGATGTCACTGCCACACCCACCCCTCCCCTGCAAGGCTGATGTCCTGCCCCTGGCCATTCTCTTTGGGCCCATTGACTGATCAGAATAAAGTGCTCTCAAATGAGCTATAGACCAACAATTGTGCATATTATTCAGAAAATATTTTAGAAGAAATAGAACATGAGAGAACTGTTCATGAACTGTTCAGAGACAGTTATTGGAGAGAAGCAGCAAGATCAGACATGATGGGTTATAACTTATTTGCTTGGTGTTAAAAGAGAACAAAAGGACCTGAGTCCTCCCTGCCAATAGCCCTGCTTAACCAATGAGCACTGAGACTCTGAGAGGTGGGAGGCTGAGGGGGTCCCACCAGATGCCCCAAAAGATGGCCCAGGTCACCACCAGGGGATCACTTTCAGAGCACTATTCCAGCTCCACCTCTTTGCCCAGGGCCTCCCATAATAAGAGCAACCGCCCCCCCACCTGACACACACACACCTCCTTGGTGGAGGGAGGGAAGCAGATAAAAGCGGGGGGGGCAGGGGGGGAGAAGCAAGAGGAGGGAGGGAGGGAAAGAGGAAAAGGGAAACCAAAAAGGACAAATCCTAATGTACCCTGTGACAAAAGTATGGGACAAAGTCCTAGGTAGGAAATCAAATTCTGCCACCTTAAACTAGTGTTTTCTGGGCTTAGAATTCAGCCAGCACCAGCTGGATCAGACTGAACAGGTTCCAAACCTCTCTGAGGTTCTTACCTTCTCATCAGGGACTACAAAATGAGTAGTAGAAAAGGAGAAAACTCCGAAGAGGTCCCTCCTCATGCTTTAGTACATGAATCCTAATTCTCTCTTGGTCCTCAAGGAGAGCCTTTGAGAAGAAGGCTGCAGCAAAGCCATGGGGGTCTCTGAGATTGCCCCTGCCCTGCACCTCTGTCCTTCCTGGCTGATGTCAGGGTCTCTCTGTGAGGTCACCACCTTCCCACCACTTTGCCCAATAGGCTGAGGTCCTGCAAGAGGCCTTTGTTATGTAACTGCCACACTCACCTGCAAGGCTGATGTCCTGCCCCTGGCAAGCCTCTTTGGATGTTTGAGTTGCTTCCTCTGGATCACCCCACTCAATGACTGTTGAGTCTGGGGATCAAGCCAGCTACACAGTAAAGCATCAGAGGCTGCTCCCCTTGCCACATTCAGGTTTTCATAAATTAGTAAACTTTAAGGCCAGAAGGGACCGTTAGTGCATCTAATCTGACCCCCTGCATATCCCAGCCCTCCTGTATACCACAATAGCTAGGTTTTGATCAAAACATGAAAGGCATCTAGTCTTCATTAGAAGACATCAAGAGATGGAGAATCCACCACTTCCTTTGGTAATTTGTTCCAATGGTGAATCATCCTCACTGTTGAGGGCATTTTTCTCCAGCCCTCAAAACATTTTATGGCTCTTTGCTCCCCATCTCCAATTTTTCAACATCTTTTTAAAATGTGGACCCCAAAATTGGCTGCAGTATTCCAATCTCAGTCTCACTGATGTTGTGTAACCCCCCACCGTATTTACAGCTCATATGTCTAATGATGGCTTTAGCCATGGGTGGCTGGTACTCTGCCTCCCCCAGCGCTGCCACGGCCGCTGAACCCCTGGTTGCGGGGTTTGGCAGTGAAGTTTTTGCTTTATTATGCCTCAAGCAGGTTCTGGGGCAGCTGAGGAGGTGGTATGTACCTCCTCAGCTGCCCCGGAACCTGCATGGGGCAGATCAAAAGCATCTTCTACCGGATGCTTTTCCAGTGGGCAGGTTAGGTCTGGGGAGGCCAGCCCTGGGCTTCTCTGAGCGGTGGGCAGGGGAGGCTTGGAGCTTTGGCCGGCCCAGGGCTCCTATGGCTGGGGGAGCTCTCCAGGGGGCTTGTGGCTCTGGCCATGGAGGAGAGGGGGTCAGGAGGTCTTGGGGCTCCAACCATGGGAAGGGCGTGGGCAGAAGGGGCGGAGCCGGGGAGGGCTAAGCTTCCCAGAGCGGCGCTCCTCCTGCTACCCATGGCTTTCGCCTGTTCATCATAGCATCACACTGGGAGCTCATGTTGAGCGGCCTGCCCAGTATGACCCCTAAATCCTTGCCAAAGTCACTTTCCTGGATACAGTTCCCCATTCTGTAAGTGTGGTCTGCATGCTGTGTTGCTAGGTATACCTCCTTGCATTTGGCTCAGTTAAAATTTGTTTTACTTGAATGGGTCCAGCTTACCAAGTCCAATGGGTCTAGCTTACCACTACGCAGCTCAGACTGGACAAAGCTGGAGGCTTTCCACACAAAATGTCAACGTCATATATTGGGCTTAAAGTGGAATGACTTCATCTGGAATGCAGACGTTCACGGGTGCTCGGGGCTATTGTCTGCAAGCAGTGACTTACGCTTTTCGGACATGTCACAAGGATGCCACAAGACGTTCCAGCGAATGCCATTCTCCGGGTGGCTTGTAACATCCGGAATAACAACCGAGGGGCAGACCCCCCATTACATGGGTTCATCAAGTCTGTTCCGATGTTGGACTCTCAGGCCGTCAAGCCTTTGCGGTTGCGCAGGAATGGACCAAATGGCAAACGATCGCTACGGCCAACTGCTGGCTAAGCATTGAAGAAGAAGAAGCTTACCAAGTGATCCAGATTGTTCTGTATGACTGCCCTGTCCTTATTTACCACTCTGCCAGTATTTTGTCGCCCCCAAATTTTATTAGCAGTGATTTTATATTTTCTTCCAGTTCAGTGATAATTATTTTAAAAATTAGTTCCTGAGAGCTTCTTCAGACCCCTAGTATCAAGTACCTGCTCCCTATAGCACAGCGGGAAAAGCCCATCCAGCCCTGGTGTTACATAGGGGCTAAGCACAGAGCAAACACATGCGTAGGAGCTGTGTTATCCATAGGCTTTGAACAACACGTGGGGGTCAGCAACTTACAAATGCGCTACAGTCTTGTAGGATAGATAGGCCCCCAACTGTGTCTCAGTCTCCCACCCTGTAAAATGGGGATAATACATGAAACCTTGATTATCTCTATTTTATCGTTGGGGAAACAGAAGCACACAGAGGTGAAGAGACTTGCTCATGGTCACAAACCCAGGAATAGAAAACAGCAGGTCTTCTGATTGCCAGTCCTGGGCCCTAGCTCTAAT
This sequence comes from Lepidochelys kempii, assembly GCF_965140285.1. Lineage (NCBI taxonomy): Eukaryota > Metazoa > Chordata > Testudines > Cheloniidae > Lepidochelys > Lepidochelys kempii. The sequence goes on from NC_136380.1 coordinate 45,891,478, forward strand.
TATCCTGGCCTCTTCTGCTCTAACTTTAGTCTCAGCCCAACTCGAGATTTTCTTCTTCTCCATGCCCCTTAACTCCACATGACTACAGGAAAAATGATTTCCTGTTAGCCATCCGGCTGTAATGCATGTAGATGCCTTTCCAAAATATGTGCTCTGGCTCAGTCACATGTTATGGGTTTGATGGAGGAATCACTTGGTGACATTTTAGGCCTGTGTTAGACAAAAGGTCAGATTAGATGGACGTAATGGTACTTTCTGACCTTAAAATCTATTAATCTATACATTTTTCTGCTGCTAGTAAGAAAATTCTGGTCATATTTTCTATCATTCACTTTCAGTTGGAATAATAAAGCAATACTTACAAGCACACTCTACTCAGGGAAGTTTATTTATCCAGTATTGGCTCCTAATCCATAGTACCAAATTATCCTCCTTTCTCTGAGCACGGGCTTTATCTTGCCTCCTTTCCTGCCTCCTCCCCCACTCTCTCTTCTAACAACTACCAGCAATTTGCAGTAATACAGGGTAGAAGCAGGCAGAATTATATAAAGAGAGCACAGGAGAGACACGGTAAATTAGCAGCAAATACACAGTCATCTCTTTATCTTTATTAGTGAACAACCTCGGAGGGGTGCATATATTTAGCACTGGAAAAGCAATTACATGCTGTCTGCATCCATAGTGTGTTGTTATATTTCACAAGATAAGCAGCATCAGGGATGGTTGGTGCTTGGATAAGTGACCTCTAAAGAAAACAATGTGCTGTGGATGTTTTAGTAGGAAGCACTTCTGTTTGAGTCAGTTTGGAATCAGGGTGCTGCTGGACATGCAGCTTTTTGGAAGAGATGGAAAACGATGCTACTGACCACTCTGGTGCTCAAAATCCTAGTCCCAGTCTCCTGGCCAGATGCCAATGTAAGAAGCTATAATCTGCATATCCATACCTCCTTTGAATATAGGATGCTTTCTTAAATACCTGTCCTCAACATTTTTTCAACAGCTCATATTAATGCTGCACAACTATCACCTTCCACCCCAAAGGTAGCTGCATTTCAAAAGAAGATAAATGATTCCTCTTTCATGAATCTGATTCAAAACCCAGTGAAGTCAACGAAGTTGACAGAGACTCCCAATGACCATTGGCACAGGTCCTATAGGTTTAAGGATAGCCTTATTAGATCATAACCTGATCAGACCTTTCCAAGAGTTACTTTGTATAAGAAGAGCCTACTATAAAAGCTAATCCTATGGTAAGGCATTTATCACCCTTCTGAAGATCCCTTGATTATGTCTGGAATGGATTTCAGGCCAGCCAGAGAAGTGAAGGATTCTGGAGTTTCGACATTGCTATGATAGGCTTCATTGTAAATCAGGAAAGTGGAAGTAAAGATTTCTTTCTTACTATAAATTAACTTAAATTGCAAAATGAAGTTGTATCAGCTCCAAACAATTAGAACTTCTTTGTTTAGAAAATGTTGAAAGTAGGGGAGGGGGGTTTTTCAATAATTTTGAACATATTTTTTCAAATTTTTGTTTAAGCGGGAAATTTGTCGCAACCATTCTTTTCCAATGAACAGTTTCAGTTTCAACAAATCAGCATTTTCCAACTAAAATTTCAGCCTTTCATCAAGAAATTCCCACCTTGCTTTAGATCCGAGGGTTAGCCCCACTGCTGCTGTGAAAACTGTGAGCTCAACTATGAGCTCCAAGGTGACCTCCGGCCACTTGCTTAATACAATCCAATGAAAAGGCTAGAATGCTGGATTCAGACATTGCCAGTCTCTCCTGTTGGAGCTGTTCCACTCTGTATAAATATTCATTGAGCCAGAAACAAAGATTGACTCTATAACCTGATGGGTAGGAGCCTGAGGACCAAGTCCCTTTGCTGGCTAATTCTGTTCAGGGACTTGAACTGGGGTCTCCCACATCCAAGAAGACGGTCCCAGCTACTGGTTATTCTGGGGTCTCTGTCTCTCTCATGTGTTTTTTCACAACAGATTTCAAAATACTTCATTTTCCTTCTGCACAGGAATGAAAACCAACTTCAAAACCTTGCAAATTTTTGCAAAACAGAATTATTATTTTCCAGTTGGCTCCAGTTACTGCTCCTAATACACTTTGTGGGTCATGGAGAAAAACAAATACATATTCTATGGCAGCCACTTCTAATGCCTGACTGCCTCAATCGGGACAGAACAGGTAGAGGGGTTAGGCAGGAAACTGGCTGACTGAGTTAACAACATGTCACGAGAAGAGTTATTATGCATTGAGTTTTAAGAAGTCATAATACATCACTGCATACAAGTGTGAGAGTTAGGGTGAAAGCTCTGAGTATAGCAGAGATACGCATAAGTGCATGGCTCAATCCATTTGTAATCCATCAGCTCATGAAGAACTATGGAATATTCTCTGTACTGTTGATTAAGCATAGACAAACAGAGCTGAATGTGTCATTCACAGTACAAAGCTTGCTAGACAAATTTAGCCTCTTTTTCTGTTTGCAAACTGTCCCTAAATTTAATTGTAATTCCCTTGCACTAACTCATTGTTTGATGTTACTCAATTCATTTTTTTATTCTATAGCCCGATTGCAAATAGTTTGCTACAAGAATTCAATATTCTATATTCAAAATATAAACTGTATTGGTTAGTAATGATGATACACAAGTCACATAGTAATGTTTGCGTTGCCTGACTGGATGAGTAACTCCTATTATCAGGACAGGGATTGAATATGCTATTGGGGCTGGAGTGTATCTCTTAGGGAAAAGCAGCAGATAAACAGGTCTGAGGGAATGGCATAGCAGGTGGCATGGCCGGGGAGGTGTTAAGAGAGCCTGAGGGAACCAGGAAATGCTCCAGCTGGAGCTAGCTACAACTGAAGGTATATAAAAAGACTTCACTCTCCAAAGGAAATGGTTCTGCTCAGGGAAAGGATGTTTTTATTGAGCACCTGAGCAGCAGGGCTCAGTCCTGCCCAACCTGAAGTACCTAGCCAGAAAAGGCTGTATTACACCCCGGAGAGAGAAGTCTCCTGCTGAGGATGGATTGTATGTTTTAAGGGACAGCTGAAGCAAGCTAATGCCCAAGTGTGAGCTGGACTTCTCTGAGAGATCAGGGAATTGATTACCCCCATAACAACTGGGGAGTAGAACAGGTGGAAATTATTTCAAGACAAGAAATTTTTTGGTACGAAAAATAACTTAATAAAATACAAAACTGTTCTGGTCAATTTGGGGGTTTTTGGTGCAAAACTAAGAAAGGGTTAAAACTGATTTTTTTCCCTTTTGTTAAAAACTAAAACGTCATGCGATGGGAAAAGTTGTTGGTTCGAAGCTATTTGCAGAAAACATATAGCCTAGTTCACCAGCTCTCCAGGGGAGCAACTTGAGGCACTGGGAATTAAGAGTCCTCTTTGGGGACCTTTTTTTTTAAAAAAGGGTCTTGATTCTGTCTAAGTCAGTTGGCAGACAGGGCCATTACAGCCGGAGAGGGAACTTTAGAAAACAGCATTCCTCTTCCTTTTTGGATCACACACATTCTAGGAATAAGGTACATTATGAAAAACGAGACGGAAACGTTTGGTCTAAAAATAAACTAGCACGTGCACAAGATATAGTTTTTGGGTGCAGTTAACTTCAGTGCAGTTACTCCAGGTTTACATCTGTATAAGCAAGATCAGACTCAGGCCCTGCAATTATAAATACTCATCCGTTACTATTTATTTATAGCCACATGTAGAACCTAGGAACCCCAATGAAGGATCAGGGCCCCAGTTGTGCTAGGTGCTGTACAAACACTAATAAAGAAGACAGCCTCTGCCCTCGGACACCTTGGAATGTAGGTTGATGAGCAGCAGACAAAAGAGGGTGGCTGAAACAGACAAATGGATTGAGGGGACTTGGGAGGATAAGCTAACAATAAAAGGGGCAATGTTTGTGCAACAGCAGAAGTCTCAACTCACCACTTGCCTAGGCATTGCCAGGTGGTTGTGTTCTGCAGACATCATAGCAGAGGTACATCTTTGTTATCTGAAGATGTCTAGCCTATGTAAATGCATGTTTTTATTACCGTTTCATTCGTTCTCCACCCCCCACCCACCCTTTCTTCTGATTGCTTGTTCCACCCCCACTCCTTATCTTCTCTTAATTAGGTGATGAGGTCTTTGGGGCAGGGATATGTCAAGCCCGTATGCTGACTGCATTTCAATATAGGCTATGTCTACACTAGATACCTTACAGTGACACACCTATACCAATGCAGCTGCCCTACTGTAAGAGTTCCTGCCGGCCGCCAACATAGCACCGTTCACACTGGTGCTTATGTAGATCAGGGGTGTGTTGTTTTTTTCCACACCCCTGACAGACAAAAGTGCTAGTGTAGACACAGCCATAGATTAATAAACTGTTAAGTAGGGTTGGTCAGCTGTTTTCTGACAAAACATTTTTCCATCAGAAAATACCTTTTTGTTAAAATCAAAATGTTCCCATAGGAATGTGTCAATATGGATGAAATTTTGTTTAGAAAAAAATTGAAAAAGCATTTTGATAAGGTGATTCCAAACATTTTGACATTTTTTTGAACAGAAAGTTTACCTCCTTCCCCTCCCCCCCACCAATTTTGTCTTATAAAAAAAGATTTACAATTTTGGTAAAAGTCAGGATCAAAACAAAACTTTGACCTGAAATGATTTTTCTTCACCAAACGTTTCATTTTGCAGGAAGTTTTGAAATTCTTTGTTCTAATTCAGAACAAAACCACATATCATAGTCACAGGATTTCCCTCAAAACAAGAATTCTGGGTCCTGCACAGCTCAATTGCTAAGTCAATATTGTTAAAATCCTTTCATTCTCCTTCTCCCCCAACAAGGTCACAACTTGGTATGACTATCCCATTTGCTTCCTCTCATTCACTATGGGCCGGACCCTGCAGTCTCTACTCAGAGCCAGCTTGCACCTGACCCTCTTAAGCATGCATAGGGAATGCTCAGTCTGTCTTTCCTTAGGGTGCATGATATTTCCAAGGGGCTGGACAAGAGGCAGGGCCGTTGTCACACCTCTCCCACTGCACTGGTGCAAGCTGAGTATGCAGTCGGGGGCACACTGGCACTGCCTGTCTGAGATGGGTGCACCTAGAGACATTCTCCTTGGGCCGGGTGGCTTTGTACCTCCCCCTACTCTGGGCTGTCACAATCAGACACACTCAAGCACTCAGGAAATACTGCTCTAAAACTGAACCGGAGTTTTACTGCAATAACTACTGCAGGATATGGCCCCATGTTTGCTACCAATTTCAAATTAGAATTTCAACTGGCCAGCAGGATTTCTAGCTTTCCCCTTTCCACCTGCCACTAGAGAGCTCCATACAAAAGGGAAGTGCTGCATATTAACAAGCAATTATATTTGTGTGCATGTTTCTGCTACTGGGCATGGGCATGAGAACACTCCCTGAACACACATGCTGTTACTCTAAATTGTGCATTTAGAGGATGGAACACTCATTCTCCCTCCACTAACTATTCTTCTTCTCATTACAGTGAATATTCCATTATGGAAAAAAAGTCATATAGAATGTAACAGGGATTCAAGTAAGTGGGTGTACAGAAAGTTAAATGCTCTATAGAAATCCCTCTGAGCACCTATAGAATTTTAAAAGCAGTGCTATACTTTCAATAGTTTTTGAACAATCATATAGAGGGGACATAATCTCTATTAAATACTATACAATGGTTCAATAGTATAGACAAATTAGTTTTCTGTTACGTTTCATAAGACTGTTCCATGAGTGTTTTCATCTCAATCATATTTTATACAGCTCAGTGTTACTTTGTATTCCAGTCAAAGAGAAGTAGCCCTTAGGAAATCCTGGCTCTGACAATGACTTCCTCAGTAACCATGGGTAAATTGCCTAACCTCTGTGCCTCAGTTTGCCCATCTCCAGTATGGGGATAATAATTGCCTCCCTCCCAAGGGTGTCTGAGGATTTGTTAATGTCTGTAAAGGGTTACATAAGTATGAATTATAACATTTCCCACCTTATCTTTTGCTGACTGTTCTAACAGAAGTTTGAAGACAAACTGGAAGACAAATTCTTTTGAGTACTGTGATTATCCACTGAACAGAGAGAGTATACTGAACAGTAGTATTTGGACTTTAATTTGCTATGAATGTAACCAAGTACAGTTATGCATTTAACCAGGATAATAGCACATGCAATCAAATGAGGTGAGAATGGGATCACATGATGCTTATGTGCAGAAGGGGACTGATACAGCAAAGTGCTAAGCACTACCTGTGAGATGGTGAACGCTCCCAACTCTCACTGAGCCACATACATAAGGTGTCTTATATAAGGGCAAAGCACCAATTTTTACTGACAGTCGCAGATCAATTATCGATTCACTTGGCTGCTAGAGGGCTGCTTCTGCCCTCCCCTCAAACCTTCCTTGTGCACTAGGTGCAGGGAACCCATGGTGCAAGGTCCTGCCCCACCCCCAAGTGGCTGAGCCTCTAACAGCTCTACTGCAGGCTGGGCTCTCCAAACCTGTGCGGATGGTCACAATTCACTCCACGGCATAAAGTTACTTAGGGTATGTCTACACTACGGAATAAGGTTGAATTTATAGAAGTCGGTTTTTTAGAAATCGGTTTTATATATTCGAGTGTGTGCGTCCCCACAGAAGATGCTCTAAGTGCATTAAGTGCATTAACTCGGTGGAGTGCTTCCACAGTACCGAGGCTAGAGTCGACTTCCGGAGTGTTGCACTGTGGATAGCTATCCCACAGTTCCCGCAGTCTCTGCTGCCCATTGGAATTCTGGGTTGAGATCCCAATGCCTGATGGGGCTAAAACATTGTCGCGGGTGGTTCTGGGTACATATCGTCAGGCCCCCCTTCCCTCCCTCCCTCCCTGAAAGCAAGGGCAGACAATCATTTCGCGCCTTTTTTCCTGAGTTACCTGTGCAGACGCCATACCACGGCAAGCATGGAGCCCGCTCAGGTAACCGTCACCATATGTCTCCTGGGTGCTGGCAGACGTGGTACAGCATTGCTACACAGTAGCAGCAACCCATTGCCTTCTGGCAGCAGACGGTGCAGTACGACTGGTAGTTGTCCTCGTTGTGTCCGAGGTGCTCCTGGCCACGTTGGCTGGGAGCACCTGGGCAGACATGGGCGCAGGGACTAAATTTGGAGTGACTTGACCAGGTCATTCTCTTTAGTCCTGCAGTCAGTCCTATTGAACTTGAATTTCTCTGAAAACATGGGCCCTGCCAATGCATGCATCATGGTGCTAATGGGGCAAGTTCATGCTGTGGAACGCCAATTCTGGGCTCGGGAAACAAGCACAGACTGGTGGGACTGCATAGTGTTGCAGGTCTGGGACGATTCCCAGTGGCTGCGAAACTTTCGCATGCGTAAGGGCACTTTCATGGAACTTTGTGACTTGCTTTCCCCTGCCCTGAGGCGCATGAATACCAAGATGAGAGCAGCCCTCACAGTTGAGAAGCGAGTGGTGATAGCCCTGTGGAAGCTTGCAACGCCAGACAGCTACCAGTCAGTTGGGAATCAATTTGGAGTGGGCAAATCTACTGTTGGGGCTGCTGTGATGCAAGTAGCCCACGCAATCAAAGATCTGCTGATATCAAGGGTAGTGACCCTGGGAAATGTGCAGGTCATAGTGGATGGCTTTGCTGCAATGGGATTCCCTAACTGTGGTGGAGCCATAGAGGGAACCCATATCCCTATCTTGGCACCGGAGCACCAAGCCGCCAAGTACATAAACCGCAAGGGGTACTTTTCAATAGTGCTGCAAGCTCTGGTGGATCACAAGGGACGTTTCACCAACATCAACGTGGGATGGCTGGGAAAGGTACATGACGCTTGCATCTTCAGGAACTCTGGTCTGTTTCAAAAGCTGCAGGAAGGGACTTTATTCCCAGACCAGAAATAACCGTTGGGGATGTTGAAATGCCTATATGTATCCTTGGGGACCCAGCCTACCCCTTAATGCCATGGCTCATGAAGCCGTACACAGGCAGCCTGGACAGTAGTCAGGAGCTGTTCAACTACAGGCTGAGCAAGTGCAGAATGGTGGTAGAATGTGCATTTGGACGTTTAAAGGCGCACTGGCGCAGTTTACTGACTCGCTTAGACCTCAGCGAAACCAATATTCCCACTGTTATTACTGCTTGCTGTGTGCTCCACAATATCTGTGAGAGTAAGGGGGAGACGTTTATGGCGGGGTGGGAGGTTGAGGCAAATCGCCTCACTGCTGGTTACACGCAGCCAGACACCAGGGCGGTTAGAAGAGCACAGGAGGGCGCGGTACGCATCAGAGAAGCTTTGAAAACCAGTTTCATGACTGGCCAGGCTACGGTGTGAAAGTTCTGTTTGTTTCTCCTTGATGAAACCCCCCGCCCCTTGGTTCACTCTACTTCCCTGTAAGCTAACCACCCTCCCCTCCTCCCTTCGATCACCTCTTGCAGAGGCAATAAAGTCATTGTTGCTTCACATTCATGCATTCTTTATTCATTCATCACACAAATAGGGGGATGACTACCAAGGTAGCCCAGGAGGGGTGGTGGAGGAGGGAAGGAAAATGCCACACAGCACTTTAAAAGTTTACAACTTTAAAATTTATTGAATGCCAGCCTTCTTTTTTTTGGGCAATCCTCTGTGGCAGAGTGGCTGGTTGGCCGGTGGCCCCCCCACCGCGTTCTTGGGCGTCTGGGTGTGGAGGCTATGGAACTTGGGGAGGAGGGCGGTTGGTTACACAGGGGCTGTAGTGGCAGTCTGTGCTCCAGCTGCCTTTGCTGCAGCTCAACCATACACTGGAGCATACTGGTTTGGTCCTGCAGCAGCCTCAGCATTGAATCCTGCCTCCTCTCATCACGCTGCCACCACATTTGAGCTTCAGCCCTGTCTTCAGCCCGCCACTTACTCTCTTCATCCCGCCACCTCTCCTCCTGGTCATTTTGTGCTTTTCTGCACTCTGACATTATTTGCCTCCACGCATTCGTCTGTGCTCCGTCAGTGTGGGAGGACAGCATGAGCTCGGAGAACATTTCATCTCGAGTGCGTTTTTTTTTCTTTCTAAGCTTCACTAGCCTCTGGGAAGGAGAAGATCCTGTGATCATTGAAACACATGCAGCTGGTGGAGAAAAAAAAAGGGACAGCGGTATTTAAAAAGATACATTTTATAAAAGAGTGGCTACACTCTTTCAGGGTAAACCTTGCTGTTAACATTACATACATAGCACATGTGCTTGCGTTACAAGGTCGCATTTTGCCTCCCCCCACCGCGTGGCTACCCCCTCAACCCTCCCCCCTCCCTGTGGCTAACAGCGGGGAACATTTCTGTTTAGCCACAGGCAAACAGCCCAGCAGGAATGGGCTCCTCTGAGTGTCCCCTGAAGAAAAGCACTCTATTTCAACCAGGTGACCATGAATTATATCTCACTCTCCTGAGGATAACACAGAGAGATAAAGAACGGATGTTGTTTGAACGCCAGCAAACATACACTGCAATGCTTTGTTGTACAATGATTCCCGAGTACGTGTTACTGGCCTGGAGTGGTAAAGTGTCCTACCATGAAGGACGCAATAAGGCTGCCCTCCCCAGAAACCTTTTGCAAAGGCTTTGGGAGTACATCCAGGAGAGCCGCGAATGCCAGGGCAAAGTAATCCTTTCACATGCTTGCTTTTAAACCATATATAGTATTTTAAAAGGTACACTCACTGGAGGTCCCTTCTCCGCTTGCTGGGTCCAGGAGGCAGCCTTGGGTGGGTTCAAGGGGTACTGGCTCCAGGTCCAGGGTGAGAAACAGTTCCTGGCTGTCGGGAAAACTGGTTTCTCCGCTTGCTTGCTGTGAGCTATCTACAACCTCATCATCATCATCATCTTCTTCGTCCCCAAAACCTGCTTCTGTATTGCCTCCATCTCCATTGAAGGAGTCAAACAACACGGCTGGGGTAGTGGTGGCTGAACCCCCTAAAATGGCATGCAGCTCATCATAGAAGCGGCATGTTTGGGGCTCTGACCCGGAGCGGCCATTCGCCTCTCTGGTGTTCTGGTAGGCTTGCCTCAGTTCCTTCAGTTTCACACGGCACTGCTTCGGGTCCCTGTTATGGCCCCTGTCCTTCATGCCCTGGGAGATTTTGACAAAGGTTTTGGCATTTCGAAAACTAGAACGGAGTTCTGATAGCACGGATTCCTCTCCCCATACAGCGATCAGATCCCGTACCTCCTGTTCAGTCCATGCTGGAGCTCTTTTGCGATTCTGGGACTCCATCATGGTCACCTCTGCTGATGAGCTCTGCATGGTCACCTGCAGCTTGCCACACTGGCCAAACAGGAAATGAGATTCAAAAGTTCACGGTTCTTTTCTTGTCTACCTGGCCAGTGCATCTGAGTTGAGAGTGCTGTCCAGAGTGGTCACAATGGAGCACTCTGGAATAGCTCCCGGAGGCCAATACTGTCGAATTGTGTCCACAGTACCCCAAATTCGAGCCGGCAAGGCTGATTTAAGCGCTAATCCACTTGTCAGGGGTGGAGTAAGGAAATCGATTTTAAGAGCCCTTTAAGTCGAAATAAAGGGCTTCATCGTGTGGACGGGTGCAGGTTTACATTGATTTAATGTGGCTAAATTCGACCTAAAGTCCTAGTGTAGACCAGGGCTTAGCGATTGCAGCTGATTGACATTGCAATGTCACTGGAGTCTTGCTTCTATATTTCTAAAACCAAGTCTTGCTAGAATAAAACTAGGACCAAAGGTGGAACCATGTCAATATAGATGAATTTTAGCAGTCCAGACAATAGCGATTTAAAAAAGAACCCCAAACCAAACCAGGTATAGAAGTAAATTACTTCCAGTAAGTGAGTTGGTAGATCAAGTTAGAGAACTATAAAATCTTGATAGCTAGTAATAAATGTTTCTTTGCCATGTGGGTTAAACCAGTTCAAAGGGAAAACTAGGATAAAGGCTTTTCTTTTTTATATATCAGCTGCTGTTAAATTAAGAGCACTAAATCACTCAACCCCAAGTTAGAAGCAGAATTTCTTTTTCTTGCCACTAGGTGCCTCTGTTTGATCTCGATAAGAAACCATGTTTTTTTCCCTTCATACTACAAATAAAGTAAGATTTACAGTAGGGTTAAGATTACAAGGTAGGGTTTTCAAGGAACTCAGCATTGGCCTAACTCTGCTCCCATTGGGGCCAACATGTAAGGCCCCAATACAGCAGCTGGCTGCACTTGTGCATGCTGCCGCTCATGTGCTCAGCCAGTTGCAGGATTTGGGTCAAACACAGAGGAGGAGCTCATGCTATTCACCCTAATGGGAGTGGCCTGCCATGGGTCAGGGCCCTCAATGAAACCACACAGGTGATTCCTGCTTTCAGTTGAAGGAACAGCTGAGAAACCTTTACCTGAATTTTACTGAATAAATGATATTTTTCTTAAATTTCAAAAATAAATTCCAGTTGTTCATGGTGATGGCACCACATTTCTGTCTTTGTAGAAAACTGGCCCTTCAAGAATACAGAGTTATGGGCCTAATCCTGCAAGCTTCACTCAGGCCAAATTCTCACTGAAGCTAGAGCTCAGTGGTTCTCAACCTGCAGCCTGGGGGCCACTTGAGGCCCAATCAGCATACAGCTGCGGCCCATGTGACATCCTCAGGGCCATACAGGTAATATATATATCGTGTGGATGTGGTCCACATAACAGATAGAGAGCTGCATATGTGGCCCACAATAGTAAATAGGCTGAGAAACAGTAGGCTACACTGTGGCAGGCCCTTGCTCAGCTGCATTGGATGGTGGCCCAAGAAATTTCCCCTTCTTGCATGTCCCACACAAGAATTTCTCCCTTCATGTGCAGGTAGGGGCACACCTCATCCAAAACTGGGCAAGGGTGCAGAGTGGGCCAAATGCCCAGAGGGAACAGCCAGCACCATTCTCACAGCACACCCCCATCACAGCAGGCACAATCTCTCTCTGAGCTGCCCGTCAGGTGGGAGCAGCTCTGAGCTGCTGCTTATTCAAGGCTGTGCCTCTAAGGCCCAAACTAGATGTAGTTGGGTCACAGGCATTTGGTCACTGCTAAAGTGATGTGTTGTTCAACCAACTGCTTTTGAGTTTCAGTGAATAGAAATTCTGTTCATTCATAAGGGGTGAGATTCATGCAGGCACAGGCATCCTGTACAATACCCATTGCACCAGTTAAGCCAGAGGCTGTGCTGAGGTGGGTGCAACAGGTAAGGTAGCCATGCATAGGGGTCTCTGCACCAGCTTTGAATACACTGGCATGCAGAAGAATGGGCCCAAGATTTAGGCTTATGCAGATCCAATGGCCTGAAAGCCACATGGAGGCAGAAGGGCAGAAGCTGTTTTTCCAGCCCATAAACTAGAATTCGCAGCCAAATCAAAACAGTTTGCAGCCTCAGGGTTCTCCAGGACACTCTGCTGCTCCTGGCTTCCTAAACAGCAGCAGCTGCCAGAAATGCCTTCTTCCATCTACAACTGGCCTGGAAGCTATGCCTCGTCCTGCCAGGTGCTGACCGGGCCCAATTATCAACTCATTTGTGACCTGCCCCCCTTCAAGGCTTAACTACAGAACACTGTACCGGGAATGACAATGACAGCCTTGGAAAATTTCCAGCTGCTTCTACATGCAGCAGCTTGCCTACAGAGTCATCACCCCAGAGCTCCAAACACTACACTGGCCCCCCATTGAAAGCCAGACTGAATTTCAGTTCTGGCCCTAGCCTTCAAAACCCTCAGTACACTGTACCTCAGCTACCTCAGACTTTGCCTCTCTTGCTGCAGTCAGGACCTTCCACAATAGCCCGTGTTCTTCAAGATCGTTGGAACCCTCCGCTATCATTCATGCGTGGGAGACAGCCTTCTAAACAGCTGGCCTATGGTTTCGGTGCTGCGTGGTACTGGCACTTCGATACAAATGTGACAGACACCTGAAAAATATCTTGGCTGGGAGGGTCAGTGTCCTATGATCTGCATCCATTTCCTCGTCCCTGCTTAACTCCCTCCACAAAGCCTAATTACTCAGGATTTGGGCACAGGACGGCGGACAGCGCAAACGTTACCACCCTACTTGTGAAGCCAGATAGAGTTTTACTATTGCGTTCAATGGGAGCTGGATTGGGTCCAAGACGTAGGTGCTGGGACTAGCGGTGCCGGGGGGGCTGCTGCATCCCCTGGCTTGAAGTGGTTTCTATTATATACAGAGTTTACAGTTTGGTTAAATGGCTCTCAGCACCCCCACTATAAAAACTGTTCCAGCACCCAGGTCCAAGATGAATCCAATTCCTATACCTAACGAAAACCTTAGGCAACACCTTTAAAAGACTGGGGGCTCAATCCTGCATTTAGAGTGTACTTAAAAGTCCTATTGAAATCTACAGGAGTCTTGTGTGTGCAAAGAACACAGCATCAAAACCAAAATCTGTTGTAGCTCAAGAAGCTTACAGCTCTTATATATGGTTGACTTTAAGGGGAAAAAAAATCTAATGCTATCACAATATATTGAGATCATCTTCTTGAAACTTTTTATCAAGGCAAAGTTACAATAAAATATTAATCATACATTACTTATTACTTATTCAGGATCAGGTTAATATTCAAAGAATCTGGCTAAAGATTCTGTTTTGCTGGCTGGGGAGCCCTTTTCCTCTGAATTGGTAAAAAGGGTGACAACACCTCTAAACACTTGCGCTTTCTGGAGCTTCTCTTGTAATAGAAAAGATGTCACACCAAGTATGTACACAAGGACAGTCCATATTTTACTATATCACTATTCCACAGGAGGAAGAGGGGTCACATTTTTCCAGTCATGTACAAGTCAAAGTCTTGCTGTTAAAAATAAAAAAAAGTAATTTGTTGCTCTGTTTAAAACATGTAGATCCTTTACTAAAGCACTAAGTAAGTAGGTCATGGGATCTCTAGGAACCTGTAACTTTCTCATAAAACATTAATCTCTTTAATAATTTCCTCCCAAAACTAATTCCTGGAAATAACTACCACACGGGCAAGTATGTTTCCCTCTTCTTGCAATCCCTCCTACATAGCACCTCCCTAGTAGCAAAAATATGATGAAACTTATCTGGAGTCAAATACCACCTATGTGGCAATTTATAAAAGAATTTCTTTACGAGCTACACAAATTGAAGATGGATATCCCCTTTCACATATAGAGACCCACTGATCCAGATCAATTTCTTTGTCCAAATCTCTCTCCTATCTTTTCATCTGGGTTCTTTTCTTAAGTCATTTAGATGTTTATTGTTACAAACATTTGAAATTAAAGCCCCATTCAGGTTTGGAATCTTTATTACTGGGGGAGGTTATCTATGTAACTCCAAACTTTCTGCATGTATGACTCACACAGTACAGCTGATCAAATCTGTCAAGGAAGGCTGTCTTTCCAAAGAGAAAGTCTACACGTTAAAAAGAAACATTATAAATTCACATACTCTTGTGGCTGTATTAGTTTCCCATGAGGACGAATATTTTAATGGCCCTGTAGCGGGATGGTTACCTGCTCCTGCCCTGTGGGGCTTAAAAGCCAACCCTGGGAGAGAGCCAGGGCTGAGGGCAAGAGAAGCTAGGCTGATTGGGGAAATGGCCGCAGCTGGGCCTCTAAAGAGGCTGCTAGGCTGAAGCTTAGCCAAAGTCTCTCTCTGTGTTCAGAGAGAGAAGGGCCTGGCTGCAGGGACCCGAGGGAATACCTAGATTGGAGCAGGGCTGAGGGGGGAAGGCCTTGGAAGCAGGGGAGCTCGAGCCCGGAAACCCCCAGGCTGCGAGGCCTAGATTAGGGCCTATTAGGTACTGGCGTTGCAAGGGGGCAGCCCACGGGTAGACAGAGGCAGAAGATCCAAGCCCCCTCACCTGTGATGACTGGCTGATACACTGCAGTCTGTCCCAGGGAGCAGGGCTAAGCGATGACTGGCAGTAGCCAAGACTGAGGCGAGGTGGGGGTAGTGGGTAAGGGTTCCCTGGGGAGAGGAGACCCTCAGGGATTGTTGGAGTTTACTGCCAGGGGGCAGCACCCCAGTGGGAGAAGGCACCGGGTCCTGGGAGGGACTGGGGCCGGCGGTAAGGCGGATCACCATACCGTAGAGGGCACTTCAGAGGCTGATGAGCTAATTCCCAGGGACAACCGGCAGGAGGCACCGGCGGGTGAGTCGGCTCTATTACAGGCCCATAGATCTTCATGGTGCTTTAGAGAGATGTAAGACATTAGGTTCCTGCCTTGAAAAGGCTGCAAGTTAAGGATATGCTCCAAAGCCTATTAATAATGGGAGTCATTGATCTCAAAGGGCTTTGAATCAGATTCCAACGGTCCAATGCCACACCTCTTTCTCACATGAGTAGGCCTTATTAACTACAGTGAGACAACTCACATAAACAACAACTACTTACAGTAGTAGGTATCTGTAGGGTCATATCCTCAATTAAATGAATTACACAAGTGTCTATTAATTGTGGTGGAAAGGGAAGCGACTTTGCTTATTTAGATCATTAACAAGCATCTGAGTCAAGTGTTGATATCTGCATCTACAACATATTATTGACAGACATAATTCCATTTGATGAACGAGCAGTTATACTAATAATGCTATGGTCCAATAGAATAATCATTATGGGAGGCTAGTAGTGTCATGAAAGGATGTGTGAAATTGTAATGTTTCTCCTTTCTCCCAATAAACAGACTGTACACCAGGGTTACTCCTGAGGGAATTCTGCACCAAAAAAATAAAATTTCTGCGCACAATATTTTAAAATTCTGCAAATGTTATTTGTCAATAAATAAATGTGGAGGCTCCAGCATGGTAGTGGGGAGCACAGGCCACTGCAGCCCCATCATCCTCCCCTGGACTCGATAGTGAAGCTGCACCTGACCCTGACACAGCGCAAGGGCTGGGCCTGCCTCAGAAACACCTCGAGGTGCTGCTTTTCTGTGCCAGTTGTACCAAGATAGAGAGTGAGAGGGACAGGGGCTCACACATATGCCCAGCCCTGGCCCCTGATCCAGGTGTGGGGCAGGCAGGCTCAGCCCAGCAGGATCCAAGTTTGGAGAGGCTTAATCTGGGGGGGAATCCTGGTGTGGGGTGAGAGGGTTCAGTGTGGGGCAATCTGGGTGTGGGCGGGGATCTGTGGGTATGTCTACAGTGCAATGTAAGCCCAGTTAGTAGAACTTGAGTTAGCAGATCCCAGTTGGTTAAGCTAGGGCTTGAGCATCTACTCTCATTTGTAACCCCAGTTAGGAATCGTTGCTCCCTATGGAACCCAGGGCTCCAGCATCTACACTATATTATGCGGGCTGAGTCCAACCATCCATATCTCAGACTTCCTGAACTAGTGCCCTTCCAAAACATGGCCAATTTAGCCCTTTGGTCATGTTTGGAACTAGAGGCTCTCAGTCCTGCATTTAGAGTGCATTTAAAAGTCCTACTAAACTCTACAGGAGCCCAGTGTGTGCAAGGAACACAGCATCAAAACCCAAAACTGTTGTAGCTCAAGAAGCTTACAGTGAAATTAAGCGACTTGCCCAAAGCCGCAGAAGTTGTTAGCGGAGGATCCAAGGTTAAATTGTAGGAGTTCCTGATTCCCAGTCTGGTACCCATTATTCTAGGCCACAAGACTCTCCTAACACCCCTGTACTGGGTGCGCTAGATACATTCTTTTCAGACAAGCTTTGGTATCATTTGGGCAGTGTGATTAATTTGTATTCAAGATACAACACAAGTCTCTGGTTTCAGGCATTGAGACTCGAACATCCAAACAAAGGAGGCAGCCTGATCTAGTCGATGGGGCATTGGACTGAGAGACCTGAACTATATTCTGAGCTCAGCCACTGTCTGCTGTGTGAATCTGGGCAAGACATTTCATCTCTTTGTGCCAGTTCCCCTTCCCTCTGTTTTGTCTAGACTATAAGCTCTCTGGGGCGGGAGCTGGGGTGCTGGAACAATTTGTACAGTGGAGGTGCTGAGAATCATTGAACTAAACTGTAAACCCTGTATATAATGGAAACCACTTCAAGCCAGGGGGTGAGGCAGCACCCCCAACACCCTAGTTCCAGCACCTATGGCAGGAGCGGTCTCTTAGTACGTGGTCGTACAGTGTTTAGCACAAAGGTTTCCTAATCGCTGTTAGAGCCAATAAATGCTATTGTAATATAGACAATAAATAATATTTCTGACCTCAGACATGTGAGTGGTATTCAAATTTTGATTTCAAACTCAAAAGCAGACCCAATTCTCCCCATTGTTGGTACTTTTACATCCCTCTAAAGTACTTTATTAAGACTTTGCATGATACATTATATGTTTTAGAATATAGTGGCTAGAAGCTACTGTTCACATGACTTGTTCTCATATAAGTGGGAAAACATTTTGCAGAGAGGGCAGTGGAGACAGCATCAATTTCATCTCCTCAAACGAAGTTGTCCCCAAGACAAAGCAGCCAGGCCTGTCGAGAGAAATTTGGGACTGCAGTACATCATCTTCGCCGGGGTCCCACTCCCTCCTATTTCACTTTATTTACACAGATGTTACAGACATTTTGCCCCCACCCCCCAATCTTGGGACCCTGATATAATTGCCCCCCTTATCTCCCTTCTCATCAGCCCTGCAAGCAGCAGTGGAGATTATGGACCCACAGACTAGGTTGAAATTAGGAGAAAATCTGCTTAAAAGGGGCAAGATGAGTAAGAAAAATATGTATCTTCAGGAACACACAGTATCTTGATTTCTGACTCTTGATTTCTTCTATGTAAGTGGGAGCTGTATATCTAGAAATACTTAAAATAGACCTACCTACTAGGCAAGAGCCAGAAGAAAAATTTATCTGCCAGAATAATGTTGTTTTGAAAATGTGCCTTCAGTACACATTCACTCCATTTATGTGCTTCTCAGACAGAAGAGAAAGGCAGTCTATAAAGTTTCTGGTGGCCTAAAAACAGAAACATCTGTTCAAGTCAGCTTGCTTGGCTGAATAGAGCAGCAGGAAAGCCCAACTGATTAACTCTGTCCTCTTCCTAATGTGTTTTTGTAGTTAACAGAAATCCCTATAAAGGTCTTTTAAGGATACTGACATCATTACCAGCCAGCCATAATTCTGTAAAAAGAGAGATCCAGGAAATATTACCCTACTTGCTAGTTACCAGCAGTATCTAGTTTACACAATTCAAATATATTTCATCTGCCATCACCTACCTGTGAGGCAAACAATCTGCATTCTAATTTAGAAAGAGAGGGAGACTTAATGCACTGACGAAGGGAATGATACAAATGATAGTACTGTACAGGGTGGGGCGGTGGGGGAGCTCTCCAATCTCACAGCCAGATCTAAGCTGTAGAAAACAGTGCAGTGGATTAAGGCAATATAATAAATATAGGAAGCATTTCACATGAGGGCCAAGTTGATCCTTCTCAATGTAAATAATAATCACATCTCTTCCCCCTTCTTCTTTCTTCCATATGTATTTTCTTAAAAGGATGCTGTTGGGTTTTTTCTTAGCTTTTTCAGATAGTGTTCTTTTCCTCACTTACGTTTATAATAACCCCCCAAAACTTGAACATGAGGGGTCTATGTCTCTGCATGTGTAAACTGATGTATCTTCATTGAAAGCAATGAAGCTACACTGCTCTATACCAGCTGAGAATCTGGCACCATATTTGTTAACATACTGATATCCACCAATCCAGCATTTCTACTGCACACACATAATATAGTGATTTGTTGGAGCAGGACTGCAGTGCCAGGCTGATGCCATTGATCATTTAAAAATAAAAAATTATGGTGAAGAATTTGAGGTGAAAATGTATGTGAAGAATTATATGGTCTTTACAAAAAAGTAGTGGGTCAAATTTTGGGCTCTCATTTCACGACACTTTAAAATTAATTATTATTTTTATTGACAAGCTCATGGTTCCATAGCTAAGGATGAGTTGAGTTTTGCATTGAAAGCAGGGATTTGATCACTTTATTATGTATGAAAACTAAAGAGTATCATCCCTAAAATTATAACATTTGATCTTTGAGCCAAATGAGTTTTCTGAGAATTTACAAGTAAATCTGCTAATTAGTTTATTAGTTAAAATTAATTTTAAAATTGGCCCATTATGGAATTTAGTACCCAACGTCAAACCATTTGTTCCTTTGTCTGGAATTCTGAATGAACTTTGTAATAGAACACCACAGATGCTTCAGATTTCCCCTATAGTGAAATCTTGTGCATAGGCTACATTGAAGAGTGGGGAGCTTTGTGTTTTCCTAATAGGATTATTGATAATTTTTCCTTGTTATTCTTCATAACTAAAAGTTTCTCCTTCAGCAGGATCTGATGAATAATATATCTACAACAGAGAATACTATGTAGAATTGCTGGCTTTCAAAATGGCTGGTATTACCCATCATTCTCAATGAATTGGGGTCACAATTTACCCACAGAGAGGTGTATATCTTCCATTGTTCTCAAGGGGATTCAGGTCACAGGCTGCTCTTAAAAATGGCCACTGATTTCATGTTCGTTGGAAACAATGAGGTGGTGGCAAGTTTCAGAGAAGGCACATTAACAGCAGGAAGCTATACAGCGATACAATGTGGGGGAAGATGAATGCATCTTTACAAAGCAGCTCAATCTAATCGGGAACCACAAACCCTAAAACATCTTAATCGTAAATAGATGGTTATTGCATGGTGTCACTAAAGAGCAAAGTTAAGGTTATCTGGGTGTCCTAATGGTGCATTTCCACACCTCAAAATGATTTGATTTATTTTCAATTTAACTTTAACTCTGAAGTTCTGGGTTTCTAACACTTGGCTTTGGAAACATTCCTATAATGTATTCTGCAGGTTACTGACATATACTTTTAACCCTCATCTTGGTTTTTGTTTGGAAATTCATTGAAGGCCCAATTCTGAAATCCTTATTGATGCTTAGTAGTTCTGGACAGGTTAGGGCAACTGCACCTGTATGTCCCCTTTGTGGGTCAGCAAGGGCACCCAACCTCAGGCTTCCAGGTCCCCAGCTGTCATCACTTTTGGGTGGAGACCCACATCTCTGCAGAGTTTCCTGCCTTCACTGTGTATTTTCCAGCCCAGACAGATTGCCCAAGGACACCTGCTTGCTTTCTCTGCAGAGACTGATAACTGAAATATAAGTTACAATACAAATCTTTCTAAACAAGCCTACGTTATTCTTAAGGTAAAAAACATTACAGAGAAAACATTAAAAACCTACATGTCTGCTAATAAGCTTACTAATTATCATCCCATCCAATCGGTTTCTTTGCAGTTAAAAGTTCATCACAGCTCCAGCTGAGAATAAACACACAACCCTATGAGGCCTCAGGAGGCCCAATCCTTCCAATCCTCTCCTAAGGATTGGGGCCTGGACTTCTGTGGACCAGGGTCCCATCTGTTTGCTGGATCAGGAAAAAGGCCCTGAGTCATCTTAAACCCAGTCTTTTTATCCAAAAATCTTTTCTTTTTTGGTCTCTGGAGAATCCAGTTTGAGCTAGTACATGCATATCTCCCCAGGGGATGCTTCAAAGGCTGATAAGGAAGGAAGTTCATCACCTCCCAACTAGGGAAGGTACATACACTGCAACACCACATACACAGCTGCATTTCTAATACAATGTACCCAAAGGTATTAACCCTAATTCAGTAAGGTTTAGCTTAATTCAATGAAGTTTATGTTAATTCCATAAGGTTTCTTTAGGGTATTGTCAGTCTGTCACAATACTTAAACACACAAGTGGTTCCACTGAGTTCAATGGCACCCTCAAGTGCTAGTCAATGTAAGGGTTGGGGGATCAGTCCCTAAATATTTGTCAAGCTTTCTTTATCAGACTGAAGGGAAACACAATTCCCGTTTAACATTCAGAAAGTGAAAAGTCCTATGCTGAGTTGTGCTGGATCAATTCATTGAAATGCCACTGAAATTACCTTAAAAAGAAAAGGAGTACTTGTGGCACCTTAGCGACTAACAAATTTATTTAAGCATAAGCTTTCATGAGCCGAAGTGAGCTGTAGCTCACGAAAGCTTATGCTCAAATAAATTTGTTAGTCTCTAAGGTGCCACAAGTACTCCTTTTCTTTTTGCGAATACAGACTAACACGGCTGTTACTCTGAAACCTGAAATTACCTCAGGCATTGGGAGAGGGACAATTTCTCCTGCTGTCACCTGCCGGAAAAATATTTTCCCCTTTTAATATTTCATATAGAGGAAGGTCCCTCCAGAGCTTGTACTCACCTGGCAGCATGAAACTTTTAATGTAAAGCCTTTTGTCCCTTAATCAAGGGCAATACCAGTATATATTCTAATCTCATGAAAGCAAATAGAGATACAGTTAGTCTCATCTCACCTTCTCCAGCTCTGTCCCACCTCTATTACTCTCTCTCATTTTATATTCACCCTACTGTTTCAGTACCTACAGTATTCTTTAAATCTCCTGTTAACGAGACAGAGATATTGCTTCAAATACACTGGAAGGTGGTGGTGCGCAGAACAGAAAGACGGTTTTAATTAAACAAATATTATTCTTGGCAAGTAAGAATAAAAAGTAAGTTTATTTGCTATCTTCTGGGAACTTCTATAATAAACTATAATAAATAAAATAAATAAATAAAATAATAATAATAATATAAATGTATTATTTGTACAACTTGAAGTCCCAACCAAGATCGTGGCCCCATGTGGTGCTAGTCACTGTACACGCACGCAGGAGACAAATCATGCCCCAAAGAGTTTATAATTTAAACAGACAAGGCAGACGATGGGTGAGAAAAAGGAGGAAGTATTATTAATCATCCCTGAACTGAGGCATAGAGAAGTTAATGACTCACCTGAAGTCATGCAGGAAATCAGTGGCAGAGCTAGGAACTGAGCTCAGGTCTGCCAATCAAATAGCAAACACAAGACCCTTAGCCCAACCTGAGGAAATGCTGAGTCTTGTCATTTCCTTCACTCTTTGAGGCCCTGGGTGGCAGCCACAAATCTTCAGTCCAGAGACAATAGAATGGGGTGCACTTTGGAGTCTCTGAACAGTGATGCCTAATCAACTAAAGCAATCACTGTGGTATGACAAGAGGAATGCCCTTCCCTTAGGGGCTAAGTGCTTCAAAACCCCAGCGAGAGAGGAACTGCGTAGAAACCAAACCCTAGTCCCCTACAGGGCAGGGGCAGACTTATTGGAAATCTTTCGATTTAGGATACATTTTTCAGATCAGAACAACCTATTACTCCACAGATTTTTTTCAATGTTTTCCCTCTGTGGACCACTGGCTAATAGAAAGAGCCTCTCAGAGACCAGCTCAGTAATTCCCCAAAGCTTTGTGAGCCTCCAGTTTTACAAATATTGCACTAGTCAGCATTATTGGGATAGGACAAGAAAGGAACATTTATACTAATGATTTCCCATCATCCCTCCTCTAACAGGAATTTCTTTTGCCTTACCTTGTTAGCAGAAGTTAGAACCATGCATGGATATGTTGACTGATTGCTATTGAGATACTGTGGTAGGTGCAGCTTGCCCTGCATATAAGGGATGTGAGAAGGGCTCTCTGGAAACTAGGACAGTGCAAATACTGGAGAAAATCCATTGGAGAAACAGCCAAGCTCTGTGAGGAAGTTTAGGCTGAGGTTTATGCTGTACTATTATTTTTGAGTTACCAACAAACCCAAGCTACTAGAAGGGGATGAGTTTAAACACTCAGAATCTGTGTCCTCTTTTGAAGATGAGTTATACACTCAACCTATCTATTCACCAACAAAATGATGTATTCCTGGAAGGCTAATTGATTTTAAAAGTCTCTATGTAGAGACATTCATTTCTGTATATGAGTAGTATGGTCTTAAAATTAAAAGTTTGACAATGAACTGAATGACTTTGTTGCCGGCACCCAGTGCCGAGAGGCTGAACAACAGCTTGAGTGGTTTGTTACCCGGTGTGCTACACCCAATAATCACAACGGGGTGGAGAAGCAGAAAAGTTTATTTGCAGCTGCAAAAAGGTACAGGGAGAATAAAATCTCAAATCCTGCACAACAGAGCAGGAAGTTACACAGGCTTTTATACATCCTTTTTTCCAGCATACTTATCCAATAGCAAGCTGCTCCAAGTATCCATATAGCCAGCCAATCCAGTTTCCAGCTAGTTCCCTGATTCTCTGTATCATTTGTTAAACTATACATAAAGCTGCTTTATTCAGCATTGTTCTTCCATATCTCCCCTGTTTGGCCTTGCTTAGTTTCAGGCAGTCTGACTCTGCAACATACTGTTGCAGATTCTCAGCATAACTGCTGTGTGTGCCTCCAGGCGGGGGGGCCAAGGACACTTGGGCCTAGCACACAGAGCTGCTGCGAGTGCCTCCAGGCAGGAGGGGGGGGGGCAGGGACACAGGGGCCTAGTGCGAGGGGGCTTCATCGACACTCGTGGTCTTCCATTCCCTCGAGTTACCTAGTGGCCATGCCCCATCGACACTCGTGGTCTTCCATTCCCTCGAGTTACCTAGTGGCCATGCCCCAGTGTTCCCAACAACTTTGTCAGTAGATTAAAAAATGCTAACTGCAAAATCAGATTAGAATCCATGATGGATAACACATGAAGTAACAGACTGAGCAAGGTGTAGGAAGGGAAGAAGGAGAACCTGGGGAACTACAGACTGGTCAGCCTCACAGCAGTCCCTGGAAAAATCATGGAGTAGGTCCTCAAGGAATCCATTTTGAAGCATTTGGAGGAGAGGAAGGTGATCACGAACAGTCAACATTGATTCACCAAGGGCAAGTCATGCCTGACCAACCTGATTGCCTTCTATGATGAGATAACTGGCTCTGTGGATATGGGGAAAGCAGTGGATGTGATATATCTTGACTTTAGCAAAGCATTTGATACGGTCTCCCACCATATTCTTACCAGCAAGTTAAAAAAGTATGGATTGGATGAATGGACTATAAGGTGGATACAAAGCTGGCTAGATTGTCGGGATCAACGGGTACTGATCAACAACTCAATGTCTAGTTGGCAGCCGGTATCAAGCAGAGTGCTCCAGCGGTCGGTCCTGGGGCCCATTGTTCGTTTTTATTAATGATCTGGATGATGGGATGGATTGCACCCTCAGCAAGTTTGCAGATGACACTAAGCTCGGGGGAGAGGTAGATGAACTGGAGGGTAGGGATAGGGTCCAGAGTAACCTAAACAATTTGGAAGATTGGGCCAAAAGAAATCTGATGAGGTTCAACAAGGACAAGTGCAGAGTCCTGCACTTAGGACAAGAAGAATCCCGTGAACCGCTACTGGGGACTGACTGGCTAAACAGCAGTTCTGCAGTAAAGAAGGTGGGGATTACAGTGGACGAGAAGCTGGATATGAGTCAGCTGTGTGCCCTTGTTGCCAAGAAGGCTAATGGCATATTGGGCTGCATTAGTAGACTCATTTGCAGTAGATCGAGGAAAATGATTATTCCCCTCTATTCGGCACTGGTGAGGTGACATCTGGAGTACTGCATCCAGTTTTGGTCCCCCCACTACAGAAAGGATGTGGATAAATTGGAGTGAGTCCAGCAGAGGGCAATGAAAATAATCAGGGGGCTGGGGCACATGACTTACGAGGAGAGGCAGAGGGAACTGGGCTTGTTTACGCTGCAGAAGAGAAGAGTGAGGGAGGATTTGATAGCAGTCTTCAACTACCTGAAGGGGGATTCCAAAGAGGATGGAGCTCGGCTGTTCTCAGTGCTGGCATATGACAGAACAAGTAGCAATCGTCTCAAGTTGCAGTGGGGGAGGTCTAGGTTGGATATTAGGAAACACTATTTTACTACGAGGGTGGTGAAGCACTGGGTTACCTAGGGAGGTGGCAGAATCTCCATCCTTAGAGGTTTTTAAAGCCTGGCTTGACAAAGCCCTGGCTGGGATGATTTAGTTGGTGTTGGTCCTGCTTTGAGCAGGGGGTTGGTCTAGATGACCTCCTGAAGTCTCTTCCAACCCTAATCTTCTATGATTCTAAGACAAACAGAATTTGTTTATATGCATGAGTAAGAAATTAAGGTGACAACCAGGGTTATTCAATGTAGCACGAGCTCTCCTAGGGCTGCGTAACAAACACCCAGCCAAGAAAGAAATCTTTGCTGGTGGACTTTTGCTAACTACAGCCCAGACATAAAACATTTTAATTGCAACACTTGTTTCTGTTTTATAGCATCTAAAGTCCGGTACATGCTAATAGTGGAGACACTAAAGTGTGTAAAAATAACCTTAAACATTCAGCTATGGTACATCAAACCTTCTTATGTGAAAGACCTTTGTGTCCAATGGCATTGCTTACTCAATACAGCTATCCTAACTTGTGGCAGTAACTGGTGTTTGAGGCTGTTGATACAAATACATACACCTCCCCCCACAGGTAATGTATTTTGCATCCCAGGCAGGGAGTTTGAGAGGTGCCCACTGCCCGAGGATTAGATGGCACGCAGGCCGGCCTCTTCGTGAGCTACACATCAGGTGCAGAGAGTGCGTTCGCAGAAGGAGCCACAGTTGATCCTCTACACAGGCTGCCCAGGGCCACTTCCTTCCTCCTCCAATGGCTATGGACAGGTGGGCACACAACAGCTCAGGGGTAGAGACTGGACTCGAACCCACAGCTCCAGGGTCCCAGCCCGCGCCCCTAAAGCAAGTCTCCGCCTCCTTCCTTTAGCCTCGACCACTCTCTCTCTCTCGCTCTCTCTCACAAGGATGAGACGCACAACAGGCTACAGCGCCTGCGCACACTCTTTTATCCCAAGGATCACCGCCTCCTGGCTGCGTCCTGACGCTCGCCCAGGAGCACGTGACGCCCGCGGGCCGACACGCCTCGTACGCACGCGCACACAGCGTAGCACGGGCCAATCCGACGGCAGCGCACAGAGGTCAAGCGGGCGCCCGCCGGAAGATAGGCGCCGAGAGGGGACACGAAGACGACGCCGGGCGGCGCCAAGAAAAAGAGCGCATCACGTGGTGTCAGCATGGCCGGGGACGAGGCGGAGGCTGCGGCGGGAGCGGCTGCCGAGTGCGTACAGAGCCGGCGGTTGCCTGTGCGGGGCCTTGTGGGGGAGGCGAGACCCCCCGCGGACTGTGCCAAGCGCTTCATCTGCTCCTTCCCCGACTGCGAGGCCACGTTCAGCAAGGCCTGGAGGCTGAACGCGCACCTCTGCCGGCACACGGGGGAGGTGAGAGAGCGAGGGCGGGGCCGGCACGCGCGGGGGGGGGGGCACGTCTGGGGTGGGGTCGGGAAGTGGGCGGAGCCAGGGCTGGCGCGGGAGGGGGCGGGGCTGGGGCGAGCTGGCCCCCTCTGGAGCCCTGCTCGGGTGGGGGGGGGGGGCTGTGTTACTCAGTGTCTCTCACTCCAAGATCCCAGAGCTGTGGGAGCCGCTGCGCTGCCAGGGCAGGGTGAGGATCCAGGCTGACCTGCCAGATGAACCAGCTCTGGTTTGCTGCCCACTGGGGCCATGCCCCTGAGGCCTCACACTGTAACATAGCCCTGGGGAGGGGCAGCAGGGTCTAACTGGGCATTCTGCAATGGCATAAGGCAAGAGTTGGGGGATATCAAGAAACTTTAGGGCCAGGAGCAGAGCCATCTCTTCAAGGCGGTGACTTATTTCAGCAGGAAACTGCTCAGAGAAAGTGATACACAAGGCATGCAGCACTTACTGAGCACAGCTCTGTAAATGGGCACTGGGACTCCTGGGTACCATTTATAACTTTGTTGGGCAGTATCAATTTGGAAATCACAATTTTCACGTGAAAAATCTGGTGTCTGCTGTTGTCACAAGCAACTGCTGTGATTACTGTGACTGAAAGAGATAATAAAAACAATTCCTTGTTTTTTCTCATCGTTTTATTTTGAAGGTTTGGCAACACCTCAAAGGTGGTTTCACTTTTATTGAGGGTGCACACCCTTCCCTAGGCTCTGCAAGAGGATGTTTATCATTCATAGTAGCAGCAGAACTTAAACTGGAAGTAACCAAGTCACAGACGAGTGTGAATTATTGGGGGGGGGGGGGTGACTGAGCATGTTTGGTGATGCCTTTCTAAACATAACAGAAGAACACACAAAACACTAAATTGCCTTTTAAACTAAAAGGATTTTTAAAAAAATCCAGGTATAACAAAGGATGTTCTCTCAGAAAATCGATTTTAAAAAAATTGTAATTTTAAAAAAGCCCCCACTCACATTGCACTTTAACTTCTCTGTGCTTTAGTCTTCTCATCTGTGAGGTGGTGGTATGCTTCACTTGGACCCTGATCCTTCAACTGACTTTGAACAGACTCCCTCCCCTGTCCTTTCCCCTAGTGAAATCATTTGGGGCTCCCTGGGATTGCATAGTCCATTGCAGGATTGGCAACATATTTCCACAGCGCTTTAAAAACCTCTGATAATTCTTCAAGCTCCTTGGGTGAAAGAATCTATAGAAATAGAAAGCATTGTACCGTGTTAATAGCCTCCAACAATTTAAAAGGACACTATCTATTTGAAATCTAGTTAAAAGTAGATCCAGGTCCTTCAGGTGTCTGTCCTTCTACCAAATTTTGTGGCTTAACCATCAAACTTCCCTGTTCTTATTTATTTTTTAAGTGTGTGTGCTTTCCCATGTGGCTGTGTGGGGGGGAAAAACACACAAAGAGGAAAACTAACTTTAGTAAAACTGACTATACTCAAAATGCTGTCAAATACACAATGTAAACAAAAACTGCATTAGTATTTTTCTCTGTCTTTCAGTTAGACTATTGTAAGATCACCCTGTGCTAATTTTGAAACATTAATCATCTTATAAGAAACTTGTCTGAACTCTAGAAATAAACTCAAAGGCTTGTGGGTACAGATTTTTGGCATTTTCTTAAATTAAAAAAAAAAATCCAGATTAAAGTTTGAGACTCTTCTTTTTATCTAGGAAAATATTTTAAATGGGTTCTCATAACAGTTTGTGTGTGCAACCTGAGGATATAAAATGCTTTAATTTTCTAAAGAAAAAATTTATGCACATTAATGAATTTTTTTAAAACATTTTCTGTAACCGTTAATGATTTAACACTGACTATACCTGTGCCCTGTATGCTTTGATTTTTTTTTTTCCTCATGGTTCTTAAATGCGGTGATGTTTATATTAAAAAAAAAAAAAAATCACTTGGCTTCATTAATATAAGGGCAGCTTTTCCTGAAAATCAGTCTCCTAAAATAACTTACTTTTATGATTTTTAAGCAGCGTGTGTCTGTCTCTCTTTCTTTCTGTCAGAGACCATTTGTTTGCAATTATAATGGTTGTGGTAAAGGTTTCACCAGAGACTTCCATCTTACCCGCCACTTTCTTACGCACAGTGGAGAAAAACCATTTGAGTAAGTATTGCACTCATTTCCTTCAGGCACTGAAAAGATGATTAGCTACTGTCCTATAGAAACAAACTTAAATAGAAAACTTACATTCAGGAAAGCCAAACAAAGTATAACACTAATATGATTTCAGTGTCATGGAAACCAACATAAGCTGGCATGCTGCTTCAGACTAGTGGGCCATGTAGCCTAGTATCCTGTATCTGGCAATGGCCCATACCAGATGCTTCAGAGGATGGTGGGGTGGGGGGAATCCATAGTAGATGTTTATGGAATACCCTTTCCTTCTAGCACCAAGTTGTTAGTGATTGGCTTGTGCAATGATGCCTGAGGGTTCTAGTTTATCTAATCTAAGGTAGCTTTGCATGTTCTCAGGACAAATACCAAATCCTTTACTGGAATCCTACTAAGCTCTTGGCCTCTCTTTGCTTTGATCAGTTTTAAATTTTCCTTTGTTTCATTGGATGCCCCCTTGCTTTTAGGTTGAGAGAAAGTAAATAGGACTGCCTGATTTACTACCTTTGATGTTCCATTTACTGTCTTATGGGTGTCTTTTTTTTTTTTTTTGTCCTCCTTTCTCAGATAACTAGCATTAACCTTTTCAGACTCTTCTAGTGGAAGTCTTTTCATGAGATGTGACCAGAACTGAAACAATGTTTAAATGACACTGTCATTTAAACTTTCCTATACCACTAAAATCTTCAGAAATCACTCCTTTAGTTTTGTAATATATTAAAAATGCATATTGCCATGTACAAAATTTTATGTGCCTGACTAACTAGAGTTGGGTGGAAAATTGTTTTCCTGTCCCAGGAGAATTTTTGAGTTTTCATAAACTTTCCTGTTCCATAAGCAGATGAAACAGACGTTTTAAAGTTGGTTCCCTCCCCCCACCACAAAAAAACAGAATGAGACACTGTTGTCTGATTCAGAGCAGGGACTTGACCCTTGGTCTCCCACTTCCCAAGGAAAGTTTTTAATCAAATCGGGTAAATTCCCATGGAAGTTTTGGTTTAGCGAAAATGACGTTTTCTGAACAAAATCATTTTGTCAAAAAATTCCCAACTAGTTCTATTACTAATGCGAACGGGGGGATGTAGCTATGTATTCCTTACTCTTAATGAGGTCACTGAAGCAACTGTGTAAATAAACTTATCAAGTAATTCTTTTACCTTTTTTTGCAAATGAACCAAATTGAAAATGCAAAACCATATTAACTTGGTCAGCCAGGTCTTTTGTGCTAAACAGGACTGGGCATGGACAGAACTTGGAATACGAAGAGAAACAGGTTCGGTAGGATGTTGGTGATTCAGCCGCTAGTATTTTGTCTGTCAATTAAGAAGTGAGCCAATGTCCCAACATAGCTAGGGAGCACTGCTGCTGAAAGGCCCCTCTTTCAAATGAGACATAAAACAGAGAACACTGTTGCTTGTGTAAATGTGTAGTGTTACTGTTGGCTGTTTAAACTACCACATATTGCTCCATTTCAGTGGGTGAAGTGACTTCTATATGGTTTGAAATCTCTTGGAGCTTTCAGGATGAAAGAAACTGTACAGTGATAAGACTGTTCGTTTATTAAAAGATTTCAGGAATTTTTAATACCATAATACTATTAAACACTCCAACTTTTCTAGCGCTAAGTACAAACTGCCAAGAATTGGTGTGGGTATGTGATGGTCTGGGAGCCAGGAACCGCTAAATTTTAATTTCTGTGCTCTGACTGGGATTTCCACTGTAGCCTTAAATGAGTCACTTATCTATATTTTAAAGATAAAATGGCAGGATAATACTCCGTGTATATAAAGAATTAAACTTGTTGCTCTAGTTCTTTCCCTTCACTCTCCTGATTATCTGAATACAGTATTAAGAAAATATAATTTATTTGCAGGTGCACAGCTGATGGTTGTAATCAAAAATTTACAACAAAATCAAACTTGAAGAAGCATGTTGAACGCAAGCACAAAAATCAGCAAAAGCAGTATGTAGTAAGTAACTCTTGCTAATATATGCTTAGCATTAAACAGCCTCCACTTAACATAGTTAACCAAATATTTCCAATCCTGAGTGCATGTTCAAGTGTTGTTATAAAACAGTTGCATATTTGGTACTGAATTTGTAATATTAGCAAAAACCTGTGGATCATATTGGCCTCTCTCTAATCATAACCAACTTAATTTTCCAAACAGTGTGACTTTGAAGGTTGTAGCAAGTCTTTTAGAAAACATCAACAGCTAAAAGTTCATCATTGTCAACACTCCAGTGAACCTTTTTTCAAGTAGGTGAATAATTTTAATAAACTGTAGATATTCCCATGTACAATATTTAAATGAAATAAGATAAGAGATCTTCAATGTGGGTGGATGATACAGGATACAAATAATCTGCATTGATTATGGACTTTTTATATGTAAACATGCTTTCCTTTTTATTTTTAAGGGATGCTGTTAGGTTAACTTCAGGTTTAACAGCTTACTTCTTTCTGCTCTACAGACATACATACACACGCATGTGTTGAACTATCCCTTCACTTTGTCAGGCTATTCTGAGCAACAGTCCTGTGCTCTGTAACTGGAAATATTTTGCACATTTAATGCTTTGGATTTGTTACAGCATCATCCAATTGTATACTTTAAATTTTACATATAAAGTGTAATCCATAGGTAGAATAGCACTTTCCTTTACCACGTTGGCTCCCCTGCCTGCTTCCCCAGCAGGGAGTAGCTGCTTAATTAACACAGGTGAGTGGTGAGCAAAAGTGAGTTAGGTGTAAGGACACAATTGGTTCGACTGAAAAGCACTACCTTTGTGGAGTTGTACGTCTCCATTAGCAAAGCAAAACCCGTATTAATTGATGGAAGCAAAATTAGGTCTATTTCTTATAGGTGGAATTTCCTTATGAGTTCCATTGTTACTTCTAACTATATGTAGCATAACTGAAGGAGGCAGCATAGTCCACTGGCTAGATTATAAGAATAGGAGACATATTCCTGTTGGTTTTTCCCCACTCTACCCCCAGCTCTGGTATTGACTTGTTGCATTGCCTTGGATGTATCATTTAACCTATCCCCATTTTACAGAAGGAGAAACTACCTCACAGGGATGACATGAGGTTTAACTAAGCTTTTAAAGTCTGGGATGAAACTTGTATATACGTAGAAAATATTTCATAATTAAGACATAAAGCTGCAGCTGTTGAGTGGATCAGGCTTATCAGAGCTGCACTGTGTAGTGTTCTATTTTATTATAAAAATATAGAGAATCTTTTTTTGAAAAAATACATTTGATTGCACCCTTCTAATTGCTTTTGGCTCATTAGTGTCTTTGTTTTGCCTTGTTTGATTGTTTTTAATGTGTTTAACACCTAGATGTAGTCATGAAGGATGTGGAAAACATTTTCCTACTCCAAGTAGACTAAAACGGCATGAGAAGATACATGAAGGTAATCTAGTTCTCCCTCTTGCTTCAGTCACACTGAAGTACCACAAAAATAGCTTGTTTTTCAGTGTAGCCTGGGGCCTTGGAGATCTACAACCAGATCTAGACATGGCCCTCACTTCATGAACCAAATAGCCTAAATTGACACAAAACAGCACAGACTAATTGGATAGCTGGCTGAGGTGTAATTATAGGGTGTTGCAGGATTCCGTGTGTAACTTCACCTTTAATGTAAGTGAGAACATTCACAGGCTTGGCAGAATAGCTCCAAGTGTTTTTAGTCATACTGCTCAGGTAGGTCCTTCCCAGAGCACGCTTTCCTTCCTTCTGAGATTATTTTGATGTGATGGTCTGGTGGTTAAGGCACTATTTTAGGACTTGGGAGACCTGGATACTGTTCTCTGTTCTGCCACATGCTTCCTGTGTAACCCTGGGCAAGTCACATAGGACTCAATTCTTACAGTTATTAAGGGGCCTAAAAATGCAGATGTGGGATTTTTGAAAAGTGCCCATGTGCCTAACTCCCAACTTCTGAAAATTGCACTAGGCACCTGCATACCTCTAAGATTCTGCTCTGCTCAGCATTGCAAGGTATAAATGACACAACAGTTTGCCTCATTTTCAAAAGTGATTTAGGTACATGCTGAAAGTTAATGGAACTCAGAGCAAGACTTAATCTCATATGCAAATTTAGGAACTTTAAGTTCATGCCCACATCATCCATACAGGGGAGTTACAGCGCTTTGGTGCACACAGCTATTCACACCACCTTAGCCCAAATTGCAGGGCAGTGCAGATATGCCTTGTCTCTTTTGAAAATGAGACTTAATTGGCTGGCATTTGTGCCTTGCAATGCTGAGTAGAGAAGTGCCTAAATATCTCTTAAAATCTGGGCCCTAGCCTGTGACTCTATTCCTCATCTGTAAAATCGTGATAATAGTACCTGCCTACCTCACAGGGAGGCTAAGAATGAATATATTTGCTCCTGAGGCACTCAGATAATACAGTGATGGGGGCCATATAAGTACCTAATTTAAGATACAGTTGTGCTCAGTTTTAACTCCTCCGTCAAATGACTTAAACCTCATTTAATCATGCCTAATGCAAACTCGTGTCTTGGCAAATCAAAGGTTGGTATGTGGCTTACACTGCTAGAATGAAAGAGGATGACAATCCCAAAATCTAGGTACAATTCCAATAGCTTAAGTATTGTAGGCCCAATATTTGGTTCCAGTCAGATTTACAGTGTGAGTGCCTAAATGTGCTGTTCTGCCCCATCTCAGTTCTTAGTGAGAAGCCATCTAAGAACTGAGGATAGTCTGGGTCTTGCACTCTCTGCTGACTGCCAACAAAGGAGCTAATCGCAATACCACTTCATAATGAGGTATCTTAATTCAGAATTGGACTGAACTACTCATTTCACATAGGACAAATAGCCAGTGGCTCTTGGCTGCTATGAACTTGGAAGTATGCTATATAGGTAATTGATGCTGTATCTGTGTATCCTAGCTAATTCTCTTAATTTGAGGGCTGCAAGGGTTAACACGAACATACTCTAGCAGCCTTACACACTGAGCCATGTTGCACATGCTGTGGATTTTAGGTATATGTTAACAAAACAGATCTCTATATAGCTTATGCACTTAGCATGAAAACAGTGTGGCTACATTAGCATGGTTATCGAAACTTAAATTGTACATCTTCTGGTAAGTGTACAACTCCTGTGTTGCATTCCATTTTCCTGCCTTGAAAACGGAATTGAGTAAAGGAGGGGCAACTTCAGACTCTTGCTGTTAACTGTATCATGGTAGCAAATTTCATTTTTCTAAATGAAAGTAAGAAGTTGCAGACTTTTTAGTAAGTTAGGGAAAATCTCCAAAATCATGAGACTTGCATTGTGTCCAGCTCTCTTCCTGCTCTGACAGTGATGAAAGCACTTTTTTTTGACGGGGTGGGGAGGGGAGATGTTAATCTCCTGGTACACTATCTCAGCAGCTGCCTTTGCCTGTTAGGCTGTGTGAGTCTACAGTGATGTCCAAGTGGGAAAGGGATTCATTAGCCTTAGTTAAAAATCATTCATCCACTTAAAGTTTTAAGATTGAAAAGTGTCACTCTATCCAATTGTTCAAAATTCTTCCTTTTTGAAAAAGTCAGTTAAGTGGAAACTTTTCTTTTTGTGGGAAAGACATGTAAGAGGAAGTCTGGAAGAAGATGGGGGGCGGGGGGGGAGAGTGCTCAAAAACCTCTCACACTCAGATGACGCATTTCCTTAACCATTCAAGCATTGGAAGTTAAGAATGACGTTGTTTCACTTATCTTGGACATGTATTGAGCAGGTATATATGTGTATCTAACATTTAGTTGACTGTTCTCTGGCAAATTAACACTTTTTAGTGTATTTTCTAAACCTAAGCCATGTGTTTAATAGGATATGCATGCAAAAAAGACAACTGTTCATTTGTTGGGAAAACATGGACAGAACATCTAAAACATCTGAAGGACAGTCATGCAGGTAAGCTCAGTAAAACTTGCTTTTACAGTTCTTTACAGTGACTTAAGTTCAGTGCTCTAGGGTATTGCATAAAAACCCAAATACTAACTTAATCCTTCAGTTAGTGAATATGAATTGCAGACTCTCATTCTAAGGACGGATTTGAGTTATTTAAGTCAGAACCTTCATTTGGATTTTTTTTGAGTAAATTGCCCTGTTCTTGTTTTTCACCTAGAGCCAGTAATCTGTGGTTTATGTTCTAAAACATTCAAACGCAAAGATTACCTCAGACAACATCAGAAAACACATGCTGAAGAAAGAGAAGTATGTCGATGCCCAAGAGAAGGTTGTGGGAGAACTTACACAACTGTGTTTAATCTTCAGAGCCATATTCTTTCATTTCATGAGGAGAAAAAACCATTTTTTTGTGATTATGCTGGCTGTGGAAAAGTGTTTGCAATGAAAGTAGGTATTGTAGATTGCCTTAAAATCCAGAATATCCTCTCTTGGGTCATGTCAATATAACTTTCTTCTCAATTGCAGCAAAGTCTTGCAAGGCATGCTGTTGTACATGATCCTGACAAGGGAAAGCTGAACTTAAAAGTAAGTCAAGTACTTCTGGAAACACCTCTGAGCCATTTCCTTTCACTTCAAGGAGCAAAATGTAAATTACACACATACAATTACGTAAAATGTCTTTAAAATTGGAATCTAGTCTAGCTACTATATTTTATGTAGGCACTGTGAAGACTTCTGAATTTAAATACTGTAAAGGAGGGCAAAGATTAATTTTGAGTGTTCCAATTATCAGGATTTTTTAATCTATAAAGTAGGAAGGCTGCTAATTCTGTACTGTGAATCTCTTATAAGGCAAAACAAACTCGTCCTAAACGAAGTCTGGCCTCTCGTTTGAGTGGATATATTCCTCCTGAAGCACAGCGACGAAAGGTTAAAGCGGCAACAGAAAATAAGGCTCTGAATAAACCTGCAGAAAATGAGTTACCAACTGTTGAAACACTGACACTGCACTAGAGACTTCTGGGGACAACTTCAGTGAGAATTGACAATTTGCTTTATTATCACATGGGTCAGTTCATAATGTCTTATGTAGAAAACTGAATATTTTGTTTTGTAGTCACTCCAGGTGGTTAAAATCACTGCAGTTCACTTGACTTAGTTTCATTTCCATGCTCCTCCTTCAGAATGTCTGTCTGTTTTTCTTTTTCCATTTTCCTGTACTCACTAGCTTCTTTGTCTGACATGTGTCTCAAGACACATGTACTCTTTCCTTCTTTAACTACTCTTGGCTGGGATAGGTAAGTAGCTTTCTCAGGCATAGTCGCAACAATCTGATCAAAGAGAGCCAGCTGAAAACAAGGAAAATAAAAATTTGATTATATTAACAATTGGACTTAAGCAGGCAGCTCCTAGTAATTCTTCAGAATAAGTGAAGAGATTAAAATGTTAAGTCTGCTCTACCTCTGTGGAGGTTTCTTACAGTTAATCTGATACCCCATTATCTCTGTGCTGCACTCATGGTCCAAAGCAGAGCTAATCACTTATGTCTTGTCCTAGTTCTCTTTTACTCTACTCATTACCACAGAACGTGAGGCTTTTAAAGTGCTGGAGCCACTACCCAATCTCTCCATTTTAGAAAGCTGTCTGTTTTCAGTGGTAAAGTTCCAGTAAGCACCTTCTCCTTTATAGCCATATTATCTTTCCACTTGATTCTTAAGTGAAATTATAAGCATACTGTGACCATGAACTCCTTTAATAGAAAAGGTTAGCCATACAGTTGCAGCTGTAGACTCAACTAGTGACTGAGTGAAGGAAACATTTATAAAATAAGTTATAAAATATCAGTAGTAGAGAACCCGTCAGGGGTAGGGACAGTGACTTTCTTTAGTCTGAAAGTCAGTCTTAAACTAATTTGTAATGACTGAATTGTCATGCAAGATACTGTTTTGTACCTGCATGAGTAGGGGGAGCCCTATTCTTCTCACTCTTACATGCAAAAAGCCCTTTATTAAATTTGTATCAATAAAATTTTGTTCCCCTTTTAAAATAAATCATTAATATTTACACACAAGAATTGCATCTCAGGGAGCCATTAAGGACTGTTCTCCTAAATTAGCAAATAGATTCACCATGATCAGAGGTAAGTCACTGCAAAATAAAGTGTACTGAAAAAAAAGCATACCCTAGAAGCCACCCATTGACTCTCCGGTAAACGGCATTGATAAAGAAGGTACTCCACTAGGAGTGAGGAGGCAGAAGCTGGATGCTTTGCATTTGTCAGCAAGGTGGTCAAGTACAATAAGCTAGCTTTCATGCATATTTGTGGAAGGGAGTCAGATTCCAAGGCCAGAAGGGATTATTTTGATCATCTAGCCTAACCTTCTGTAGAACAAAGGACATAAAACTTCCCCATAGTAATTCCTTTTGAACTATACCATCTCTTTAAAAAAATCCACTCTTCCTTTAACAAACTGCCAGTGAGGAAGAATCCACCATAATCCTTGCTAAATTGTTCCAACAGTTAACTACTCTCATTCTTAAACAGCTAAACTTAATTTACACTCTGAATTTCTTTAGCTTCAACTTCCAGATTGTCTTACTCTACACCAACTATGCAGTAGAATAATGCAGCATTAACATTTCTAGACAACAGTGTGAGATTTACTTGTGTAATTGCATTGTTCAAACTATCTCTGTGAAGAGACCATTAGTCTTGAAGAGTGGTGCCTGATAAATGGAAATAGCTTCACTTAAAAGGAAGCAGGTTTTGCCCTCTGTACTAATGTCACAACCATTACTTTTTTACTAATAAGAGGTATACTATCAAAGGAAGAAAGCAGTATTATTCCTGGAAATACTTAGCACTGGTCACCTTATTTAATACACTTGGCTGATCAGACATTTTAAAAAAACCTTACTATAGCTTACCATCTTTTCTGGTCCATCTGCAACATTTCGTTGCTGTACAGAAATTCTGACATGATGCTTCTTATCAATCCACTGCTGAATCTGTCTAATTTTGGTCTCTAAGTCATGTTTTGCAATAGCTGCAGAAAAAGTTAACTCCTTCAGCTGAACAGGCCCTGTTAAAATATAACCAATAATATATAGGCTTCAAATTAATTTTTGTAGTGTTCTAACGTACTGAGGCTACTGGGAGTTTTATTATTTTGTTTTTTGGAGGTGGGGGTAGGGACAGAGGGGAGAAAAGTACAGATCAGATGTCAGACAAGTGTCTTCATTCTAAAGAACCCATCTTGCCTACTTCATTAAGGGTTCCCTGTCTTACCAGTTTATCATTCTTTTTGCACCACTCCACAATACCTTATGTCCTCCTATCTTGCTCATTACCAGGCTGTCTCCTCCTATGCTGCTCCTTGTGCTTGGAACATCTTCCCTCTACCATTATGGCAGGCCTTTCGTCCTTCAACATCCCTCTTAAAGAGCTCTCTTTTCCATAAGGCTCATAACCATTAACCAATATTAAATTAGAGGGTTTTGGGGGAAAGGATTACAATCTTAAAGTTACCATTTCTAGTCACTTAGTCCCTGTTTTTCAGACTAACCAGGTTTGGTCAAGGTCTGTCTCAGATAAGGCTGAGTACAACTCAAGTACTTAAATAAGGCTGTTCCAAGGTGTACCTGCCATGAAATGTATGAATTCCTAATTAACCTTTTTATATTTAAAAAAGCAAAGTGTTTTCCCATTGTATAGTTAAGCGGGAAAACTTTTAAAAATTAAGTCATCCCCCTCCACTCCATCTCCGGTTCTGTTTCAAAAGATCTCACAGCCTTGAATTCTGTTACAGATAAGAAGTCCTTGTAATAGCATAAACACAACTCATTCTCCTCCCACCCTCTGCGCATGCTCTTAAATATCCATTGTTACAAACTTCTTTTTTGTAGGTGTTTTAACAAGAGCTAACCAAAACTCTTACAGTGGGGCTACTGCTGTAGCTCACTTGCCTCAAATCAGTAATAACTAGCAGAAAACTTCAAGAAGTATGAACAGTTTCTTTGTTTGCATGAGGATAACATAAGACAGTCAGACATCACTATATACAAACACCTTCTCTAAGTGCTCCATCTTGCCAAGTTATTAACCCAATAATTTAAATTACAGGTACAGAATGATTTATGAGGAGAAATTGAATAATTTTGGTTATTTTATATATAAAAAAGTGGAAAGGTCCATTTGGAACACTGTA
This sequence comes from Lepidochelys kempii, assembly GCF_965140285.1. Taxonomy (NCBI): domain Eukaryota; kingdom Metazoa; phylum Chordata; order Testudines; family Cheloniidae; genus Lepidochelys; species Lepidochelys kempii. The sequence continues at coordinate 45,930,019 of NC_136380.1, forward strand.
AATACATTGTTGCCAAGGCTTCCAGATTTTCTCTCCTTTATGTTGAGCAATGTTTTGTGACTGTCAGTGGCAAAAGTATGCTTCTTATAGATATGGCATATTCAGTTGCAAAAGCCGTATGTCATTTATGAAGTTTGCATTAATAAAAATTAATTATTTAAAAACAAAAATTCAATATGAATGCCATGGTACCAGAATCTAGGTCATTCATTTATATAAGTACTTAGTACCAGAAGCCAAAATATAAATTGAGAGCATAATAGAATGGTTTTCTGCATTAACAAGACTAAACCAATTTTTGCTTTTTCAGCATGCAAATCCAAAATAACACTGACCATGATGACAGTACTCTTGATTTACATTGATGTAACAAACAGGATTTGATCTACTGTCACTCCTTCTGATACAGCAGTTTTCAAAGTGTTTAATATTAACAAGACACCTACCAGCTTTTGAACTTGCTTTTTGCTTCTCTCTACGTTTGAGCTGCTCTTCATGAATCTGCTTCCCAGTCATTAGTCTGTACACTGGAGGCTCTTCATTTTCACGCAGTGGAACAAGCTTCAGATCACGATCATTCATGAGTCGAATCACATCTCCTCTGTGCATATTTCCTAAGCTGTCCCCATTTTCGCTAATTACATGAAGGATCCGCTGAGGAATTTTCCTCCCAATGCTTCCAAATGTTTTTTGGGCATTTGGGGTTTTTTTCTTTCCTTCTGATTTCTTTTCAGCTTCTCCAGTTGTACAAAATGATTTTGTAGGTACAAACATAAGTCTCCTTTTAGCACCAGCCATCACCATCAATGCTTGAGAGAATGTCGTCTTTTGCATAGTTTGCATCAAAGGAATGTCAAAGTATTTATTTATGCAACTAGTTTCATTCCTTGTGGCTTGATGTATTAATTTCCTTAGACAAAGGGAAGCCATTCTGAGAAAGTGGGGGAAAAAAGAAAAAAAACAAACTTCTAGTCATTAGTTAGAAAGACCTAAGTCAAGGTTGGCAGCCCTAATTCTTTAAACTATCCTTTAATTTGTTTGCAAAGTCATGTATTTTTTGATTTAGTAAGACGCAAGGTGCACAGTCATCAGCGACCCTACAGTAAAAGTGTTCATGCAATAGAGAAAGAAGGTTTGGCAGGGAAACCATTTCAAGCTTCTGAAGGGTCATATTAAATGGAGGTTTTTTCCAATATTTTAAAATGTAGGGTCTAAACTTACTTTAAAGAATCCCAAAGAGTTCTGTGAGCTAGCTGATTTACCATTGTAAGACCAGATAGTTTGCCATAGGCCAGAGGTTTGGTTTTTAAATACAAGTCTCAGCATTTGAAGTTACATGCACAAATGAAGAAAGTTGGATGGAAAATCAGACAGTACCTCCCTCCTGGTGCTGCTGGCACCCTGCCTGATGAGAATATTTTCTTTCACTTATACTACACTGCCTCAGGTCCACCAAGACACCCAAGAGAAGCTGAGGTTTATGCATCATATCTCTGCAAAGTCCTTAGAAGCTCATGTCTCTGAGGCTTATAGGAGGCTTGGAACTTAAAAGAATGAGACTTCCATGCAGAATCTTTGAAGATGCAGTTAAAACCTGACCTTTACCATACCTGTAGTCAGCCCATAGAGAGGAGCACACATTTATCCCAGGGTTGAAACTGTCCTTTATAAAATATAGTTATATATAACTGTCCTAAATACAACCTATTTCTTACATCACTGACTCAAAATAATAGTTTATTTTCCTCAAAATATGAGCTACCCCAACTTAATCCCATATAAGTAATCAAAGGAGAATACTTGGCAGTTTTGCTGTGATATGGGCTAAGTCCTATTGTCATTTCAGTAACTAAACTAGAAAGCTCTATCATCTAAGTTCAGACAAATATGCAGTAATATTAGAGCACAGCTGCATCTATATTAGTGGTTTAACTTGTCAAGCTATATTATTTTGACAGAAGTTGAAAATAAAGATTTGCTATTGATAGTGTTTAAAAGTGTCCACAGTCTTTACTGGTTTCAGAGTAGTGAGTTAGGACAATATCTTGATGTTTCTCCCTACTCCTCCAAAGGCATTTAAAGAGCTTACATAGAGAATGCACTCAGCCAAGAAACCAAGGGGTGTGGGGAGAGTGCATTTTACAATGGCTATCCAACCATAGCTGTTTAAATGCTTTTTTCTGTCCAAGGTGATGTTTGTGAAGCAGGCAGACTGGGGAGAGGAAGGTAAGGTAAGAGTTTGCTACAGACATATGGAATGGAGCAGTATTTCATAGAGTATGTCTACGCTGCAGTGTTAGCCCAGGCTCAAGCCTAACCCCCTTCTGTCTACACAAATTGCACTAACAGAGGGCTCAGACCCAGGCTCCCAGGACCCCACCAGGGTGAAGGGTCTGAGCCTGAGTCAAGCTGGGACTCTGGATTCAAACCCTTTTGCTTTGCAGTATAGACACAGTCCTAGTAGATGCATGCTCTGGAAGTCTGCCAAAAGTATCCTATGGGCCAACTTTCTTTGTCCTCTGAACAGTCAAGTTTGGTGGACAGTCAAGTTTTCCCACACCGCACCATGAACAAAGGGCTAGAGCGGCCACATTTCGGGAGGGCGCTAGGAAGTCTGAGATATGGTTGGTTGGAGTTGGGCCCACATAATGTAGTGTAGATGCCGGAAACCCCAGGTTGGAACCTAAGGTTCAACAATTCCTAACCTGAGGTGACAAATGAATGTAGAGGCTCAAGCCCTAGGTTAACAAACTCATGGTCTGCTAATCCTGTACTTACATTGTAGTGTAAACATATCCTAAACCACATTACTCCATGACAGAGGTTCCAGGCTGTGGATAGTAAGCAGAGATAGGTGCTGAAGTCTGCAAGAGGGCAGGGCTTACAACACACTCTTGTCCTTGATGTCTCCTATTGCCTGGTTTAGGCTGCTCCCTGCTTAGCATACTGGCTTTTGTGGATCCCACTCTCAGGCCCCTTTCTCTCCACATGTATTGTATAGGGAGCCTACGCATGTGTAGCCCCAGGTTATGCGTTGTAGCTTGGGTCCAAATCTGGGCTCCAGCATCTAAAGTGCACCATGTGGGCCTGAGTGCAACCACCCATATCCTATAGCACCCTCCCAAAAAGTAGCCCCTCTAGCCCAGTGAGGGAAAACTTGACTGTACAGAGGACAAGAAAAACCAGCTTATGGGATACATTTGGTGGACTGGCAGAGCATGAGCCCTGTGGGGCTACATCTACACAGTAAAGCAGTGGTTCCCAAACTAGTTCCGCCACTTGTGCAGGGAAAACCCCTGATGGGCCAGGCCGGTGTGTTTACCTGCCGCATCCATAGGTTCAGCTGATCGTGGCTCCCAGTGGCCACGGCTCACTGCTCCAGGCCAATGGGAGCTGCTGGAAGCGGCGGCCAGTACATCCCTTGGCCCGCGCTGCTTCCAGCAGTTCCCATTGGCCTGGAGCAATGAACCACAGCCACTGGGAGCCGCAACTGGCCGAACCTGTGGTCGCGGCAGGTAAACAAACCGGCCCAGCCCACCAGGGGCTTTCCCTGCACAAGTGGCAGAACAAGTTTGGGAACCACTGCAGTAAAGCAATAGAGTTGAACCCTGGGTCCTGTCTTGACTCAGGCTCAGGGTAGGTCTATACAGTAAAGAAAAACCTACAGCTGGCTTATGCCAGCTGACTCAGGCTGCAGGGCTGTTTCACTGCAGAACAGACTTCCAGGTTTGGGCTGGAAGGTGGGCCTAGAAATAAGTCTACACAGCAATGCAACAGCCCAAGCCCTGCCAGCCGGAGTTGGCAGCCCCTGTGGCAGTGTGTAGATAGAAGGGGGTTAGGTTTGAGCCTGAGTTTAAACCCTGGGCTTACACTACAGTGTAGACATACCAACGGTGTGTGCCGAATCAGGGCCTATGGTTGGTACAAGTTTTGAGATGACTGTGTCTCTTACTATGATGGGGAGCCTATTGTGTTAGCTGATTAAGCACTTAGTAAGAGGCAGTCCCTATGCTCAAGAGCTTTCACTCTGAATAGACAACAGAGAAGGGTCAAACGGGAAACAGAGATTCATTGACTTGCCCAAGGTCACACAGCAAGTCAGTGGCAGAACCAGGATTAGAACCTGAGTCCCCAGTCCTGTCCCCTACCCACTGCACCACATTGCCTTTCATCTAGTGTACCTGATTATAAAGAATGTCACATGCTCAAAACCAAAATGTATCCTCCATCCCAAAGAACCTTGTATTACTTCACTGTTAATTACTGATCAGAAAAATGAAACTCCTGCTACCCCAAACATACATATCATTTCAAACTTTTTAAATGCCATATCTGCCCACAACCCTCCCACAGCCCCCATTTGCTGGGGGAGAGAAAAGTATCTCTTACATCAATGGATTTTGCTGCTTATGTTTCTGGTGTGGTTGCATATTTTGCTGTGTGTGTGTTACAATCTCTGGGAAGGACCATGCACAGCAGGGAGAAGGTATTTTATTATGAGTTTTACAGTGTCTGGGGAGGGTATGTTGCTGTGTGTGTATGTTGATGGGATACAAGTGCATGCTGAGAGGGAGGTGTTTTGCTGAGTGCTGGGATGAGGTACTTTGCTGTGTGAGAGTGTGCATGCACATGAGCAGGGAGATTTATTTTTTTCTGTGCACAAGTGCACTGGGAAGAGGTATTTTGGGTGCATGTGTGTGTGTGCTGGGAAGGAATATTTTAGAGATGGTGTGGGAGGGAGTATTTGGGATGTACCTGCAGGCCGGTGGTGGGAGAGGGAGTCAGGGTGCACTGATTTAAATTATTGATTTTAATCAACTTTTCCACTTATACTTCAGTTCTTTTCTAAAGAAAAGTACAGTCTCATTGGTTGATATAATCATAAAAATATACTGATTTACAACTAATTAGAGCCTTTATATTAGATTTGGTACTTTTTTTGCTATCTAGTAGAGTACACTATATATACATGTACTTAAGCAATTATTTCATTTAATGTTTTCAGATTCTTATTGATTGTACAGTTTTAGTATGTTAGAGAATAGTGAATAATATATTGCTTATTTACTAGATAATTAACTTTTTGCTCATGACTTGTCAAGCTGCATTAGGATGGTAACAAATTTAATTAAACAGAGGAAATAGCACACAAAATGTATTTTTATTAAACAAAACAAGCCGTTAATATAGTACTTGAACTATTTTGCCATATTTATAAAGCTTGATCTCAGAAGTTAGAGGTTTTCCCCAATTCTTTCTTTATCAAGAAAAGCAGACTTTAACTCCAAGTTTTGATGGACGCTCATAGGTTCAGCATATTTATTTTTTCTTTAAATGTTTTAAGAGATTATAATAAGTTTAGGCTTTACCATAATTTGTATTAAATTCAGATATTTTTAAGTTTCATTTTTTAAAGAAAATCTTATAATTTAAACAACAAAATAAATCCAATTTAAATAAAAAAATCTGATGTTTTTAATTCATTTTTATCTACCCAAGAGAGGGTATTTTGGGGGCATGTGCTGGGAGGGGGTATTTAGGAAGGGTGCTGTGAAGAGTGTGTGTACTTTAAAGGGGTATCTTGGGGGTATAGGGCATGGTGCTGGGAGGGATGTGTGTACTGGGAAGAGGTATTTGGGGGTGTTGGGATGGGTGTGTGTGCTGGGAGCGGGTATTTTCGGGAAGTGCTGGGGATGTATACTGGGAGGATATATTTGGAGGTGCTGGAGGAGTGTGTGTTTTCTGGAGGGAGTATTTGGGGGGTGCAGGAGGGGGTACCAGGAGGTGCTGGAGAAGCGTGTGTACTTGGAGGAGTATCTGGGGGGTACTGGGAGAGGGTACCTGAGGGGTGCTGGAGGACTGTGTGTACTCGGAGGGGCATTTGGGGGTGTACATGTACTGGGAAAGGAACCGGGGGGGGGCTGGAGGAGTGGGTGTACTGGGAGGGGCATAGGGGGGTACGTATCCTGGGAGGGGTACCGGGTGAGTGTCCGGGGGGGGGGGCTGGAGGAGTGGGTGTACTGGGAGGGGCATTGGGGGGTACTGGAGGGGGGTACGTATCCTGGGAGGGGTACCGGGTGAGTGTCCGGGGGGCGGGCTGGAGGAGTGGGTGTACTGGGAGGGGCATTGGGGGGTACTGGAGGGGGGTACGTATACTGGGAGGGGTACCGGGTGAGTGTCCGGGGGGGGGGGCTGGAGGAGTGGGTGTACTGGGAGGGGCATTGGGGGGTACTGGAGGGGGGTACGTATACTGGGAGGGGTACCAGGTGAGTGTCCGGGGGGGGGGCTGGAGGAGTGGGTGTACTGGGAGGGGCATTGGGGGGTACTGGAGGGGGGTACGTATACTGGGAGGGGTAGCGGGTGAGTGTCCGGGGGGGGGGGGCTGGAGGAGTGGGTGTACTGGGAGGGGCATTGGGGGGTACTGGAGAGGGGTACGTATACTGGGAGGGGTACCGGGTGAGTGTCCGGGGGGGGGCTGGAGGAGTGGGTGTACTGGGAGGGGCATTGGGGAGTACTGGAGGGGGGTACGTATACTGGGAGGGGTACCGGGTGAGTGTCCGGGGGGGGGGCTGGAGGAGTGGGTGTACTGGGAGGGGCATTGGGGGGTACTGGAGGGGGGTACGTATACTGGGAGGGGTACCGGGTGAGTGTCCGGGGGGGGGCTGGAGGAGTGGGTGTACTGGGAGGGGCATTGGGGGATACTGGAGGGGGGTACGTATACTGGGAGGGGTACCGGGTGAGTGTCCGGGGGGGGGCTGGAGGAGTGGGTGTACTGGGAGGGGCATTGGGGGGTACTGGAGGGGGGTACATATACTGGGAGGGGTACGGGGGGGCTGGAGGAGTGGGTGTACTGGGAGGGGCATTGGGGGGTACTGGAGGGGGGTACGTATACTGGGAGGGGTACCGGGTGAGTGTCCGGGGGGGGGGCTGGAGGAGTGGGTGTACTGGGAGGGGCATTGGGGGGTACTGGAGGGGGGTACGTATACTGGGAGGGGTAGCGGGGGGGGGGCTGGAGGAGTGGGTGTACTGGGAGGGGCATTGGGGGGTACTGGAGGGGGGTACGTATACTGGGAGGGGTACCGGGTGAGTGTCCGGGGGGGGGCTGGAGGAGTGGGTGTACTGGGAGGGGCATTGGGGGGTACTGGAGGGGGGTACGTATACTGGGAGGGGTACCGGGGGGGGGGCTGGAGGAGTGGGTGTACTGGGAGGGGCATTGGGGGGTACTGGAGGGGGGTACGTATCCTGGGAGGGGTACCGGGGGGGGGGGCTGGAGGAGTGGGTGTACTGGGAGGGGCATTGGGGGGTACTGGAGGGGGGTACGTATACTGGGAGGGGTACCGGGTGAGTGTCCGGGGGGGGGGCTGGAGGAGTGGGTGTACTGGGAGGGGCATTGGGGGGTACTGGAGGGGGGTACGTATACTGGGAGGGGTACCGGGTGAGTGTCCGGGGGGGGGGGGGCTGGAGGAGTGGGTGTACTGGGAGGGGCATTGGGGGGTACTGGAGGGGGGTACGTATCCTGGGAGGGGTACCGGGGGGGGGCTGGAGGAGTGGGTGTACTGGGAGGGGCATTGGGGGGTACTGGAGGGGGGTACGTATCCTGGGAGGGGTACCGGGGGGGGGGGCTGGAGGAGTGGGTGTACTGGGAGGGGCATTGGGGGGTTACTGGAGGGGGGTACGTATCCTGGGAGGGGTACCGGGGGGGGGCTGGAGGAGTGGGTGTACTGGGAGGGGCATTGGGGGGTACTGGAGGGGGGTACGTATCCTGGGAGGGGTACCGGGGGGGGCTGGAGGAGTGGGTGTACTGGGAGGGGCATTGGGGGGTACTGGAGGGGGGTACGTATCCTGGGAGGGGTACCGGGGGGGGGCTGGAGGAGTGGGTGTACTGGGAGGGGCATTGGGGGGTACTGGAGGGGGGTACGTATCCTGGGAGGGGTACCGGGGGGGGGCTGGAGGAGTGGGTGTACTGGGAGGGGCATTGGGGGGTACTGGAGGGGGGTACGTATCCTGGGAGGGGTACCGGGGGGGGGGCTGGAGGAGTGGGTGTACTGGGAGGGGCATTGGGGGGTACTGGAGGGGGGTACGTATCCTGGGAGGGGTACCGGGGGGGGGCTGGAGGAGTGGGTGTACTGGGAGGGGCATTGGGGGGTACTGGAGGGGGGTACGTATCCTGGGAGGGGTACCGGGGGGGGGCTGGAGGAGTGGGTGTACTGGGAGGGGCATTGGGGGGTACTGGAGGGGGGTACGTATCCTGGGAGGGGTACCGGGGGGGGGCTGGAGGAGTGGGTGTACTGGGAGGGGCATTGGGGGGTACTGGAGGGGGGTACGTATCCTGGGAGGGGTACCGGGGGGGGGCTGGAGGAGTGGGTGTACTGGGAGGGGCATTGGGGGGTACTGGAGGGGGGTACGTATCCTGGGAGGGGTACCGGGGGGGGGCTGGAGGAGTGGGTGTACTGGGAGGGGCATTGGGGGGTACTGGAGGGGGGTACGTATCCTGGGAGGGGTACCGGGGGGGGGGCTGGAGGAGTGGGTGTACTGGGAGGGGCATTGGGGGGTACTGGAGGGGGGTACGTATCCTGGGAGGGGTACCGGGGGGGGGCTGGAGGAGTGGGTGTACTGGGAGGGGCATTGGGGGGTACTGGAGGGGGGTACGTATCCTGGGAGGGGTACCGGGGGGGGGCTGGAGGAGTGGGTGTACTGGGAGGGGCATTGGGGGGTACTGGAGGGGGATACGTATCCTGGGAGGGGTACCGGGGGGGGGGCTGGAGGAGTGGGTGTACTGGGAGGGGCATTGGGGGGTACTGGAGGGGGGTACGTATCCTGGGAGGGGTACCGGGGGGGGGGCTGGAGGAGTGGGTGTACTGGGAGGGGCATTGGGGGGTACTGGAGGGGGGTACGTATACTGGGAGGGGTAGCGGGTGAGTGTCCGGGGGGGGGGGCTGGAGGAGTGGGTGTACTGGGAGGGGCATTGGGGGGTACTGGAGAGGGGTACGTATACTGGGAGGGGTACCGGGTGAGTGTCCGGGGGGGGGCTGGAGGAGTGGGTGTACTGGGAGGGGCATTGGGGAGTACTGGAGGGGGGTACGTATACTGGGAGGGGTACCGGGTGAGTGTCCGGGGGGGGGGCTGGAGGAGTGGGTGTACTGGGAGGGGCATTGGGGGGTACTGGAGGGGGGTACGTATACTGGGAGGGGTACCGGGTGAGTGTCCGGGGGGGGGCTGGAGGAGTGGGTGTACTGGGAGGGGCATTGGGGGATACTGGAGGGGGGTACGTATACTGGGAGGGGTACCGGGTGAGTGTCCGGGGGGGGGCTGGAGGAGTGGGTGTACTGGGAGGGGCATTGGGGGGTACTGGAGGGGGGTACATATACTGGGAGGGGTACGGGGGGGCTGGAGGAGTGGGTGTACTGGGAGGGGCATTGGGGGGTACTGGAGGGGGGTACGTATACTGGGAGGGGTAGCGGGGGGGGGGGCTGGAGGAGTGGGTGTACTGGGAGGGGCATTGGGGGGTACTGGAGGGGGGTACGTATACTGGGAGGGGTACCGGGTGAGTGTCCGGGGGGGGGCTGGAGGAGTGGGTGTACTGGGAGGGGCATTGGGGGGTACTGGAGGGGGGTACGTATACTGGGAGGGGTACCGGGGGGGGGGCTGGAGGAGTGGGTGTACTGGGAGGGGCATTGGGGGGTACTGGAGGGGGGTACGTATCCTGGGAGGGGTACCGGGGGGGGGGGCTGGAGGAGTGGGTGTACTGGGAGGGGCATTGGGGGGTACTGGAGGGGGGTACGTATACTGGGAGGGGTACCGGGTGAGTGTCCGGGGGGGGGGCTGGAGGAGTGGGTGTACTGGGAGGGGCATTGGGGGGTACTGGAGGGGGGTACGTATACTGGGAGGGGTACCGGGTGAGTGTCCGGGGGGGGGGGGGCTGGAGGAGTGGGTGTACTGGGAGGGGCATTGGGGGGTACTGGAGGGGGGTACGTATCCTGGGAGGGGTACCGGGGGGGGGCTGGAGGAGTGGGTGTACTGGGAGGGGCATTGGGGGGTACTGGAGGGGGGTACGTATCCTGGGAGGGGTACCGGGGGGGGGGGCTGGAGGAGTGGGTGTACTGGGAGGGGCATTGGGGGGTACTGGAGGGGGGTACGTATCCTGGGAGGGGTACCGGGGGGGGGCTGGAGGAGTGGGTGTACTGGGAGGGGCATTGGGGGGTACTGGAGGGGGGTACGTATCCTGGGAGGGGTACCGGGGGGGGCTGGAGGAGTGGGTGTACTGGGAGGGGCATTGGGGGGTACTGGAGGGGGGTACGTATCCTGGGAGGGGTACCGGGGGGGGGCTGGAGGAGTGGGTGTACTGGGAGGGGCATTGGGGGGTACTGGAGGGGGGTACGTATCCTGGGAGGGGTACCGGGGGGGGGCTGGAGGAGTGGGTGTACTGGGAGGGGCATTGGGGGGTACTGGAGGGGGGTACGTATCCTGGGAGGGGTACCGGGGGGGGGCTGGAGGAGTGGGTGTACTGGGAGGGGCATTGGGGGGTACTGGAGGGGGGTACGTATCCTGGGAGGGGTACCGGGGGGGGGCTGGAGGAGTGGGTGTACTGGGAGGGGCATTGGGGGGTACTGGAGGGGGGTACGTATCCTGGGAGGGGTACCGGGGGGGGGCTGGAGGAGTGGGTGTACTGGGAGGGGCATTGGGGGGTACTGGAGGGGGGTACGTATCCTGGGAGGGGTACCGGGGGGGGGCTGGAGGAGTGGGTGTACTGGGAGGGGCATTGGGGGGTACTGGAGGGGGGTACGTATCCTGGGAGGGGTACCGGGGGGGGGCTGGAGGAGTGGGTGTACTGGGAGGGGCATTGGGGGGTACTGGAGGGGGGTACGTATCCTGGGAGGGGTACCGGGGGGGGGCTGGAGGAGTGGGTGTACTGGAGGGGCATTGGGGGGTACTGGAGGGGGGTACGTATCCTGGGAGGGGTACCGGGGGGGGGCTGGAGGAGTGGGTGTACTGGGAGGGGCATTGGGGGGTACTGGAGGGGGGTACGTATCCTGGGAGGGGTACCGGGGGGGGGCTGGAGGAGTGGGTGTACTGGGAGGGGCATTGGGGGGTACTGGAGGGGGATACGTATCCTGGGAGGGGTACCGGGGGGGGGGCTGGAGGAGTGGGTGTACTGGGAGGGGCATTGGGGGGTACTGGAGGGGGGTACGTATCCTGGGAGGGGTACCGGGGGGGGGGCTGGAGGAGTGGGTGTACTGGGAGGGGCATTGGGGGGTACTGGAGGGGGGTACGTATACTGGGAGGGGTACCGGGGGGGGGCTGGAGGAGTGGGTGTACTGGGAGGGGCATTGGGGGGTACTGGAGGGGGGGTACGTATCCTGGGAGGGGTACCGGGGGGGGGCTGGAGGAGTGGGTGTACTGGGAGGGGCATTGGGGGGTACTGGAGGGGGGTACGTATCCTGGGAGGGGTACCGGGGGGGGGCTGGAGGAGTGGGTGTACTGGGAGGGGCATTGGGGGGTACTGGAGGGGGGTACGTATCCTGGGAGGGGTACCGGGGGGGGGGCTGGAGGAGTGGGTGTACTGGGAGGGGCATTGGGGGGTACTGGAGGGGGGTACGTATACTGGGAGGGGTACCGGGGGGGGCTGGAGGAGTGGGTGTACTGGGAGGGGCATTGGGGGGTACTGGAAGGGGGTACGTATCCTGGGAGGGGTACCGGGGGGGGGCTGGAGGAGTGGGTGTACTGGGAGGGGCATTGGGGGGTACTGGAGGGGGGTACGTATCCTGGGAGGGGTACCGGGGGGGGGCTGGAGGAGTGGGTGTACTGGGAGGGGCATTGGGGGGTACTGGAGGGGGGTACGTATCCTGGGAGGGGTACCGGGGGGGGGCTGGAGGAGTGGGTGTACTGGGAGGGGCATTGGGGGGTACTGGAGGGGGGTACGTATACTGGGAGGGGTACCGGGGGGGGGCTGGAGGAGTGGGTGTACTGGGAGGGGCATTGGGGGGTACTGGAGGGGGGTACGTATCCTGGGAGGGGTACCGGGGGGGGGCTGGAGGAGTGGGTGTACTGGGAGGGGCATTGGGGGGTACTGGAGGGGGGTACGTATACTGGGAGGGGTACCGGGGGGGGGCTGGAGGAGTGGGTGTACTGGGAGGGGCATTGGGGGGTACTGGAGGGGGGTACGTATCCTGGGAGGGGTACCGGGGGGGGGCTGGAGGAGTGGGTGTACTGGGAGGGGCATTGGGGGGTACTGGAGGGGGGTACGTATACTGGGAGGGGTACCGGGTGAGTGTCCGGAGGGGCACTCCCGGGGTGGCGGGCAGTGTCGCTCTCCGGGGCTCCCTCTCCCCCTGGCAGGCCCGGGACGCGGTGCCAGCACCTCAGCGCCTCCCTTCGGCCCCTCCCACACCGCGGCCCCGCCACCCCCGCCCGGCCGGGCTCCGAGGCCCCGCGGCTGGGCAGGCGGCCGGGCCGAGAGGCGCGCTGCGGCGGCGCTTACCTGCTGGGGCCGGGGGATCCGGCAGCGGCTGACGCGGGGCGGGCCGGAGCTGAGCGAGCTCGGGAGGCCGAGGGCGGCCTGTGCCCGCGCGGGGGGCGCGCGGCGGGGTTGTGCGAAGAGCCGGGGTGTCTGCTGAGAACAGGGGGGGTGGGGCGGGGGGGCAACGGCCTTTGCTGCGGGGACACTGGGCGCTGCAGCCTGTTACTTCGTCTGGGGGTCCCGGGCGTGACGCCGGGGTTACTGGGTTCGCGCGCGCGTGATGCATCTTGGGAACCTCTCTCCGGCCGCCGCTGCGCTGTAGCTTTGTGCCGCTGTGTGGGCGCCCCTGCTGGCGCTGAGAGGGACTGCACTGGGCGGGAAGCAGGCACGTGTTGGGGCAGACGCACGCACGACGCAGGCTGTTGCAAGGCGACTGACAGCAACCTGGCTGGGTCCTGTAGATCAGGCCTTAGTGTTTAGAAATGACCAACTGTTTTACTAAATAAATACATAAAAAAGGAAGAGAAGGGGATCCTGGCCTTCACCCCTCGCTGACAGAAAATTGCAACCTTTTGATTTTAACTGATAAAGGAAATGGGACTGGGGGACAGTTTTCCTTTTCTATCTATATTTGAAAGTTTGCAGTCATTGCCTCAGTTCTTGCAGTGGGTTGAGGAAATTTCGAAGTCATTTTATGGAGCTTTTGCAAAATTTGTCAGTGTAATTTTTGTGTGTCTGTGATTCTTCAGAGAAAATACAGTGTGTGCAGCTCTGTAGAAGAGGAAAAATCTTTTCTAAATCAATTTCAAATCTGAACCCCATGTTCAAATGTTTGGGGTGTCTATGAGCATCTCTAAAGCCACTACCTTAGATTCCTTTTTAAAACTCACCTGTATGGTAATGAATACAGAAAACTGCCACTCATGATAATGGCAAGGTAGGTGGCAAGTTGTGTTAACTGCTACAGCTAAAAATCATACATCCATCTATTCTATGATAAGACAACCTATTGTTTTTGTTACCTTGCTTCCCAGTCTCCATCACTGCCTGCTTTTCTGTTTCATCTACCTGTCTTTTAGCTTGTAAGATCTTCAGGGAAGGAATTCTCATTTACTATATCTTTGGACAGTGCTTAGTCCAGTGGGCCCTCAGTATGAAGCTATTGCAATATAAATTATTAATAATAATCCTTTTGAAGACCCCAATTGCATCCTTGAGAGAGGAAAAGACTCTGCCCTAGGGAAAGGAGTGACAGAATGTGATTGATACTGTTTTTTTTCATTTGCAGAAGACAAAATATTTTCCCCTTGGAATTCAGATTAACCTACAGAGGTGTGGAATTCGAAAGTGCCAGCAGCTACGGAGGATAATTTTGGCTGAAGCAAAAAGGATTGAAGTACCACTTTATTTTTGAACCTTGGACTATGCAATGTTAAATAGGGGGAGATTTTCAAAGGCCCAAATGACAGTGCCTTTGAAAATCTTCTTCTACCTGTACAATTTTAATGTTAGTATGAGCTATAAAGCAGAGGGAACGCATGGGGGGGTGGGAGGGGGGAGGACATACAGGGTCATGTGCCCCCAGAGATTTCTAACTTGCATTTACAACAGTTTCTAGATCAGAGATTTTCAAACTGTGAGGCATTCCCCCCTGGCATTAAAACCTCTGTTAATCTGGCACTAGCCCCATCGGTATGATGAGGGCAAAGCAAAGAGGAACCAACTAGGCATCTACCAGCACTGGGGGGCTTGCAGGGTGGAGCCATTGTAATCCAGGGGGCTCAGCATGAGCAGCTGAGTGTTGGGGCTCTCCATGGAGCTGGGCAGCACACTGGGGGTAGGCAGGGCCGTTGGAGCAGGCAGGGCAGGGCTGTTGCTGGTGCCTGGCAGCAGGGAGCTGGGCTGGGAGGGAACCAGCATATCCATCCCCACCTTCCCTGAACCAGCCGTGGGTGCTGGGCTCCGCAGCAACTTCAGCTGCCATGGAGCCCGTCCAGAGGTGGCTCAGCAGGGGAAGGTACCCTCTGCAGGAGGAATGATGCCGCACGTGGCTGCTGCTTTGGGCACAAAGCCTAGGGGACAGAGCAGCCCTGTGTTCCTTGGGGCCAGGGCCTGGGCCAAGTGGGGCAGCAGCGTGCTTAAGAGGGCTCTAAGCCCCTGTCCGGGGGGCTGCTGCAATGACTAGGAGTTCAGGGCAGGAACAGGCTGGAAATTACTTCCCCCCACTTCAGCACTTATCTGAGGGGCAGAGAGGCTCCCCCATGCCAGTGCTGCATGGGGCTCCAGGTGGCTTGGCACATGTAGGGCTTGGCTCCTCCTGGGCAGTGCCTCTTTGCTTAGAAACTATAGGAGTCAAGAAGAAGATTGCTGCTTTTTTGTGAGTCAAACATACATTGTTCGTGATTTCTCTAATGATCACCTTGCTGTGCATGGCATCTACTGCAGCTGGTAGGAGAGGCGAGGCATGGAGCAGTCACATGCCCCTTCAGAACCTTTAAATTATGCCCCTCACACTGTCAACAGTTACAAGTTGTCTCTGCGATAAAGTTAATGCTCAGCTCACTGAGCTGGGACCAGACCTTTATGCTTGAAAGCAAGACATTTCAATGTGCAAGAAGTTATATTCCATCATTCTAAACTTGATTATATTCCATCATTTTTCAACTTCCAGTTAAACTATCCCTCCACCAAATAAACAAAATCATGAAACTAACATGACATTTTCAGCCATCACATTGATCTCTCTGCTTGTGTGTTATATTCCTCCCCCACAGTGTCTGTGTTATCTATTTAGATAGTAAGCTTGTCAGGGCAGGGATTGTCTATGTTTTGTACAGAGCCTAAGACAATGGGGCCCTGATTTTGGGTGGTCCCTAGGCACTACTGTAAATAACATGATTAATGATAACACTGCCCCACCCTCCCAGTCTTTTATCACATCATTCTCTGTCCAGTCCACCAATGACATCAGCCTCAATAGCCTATTTGTCCACTTCTTCCAACAACGATCTCCACGTTTTTCCATGTGGCCCCCCTAGCATGGATCTCCCTTCTGAAACTGGTAGACAAGGTTGCTATCCTCACTTCATTCTAAGGTTATAATTTATCTGTATCACAGTAGTGCCTAGATGCCCCAGCAGAGGTCGGGGCCCCATTGTCCTAGGCACTGTACAAACAGAATGATAGTCCCTGCCTGGAAGAGCTTACAATCTAAGCAGACAAGATGGACAAAGGGCGAGGAATGGGGGTGTAGCCCACAGGCAGCGTTAACAGTATGATGGTCTGCAAATGTCATGTTAGGTCCGCGATTTTATTGTTTCTTTTTTCGGAAAAAAATACGGATGGGCTTTTGTTGGGGGGAACTAAACAGAGACCTGAAAGAAGGGAGAGGGGACATGGGAAGGGGGAGGGGGAATGGCAGGAGGACAGTGAAGCTCCCATGCTGTAATCAGTGTTTGAAGGTCCCTGCTACAACTGCTTGTCTGCTCCTGCCACCTTGTATTTCTGGCTGGCTCCTCCCAGGAGGGTCTTTCTTCCCCAGCTCATGCAGCCTCACCTCTCCCCCAGCCACATGGAGAAATGGGAACTTCTAATACCGCTTTAAAACTCCTGCTACACCTTCAAGAAACAAGTTGACTAGTTCATCACTTATTTATTTTATTAATTTTATTGAAAATATTATGTTACTGAGTAACCACATTACCTTATTGTTATTGGCCCAGCTTTCCTGCCTCATTCCCTCTGTATAGTTTTGTTACTCCCCACATCATGTCTAATTTCAGACAGGTTTCTATCCTCGGGGCCGGGATTGTGGGTAAGGCTGTGAGTCTGTCATGGAAGTCTCGGATTCCGTGACTTTCTGTGACCTCTGTGACTTATGCAGCTAGGGGGTATGGCTGACCCCAGAGATGCCCAAGTAGCTCGGGTGGCCTTGGGGCCAGCCGCATCAGTAGGGTTGCCAACTTGCTAATCGCACAAAACCAAACACCTTAGCCCCGCCCCTTCCCTGTGGCCTTGCCCCCACCCACTACATTCCCCCACCCTCACTCTCTTTCACTGGGCTGGGGCAGGGGGGTTGCGGTGCAGGAGGGGGGCTCCAGGCTGGGGGTTGGGAGTGAAGGACTCAGAGCGCGGGAGGGGGCTGCAGGTTGAGACGGGGTTGGGGTTTAGGAGGCGGTACCAGCTCTGGGGTGGAGTCAGGGATGAACAGTTTGGGGTGCAAGAGGGGGCTCCAGGATGGGGGTGGGGTCAATGGATTCGGAGTGTGGGAGAGGGCTGCAGGTTGAGGCGAGGGGAAGTGGGGAGGGCTCCAGCTGAGGTGCAGGCTCTGGGGTGGGGCTGGGGATGAGAGGTTTGGGGTGGAGGAGGGGGCTCAGGACTGAGGCAGGGGCTCGGGCTTATCTCAGGTGGCTCCCTGTCAGTGGTGCAGCGGGGCTAAGGGAGGTTCCCTGCCTGTTCTGGCTCCGCACTGCACCCTGGAAGCGGCCAGCAGCAGGTCCGGCTCCTAGGCGGGGGGTGGCCAGGAGGCTCCACACGTTGCTCTCGCCTATAGGCGCCACCCCCCAGCTCCCATTTGTCATGGTTCCCAGCCAATGGGAGTGTAGAGCCCCGTGCCCCCCACCACCACCAAGGAGCCAGACCTGCTGGACGCTTCTGGGGTACAGCGCGGTGCCAGGACAGGTAGGGACTAGCCTGCCTTAGCCCCATTGCCCCTTTTAACGGCCCGGGCAGAGGTGCTGACTGGAGCCGCCAGAGTCCCTTTTCAACCAAGCATTCTGGTCAAAAACCGGACACCTGGCAACCCTACGCACGGGCTGCTGCTGCTGGGGCACCCTGTGCTGCTCCTCCCCCCACAGCTGCAGTAGTGGTGGTCCCAGGCTGCCTCTCTCCCGCAAGCTGCAGTAGCGGTGCCTCCCCCCCCAGGCTACAATAAAGATGCCCAGTCCGTCCTCCTCCCCAAGCACCAGCAGTGACCTGGAGCCTCGCCCCCTCCAGAGCAGCAGTGGTACCACCAGAACCCCCCAGAGCACCTAAGATTAAGTCAGGAGTATTTATAGTAGAAGTCATGGATAGGTCAGTGGTTGTGAATTTTTGTTCACTGCCTGTGACCTGTCCATGACTTTTACTAAAAATACCCGTGACTAAATCTTAACCTTAATCATGGGGCAGGTTTGCCAGACTTGGTAAGGAGCTTTTGGGGCAGGTCCAGGAGCAGACACAAAGGTGGCTTTTAGCCACCTTTATTTTCCACCGATCTCGAGGCCTCTGGTTCTAGCACATACCCCAGTGAAAGTTGGAGCAGGTTGGAGCCCCCTGGCTGCTGAGGCTCACTCTGATGCTGGGGTGCCCCATCCCTGCGTGACTGCGAGGGGTGTGTGGTAGGAGCTGTGGTGGTGACTGTATGCCACCTGAGAAGTCCTTAGACTGAAGCAGGTGTTCTCAAACTGGGGTTCGGGACCCCTCAGTGGGTCGGGAGTTTATTACATGGGGGGGTCGTAAGCTGTCAGCCTCCACCCCAAGCCCCGCTGTGCCTCCAGCATTTATAATGGTGTTAAATATATTAAAAAGTGTTTTAAATTTATAAGGAGGGGGGAGGGTTGCACTCTGAGGCTTGCTATGCAAAAGGGGTCACTAGTACAAAAGTTTGAGAATCACTGGACTAAAGGGATCCTTAAGTGGCTGGGCCTGCTGACCTTAGGGCTGCTTTACACTGCTGAAGTGGTACAAAGCAGCCAAGTGCTTTGAAAGGTGCGCACCTGTGGCTCTTATCTGTAGTAGTAGTTGCTTAGCTCACTATTAAATACTGATAAGTAAAATAAGTGATAATCATTCTTACACGTTACTCAACAGAAGCCCAGCGTGTCCATTTGACAATAGATACTGCCGAAGAAACTGTGCCTCTGCAGCTTTTCATGGTTAGTTCTACTTGTGACTTAATGCAGGCAACTGGTTTTCCCTGAACTTCTGTGTGCTGTAGATTGGTCTTGGGACAGTACCTGCCATATTTGTTCCATATCTCAAACTATGCACAGCTCTGACCCTGCCTGCCTTATGAGCGGGGGCTGGAAGAGCATGGTTTGTGTAGTCGAACAAAAAGAACGCTGAGAGGTGATAAGATTGTTCTCTATAAAGTCACTATAAAGGGTTAAATAGCAGGGAGAGTGAAGCTAGAGCACAATGCTGGCACAGGAACAAATGGAGGTAAACCAGGAAGAAATTCAGACTGGAAATTAGAAGAAGGTTTCTAACCCTCAGAGGGCTGAGGGTCTGGGACAGCCTGCCAATAGGAGTTGTAGGGGCAAACAACTTAGTGAGTTTTAAAAGAAAGCTGGACAAATTGATAAGTGCAGTTGTATAACAGGGTTTCTTGTGATGGCAGGGAGCAGGGCTCAGCAACCCTGGGGCTCACTTCCAGTTTACGTCTTATATGCCTAAACGTTCATGCTTCAGGGTTTCGGCTGACCACCTACAGGATGAGGAAGAGATGTATTCTGTTTGTTTGTTTTTATTGTGGCAGCGAACAGTCTCTCTCTCAGGTGCTTGACTGGCTGGTTCTTGGTCACATGCTGAAGGTCTAACTGGTTACCATATGTGAGGCGTAGGAGGACTTTTCCCCCAGGTCAGAGTTCAGGTCAGATGTGTCTTTCCTATTTTGTCCATCTCCTTGGTTGCAAAGCAGCATGCATGCTGCTAGCACTTGATGAAATAGTCATGATGATAGTGTATTTGTGAACCTAAGCCCCTTTATGTCAACTAGCAAAGGGCACACTCAACACATTGTTGTCAGACTATTTAGCCAAACAGTGTATTTTAAGGTATCATATAAAAACTGATGACATGCTGGTCATGAATATTTTTGCATGATATATGTACTGGTTGTGTATAAAGAGTTATGTATGCAGGCAGGAAATATGATCTTAAAATATGTTTTTGAGGCAAGCCTGCCTTAGACAAAGGAATGTGGATTTACCTGTCTGGGTCAAGCTTTGTAAGCCATAGACAGTGAAAGTATATTTACAAATAAAGTAAACAAAGCTGGGAGGAAACAGCTGGTTGAGCACAATAGGAAATGCACTGGAGTAGAGTTAAAGAAACCCCTACAACAACCCAGTTCCTGTTTCTCTGCCCCTTCCTTCCCAGAGCCCAGCCAGGGGCCAGACACTCAAACCCCCTCCCCCACAGAGTCCAGCTGCAGCCCCACCTCCACCTCCTCGGCCCCCGAGTCCAGACGCTCACATCTTCTGCCCCCCGAGAGGCCAGCTGCGGAACCTACCCTGGCTCAGACATTCACACCCTCTACCCCTCAGAGCCCAGGGATCCAGAGGGAGAAACAGCCTGATGCTTAGTCCCAGGCTTGTATGGAGTATCCTGTGCGCTGCCGCCTCCTTTCTTCAGGGCATGCTGGGAACTGCAGCTGCTGGGAACCCTCCAGTTCCCTCCCTCACCTCGGGGCCTTGTCTTCTATTTGCGAGCTGGGCTCTGCCAGGTCCAGCAGCCTCTAGTGGCGGCCATCATCTCTGCAGCCCATTTCTGTGGGGGGAAAAGGGAAATTCTGCACGCACAACATTAATTTCTGCAAAATTCTGCATAGCACAGTGGTGCAGAATTCCCCTAGGAGTAATACCTTGAACACCTAGTTAAGGAATAACCGAAGTTTTTCCAAGCAACCGTTAAACCTGGAATTGGACAAGAGATAGGTAGAACTCAAACCCATACTGTACTGGAAATATCTGTGTATGCAACTTTTTCTGTTTTCCAAACAATGTTCTCTAAGAATGATAAGGCAAAATTTTCACATCTGAGTGTCTACCGTTATGCTCCTAAATCCATATTTAGTTACCTAAATAGACGTGTCCTCATTTTCAGAAGAGCTGAGCACCTGCAGTTCCCAATAGCTCTGTGTGCCTCAGGCTTCCCATTTGCAGAATGGGGATAAAGATGCTATACTTTGTTGAGAGCTATGAATAAATGATAAAGTACTCTTACAACATTCATCTCAGTGTTTGTATATGGCTCTGTCATACAACTCATTTGAAAAACTCCCTTGCACCAAAGGGATAGAAAAGAATAGAACTTTACATATCTTTTAGAACACACAGTTTTAGTACACACAGACATCCAAATGATGCAAAAATTCTCAGTGCATACATTTACTGATTCCTAGAGACTACAATTCATTAACTTTCGATCCCTAGGCTTTGAAAGGTACTTCGTACACACATTTCCATTTCTTTTTTCTAACAAGAAAAGGCAGTTACATTTTTAAAAACTAGCAAGTGATAAACAATAACTTCTAACTGAGCCCTCGCACATAATGCAAGAATCCAGTTGAAGCAGGCTAAAGTTTTGTTTTGGAAAATCTGTCTTTTCTATGAAGAAAAAAAAAATCTTTTGAAGATGCATGCCTTGCTATTACATCGCTTCTACTGATTTACTGAATCCCAGCAAAGGACTGCTTATACTCAGTGAAAAGCAAAGCTGACTGAATATATTAGAATGTTAACCATAAAACAAGCCTGTGAGTCCCCAGGGTGAAATACAATTAAAGTTAAAACTTCCCAGTGTAGCAGGTTTTTTAAAATGTCTAGTTTTACATCTTGACTGTATGGAGAGGACTTTCCACTGTACATCTAAGACATTGTTCTGCAGCTGCAAGTTGCTGGGTTGCAAGTTGCTGGATTCAGCTGCAAAGATTTTAAAAGCTGCTTTGTTGGCAGCCTAGGACACATCCGTGACCTTATTAAAGGAGAAGTGAAAGCTCTTTTTTTTTCTTTTTTTTTTTGCAACAGTAAATCTACTAATTTTACAGTCAGTTGAACAGCAATGGATTAATTTGTTTAAAGTCTGCATTCACAAAGAAAACGTGAACTTCACTGCCTTGAATACCCTAAACTACAGTGTGATATTTGAAGGGTAGAAACTATTACAACTTGCCCTAGAATGATCCAGGCAGTTCACTGTCACCTGCTTCTCAGCACAGGTGCTGACCTCTCAGTCTATTCTGTGCCTCCTGACAGACTAGCAACTAGGCTGAGCCTTTGTGTGCAACAGAGAACTCTTTTCCAATGACTGGGCCAGTTTTCTTCAGCAGCCACAGGAAGCAGAATAAAGAAGAGGTTAAGGGCCACAATGTGGGTCAGTATGGGTTAAATTTAGTTAACATCAGAGGTTATAGCTTTTAACAATAGCTTGAAGGAAACTTATTTGAAGATGCAATTTGTTTCTTCTTTGTCAACCATTATTTTTTTTAACTCTATTGACAGTGACAGCTTAACAAAGTTTTTATATGCCAGGGTTTTTCATCCTTTAGAGAATAAAGAACTGTGATGCTAAAAAGAGATGCAGGTGGAAGACTTGATAAAGCTTCCATGATTTTCCAATTGAGGGTTGAAAGTAGGCTCCCTGCTTGGCTAAGTCAAAAATAATTTGTAGATGTTGAAAAAAAAAACAACCACATTAGGAATGGAGGAGCTTTTTGCACGCAAGTTGCCAGTGGCAGAGTGTTTTATCAGCAATATTATAACTGAATAGCATTTGTGTGTGTTTTATTCCAAGATAATCTAGTGGGGGTTTTTCTATCTACTACTAAACATGATCAGAGCGAAATCCTCTTCACAAAATTCCTGATTCATCTTTCCTTAATATTTACTGGTTTATAACGTATGAAGCTTGTTTCCCCCTGCCCCCCCCCCCTTCAGTAAAGAAAGAAATGTGTTTGACTGACAGACTATGTACTACAGAATGGTCTACATGAATATTCACGTCACTAGTTCTCATTCAGCTTATTAAAATGCAAAGGTTAAAAATGCTCTCTAAACTCTTTTTCCAGAGGATACAAGTAAAATGCATAACAAACATTCAGGTGGACCTTTTATATTACTGTGTACATACTGGAATTATAAGGCTTGTGCCAATCAATCTCTTCTTTATAGTATATATTCTAGTGCAAAATAAGAACTGTTTGTATTGTGCTGGATAAGTCACTTAATTGTTGCTCTGAATCCCTGAACTTGAAATCCTAAAATTTTATTTAATTAAATCTGCTGAGAATTAATCTTTAGTATAAATATATACGTTTTATTAGCCTTTATCTTAAAAAAAAGATTTATTTGGATATTATGATGCATGCCACTGTGATCTTTGCATTAGAAACACATAGGCCCAAACTTTGTGTTGTTTATTGGTGTGAACATCATTAAATTCATTGGTGTGAACTTTAAATTGAGAACTTTTGCCCCTGTATAGCTAGATTATAGCTTTTGTGGTGTATGATAACAATTTGACAGTGCTGTTCACTGAGATAAGCTTTTCTCTGTGAAATAGGTTAGTGTATATTTTCTGGCCACTAAGAGCCAAATTCTTCTCTTAGTCACACTAGCTCAAATCTGGAATAACTCCATTTAAAATCACTGGAGTTACTTATATTTGTACTGGCATGACTGAAAGCAGAATTTGGCCCTAAAGTTGGGTAATGCCCATTATTTTTCGTGATTTTACAAGGCCAAATTCTGCCCACACATAAGGGACTTCTGGGAGTTTCCAAGGAATCAATGCCAGAGAGACACTTAAGGCAGTTCTTTTATTTCCGGTTTGGGTGAATTGTGCCACCAGATGGATGGGTGTATGTGAAGGCAGCACTGAGACTGACAATGGGAGGATGTAGTGGTAGTAACCATGTAGGGCCTTCTCTGTGAATAGATCTAAGGGAAAGGGGCACAAGCTGGTCCAAGTTCTCAGGACACTGTATCTCCCCACCGTGGGCCGCACATCGACAGGGCAGCCAGTGCACTGTGCAGGTGGACACACCCCACATCTAATCTCCTTGTGACAAACAAGGAACATAAGAGACAAAACGCCATTTAAAAAACAACCACAAAAAACTCCCCTTATTATTCTGTTCACAAAGTTTAGTCAAAACTGAGCTGTGAGGGGAATAGAAACGTCTTTTAAAATATTTAATGCTCCCATTTTTCTTCTGAGCAGCCTTAGTCCGTTCATTTCAAAGGCTTCACGCAGACAGCAGGCATCAGCCAGCCCACGCAAAGTGGGTGCTTGGGTAGGAGAATTGCAAAGCAAAGCTAATGGCAATACTACTGTTAACACGCTGTGTTGAGGGTGTTTGTTTATTCCAGATCATTGATCTATTTTTAATGGTGGCACTAGTGCTGTTTCGTTTATGGCTTTAATTTTAGAGTAGTCTAATGCTCTAGTTGGTTGGGCCTTGGGCTGGGGGTCAGGACACTGGGTTCTGTTTCCAGCTCTGCTGCTGCCCTGCTGTGTGACCTCGACACTTCACCTTTCTGTTTCCTCTCCTCTATGAGGAAATCTGAACAGCCAATCAGGATTCCCCACTGAGCTGAGAGCTGCACTGACAGCCTTAACAAAATAAAAGTCCTTCAGAAGACTGAGGATTCCTGGCTGCTGATTAATTAGTTAATGTTTGTATAGCCCTTTGAATAGGAACAGCATTAGGTAAGTGTTAATTAGGATATCTATATAGTTAGAAAACAATTTATAATGCTGTAAATACTTCAAATAATGCTAATGGAGTTTTATTCAAAATCTCAGTAGGGATCTTCAGAACTTTATTGGCTTACATTTTTTTGTGAACTTCATTTATCATAAACCTAAAATTGTTTTGTGTGTCTGCCTCTGTCTGTCTCCAGATGGCAGATGGAGTTCAAGTGCACTGGGATACTGGTCAGATCCTGAGCTGCAGTAAATCACCATACCTCCATGGAAAGCTACGCTGACCTCTACCAGTTGAGGATTTGGCCCACTGTTAATATTACATGCAAGAGAGTTATGATCTTGGCAGAATTTTATCACTTTGATTCTCCTCTAAGATCTCCCTTCTATGGGGATGTTCTTCCACTAGATCTAATATTTACACTAATAAAAATTAATGATTATACACTCAAACACCATCTGTTTTGAGAACAAAAGTGTTCATGCCAATCGATTGCTCTTGTTTGTGGCTCCAGTGTTTCCATCCACAATGAAAACAGAGTGCTTCCAGTATGTCAAAATTGTACCTATGGAGAATTTTGTCTGCTTTCATTCAGATTTCAGACCTCAGTCATGGTCAATTCCTACAGCTCTTTGCTTCCAGAGAGTTCTCTCTTTACACCAGGCTTGCTCTCAGAGAGCCCCTAAGGCAACCTGTCTGCAGCTGGGCCAACTTCCAGAACCCCACTTAAGTTCTCTCTCATCAAGATTTTGCTCATATATGGCTTCCCACAGCAGCAGCTTGCTTCCACCTTTGCCCTGCTTAGCTCCACTATTAAATCCCCACCCCACCCACTGTCTCTGCTGCAGGGTCACTGGGTGGCATATCTTCACTGCTCCACAGGAGATCCCATAACCCTGACTTTTCCCTCCTAACAAACTTTTCATCCCCTGAAGGAAGGACAGACTGCCAGAGTCCATTGGCTTATAACATGCCCAGAGTTAGGGACTATGGTCTCAGCTCTGTAACAGGATCCTTATGCATCCAGGGGCTCCCACCAAAATCAGCTGGACTCCACGTGATCCTAAGGTTCTGTCCTTGTAGATCTTGTTGCAGGATGAGGGTCTTAAAAGGAGAGCTCCTCAGAAGAGCCTAGTGGCAAAAGCCAGCCCACTGTGTAACTTGCTTCCATTTTCAGATGGGTTAGACCAGGGGTGGGCAAACTATGGCCTGCGGGCCACATCTGGCCTGCCAGCTGATTCCGGCCCTTGAGCTCCCACTAGGGAGAGTGGTCTGGGGCTTGCCCTGCTCCTGCACTCCAGCCGGGGAGCAGGATCGGGGGCCACTCCACGCACACTGCAGCTCCGCTGAGCTTCTGCATAGGAGCCGGGAAGGGGGTGGGGGGAGGGACTGGACATGCCACTGCTTCCAGGAACTGCTTGAGGTAAGTGCTACCTGGAGCCTGCACCCCTGAGCCCCTCCTGTGCCACAACCCACAGCCCTAACCCTGATTCCCCTTCCACCCTCCAAACCCCTCGATCCCAGCCCAGAACATTCTGAACCCCAAAACCCTCATCCCCAGATCCACCCCAGAGCCTGCACTCCCAGCTGGAGTCCTCACCCCTGCCCCCCCCCCCCTGGTGCCCCAGCCCCCAGCCCTGATCACCATCCCGCCCTCCGAACCCCTCGGTCCCAGCCTGGAGCACCCTCCTACACCCCAAATACCTCATCCCCAGCCCCACCCCAGAGCCTACACCACCAGTCGGAGCCCTCACCCCCCCCCCGCACCCCACCCCCAGCCCCAGTCCAGAGTCCCCTCCCACACCCTGAATTCCTCATTTCTGGCCCCACCCTGGAGCCCACACCCCCCAGCAGAGCTCTCATCCCCTCCTGCACCCCAACCCCAATTTCATGAGCATTCATGGCCTGCCATACAATTTCCATACCCAGAAGTGGCCCTTGGGCCAAAAGGTTTGCCCACCCCTGAGTTAGACGGACAACCAAAAGTAACATTATTCTGTTCTACTCTACAGGTTTCTGTATTGTGCTCATCACCCTAGTATCTGAGCGCCTTCCACTAGTGCATTCACTGTTGGTTATCCCTTACTAAATTGCTTTTTTCTTGCAGCTGTTATTAACTATTACTTATGTCAGGCATCTCAAAAGCTAGTACATACATGATCATCCAATCTGAACTATAATGGGGCAGTTCCTCTGCATTGTGTCTGAGCAGGAAGTTCAAGGGTTAATTAGTTCATGATTGTAAAGCCCTTTAAAAGTATATAACGCTCTTTAAATTCTAAGTATTATTTATTTACTTGGATTTATGTAGCACCAACCATAGCACAATATCTAGGCATATTTATCAATAACATTAAAATGACAGAGTTGAGGATCTCTTACCGTCAATACCCTGCCACCAGCCCCCTTCCGTGTAAACCTGGGTAATGGAACCACAAGCAATGTGTTAGATCTCATGTTTTGATGTAAAGCATAGAGGGGAGTAGCCTCTTAGTTACCAGGGATTCAGAAACCAGATCAACACCAACCCCTTGAATTGCACTCAGAAATTAACTCACGTTTTCAGCTGGCATCAACTTATCCAATACATCACAACTATAGATGGGGCAAATAAGATTTAGCAGGATCTAGTCATACCATAGAAATTACTACATTAATTTTATTAAGGTTTGAAGAATCACAAGAGAACGGAGCCTTTCTGTAAAATGTGCTCATTAAGTACTATTAGTACTTATATAGAGTAATACTGATCATAGGAGTAGCTCAAAGTACTTTACAAACGTTAATATAATTAGCACTCATTATAGCACTTTTAGCTAGTCAAAGGACCATACAGACTTATCTGAATAATCCTCAACAAACCTCTGTAAGGTAAATAAGTATTATCCTTGTTTTCCATTTGGGGAAACTGAGGTGAAGTGCTTTGCCCAGGGCCATACATGAAGAAAACGCCACAGCTGGGATTAGAAATCAGGACTTTTTAACTTTCAAACCCATAAGTCATTCCTCCAGACCAAGCTGCACCCCAGTTTAGCCTCACTCCGCCACTGAAAACGATGATATCCATTATAGCTATTTTATGGATGTGTAAAATGAGGCATGGAGAGGTGCAATGTCTTGTCTAAAACCACTGAGCAAGGAAAAAGCAGAGCTAGGACTAGAAACCAGGACAATTGACTCCTAGTACCACATTCTAACTATTAAACCCAACTACGTCTGTGGAATTTGAGGGCCCTGGGTCAGTGACATGTTATCACTGTACATTTGCTTTTGTTTAGACACTTGCATATTGTGCTAATGCACAACATCTTGTATCCATTACCTTGTGGTATAATTAATTGCCACTCTCAAGGTTATATAGATTTGCGTCTGATGAGGACAGAAAAGGTTCTTGAACAAGGGAAAGATAGGTTTCAGAGGAACAGCCGTGTTAGTCTGTATTCGCAAAAAGAAAAGGAGTACTTGTGGCACCTTAGAGACTAACCAATTTATTTGAGCATGAGCTTTCGTGAGCTACAGCTCACTTCATCAGATGTTTACCGTGGAAACTGCAGCAGACTTTATATACACACAGAAATCATGAAACAATACCTCCTCCCACCCCACTGTCCTGCTGGTAATAGCTTATCTAAAGTGATCAACAGGTGGGCCATTTCCAGCACAAATCCAGGTTTTCTCACCCTCCACCCCCCCACACAAATTCACTCTTCTGCTGGTGCTAGCCCATCCAAAGTGACAGCTCTTTACATAATCAAGTCGGGCTATTTCCTGCATAGATCAAGGTTTTCTCACATCCCCCCCACCCCCATACACACACAAACTCACTCTCCTGCTGGTAATAGCTCATCTAAACTGACCATTCTCCAGGTTTAAATCCAAGTTAAACCAGAACATCTGGGGGGGGGGGGGTAGGAAAAAACAAGAGGAAACAGGCTACCTTGCATAATGACTTAGCCACTCCCAGTCTCTATTTAAGCCTAAATTAATAGTATCCAATTTGCAAATGAATTCCAATTCAGCAGTTTCTCGCTGGAGTCTGGATTTGAAGTTTTTTTGTTTTAAGATAGCGACCTTCATGTCTGTGATTGCGTGACCAGAGAGATTGAAGTGTTCTCCGACTGGTTTATGAATGTTATAATTCTTGACATCTGATTTGTGTCCATTTATTCTTTTACGTAGAGACTGTCCAGTTTGACCAATGTACATGGCAGAGGGGCATTGCTGGCACATGATGGCATAGATCACATTGGTGGATGTGCAGGTGAACGAGCCTCTGATAGTGTGGCTGATGTTATTAGGCCCTGTGATGGTGTCCCCTGAATAGATATGTGGGCACAATTGGCAACGGGCTTTGTTGCAAGGATAAGTTCCTGGGTTAGTGGTTCTGTTGTGTGGTATGTGGTTGTTGGTGAGTATTTGCTTCAGGTTGCGGGGCTGTCTGTAGGCAAGGACTGGCCTGTCTCCCAAGACTTGTGAGAGTGTTGGGTCATCCTTTAGGATAGGTTGTAGATCCTTAATAATGCGTTGGAGGGGTTTTAGTTGGGGGCTGAAGGTGACGGCTAGTGGCGTTCTGTTATTTTCTTTGTTAGGCCTGTCCTGTAGCAGGTAACTTCTGGGAACTCTTCTGGCTCTATCAATCTGTTTCTTTACTTCTGCAGGTGGGTATTGTAGTTGTAAGAAAGCTTGACAGAGATCTTGTAGGTGTTTGTCTCTGTCTGAGGGGTTGGAGCAAATGCGGTTGTATCGCAGAGCTTGGCTGTAGACGATGGATCGTGTGGTGTGGTCAGGGTGAAAGCTGGAGGCATGCAGGTAGGAATAGCGGTCAGTAGGTTTACGGTATAGGGTGGTGAAGATCCCAGAGCTCAGGCTGCAGCCTGAAACTGAATGTCTACACTGCAATTACACAGCTCCTTAGCCTGAGTCAGCTGGCACGGTCCAGCCGCGGGTGTCTAGGGAAAGATAGTTATGTACCGTCTTTGTAATAAATATCTGCTAAATACATGTAGATTGTCACCAAATTCTACCTTTTTTAAAAGCATTAATAGAGCTGGTTGGAATATTTTTGCCAAAATGAAATTTCAGCAAAATGTGCTGTTTTGTCAAAGCTGAACCATTTTGGTTTCCTTTTGCTGGGAAGGTTTTAGGGTGTGAGCCTCTACCGGCTGGATCTCTGGCTGGACTACATCTCCCCTGATGCACCACACTCTTCCCACCTTGGCAAGTTACCCCGAGTACATGATCTGAGTTGAGCCCAGCCCATAAAGGAGAATGAGAACATGAGTCACTCAAAGTGCAACTCCCAGGAGGCATCCTGGTGGCGTTTCCAAATCAAAATATATTGGGTTTTTGGTGTTTTTTTTAATATATAAACAAAAAGTCAACACTTTCCATGGAAAACAGGCACCTTTTGCAAAAAATGTTTGTTTAGTTGAAAACCCACTTTTCCATAGAAAACCAGTTTGGGCAGAAAATTTTAGACCAGCCCTAGTCAATAAGCATTCAGGAATCAGGTTTGCCAGAAGTGAAGGCACAGCACTTTTTATTAATTGAGTACTCAGTGCCAGTCTGCTCAGGCTTTTGGAAACATCTCGTTTACGCTGGTCACACACAAGGTATGTCTATACTGCAGTTAGACACCCGCAGCTGGCCTGTGCCTGCTGACTTGGGCTATGGGGCTGTTTTATTGTGGTGTAGATGTTTGTGCTTGGGCTGGAGTCCGGGTTCTAGGACCCTCGGAGAGGGGAAGATCCCAGAGCTCAGGCTGCAGCCTGAAACTGAATGTCTACACTGCAATTACACAGCTCCTTAGCCTGAGTCAGCTGGCACGGTCCAGCCGCGGGTGTCTAGTTGTAGTGTAGACATACC
This sequence comes from Lepidochelys kempii, assembly GCF_965140285.1. NCBI lineage: Eukaryota > Metazoa > Chordata > Testudines > Cheloniidae > Lepidochelys > Lepidochelys kempii. The sequence continues at coordinate 45,959,811 of NC_136380.1, forward strand.
CACATAGACTTAGGACAGTTGTCACTCCCATACCAACATTGCATAACTGCATTTGGATAATCACTCCCATACTAATAACTACTTGATACCTCTGCAGTCACAATGGTAGTTTTGTTGACTGGGTGAAAGAGAACTTACAGAGCCTGCTTTTCCTCTCTGCTTCGTTGCACGGTTCATATGGAAAGGGTCTATTAGCTGGGGCAGCCACACAGGGATGGGCACTTCAACGAAGGGTTATGGTCATGTTCATTATATGCAAATTTGCTAGAGCATTTATCCAACTATTCATTAACATAATATCAATTGGTACATCAGCATAGCTCTCATCAGATCCAACATGTTTCTCATGTAAAAAAACTATGCTGGAAAAAGCAGTTTGGCCATGTAAAGAAAGGACGAGTCATAATCTTCCCTGGTGTAACTGTATCAGAAACATCAAATCTGCACCAGGGATAAATATGAATATCTGCAAAAACAACCACTGTACCAGTGATCTATTCACTTAAATAGTCACATTAAACAAGTTAGTCCTAAATTCATCTTGTTTGACTTGATTATTTAAATAAACAACCTTCTTCTGGCTTGACTGATGTGTCTGAAGTTTTTCTTTTCTAGCTTTCAGATTTGTTTGTTTGTTTTCCCTACATGAGAAATGTTTTGGCTCCGATAGTATTTATTTCATTGGTTTTTCCCCCACTGTGATTTATAAAAAGGCAAGAATTGACCGACATGTGCATAGATGGGAAGTTAATAGAAATTTTAATAAAAGTACCAGCTGTAATATAAACAGATATTTTAGATCAATATGTTACACAGTTTTATATTAGCATCTGCATTTGTGGAATTATTTTGGCCACAGGAAAGTTCCCTCATTGTTAGATTAATGCAACTGAACCCTTCTGAAATTTTTTTAAATGATAAAAATTGAATAAGAAGGCCATAAAGTTCAAACAAGCCTGTTCCCTAGTTCATGTCAAAAATCTACCTAGAAACAAAATGTCCATGACAATCATATTTCATGCTCTTTTGCTTCAAGAGGAAGCAATGTTGTAATATTTTTATTAAACGCAGAATATTTTTGGTTTACAAAGAATCATTTAGGCCGTGTCCTGCAAACACATACCTATAAGAGTAACTTTACTCATGAGAGTAGTCCAACTGATTTCAGAGTCACTAAAAACCTGAGTAAGTTACTCATTTGGGTTCCTATTCAGCAAAGAACTTACGAATGTACTTAATTTCATGATCTTAAATCAGTGGCACTTCTCCCATGTGCTTAACGTTAATGATCTCTGTTAGGGCTTGTTGAGATGGTGAGTTAGTGCATGGGAAGCTGGGGTGTGAATCTACATTGCAATTCGCTACCTAGACAAACCCTAAAATTTCACAGGATCAGGGCATTAGTTATTTATTTTCTGGTTACATGAGACATGCTGTGCAAAAATTAATAAGAACAAATCAAGTTTAATCCTGGGGAGGGGAAACTTTTTACAATGACCACCAACTACAATTTCACTTACAAAATGCATCATGGGCTCATTACTATCCAGAGAAGAGAGGGCTTCAGTTTTTAAGTCTTGTCTGAAAGATCCGTATAGTAAAGTACACAGAAATCAGTTTCTCTGCTTTGAGGATGAAGGGCTGAGTAACCCTGCCTGGTTTTGAACCAGTGGCTCCAAGAAGACTAAAATATGTCAAACCTACTAGTTGAACTACCAGCCATTCCATCCAGCTGAGCCTATCACTGCAGTACTTCGCTGTGAGCCTGCTCTCCTTTTCTTTGTAAATCTTCTTTGTACAAAATACTTTTGCCAAATCTCCCCCAATCCATTCCATTTCTCCACTCTTACATACTCCAAGACTCTCCAACTGGGCACCGTGGACTAGCGCAGAATTAGGGTAAAAAGGAGGATGCAGAGCTGCTCTCTGCTCCTTCAAACAACCAGAAGCACCTAATATTAATTATACTGCTATACCAGTAGCACTGTACAGTTCAAAGCACTGTGCACACAGTAACCAATTAAGCCTTACAGCACTGTTGTGAAAAATAACATTTAATTTAACATATTTAAAGTATTTAAAGTAACGTGAAAAATAATATTTATTTCCTTACAGATGGAGAAGCAGAGGAACAAAAAATAAAAAAAAAAACAGGGCCCAATTCTGCAGCCTGGACTTGTGTTGAGTAGAAAGCCTGCATGTGAGCAGTCCCACTGAACAGCCTGTGTGACTTGTCTAGGGCCATAGAGCAAGGCCATGTCAGAACCCAGCTCTCCAGATTGCCAAGCCAAGCTCACATTGGCCCATTTAATCTGCATGTCAGTTTTCAGTCCTATGCTGCCCACACATTGCAGCCACATTGTCTGAGGCTGCAAACCCAGAGAGAGACGGTCAGGTCCTAATCTAGAAGCTCCTTCAGCTTGTGCAACAGATTGGTCACAGTAAGGGATTCTGGCAACTCCACATGCATGTGATGGCCACTGCTGTAGCACTGACTCCTCCTCATTGCCCCACCCAAATGTCCACCACATGGCTGACTCCACTGGATAGCTCACGCATATTCTGTGGTATTAATGGTCTGAGAACTGGTCCCTGAGTCTGTTCAGTGACCCATCTTTCCCATTCATCTTCCTTTTTATTCTCCCCCTTTGACAGGGGGAGAACTGGAGGTATGGAGAGGTGTGGCAGCTTGCATGAGTGGCCCTGTGGTCTAATGGATTAGATATGTACCTATGGAAGCAGGAGACTTGAGTTTTATTTTTAATGACTAAATGTGATAAAGAAATAGACTTATTAAAATAAGACATTTTTCTTTATACCTAAGCAAACCTTAAGCAAGAAGTGTATTGCTGGCTCTGCCACTGACTTGTTGTGGTGCCCTAGGCAAGTCACTTCACTTCTCTGTGTGATTGTTTTCCCTCCCACTCTATGTCTTGTCTGTTTAGACAGTGAGAGGGGGTTCACTCACCACTGTGACCCCGCCTGCTCGCTGTCCCAGGGATTAGTTCTGCTAGCCAGTGCGCCCTCTTCTGGTGGTGTCTCACTGCCATCACTTCTGCTCCAGGACCCATATCACTCCCATGACCATGGTGTCCTCTTCCTGACACAGCTCTCCAGCCATGTCTTGCTCTATTCTCCTTGATTCCAGGGGAATTGCAGTCCACTGTCCAGCCACTTCCCTCAGTGACAACTGCAGCCAATTATCTGGCTACTTCCTTAGTGGTGGTGGTGGGGAACCAGGCCCACCCACTACTCTGGGTCCCAGCCCAGGGACCCTGTAGATGGCCACCACTTGCTGCATCCCCTCTGACTTCTCTGTAGATCTCCCTGGGCCACTTCCCCATGGCCGCAGCACTCTCTTTGCCCTTGCCTCAGGGCCTAAGCCTGCAAATCCCTGCAGCCAACCAGGAGCCATCTTTGGCTCCACCTGGTTGCTGCTAGCAGCACTGCTTTGTCCAGGGTGCTAGTTCCCTGCTGCCTGGCCAAGAGCCTGACCTTCCCTCATTGAGCTCCAGTCAGCTACTGAAGTTGCTCTGCCCTGTAACTCTTCTTATATGGCCCTGATGGGCTGCTCCTTGCAGCCCCTTTCCTATTGGCTGCTTTTCGTGCAGCCGCCCTAAGGTTCTATTAACCCCTAAGAGGCCAGTGTGGGGCAGGTGCCTTATCATAGACGGAAAGCTGTTTGGGGTCGGGGCTGTCTCTCACTAGGTGTACGGTACAGTGCCCAGAGCAAAGGGCCTCTCAGTCAGTCAGGGACTTTAGTCAGGTGAGCTGCTGGTTGGGACTTGTTGCTTGAGCGCTACCTGGGGACACATAGGCTTGGGTTCAAGGCCCGTAGAGCTCTCTCAACTGGTCAGACCAATGGTCCATCTAGTCCAGTATCCTGTCTTCTATCAGTGGCTGGTGTCAGAGGGAATGAACAGAACAGGGAAATTTACTGAGTGGTCCATTCCTGAAGAAGAAGAAGAAAGCAGGAATATCCCCTTCCCCCCACCCGCCATACTAAAACAGGCAAGTTCTCATAATAAAAAGTGAACAGGGGGCTCCCTTGAGCTGCTTGGGGCCCTAAGCAATTGCTTAGTCTGCTTATGCCTAGCACCTTCTCTGATGGACTTAGTAAGAGAACATAAGTATCAGTTTATCCATTTTAAAATAATTTGTATCGTATCTTAAATATTTTCCCCATAAGCAGGCTTGGAAGGATTCAATTTCACTATCCACACACAAACTGACAAAAGAGATATTTCCATCGATAGCAACCAAAATATACAGAGAGGCAAAGTTAGAAAAATGCTGCCTAAATCAAACTCTAGTAAGTTCTCAAGCAGCATTTACTTTGTATATTTTGATATGTGCTGTTGACAATTTGTGTTGACAGTTATAAAGCTTTAACTTTTTGAATCTCAACTTCTACTATAATTATTGTCCAATCCCCTATTGTCTGCCCCCAGGATTTTGTGCAATTGTGAAAAATTTAATTGATAAAAATTAAAAAATGGATATTAAAAATAAACCTGGATATTATCTGTCAAAATTTTAAAAAATTAAAAATGCAAGCATACCCAGCAAGGACCAATCACAGATTCCTGGAATGTAGAGAAAACAAACTGTTAGGACTGAAAGTTTGTTCAGTTCCAAAGGTGATTATGACTTTGTCAATTTATCTTCTTAAAGTAAAAGAAAGAAAAGAATGAAATGTTTTTCTCATGGTTACATTGAAACAAAACAAAACAAACAAACAAAAAAACAAAAACCCAGCCACCTCCCCTACTGCCTCTGGCTGCAGTAATAAGCTCAATGTGCTAATGAGAATCTCCAGGGAGAACACTGACAGGATTAATTAATGGGTGGATTTCACTTTAATAAATGTACAGGCAATTTTCTAAATGCAGATGGCACAGTCCACCCTGATGGGAGCTCTGCCTAGAGCCACTTATACAAAAGTGTCTGGGAAAAGTGGTTAATTTGTAAAATGCTTCATGATACTGATTAGAAGAGAAGTAATACTTATGCTTGCTTCCCAATGCATTATTCATTTCACAACTATCTGGACATTTAATGTCCTTCTAGATGTCCACTGTTTCCAGATATTTTCAGTAACTCTCATTGCTTTAAAAGAAGTAACTGCTGTAAAAGGAAAAGAATGAGTGTGGCATGTCCTCTGTTTATGTTAACACTACTTGTAGATTCTTCTTGGAAACATCCCCCCCCCCATTTTAAATATTTTGTATCATAAAAATGCAGGAGAGCAGCAATATCAACCCCTTGATTATATTACAGAACAAGCAATTTAATACACATTGTTGCAGTCAATCCTGCCCTCCAGCATATGGTAAAAACAACAATTCTAAGCATCTTGGTAAGGAATTATTTGCAAATAACTTGCCAAAATGAAAAAAAACCCAACCCTAGAGAGGCCCTAACGCTATCCTCAGCTGGTGTACATTGACATAGCTTCTCTGATTTCATTTTACACTAGCTGAGTATCCGGGCCATGGATAGGATCTACGTCCATACCTCTCTACCTGTTGAGGCTCAAATATAGGACACAATCTAAGGCAAACACCCAAAATTAAGGCTATGCAAACAGACAAAAATAATAATGTCAAAAGTAATACAATTGCCAAACAGTAGAAAATTTGGGGGCCTTAAAGGTTAGTTTCCCATTGAAAGAGAAACCGGAGATGCAGAGTTTGGGTATTCTTAATGTAACTTTGTTTACTTATACAAATTCTTATTTATACACCTACAGCAGTCTTAGAACAGAGGTGGTCACAAACGAAAACCCTCTTCCAGAAACTTCAGCCCAAACACCAATGCCCAATTCCCAGGAAGCAACTCTGTACCAAGAATGGGCTCTAGTTAGAGAGAGATTAAGGCAGAGACAACTCTCTTGCTGTTTGCAACAGCTTTCCCAAAAAGAAGGAACATCACAAAACTAACAACAATACAGCATTTCTTCAAAGATGGCATTGCTTACATGCTGAGAAAAATTACTTGTAAGATATGTAAATGTGCCATCTGGTGACGCTCACAATAATAATACCATAAATTCAATATAAAACAGAGGCAAATTTGGATCTAAAATCAGGCAACCTTCTGGATTAAGGATCGCTTCACAGGTACAGTACGTGTGCTTCTTGGCTCTATGAGGGCTGTATACATTTCAGAGGTGAAATTCTGTTCCTACTGAAGTCAATGACAAACTCCCATTGACTCCGATAGGCCAGGATTTCACTGAAGAAGAAGTTCTATGTTTATAAAAGTGGCATTTAACTTCTGAATGTTGTTCAGCAGCCCCAGGTTATGTCTGTATTGGAAGCTATAACTAGGACTTTAATCAGTGAAATCTGCTGACATGAAGAACCACTCCAATGTAATTCTGCTGCAACTTTTGTTTGCAATAAGATTTGCGTGGGCATTCTAGCTATTGTCCTTTCAGTCTCAATGAAAATAGCAAAAAAAAAAACAAAACAAAAAAAAAACAACAGATCAGGATCCCCAGCAGATGATTTAAACTCCACTTAGGACCCCCAGTCCTTCCATTCAAAGCCACTGTAGCTCCAGATGCTGTATCTGTCAAGTTCTCCTATAGCTGTCCTTGTCACGGGAAATGTTGTAGCACCCTTTGTTTTGTTACTCATGCTACCAAAACCATCTCGCTCAACTGTACCTGATTACAAAGTTCTTGAATGTCACTCATTCTAGATACCACAGTATCTCTGTCCCACACTAACGTGGTATTATTGGTCTGTTATCACAAATTATTGTTGTTGTAGATGGTGTATCATGAACAGGTGACAGAAAATGTATGCATATTAAAGAAATGAACTTCACTTCGATTCAAGCTTCCCTTTCTGCTTTTTTTGTGACTTATTCAGGGCTAGTTTGAGTCCCTTGGCCCAGCCTGGAGTAAGGGAAGCTGCACTGCCCAAGAAGGAGCCTGGGAGGAACAGTGACTGAGAGAGAGAGTTCCTCCCAGGGCACCCATCTTGTAATGGAGGAAGTAATTTACTGCTGCTCAGAAAAGGGGGCAGCATGCTTCCCTCAACATGGTCAGAAAGCTCCACTGAAGGTGGGGAGCAGGGACATGGCCTCACATACTTCCGGTCCCTTCCCACCCTCTACTTGTCCACTGGGGTCAGCAGGATCCCCATGCTGAACCAATATCCTGGTAACCCTAACATCTCCTTACTCCAACCCAATTCCCCTGTTGAGTGCATTAGTGCTAGTCACAACTTCACCCTTTAGCATGGATCCTTTGCCACAGACTTTAAAGACCCATATTACACACTTGAGTCTCAGAGGAGTGAAAACTATAACCCTAATATTGTCTTTTCAGTTTTCAGATAACTAGAATGGTCGTGGTTAGGGTTTTGTTGATTTAAAAAAAAATACCACATATTTATTGAGTTTAATTAACATATTTGCAGCTAAAGATCATGGACCATATAAATAATATCAAAACATTTTCATATTAAATAAATTAAGCTCTGTAGTCCTATATCAAAAAGGAGACCCAGACAGTTAAATACAGGGAAAATGTACAATTTAATCATATCCATCTTAAAATAAAATAATAATAATAATAATAACAACAACTTTAAGAAGATGTCTCAAATAAGTAGCCATTAGTTAAGTTGCCAGAGAGAAATACAGGGATTGTCTACAAACACCAGGATTAAGCCCGACCTATATCAGGTTAGCTTGCACCTATACATTTGCAAGGTAAATTGATCTAAGCCAGACTTAAATCAGTTTATGAGTGTCCACACACAAAGTTGCATCAATTTGATTAAATGGGTTTTAAGACGTGTCATAAATATAAAGGGAAGGCCAACCACCTTTAAATCCCTCCTGGCCAGAGGAAAAAACCCTTTCACCTGTAAAGGGTTAAGAAGCTAAAGATAACCTCGCTGGCACCTGACCAAAGTGACCAATGAGGAGACAAGATACTTTCAAAGCTGGAGTGGGGGGAAAAACAAAGGGTTTTTTCTGTCTGTGTGTTGCTTTTGCCAGGATCAGAGCAGGAATGCAGGTCAGAACTCCTGTAAAGGGTTAATAAGCAATCTAGTTAGATATGCGTAGATTCTGTTTTGTTTAAATGGCTGATAAAATAAGTTGTGCTGAATGGAATGTATATTCTGGTTTTTGTGTCTTTTTGTAACTTAAGGTTTTGCCTAGAGGGATTCTCGATGTTTTGAATCTGGTTACCCTGTAAGGTATTTACCATCCTGATTTTACAGAGGTGATTGTTTTACTTTTTCTTTAATTAAAATTCTTCTTTTAAGAACCTGATTGCTTTTTCCTTGTTCTTAAGTTTCAAGGGCTTGGGTCTGTGTTCACCTATGCAAATTGGTGAGGATTTTTATCAAGCCTTTCCCAGGAAAGGGGGTGTAGGGATTGAGGGGATTTTGGGAGGAAAGACGTTTCCAAGCGGGCTCTTTCCCGCTTATATTTTGTTAGATGCTTGGTGGTGGCAGCAATAAAGTCCAGGGACAAAAGGTAAAATAGTTTGTACCTTGGGGAAGTTTTAACCTAAGCTGGTAAACATAAGCTTAGGGTTTTTTTCATGCAGATCCCCACATCTGTACCCTAGAGTTCAGAGTGGGGAAGGAACCTTGACATGCCCATATCGAGAAAGCCACCAAAACTGAACCAATGTGGGTAGAGGTGCTGGGTTTGACTTTGAATGTCCTCATTTCTGATCTCATCCTGACATTTAACACAGAGCAACAGATGAAGGTGACAGTTGGTATAACCCTAGTTCTACAGATCCATGGCTTTGTGGCAAGCTTGATGTTGCATCATGATCAGTGGAACCAGAGTCACAAGGCCCATGTTCCCTAGAGGGACTGTTACTGACAGAACACCAGTGGAACAGGGGAGTTAGGCTGGAAGCAACTCAGCCACAGGTACACGGAGTCTGCAGGGTTTAATAAAGTTTCACTCGTTCAACTTAAACTGCATTCAGCGTCACGCTTTGTGAGTGAAACATGGCGGCAGTGTCTGAGCTGTGAGTTCTCTGCAGTGCAGCAGCTGGCAGTGTGAGCCATGGAAGGTCCCTAGAGCCCTGGATTTTGCAGTGATGGACCTGGTGGAAGGAAGAGTTTGAGCAGGACACTGACCTGGTCATACAGGAGAACAGCAGCAGGAGAGTAAAACAGTGACTGTGCCTTAGTGGGAGGCAAGGCAAAGAGATCTGCCACACTTTGCAGCTCACCACTGCCTCAAGCCTCACAGCACTCCTCGGAGCCTTGGGGAATGAGTGCTCCCCAAAGCAGAATGAAACTGTGGAGCAACACAGGTATTACACTAGAGACCAGTGCAAAGGGGAGGGGATACACCCCCCCGTTCTGCAGCTGCTTTATACACACTGGTTGCAATTCTGCGGATTTGACAGATCCCCTAACTTGGAACAGGACAGTCTGCAGCACTTGGGATCGCCACCTGCAGGAGCAGGTGCTCTGGGAAGGCATTGTCATCTTAGACAGGTGCTTAGCCACGGGACATGCAGTGGAGGCCTTGAGACAAAGGATGAAAGCCCGAGGAGGCACAACACCCCAAGAAGTACAAGCAGTGAGACAACAGCAAGGGAGAGCAGGTGGCCAGCATTCAACACCATTACTGAGGGAAACAGAATGAGCCAGTAAAGGAGAAGTTCTGCACACTAGGACAGCATTACAAGGAATGTGGCAAATTGAACTACTTCAGCAGTGTGTCCAAGAGCAGAGGAAGGTCCCAGAAAGATTCAGGCAGACTTGTACAAGAGGGGTATGGCATATATGATAACTGCCAACCGAAGGAGACTCTGTTACCACATGAGCTGCCCCAGTCTACCATGGGAAAGGTGGGAGTGGCCTTATTTACCTTCAGAGAATGGCAGTATTTGATTACAGTGAACTACTATTCATATTTTGGGGAGGTTGAGTCCTTGCCTGAAACGAGCAGCAAGTCAGTGATTGACAAATTGAAGGCCCACTTTGTGAGATATAGCATTCCAGACACCATTCACCGACAATGGACCCCAGTTTGCCTCAGAAATGTTCAAGGATTTTGCATGCAAATGGGAGTTTGACCAACACATCTTCTCCCCAACATACCAACAGAGTAATGGCAAGGTGGAATCAGCTGTGAAAACAGCTAAGAGACTGTTGCAAAAGGCTGTTTCTTCTGGTTCTGACCCCTTGTTAGCATTTTTGGCACACAGGAATACCCCATCCAGCAGTGCCAAACCAGTCTAGTGCAAGTACTGAGGGGACAAAGGACCAAAACCCTGCTACCAATGAGGGGAGACCTATTGCAGCCAGAAGGATGGTGATACCGCTAAGAGGAGATGGCCAGCAATCAGAGAAAGCAGGCACTAGAGTATGACAGGTCAGCCAAGGACCTGCTGGCCCTGGAGCCAGGCACTCCTGTGAGGATCCAACCATTATGGAGACACTGGAAGGAGTGGACAAAGGAGTTGTGAGGGGCGCAGTGGCACCCAGGTAATACAAGCTGACTATGCAAGGGGAACAAGTGATCCAAAGGAACAGGGGATACTTATGAGCCAGCAGGCATAACACCCAGAGGGTGCCTGCAGAGGTACAGAGACCATCACAAAACGGAGACACAGAGATCCATCGGGAGCCCAACCACAGAGGGAAAGAGGAGACTCCAGAGAGAGAGAATTTGCTAGACTCAGAGACAAGGGAGACAGAAATAGTTCAGTCATGGTGTGGTCACCTGTTGAGAAGACCAAACTGTCTCAGAGACTGTGTAGACAGACTCCAACCTCTGGTCACAGAAACATGGGATGAGGGTCTGGGCATCCATTATTTGTTGTTAATGTTTGTATGAAAATGTTTGTAAAATAGGGAAGATGTGTCATGGTCAGTGGAACTGAAGTCAGAGGGCCCAGGTTCCCTGAAGGAACTGTTCTTGATTGTCAGCCATGTGGACAGAACAGTCCACAGGGGTTAATAAAGTTTCACTTGTTCAACTTTAAATGCATTTCACTTCACCCTGTGACTGAAACAGATGTCATAACATCCCCATAGAGGCCACGGAAAGGCCTGCAACATGCCAGGGCTGCTACTATACAAGTGGCCACATCTTTTGAGCATCCTCCAGCACTATTTTGTTGCAGCTGTTGGCCAGTCAGTTCAGGCAAGAAGCAGCATGTGTTGGTCTGGTTATTAATTCAAATAAAACTAAGTCCCTGACCATTACCTTTAAAGCAGGCTCTAGCTCCAGATCACAACCAGCTCAGTATTAACTGGTCTGGATGGGACATCGGGCAGGTGGCTCTTGGGTGGTACCACAATATTAATAATACAACATCATAATCAGAGAAACCATATAAGGTTACTGTCTTTGGGGAGAACTGCAGTTGTATGAAGTGTTTGCAACAGTTTTTTCACTAGCTGATCCAAAATACAGTACAAACAGATTGTTTGGTGATATTAGCAATAAATGAACAAAACCGATACTGGAACTGAGTGCAATGTTATCACAGCCAGTACACACAAAAGGTTCGGCGTGATAAAAAACGGACCTCATTTCATACACCGGGCACAAAATGAGCCCATGTGACAAAGCTGCACTGACGGGGCTGTATAAAGACAAATACCACCCTGGAGCAGCAGAAAAAGCTCCAGCTGGTGGATCCACCTGAGCAGCCAAGCAGGTCCCTGATGAAGAAACTGTTCTGAGAATGATAGAGGAGTGGCAGAATAATCCAGTCACTGGTAAAGGGAAGGCTCAGGCCGCCTACTCTGATCTCCATCCTAGACATTTCTTTTTGTGTATTTCATGAACCAGTTGTTATTTTTAGTTTGTATTATGGTGGGGGAGGGTTATGCTTTTTTCTTCCCCAAAGGTAAGATGTAATGAGCAGCTATTAGAGTCATGTCCACAGACCACTGCACAGACAGCAAGCTGGCCCTCAGTTGTTCATTAGCAACTGATGTGGTGGCTACCAGATGGAGCCAGCAGGAGAAAGTGGCAATTTTCATGCAAATTTAGGGGACTTTGAGGCCCAACTGCTACTAGGAATGATTGCACAAATGGCACCCACCACAACCACAGGAATAGAAGCATGGGCTGCAACAGCTTGAAATTGCAAGGGTCAAGAACTGTATGGGAACTCAGATACCGGAAATGGCGAACAAATGTGCTGGGGACAAGCTTTAGGTCAAAGAGAAAGAAGAGGGGAAAGAAGGAAAATGGAGAGAGTTCTCTATAAACTCAGCACAGAAATGGAATGTTACTTGTGTGTGGCTTGAGGTCGTTGCCCAAAATGGTGCTGCTCAAGATGGGAAGTGAGTTGGGGCTGTCTTAGAGCGAAAGGAGTTTTCCAGTACATGGCAGAGCAAATTAACAGCATGTTTCCCACTGCTGTGTGGGTAAGTCAGCTCTTTTGCTATTTGGCGGATACTGGAGTTGCTGTGCTTACTAGATAGCAGCCAGGCTGCTGGTAAACAACTGTATGACCTTTGAAAGCACAAAGTCCTAGGGGATGTGCTTTAAGGACTCTGGAGGTTTTGGATGGGATCTCCTCCAGGCAATGAATGAACATTGGGTGTCCATGCTGCTACTATTAGAATATTAGATCCATTAGCTACTTTTGATACCATTGACTGTGAGGTGTGGACTCACTTGTGAAACTGAGCAGGAGTAAATGGGGTTCGCCCTTCTGTCATTCATTCCTCTCTCTCTCAAAGATTACAGTGGATGACTTTGGGCAATTGCACCACTTCCCCAAATGCTTTCACGTGTGGGATGTCACAAAGCACCACCTTCTCATCTCTCTTATTTAAGAGATATACAGGCCGGTTAGCAGGGTTAGTGAGGAAGCCTGGTGTTCTCTATGTGGATGACACACGTCTTATGTCTATTTTTTCCAACCCCAAGATAATGCCTTACTCAGTACCTTATTGTCTCATTGTCTACTGTACTCCCCCTCTATATCCATCTGTTGTCTTTTATCTTATACTTAGATTGTAAGGTCCCCGGGTCAGAGACTGTCTTTTTCTTCTGTTGTACAGTGCCTAGCACAATGGGACCTTGATCCATGACTAAGGCTCCTACGCACTACAGTAATGCAAACCATTATTATTAATTTTATTTTATTTAAGTCTGTAGCAGAAGAGATGAAAGTTCTAGTACTTAGTCTGGGCAGAATGGTGACTTGACACATTGCTAATTGTTTGGCTGTGAATCAAAGAATGTATGCTGTTTTTACAAGTACCAAAGCTGTGACTGACATACGGTTATCATTACCAGACACAGACCAAGAGAACCATGGGCCAGTTTCAGTACTTGTGACTTTACATCTATTATGAAGTGTGGGTAGCCATTCAGCAGTCAAGGAGAAAACAAGCTTTCCATTATAAGCCTGTTTTTTCCCCCCGATACGCTCCCTGATAATTTCCTCCCAAAGAACCCAACTCCCCCTGAAATCTCATGTGGATACCTCATCCCAGAGTAGAATTGTCTGGGAAGTTTGGAAAAATGAAAAAAGGAGTTGGAAAGTTAGGGTGTTTAAACATTGCCCTGTTGTTGACTTTCAGAAGCATTTCCTAGCTTTTATTTTTATTTTTTGCCCATCATAGCTCCAAAATGGGTTCCTTGCTGAGAAGTGCTTTCTGGTGTCTTTGGAAGAGGGGAAGTAATGGGTTAATTGTAAAAGATCTATAATATAAACAGCCTTATAATATAAATCCCTTATTAAGGAAGGCAAGGGAGAAATTAAACTAAGGCCGAGATGTTCAAAATTATGTGAGAAAGGTAAGGCACCTAAATATTTTAGGCATTGAAATAACTGGCTTGATTTTCAAGAGTATTGAGCAGCCAGCAGTTCCCATTGGCTTCAAGGAGTGCTCACACCACTTAATTAAGTGCCTTTGGAGTCTACCTTTACAAACACCCATTTACAATTCTACCGCCGTGCCCCCGCCCCCCTTTTAATACTATTTTGATGTTGGGGCTCATTAAAACAGTTTGCTACATTGTAAATTCACAAACTGATTGCACATTTTATAGCATACAGGAAAATCTGCTAGCAAGTCACAAGGTTCTGGCTTGCCTAAATTCACAACTAAATTTACATCATTGTGGAGATATAGGGCCAGAGCTGGTGCAAGTGGGCACAGTGCCTGCAGGACTCAATTGGATTTAACTCACTTTGACACCAGGGCTGAATTTGTTCTAGTCTCTTTATTTTGTAATAAATTACTAAATGGATTGTCAGATTTGATATTCAATCATAAATGTTTAATTAAGAAAAAAGCAAGGCACTGCTTCATAAAATCTGACTAATAGTACTAATAAAATGTCATAAAATTCAATGAATTTTGTGATAATGCTTTCAGCAACTAATTACCTTTCATTATCTTTCGTGTTGAACTGATCGGAGTACTAGCATCTAGGCTAAGATGCGCGAATATCTTTATGACTATCTGCTGGGTATGTGACATGAATTGGCCATATGGAAGGAAGGAGGGAGTGGGAAAGGGCATTTGTGCCAAGTGTCAGGTATCTCACATTAGAGAGACAAGGTGGGTGAGGGAATATCTTTTATTGGACCAACTTCTGTTGGTGAGAGAAACAAGTTCACATGGCACTCATGGATATGGCAGCATGACCTGCAGGCATGGGTGGCAGATATAAGAGACCAGGGGAGGCTAAGGCTCCCCAGACAGCCAGCCCACCATCTTTTGAGTGCGCTGCCCCCGCAAGGGCTCCCAAGCAGTGACCCCACCTGCACTCCACCCTGAGGCCCCGGTCACACTTGTCTTCTTCCCCCGAGGCCCCACCTCTTCCCATCCCTGCTCCACCTGCATGAATGCCTTGGGGAGGGGATGAAGAGGTGAGCAGCCGGGCGGGTGCGGGGGCTCAGGAGAGGAGGCGAAGAGGTGCATGCGAGCGGCCAGGCAGGTGGGGTAGGCCTTGGGAGAAGGGGCAAACAGGCACAAGTGACAGGCGGGCAGGGTGTGGGGAAAGAGGCGCAAAAGGCAGGTGGGGGGGCCTCAAGGGAGGGTGCCAAGTGGGGGCAGGCCTTGAGGCAGGGTCACAGTCCAGGAGCGCCCAGCCTCCCCAAATGGAGGAGTCACACACTGCCTATACCTGCAGATCAGGTAATATCTCACATCTCTCGGGGCAGCGAGGAAGGACACTCTAAATAATGTTTGTCCTAAAGCTGTGTGAATAACTGAGTGTTTGATTCAGTGTCCAAACAGAAAAATAGAAAAAAAATCATTTTGGGTTAACCTGAAACAAAAAATTGTTGAATTTTTTCAGCAACTAAAAAATGTTGTTTCAGGTTGAACTAAATGTTTCATTCAACCTGAAATGAAATTTTTAGGTTAATTTCAAGGCAGTGGGTTTCAACTTAAAAAAAAAAAACATTGGAGCAAACTTTAAAACAAAACATTTTGAATTAAAAAAATCAAAAATGTTTTATTTAGAAATGTCAAAACATTCATTTTTTCTAAACAATTTGGCAAATTAAATATGAATTTGAAATATGGAAATGAATAGGAATTGTTCAATATGAAAAAGAAAGTGTCAACACGGCTTTTAAAAAAGGAAATCATGCCTCACCAATCTATTAGAATTCTTTGCGGGTGTCAAAAGGGATCCAGTCAAAATAGTGTACGTGGATTTTCAAAAAGAAAAAGGAGTACTTGTGGCACCTTAGAGACTAACCAATTTATTTGAGCATAACTAGCTCATGAAAGCTTATGCTCAAATAAATTGGTTAGTCTCTAAGGTGCCACAAGTCCTCCCTTTCTTTTTGCGGATACAGACTAACACGGCTGCTACTCTGAAACCTGTCATTATGCAAGGCATTGGATTTTCAGAAAGCCTTTGACAAGGTTCCTAACCAAGGGCTCTTAAGCAAAATAGTCATGAGATAAGAGGGAAGGTCCACTCAAAACTGGTTAAAAGATACAAAGGGTAGAAATAAATAGTAGTTTTCACAACGGAGAGAGGTAAACTATGGGTCCCCAGGAATTTGTACTGGGGCCAGTGCTGTTCAACATGTTCATTAATGATCTGGAAAAGGGAGTGAACACTTAAGTGGCAAAGTTTGCAGATACTACAAAATTATTCAAAATAGTTAAGTCCGAAGCTGACTGTGAAGAGTTACAAAGGGATCTCATATGACTGGGTGACAAAATGGCAGATGAAATTCATGTGACTGGAGTCCCTCTACTACTACCTAGAGGAAGTTCCCCAGGTCAGGCATGGGATATGCTGGCAGGACAGGTAGGAAGCTTGCCCTACTGCAGGCTTGTAGGTAAATTGAGGGCTTCATTCACCAGGACTGCCAAGCCTATGCCTTTCCCCAGCACTAAATCCATACAGTTCTTTAAAGTGAAAGTGGCTATATGCAATTTTTTTGCAAATATGCAAATTATTTCATTATATAATTAGCATAAAATGCCACACACGGAGCTGTATAAAACTTGGCAGCTATGAAGTGTCTGATGCCATTGGAAGAAAGCAAAAGGGAACAGATCCTCTTCCTAATCACCCCTCCCCTTCCTGGCCTAAGGAAGGTCTCCATGAGGGCCAGCCATGAGGAAAAGGAGAGGAGAGGCAGCCAACCTGCTCTGGCACGGGTACCACAGAGTGTGCGCGCTGCCTCTTCCTAACGGTTGCACTAGCTAGCACAAAAAAAAAAAAAATCAGAGTTGTGTCTGGAACTCATCCACATCCCTATTCACAGCCCACCTGAGTACAAGCCTTGGTTGTAGTAAATGCATAGAGTATTCGTAGCTTCTTCGTATCCTTTTAAAGTATATAAATTAATGGCTGGACTAGAGCAGGTAAATTGGGAGCTTCTCTTCTCCCCATCTCATAGCACACGAACAAGGGAACAAGCAATGAAACAGAAAGGCAGCCAACTCAAAACTGATCAAAGGGAAATCACTTTTCACTCAATGCATAATTAGACCTTGGAACTCTTTGCCACAGGACGTCATTGAGACCAAGCAAAATTTAAAGAGGGATTGGACAGTTATATGGATAATAAGATTATAAATAGTTAATGCTGAAAAAGATTTGGAAGGGACATAAAGCTGGCGGGTGCAGATTACCCTATATCTATCTAATGTGGAGTTCCTTCATGTGAAGCATCTGTGCATGCCACTGTCAGGGACAGTGGACTAGATGGACCATGGTTCTGATCCAGCCTGGCTTTTTCCTCTATTAGCAATGTAGGTGTAGTGGCCTTACATGAAACAAGGGTTGCTTTTGACAAACATATACAGTGCAATGCTCACATGGTGATCAATTAGATCATTTAATAAACCATCTCATTTTGTGTTGTTTTATGTAAAGCATTTTAGTTGTGCTTTATTTATTGTACTGCTTTGTCTTCCTTTAGCTCAAACAATACAAGTCACTGGCGTGCTGTTATTGTTGCCTCTAGAATGTTTACTCCTAGCTCCCTTTAGGACCTAAAAGGCTGAAAACTGCATCATAATTGTCCAATTAGTCCTAATGCTGCGTAGTGTTGACTGTTTTTTACTACATATTGTGTACAGAACTAATTGTGGTGAAAGCAAATGAATGGGAAGGAAACAAACAAGCTACTAGAAAATAATTACTTGGAGTGTTTCTTTTTAGTACCTGTACAGCAGATTTCATTATAGTCAACAGCTTCTAAAGCTGCTTGAAATAGTGGTATTTGTCATTTTCATAGAAACTTGATAATGACATTAATTTATCTTAATGGTCTGTTCTATTGTTATAAATAGTAAAATTAGCTTAAATTGTCTTGCTTTTGCTGGTTTTGGATGGCTCCAAAGGGCCCCACAACAGCAGATGAGTAGATAATTTGGTGTGCTTGACAGATTTCCAATAATTTGTTATGTGGAACATGAGTAATGCTAGTACCATTAATGTTCATTTTCCTCTAAATTCATTACTGCCCTTTTCCCTTTTATCTTTTTTAATGTCTAGGCCATTTTTCTATATTTCAAGTGGAGCCACAAAGCCTATTCATATTCAGCTATAGTAGCTATTAACATTCTGCACATAGTGAACATCCTGTAGAAAAACAACTCTTTATGAAATGATGAGGTTTCTGGCTATTTCTGATGGAAAGCAGACAAAATGGGTTGCTTGCTGGTATTAGGGATTGGCTATAATTATTTAAATTTCTTTAAAATTACATTTGACATGTTTTCATTTTTATGGCAAAGGTAAAACACACTTCACAGGGATTCTAAGAAGGTGGAAATGCATTAATAAAAACTGTTCTTCTCCTTTAATATCACTCTTGTTTAAACTTCACAGCGAATTTTAGCCAAGGCTATTTCTCATGCAATCTTTTCTATACAATTTAATTCTGATTAGTCCTGGGAAAGTGTTAAAATTAATGATAATTTTAGGTAGATTCGCTGACATGATAATCCTCAGAACAAATGGGAGAGCATTTCACCAGTGAAAAATTATTTTGATTCACGTTATTTACTCTTGCTTCAAATCAACATTTAATGTTTCCCCCCACAGTTGTAGTAAGCTTCTATAAGTTTGCTGAGATACTGAACTATAGAAAAGCAGGGAAAAACAGATAAACTTGCATGATGCTCTCTCTCTCTCACATGCATATAGCACAAAAACACACTACTGGAGCTGGCCAGTGAGTTATTATAAAAAATGCCACAGTATTCACAGAAAAGGAACATCTTGTGATTATCTGTGTGAATGTAGGTTTGCAAGAAGGCCCAAAACTAGCCATCGTGATATCAATTTAATTTCTCCCTTCCTGATTATAAAGGGTCCAGTGACTCTCCAGAGAGCAGAAACAAAACCATGTGTCTCTTAGGCAATTAATTCACCTATCATGAATAACAGTCAAGCAAATAGCTTGCAAACAACCAATCAAGCTGAAAGGGTGTTTGCATGAAGAAGTGTCCATCAAACAATTTGGTATCAGGAATAATGGGTAAAAGTTAAAATCTGTTCATGGAAGATTCAGAAACAGAAAAAAGGCTATTTGCTGCTAATAGTTCCCTGTCACGGGGCAGGACTCACCCCTGCAGCACCTCCTTCTGGTCTCTCAGGAAATTAGCTCTTCCAGCCTCCAGAGCACCCTCTGCAGGCCAGTGTCCCACTTGCCACTGGCCCCCATGTCCCAGACCCCGGTGCCCTTTTTACCCAGGGTGCTGCCTTCTGGCAGTACCCCCACAGTCTCTGGGTCTCCCCTCCCCAGGGAACCCCACCCAGTATCCCCACCTCACCTTAATCTTTGGCTACTGCCATTCACCATTGAGCCCCTGCACACTGGGGCAGGCTGCAGTGTATAAGCCAATCATCACAGGCAAGGGGGGTTTGGACCTGCTGCCTGTGCCTACCCATGGGCTGCCCCCTGTAATCCCAGTACCCTGTCTTAGGCCATCTGCCAGGCCTGCAGCCTAGGGCTTTTCCAGTCTGGAGCCTCCCAGCTCCTCTGGCCTTCCCCAGCCCTGCTTCACCTCAGGTACCCTAGTACACTCCCCAGCAGCCAGGCCAATCCCCCTTCATGGCTAGAGGAGACTCTGTCTGCTTCTGGCCCACTGCCCTCTTATAAGGGCCAGCTGAGCCCTGATTGGGGTGTGGCCACAGTTGAGCCTGCATCCCCCAATCAGCCTGGGAACTGCTTGCTCCCAGCCACAGCCCTCTCATAGAATCATAGAATATCAGGGTTGGAAGGGACCTCAGGAGGTCATCTAGTCCAACCCCCTGCTCAAAGCAGGACCGATCATCCCAGCCAGGGCTTTGTCAAGCCTGACCTTAAAAACTTCTAGGGAAGGAGATTCCACCACCTCCCTAGGTAACGCATTTCAGTGTTTCACCACCCTCATAGTGAAAAAGTTTTTTCTAATATCCAACCTAAATCTCCCCCACTGCAGCTTGAGACCATTACTCCTTGTTCTGTCATCTGCTACCACTGAGAACAGTCTAGAGCCATCCTCTTTGGAACCCCCTTTCAGGTAGTTGAAAGCAGCTATCAAATCCCCCTTCATTCTTCTCTTCTGTAGACTAAACAATCCCAGTTCCCTTAGCCTCTCCTCATAAGTCATGTGTTCCAGTCCCCTAATCATTTTTGTTGCCCTCCGCTGGACTCTTTCCAATTTTTCCACATCCTTCTTGTAGTGTGGGGCCCAAAACTGGACACAATACTCCAGATGAGGCCTCACCTATGTCGAATAGAGGAGAACGATCACATCCCTCAATCTGCTGGCAATGCCCCTACTTATACATCCCAAAATGCCATTGGCCTTCTTGGCAACAAGGGCACACTGTTGACTCATATCCAACTTCTTGTCAACTGTAACCCCTAGGTCCTTTCTGCAGAACTGCTGCCGAGCCATTCGGTCCCTAGTCTGTAGCGATGCATTGGATTCTTCCGTCCTAAGTGCAGGACTCTGCACTTGTCCTTGTTGAACCTCATCAGATTTCTTTTGACCCAATCCTCCAATTTGTCTAGGTCCCTCTGTATCCTATCCCTACCCTCCAGCGTATCTACCACTCCTCCCAGTTTAGTGTTGTCATAAATATAAAGGGAAGGGTAAACCCCTTTGAAATCCCTCCTGGCCAGGGGAAAGCTCCTCTCACCTGTAAAGGGTTAAGAAGCTAAAGGTAACCTCGCTGGCACCTGACCAAAATGACCAATGAGGAGACAAGATACTTTCAAAAGCTGGGAGGAGGGAGAGAAACAAAGGGTCTGTGTGTCTGTCTATATTCTGTCTTGGCCGGGGATAGACCAGGAATGGAGTCTTAGAACTTTTAGTAAGTAATCTAGCTAGGTACGTGTTAGATTATGATTTCTTTAAATGGCTGAGAAAAGAACTGTGCTGAATAGAATAACTATTTCTGTCTGTGTATCTTTTTTGTAACTTAAGGTTTTGCCTACAGGGGTTCTCTATGTTTTTGAATCTAATTACCCTGTAAGGTATCTACCACCCTGATTTTACAGGGGGGATTTCTTTATTTCTGTTTACTTCTATTTTTATTAAAAGTCTTCTTGTAAGAAAACTGAATGCTTTTTCATTGTTCTCAGATCCAAGGGTTTGGGTCTGTGGTCACCTATGCAAATTGGTGAGGCTTTTTATCCAACATTTCCCAGGAAAGGGGGGGTGCAAGTGTTGGGAGGATTGTTCATTGTTCTTAAGATCCAAGGGTCTGGGTCTGTAGTCACCTAGGCAAATTGGTGAGGCTTTTTACCAAACCTTGTCCAGGAAGTGGGGTGCAAGGTTTTGGGAAGTATTTTGGGGGGAAAAGACGCGTCCAAACAGCTCTTCCCCAGTAACCAGTATTAGTTTGGTGGTGGTAGCGGCCAATCCCAAGGACAAAGGGTGGAATATTTTGTACCTTTGGGAAGTTTTGACCTAAGCTGGTAAAGATAAGCTTAGGAGGTTTTTCATGCAGGTCCCCACATCTGTACCCTAGAATTCAGAGTGGGGGAGGAACCTTGACAAGTGTCATCTGCAAACTTGCTGAGGGTGCAATCCACACCATCCTCCAGATCATTTATGAAGATATTGAACAAAACCGGCCCCAGGACCGACCCTGGGACACTTCACTTGATACCGGCTGCCAACTGGACATGGAGCCATGGATCACTACCCGTTGAGCCCGACAATCTAGCCAGCTTTCTATCCACCTTATAGTCCAAGGGCTGTTTTAAGAGCTTCAGGGCAGGAGCAGATTACCACCCCACTATATTCCCCTAGGTCTATCCCTCTCTCCCTGCGCTTGTCTTATTAGAGGTTCCTGAAATAATAAAGTACCTTGTCAGAACTACCAGCATATTTATTTATTTGCACATCATTGTCAGTAGAAGGGTAAAACGTATAAAAATGGAACGAGAAAGTGAAAATCCAGGGAAAATCCTGTCCACTTAACGCTGGGTCACAAAAGTTTCAGAAGAGTGGGTTAGACAAACACTTGCCAGGGACGGTCTAGAGCAGTGGTTCTCAAAGCCGGTCTGCCACTTGTTCAGGGAAAGCCCCTGGCGGGCCGGACCGGTTTGTTTACCTGCCGCATCCACAGGTTCGTCCAATTGCGGCTCCCATTGGCTGCGGTTCGCTGCTCCAGGCCAATGTGTGCTGCGGGAAGCGGCACGGGCCAAAGGACACGCTGGTCGCCCTTCCCGCAGCCCCCATTGACCTGGAGCGGCGAACTGCAGCCAGTGGGAGCCTCGATCGGACGAACTTGCGGACGCGGCAGGTAAACAAACCAGTCCAGCCCACCAGGGGCTTTCCCTGAACCAGCGGTGGACCGGCTTTGAGAACCACTGGTCTAGATAATACTTAGTACTGCCTTGAGTGCAGGTGATTCTGTGCTTCACTCAGAGTCAGTTATTGGACCGTCCCGTGGAGTCCTGTGCAGGTTGCTAAGCTCTGTGGCCCTGAACTAGAAAAGTATCCCTAATCAGCAAACTGCTTCAGCGCATACTTAAAGTTAGCATGTGCTTAAGTCTCACTGAAGTAAATTAGAGTGAAGCACATGCGTAAGTGTGTTCTTGAATGGGGCCCTTTAGCTGGTCTCTTCAGTTGAGCTGCATTGGACGTAAGGTGCAGGGCAGGAAGGGAGGAAGCAGTGCCATGCAGTGCTGCACACAGCACTGAAGCTGCCAGCTCCATTAAGAACAGGACCTTTGTCCAGCCTCCCCTGGCCATGATCACAGGGCAGAGTTCCAGTCTTGTGAAGCTCAGGAGCTCTGCAAGGAGGAAGCTCTGAGAGCTTCCAGTCTTTTCAGGAGCAGATGCTCCATGCTTATGTAAGCAGTGTCAGGATGAGCTCCACCCTGACATCTGGTGGTGAGGTGTGGCAAGTTGTGGAAAAGAACTTCAGGGGCCGATCTCATTTGCATAGGCACACCCACCACGCCTAGAATGAGACCATAGCTGCCCAAATGGTCACTTTGGCTGCTGTGGGATCCCCAGTGTCTCTGTTATTGGGGCAGGAAGAATAAATTGTTATTACCCTGATTATGGGAACTGTGCTTGGAACTGTACGTGGCCTTTTGTTATGATGGAGGGATTCACCATCAACTAAGTAGCACTCGCTAGGCAAGGGTCATGGGTTCCAAAACTGTGTGAATGGAGAGAGGCTGGGGACAAGTAGTAGTACTTGGTGGCATGGGCCCCTTGGTGAGGGCCTTACATGCTGATTGCACTTCCTCCTCTCTCCACTGTGGAATATCAGAGCTAATTTTGATTTCATTAGAAGTCTAGTTATAGGCTGCTGAGCTGACTTTGGGCTGACAGTGCACCAGCACTGGGGCTCCCCTACTACAAGCTGAATTCACCTAAGAGCTGAAATCACTGAGTGTTGTGTTAAGTAGTGGGGGAGCCTGAAGATATATTGTGGAGCAGTTTGCGGGACGGCTGGTGAAGCAGTTCGACGCGGAGCAGTGTGTGGATGGCAGGAGCTGCTTGTGGGCCGTGGAGCTGAGTTCGTGGGGCAGCTGAGCGAAGGAGTTCGTGGGGCGGCTGACGGAGCGGAGCGCAGCTGAGCGAAGGAGTTCGTGGGGCGGCTGGCGGAGCGGAGCGCAGCTGAGCGAAGGAGTTCGTGGGGCGGCTGGCGGAGCGGAGCGCAGCTGAGCGAAGGAGTTTGTGGGGCGGCTGGCGGAGTGGAGCGCCGCTATGGAGCTATGGGGCGGTCAGCTTCAGATCACGTAAGGTGCCTCTTACCCCCGTCCCATTTCCACCCAGGTTGGGAGGTAAAGCTCCGCCGATAAACTTTCGAACTCTGGGGCTGCCCTGACCAGGGACAGAGACTTTTGGGGCATTGGACTTTTGGGACTTTGGGTGATTTGGGGTTGCTGGACTCAAGAACCAAAGGGAAAAGGGCATGCCCCAATTTGCCTGGGGTGGGGTTGTTTTTGCTCATGGGTTGTGTTATGAATCCTGTTGGTGGTGTTTCCCCAACATAATGCCACATTGTTTCTTTCTGTTATCAAAAGACTTTTGCTACACTCAGACTAGGTGCTTGCGAGAGGGGAAGTATTGCCTCTTGGAGGCGCCCAGCGGGGGTGGTATATATTGGTCCCAGGTCACTGGGTGGGGGCTCGAGCCGGTTTGCATTGTGTTATTGGAATGGAACCCCTAGATATTGAACCCGGCCCTTGTTGCTGCCAACTCTGACGGGCAGAAGGGTTACATTTTTGGGGGCTCGTCCGGGATCGCCTGGGTCAGTACCCCTCGCAAGCACCTGTTGAGTGATCCACTACATTGGGAAACAATTTATATTTTTTTTTGTTTGTGCTTATATTTTGAGGAAATTACTGTTTGTATAATGGCTAATATGTCAGGTTTGTTGGGCCCTGGCTCAGCAGCTTCTAGCTCGGCGGCTGCAGCCTCGGCTGATGATTGGACAAAAGCTCTGGGGCAAATATTGGAAAAGGTTGTGCTGCCCCATGCTGAGTCAGACTCTTGTCGTAAGTTAAGATTATTTGCTGGGGAGGAGGAGTTTGAACCCTGGTTAGAGCATACCACTGAAATGCTGCAAGAGTGGGCCGTACCAGATGCAGAAAAGCGAAGATGCCTTATAGAGAGCCTTGGCGGCCCAGCATTAGATGTGATTCGCACCCTGAAGCTCATTGACCCTGGGGTCAGTGTGAAGGACTGCCTAGAGGCCCTTGAACACAACTTTGGGAGCGTAGAGGGCCCTGAAGACAGCTACTGTAAGTTCCTTAATTCCCGACAACAAAAGGGCGAGAAGGCTTCAGCCTACATACAGAGACTGGAGAGACTGCTTCAGAGAGCTGTCATGAGGGGAGCAGTGACTGCTGAGCAGATGGATCAGACCAGACTGGCTCAAATTGTAAGAGGAACTCAGTATCAGAACCCGATTCTACTTCATCTCCAGCTAAGAGAACGACGGGAACATCCCCCAAGTTACTCCCAGCTGATAAAAGAGGTCAGAGAGGAGGAAGAAAGGCAGGCTGCCAGTGAGTTTTGGGAAGCCCAAACATCGGAGCCAGCCAGCACAACACCACTGCAAATGGCCAGTGTACTGATGGTGAGCACCAGAGAGGAACTTGCCCAACAAATGCAGGTCCTGACGGAACGGATAGCTGAGCTGCAAAGTACCGTTGACCGAGTTAAGACTTCTAGGAATAAGAAGCCTCAAACTGTGGCGATTGAGAAGCCCGCACTTAGAGCCACCATCCCCCCCAGGCGAAGGGGGAAAGGTCAATTCTTCTGCTACCGATGTGGTCAGGATGGACACAGTGCTGCCAAGTGCCGTAATGAAGAAAACCCCTCCTTAGTGTATGGAAAGCTGAGGATCAGTTGGGAGAGATCCGGTAGCTGCCAGAGGGTCTGGGGACGGGGACCCCCCAGGTCTGCAGGATTTGAAGATTCCCCCAGAAAAGACTGTCCAGCTGGGATCCCTGCAGGACTGATAGGGCCTCGAGCAGAGGTCATGGTGAGGATCGAAGGGGTGGAGTGTAAAGCAGTGCTTGACACTGGATCTCAAGTGACTATTATATTTCAGTCATTCTACCAACAGATGCTTAGGCACCTGCCTATACAGCCACTGACTGGCCTTGGCCTATGTGGCCTCAGCATGGATGAATACCCCTATCAAGGGTATGTCATAGTGCACCTGGAATTCCCAGAGGAGGTTGCTGGGGTAAGAGAAGAGGTAGACACAGCTGCCTTAATATGCCCTGACCCTAAAGGGACTTCTGATGTGTCTGTGCTGATAGGGACCAACTCCAGTCTCTTCAAGGTACTCGCGGATTACTGCAGAAGGCGGGCTGGGGACCAGTACCTGAATACCCTGATGATCCATACGCTTTGTGCTGAAGCCTATAGGAAAATTGAGAGCGCTAAAAGGGACACATCTGAGCTACCGCTTGGGGCACTGAAGTACGCGGGCACAACCCCCTTAGTAGTGCCTGCAAGGACGGAGCAAGAAGTGCTTGTCATGAGTACCTGTCTGAAAGGCAGTAAAGGGACGTTAGCAATGATAGAGCAGCCGATGGGAGGAGAGCTCCCTGAAGGAGTGCTGGTCCCCAGTGGAGTCATAACCCTACCTGCTGAAGCCCAGGAAAGGGTGACTATACTGATTGCTAATGAAACGAGTCGTGATATTTTTGTGAAGCAAGGACAAAAGATAGCAGACCTCTTTGAGCCTGAGTCGATTGTAAAACCCCAGTATGAAACTCCAGTTTCGGCAATAGACCCAGCAAAGTTTGACTTTGGAGATTCACCAGTGTCCGAGGACTGGAAAGATCGCCTGAGGAAGAAACTTTGTGAAAGATCCAAGGTGTTCTCACTGCATGAGTGGGATGTGGGATGTGCAAAAGGAGTAGAGCACAATATCAGACTACATGACTCTCGACCTTTCAGGGAGAGATCTAGGAAGATTGCTCTCTCTGAGATGGAAGATGTGCGACATCATCTTCAGGAGCTGGCTGCGAATGGCATCATTACAGAGTCCCGCAGCCCATACGCCTCACCCATTGTGGTAGTCCGCAAAAAGAATGGGAAAATCCGGATGTGTATTGACTACCGCACCCTAAACAGCCGTACTGTGGTCGACCAGTACACTATGCCTCGAGTGCAAGACGCCTTAGACTGTTTGCTGGGAAGCCAGTGGTTCTCTGTGTTGGATCTTCGAAGTGGATACTACCAGATCCCTCTGGGAGAAGAAGATAAGGAGAAGACAGCCTTCATCTGCCCATTAGGGTTTTATCAGTTCGAACGCATGCCCCAAGGGATTTCTGGAGCACCTGCCACCTTTCAACGTCTCATGGAGAAAGTTGTGGGAGACATGAATTTACTGCAAGTGTTAGTTTATTTGGATGACCTGATTGTGTTTGGAAGAACCTTAGAGGAGCATGAAGAAAGACTTCTTAAAGTGCTTGATAGGTTGGAGGATTATGGTCTGAAGCTTTCAATTGACAAATGCCAGTTCTGCAGAACCTCAGTGAAGTATGTGGGTCACATTGTGTCCCAAGAAGGTGTGAGTACCGATCCTGATAAAATAGAAGCACTCACTACATGGCCACGTCCAAGTAACTACAGAGAACTCAAGACCTTCCTTGGATTTAGTGGCTACTACCGCAGATTTGTGAAAAACTATGCTACGATTGTAAAGCCTCTGAATGATCTTACCAGGGGACATCAGTCCAGCAAGAACAAATCTAAGTCCAAGAATAAGGGGAGGTCCCCAAAGCCTCCTGTGCAGAGACACAATGGCCCCTTTGCACCATTTGGGCCACGGTGGGATGAGAGATGTGAAAGGGCTTTTCGAGAAATCATTACTTGCCTAACTCATGCTCCAGTCCTAGTTTTTGCTGACCCAAGCAAACCATTTATCCTGCATACTGATGCCAGTTTGGAGGGTCTGGGAGCAGTCCTGTACCAGGAAGTGGAAGGCAAATGTAAACCGGTAGCCTTTGCCAGCCGAGGATTGTCTGATAGTGAAACTCGCTATCCCACCCACAAGCTGGAGTTTTTGGCCTTGAAATGGGCCATCACTGAGAAATTTCGAGACTACTTGTATGGTGCTCAGTTCCAGGTGTGGACAGACAACAATCCACTGACTTATGTGTTAACAAGTGCTAAGCTGGATGCTACAGGGCAGAGATGGGTGACCGCCTTGGCTAGCTATGAGTTCAGCATTCAGTACCGATCAGGGAGAAGCAATGTAGATGCAGATGCATTGTCCAGGCGTCCGCAGGCTCCAGAAGTTGCTGTGATACCCACAGATGGAGTGAGAGCTATTTGCAGTGTGAGTCGCCGAGAGCCAGAGGCCCGTGAAGGCTTTCAGGGATGTGTTGCAGAAGCTTTGGGCCTGCCCCCTGAATGCATGCCTTCTGCTTCGGTGAACTATATTGCATTAGACCAATCTCCTTTGCCCATGCTCAATGCGGCTGACTGGCAAGAAGCCCAGCGGCAAGATATTGACATTCGTGATACACTACTTGCCAAAAGGGAGGGGCGAAGCCCAGCTGCGGTTGTCCCACCTAACCCGGAGGGTAAACTACTATTGAGAGAATGGACCAAACTAAAACTGATTCAGGGAGTGCTACACCGAATGACCACTGACCCTTTACAAAAACAACGAGCACAACTAGTACTGCCAAAAAAGTACAGAGCCCTGGCCATGAGGGCCCTGCATGATGACTTTGGGCATTTAGGGATGGAGAGGACCCTGGAACTTATTCGTAGTAGGTTCTATTGGCCCCGAATGGCTGAAGATGTTCGCAGGAAATGTGAGACTTGCGCTCGATGTGTTCAAAGGAAAACTCTGCCCACGAGGGCTGCATATCTCAAGAACATCACCAGCAACAAACCTTTGGAGTTGGTATGCATTGATTTCTTGTCTGTGGAGGTAGACAAGAGGAATGTTGGAAACATTCTAGTAGTGACTGACCATTTTACACGGTATGCACAAGCATATCCCACACGTGATCAGAGGGCCACCACCGTTGCTCGAGTATTGTGGGACAAATATTTCTCAGTCTATGGATTCCCGGCTCGGATACACTCTGATCAGGGGCGGGATTTTGAGAGTCACCTTCTGAAGGAGGTGCTGAAGATAGCAGGAATTAAAAAGTCTAGGACAACGCCTTATCACCCCCAAGGTGATCCTCAGCCCGAGAGGTTCAATCGAACCCTATTAGATATGTTGGGAACTTTGCGACCAGAGCAGAAGGCAACCTGGAGCCAGCATGTCGCAT
Organism: Lepidochelys kempii; assembly: GCF_965140285.1. NCBI lineage: Eukaryota > Metazoa > Chordata > Testudines > Cheloniidae > Lepidochelys > Lepidochelys kempii. Next base: position 45,988,498 of record NC_136380.1, read on the forward strand.
TTCTGGTGCATGCCTACAATGCCACAAAGAACGATGCTACGGGAGTCACCCCATATCTCTTGATGTTTGGGCGAGAACCAAGATTACCCATAGACTTGTGCTTTGGTGTATCAGAGGATGGAGATAGCTATGAAACTCATCAGCAGTATGTATCCCGACTAAGAGAAAAGCTGCGGGATGCTTATCGCTTAGCTACCGCTGCGGCTCGGAAGAACGCAGACCGCAACAAACATCGATATGATGCTAGAGTGCGTTCGCAGGAGCTCCAGCCGGGGGACAGAGTCCTGCTGCGAAATTTGGGTATTGCTGGCAAACACAAGATAGCTGACAGATGGAAGGCAATACCTTACCTGGTGATGGAAAAGCTGGGAGATCTGCCGGTCTACAAGATCAAACCTGAAGACGGTCCAGGGCAAATAAAGACGGTGCATAGAAACCTTTTGCTCCCTGTGGGGGAATTGGTAAGCACCCCTTGTGAGATGGGCCACGGCAGGGCCGCCGGGCAGAACAGAGGTGCTAGACCAAAGCCGCCATCCAACACAGACAGTGGGCCCCCTGCAGCTAACTTACCCCTATTCTGCACATCTGAGAGTGAGTCTGAGGAGGAAGACACAACCCTGGTGTATCCTGGGATGGAGACAAGATTTCAGTCTCGATCAGCTGAACCAAACGAGAGTTTTCCCTCTTCCGCCCTAAACCCAATGGCGGAACTATTTAGGCCCCTTTCTGATACCCCGGTGCTGCTGATGAGACCCCCCTGTGATGACAAACACAGGTTATTGGACAATGGGGACAGACAGGTAGAGGATGTCCTGGGCACCTTGGACCCTCCAGCGTTAGAACTAGGAGTGCAGGGGCCTACGCCAGTAGCCGAGGGACCCTCCAGGGAAGCCTCTCCATCCGTCACTCAAGAGGATGTTCCCCCTACCTCGGCAACAGAGATTCTCAATAGACGAGACAGGGTGATAAGACCAGTGAAACGGTTAACTTATGATGCACCTGGGGTGACTAGTGAGGAGCCAATACATTTAGCACACAGGCTTGTGGAAGCTAAAGTGGGCTTCCTGAGGCCCTTTGGAGGAAACCAATGAGTTGGTATAAAGGGAGTGTGATTTGTCGGGACGACAAAGTCTCGGCTGGGGGGAGGATGTAAGCAGTGTCAGGATGAGCTCCACCCTGACATCTGGTGGTGAGGTGTGGCAAGTTGTGGAAAAGAACTTCAGGGGCCGATCTCATTTGCATAGGCACACCCACCACGCCTAGAATGAGACCATAGCTGCCCAAATGGTCACTTTGGCTGCTGTGGGATCCCCAGTGTCTCTGTTATTGGGGCAGGAAGAATAAATTGTTATTACCCTGATTATGGGAACTGTGCTTGGAACTGTACGTGGCCTTTTGTTATGATGGAGGGATTCACCATCAACTAAGTAGCACTCGCTAGGCAAGGGTCATGGGTTCCAAAACTGTGTGAATGGAGAGAGGCTGGGGACAAGTAGTAGTACTTGGTGGCATGGGCCCCTTGGTGAGGGCCTTACATGCTGATTGCACTTCCTCCTCTCTCCACTGTGGAATATCAGAGCTAATTTTGATTTCATTAGAAGTCTAGTTATAGGCTGCTGAGCTGACTTTGGGCTGACAGTGCACCAGCACTGGGGCTCCCCTACTACAAGCTGAATTCACCTAAGAGCTGAAATCACTGAGTGTTGTGTTAAGTAGTGGGGGAGCCTGAAGATATATTGTGGAGCAGTTTGCGGGACGGCTGGTGAAGCAGTTCGACGCGGAGCAGTGTGTGGATGGCAGGAGCTGCTTGTGGGCCGTGGAGCTGAGTTCGTGGGGCAGCTGAGTGAAGGAGTTCGTGGGGCGGCTGACGGAGCGGAGTGCAGCTGAGCGAAGGAGTTCGTGGGGCGGCTGGCGGAGCGGAGCGCAGCTGAGCGAAGGAGTTCGTGGGGCGGCTGGCGGAGTGGAGCGCCGCTATGGAGCTATGGGGCGGTCAGCTTCAGATCACGTAAGGTGCCTCTTACCCCCGTCCCATTTCCACCCAGGTTGGGAGGTAAAGCTCCGCCGATAAACTTTCGAACTCTGGGGCTGCCCTGACCAGGGACAGAGACTTTTGGGGCATTGGACTTTTGGGACTTTGGGTGATTTGGGGTTGCTGGACTCAAGAACCAAAGGGAAAAGGGCATGCCCCAATTTGCCTGGGGTGGGGTTGTTTTTGCTCATGGGTTGTGTTATGAATCCTGTTGGTGGTGTTTCCCCAACATAATGCCACATTGTTTCTCTCTGTTATCAAAAGACTTTTGCTACACTCAGACTAGGTGCTTGCGAGAGGGGAAGTATTGCCTCTTGGAGGCGCCCAGCAGGGGTGGTATATATTGGTCCCAGGTCACTGGGTGGGGGCTCGAGCCGGTTTGCATTGTGTTATTGGAATGGAACCCCTAGATATTGAACCCGGCCCTTGTTGCTGCCAACTCTGACGGGCAGAAGGGTTACACTTAGGGCCAGGGGAAGGGGTGTCACAGTTAACGGAGATGGCTGTTTCTGTTACCCGGGGTTCTTTCAACCCACAGCTCTTGGTAACTTTTACTCTGTGTGAGATGGTGTCAGGAAATAAATCAGGGGAGACACGGCCGTCTGACCGATAGATGGCTGGCACAAACAGGACAACACAAGAGTGCTTTTACTTAGTCTCAAGCACTTACACGCATCTGCAAAAGGTTAGTAAAACACCCCAACTCTTGATAATTACCTAAGCTGAGTGTGGCTCTCGAGTGACACAACAGCAGGCTTCCGGTGGCCAAATCTTCCGTCTGCCGGTGGGAACTGCAAGATGTATCCAGAGGGAGAGTCCAAAAAGAGTCCAACTACCTCAAACTTTTCCCCCTTATTTATACATTAGACATGTCCCTTAAAGAAAACCTGTTACAAGCAGTTTCAGTGGTCCAGCAAAAGGTTCCTTTTGATTATTGATTAACCAGGTGTAGGTTTTTCCAGAGTTTGCAGCCTTGAGGCCCCAATAGACATTCCTGGGGCACATCCTGCTCTTTTAAAATGCATGTATCAGCCACTTCAACACAATTCTTATCAGGAAGGACGCGGGGTCAAGCTGCCCTCTCTGTGGCACCCAAAGACCTCCCCCGCCCCGCCTTGGTGAAACTGAGACTGCTGAATGCCCAATTTACAGCCTGCTGACTTGGCTGCTTTTAGCAATAAGCCATAGTGGTTTCAGGCACTGTACTGTTTTGCCAAAGTCTCCCCGTACAGTTTAACAGGCATAAGGGCCCCTCTGCACAACTCTCTCTCTCCTAGATGTCCCTTCCCTGCCCATGGAGCATTGTGTCTCTTCCCTGGCCCATGTCCCATTCTGCTTTAATGACTCAGCCGCTCTCTGAAAAGGATATAGGCTTTTTTCTCACCTGTAAATGATATTTCTCTGGTGAAACAAGGTCAGGCCCCAGCTTAGTGGGTTTTTTTGTTTTCATGACACTCAAACAGGCAGCAAACGATCCCACTGCAGGACTGTTTGGGCTTCAGTCCAACCTATCTGGAGAGCCTGCTGAGTGCCCTCACTACTGCCATTAGAATGCTTGCAGACTGCAAAGGAAACAAACACAGGCTAGGAGGACTCGTTAGCAAGAAAGGCGCTTCGCTCTGACAAGGGGCAATGTCAAGGATGCTTTGATACAACGAGCAAGTTGAACACAGCGAGCCTGAATCCAGAGCTAGCCAGCATTAATCACATCAGATGGAAACCCCATCCAAGGGAGGACACATGACAAACTTGGGGCAGCAGCACCAAGAATTTGTACAAAAAATGAAAGATGGGGCCTTGTGGAGTGAGCGTCTCAAACTCACCAGACTGCATATACAGCTCTCTGGCAGATGGGGGCCTGGCAGACCCCAGCCTGACTGGAAAAACTCTCACGGACACAATTGTTTATGTTTTGGGAACATCTTTCCTTCCCACCACCATTTTCCCCCTCGGCATGTGGTAGCAAAGGAGCCTTCACTCACACACGCGAGGTAAAAGCAAATCAGAGCTTTCTCTGTCTCACACCCTCCCCTGTGCAAAAAAAGCCTTGAGTTTCTTCTACCTCCACTCCCTAGGACTAAACAAGCAGTGCCTCTGTGCACCTTTCTGCTAGGCGGTAGGAGAAGCAATCATCCCAAGTACACTCTTAAGGGGCCTTTCTCCCCTGTTTTCCTGGGAGGTCTCTGTTTCCCTGGTCAGATGTTGCTAAAACCACAGGAGGAAAAAATACAAAAACATCTACTGAGGAAGCCTGAGTTCTGGGTGTAGAACTCTGGGACAAGGGCATTATCTGAGGTGTGATCAGCACTCTGGATTGAGAGACCCCATTGACACCAGGAAATAATGGGATGGAGACCCCCATTCTCTGGATAAAATATCATGACAGCTTAGGCAGTCTGCTAGCCAAGTTACCTTAACTGACCCTCAGGATCCATACCTTTCTTTCTGCTTTATAGGAACAGAAGTCTGGACTCGGAAAGGAGGTGGGAGGATCCTCATTTGCCTTGTCAGTTTGGGTCTTCTTCTTTTGTATGGCTTAAAAACAGCAACATTAGAAGTCCAAGACTAGGGGGTGATCCAGTTGATTGCCTTGGGTGTCACCAAGTGCATGGCAGAGATACCACCAGAATATGATTGTTTGGAACATTGGTTGACAGGATGTTCCATAGTCTGAAGTCCATTTCTACAGTCACACATAGGATCGTGTCTCAGTCCCCATTCATGGAGGAGGTAGGAGCATTTGCCATGTTATGTGCAGAGGTAGTTCAAAGTGGACCATATTTTCCATGGGAGGGAAAAAGCCACTAGTTTCTTCGGTTGGGTCCTCAATGTGATGTTTGCTCAGGACATTGACATCTTTCCACCTTGTTCACCATTGATCTTTGGGGGGGAAATCCTGAGTCTTTGAGATCATGCACTGAAAGCCAACAGGGTTTTCTAGATTTTAGTCAGAATCTCGGTATGTTATTTAGATCTTTGTGTACTGGGAGAGCCTCATTCCCTTGAAAAGGTGGGACTCCCGAAGAGTTCTCATGCTGCGGCAAATTTGTGGTGAGTGGATGTGTGCCAGTATGGGAAGCCATGATTATGACATTGATTTTACCGTGACTGTAATGATCTGCATGGCAGTGTTGAGAGTCGACAAGTGATGCGTGGGAGCTGTGTGTCCAGATGGGTGAGCAGTTTTCTGAGTTGAGTAAACAAGGGCCAGTGAAGAGGTCCATAGGGTTTTTGCATCAGCTCCCCAGGTCATTCCTGCAAGTTCCTGGGTAAGGTTTACATGCTTCTTGATTTTTGTCATGGATATTTTTCAGGTGCTGGTGGTATGTGAGGCTTCCATCTAATGTCACACCAAGATATGTCGGGTGGGATCATGTCTTACTGGCTGGCCACACACGTCCACATGCAGTTCTGCCCTAGCCTTTTGATTGTTTAAATGAAACACTTACACAACAGACTTGGTAGTGTGTGGTTTTAGCCACCACTGTGAGAAATATTCTTCCATGATTTTAAGGTCCTGGGTTAGAATTTGTTCTATGGTAAGTAAACCGTATGCCTGTGAAGTTGGACCAATGTTTGGGCCTGGGCAGGCTATAGCTATTACGTTGTCCAACTGAACCAGGACTGGCCTGCCTGGTACCCTCTGAGTGCAAACAGGGCTCCACACATGGCTCTTAGCTCTAGAGCAGCAGTTCACAAACTGTGGGGACCCCAAAGTGGGTCATGTCCCCTTTTTAATGGGATCACCCGGGCTGGCATTAGACTTGCTGGGGCCTGGGGCTGAAGCCCGAGCCCCACCGCCCGGGGCCAAAGTTGAAGCCTGAGCCCCACCGCCCGGAGCCAAACCCCAAGGGCTTCAGCCCTGGGTGGTGGGGCTCAGGTTACAGGCCCCCACCTGGGGCTGAAGTCCTTGGGCTTCGGCTTTGGCCCCCCTGCCCAGGGCAGTAAACTCAGACTTTGGCTTTAGCCCTCCCACCTGGGGCTGCGGGACTCGGGTGGGCTCAAGCTTTAGTTCCCCCCTCCTGGGGTCATGTAGTAATTTTTGTTGTCAGAAGGGGGTCTTGGTGCAATGAAGTATGAGAACCCCTGCTCTAGAGCAATGGAACCCTACCTTTTCCATACTAGACTGCCCTGGGATCCCTTGTTCCTCTTGTCAGCCCCTCCATTTAGCAATATGGAAAGCACAGAGTAGTTGCAGCCCCCTAGTTGGGAAGTAATCTGAAGAGACGCATTCAGAGCAAGCCAATGTCAAGCCAATGTCAAGCCAATGTCAATCGGTGAAGTATTCAGCAAGGGCAGAGCTATATTCAGTGAGGAAAATCCTTGTGTGTTCTCTGAGTTCAAACAATTGATTCAAAATGCTGCCATGTGACAGCCAACAAACGTCATCATGGAAGAGAGCTGTCAATATTGCATGTCTGTTTCTTCATTCATAGACTATAATGCCATTAGATCATGCAGTCTGACCTCCTGTCTGACACAGGCCATAGGTTATCATCCAGTTACTCTTGTATTGAGCCCAATAACGTGTGTTTGTCTAAAGTATGTCTTTCAAAAAGCCACCCGGTCTTGATCTGCAGACGTCAAGGGATGAAGAGAATCCACCACTTCCCTTGGCTCACTAGTAAAAGTGTGTGCCTTATTTCCAGTTTGAATTGGTCTGGCTTTAAGTTCCAGTCATTGTTTCTTGCTGTGCCTTTCTCTGCTAGATTAAAGAGCCCTTTAGCACCTGCTATTTTTCACTATGAAGATACCTATAAACAGATTGAGTGCTAAGTCTTTCACTAAGAGGCATTTTCTCCAGCCCTTGAATCATTTTTGTGGCTCTTTTCTGCATCCTCTTCAATTTTTCAACAAAAGCCTTTAGTAGGGTTTTTGACAGTCCCACATGACATTCTCGTAAGCAAACTGGGGAAATGTGGTCGAGATCAGCATTTCTCAAATGGGGGTCCATGAGGATACTCTAGGGGTCTGTGGCCCCCACTGATCAACTCCTTCCCCTCCCTCCCAGTGCCCCCTGCATGCTGGGGAACAGCTGTTCAGCGGTGTTCAGGAGGCGCTGGGAGGGAAAGGGAGGAGCAGGCATGGGGCATGCTTGGAGGAGGGGACAAAAAGAGTCGGGGAAGAGGAAGGGCAGGGGTGGAGCAGGGGCATGAAGAGGTGCGGTAGGGGAAGGGCTAGAGTGGGGACAGGGCCTGGGGCTGAGTGGAGCAGTTGGGTGTCCCCGAAACATTTTAAATCTAAATGGGAGTCCTCAGGTTGCTGAAGTTTGAGAACCGCTGGTCTAGATGCAATTACTATGAGGTCAGTGCATAACTGATTGAAAGACCATACTCAATGAGCAGTTATCAGTGGCTCCCTGTCGAACTTGGAGTGCATATCTAGTGGGGTCCAACAGAAGTCAGTCCTGAGTCCTCTACTATTCAACATTTTCATTAACGACTTGGATAGCGGAGTGGAGAGTGTGCTTATAAAATGTGCAGATGACACCAAGCTGGGTGGGGTTGCAAGCACTTTGGAGCACACTACTAGAATTCAAAATGATCCTCACAAAGTGGAGAATTGGTCTGAATTCAACAAGATGAAATTCAACAAAGACAAGTGCAAAGTACTTTGCTTAGAAAGGAAAAATCAAATGCACGACTACAAAATGGGGAATAATTGGCTAGGCAGTTATACTGCTGAAAAGGATCTGGGAGGTTATCATGGATTACAAATTGAATTGGAGGCAATAATGTGATGCAGTTGCAAAAAAGACTAATATTCTGGGTATATGAACACGAGAGGTGTATGTAAGACATGGGAGGTAATTATTCTGCTCTACTTGGCACTGGTGAGACCTCAGCTGGAGCACTGTGTCCAATGCTGGGCACCACACTTTAGGAAAAATGTGGACAAATTGGACGGAGCCTGAGGAGAGCAACAAAAGTGATAAAAGGTTTAGAAAACCTGAGCTATGAGGAAAGATTAAAAAACTGGTCAAGTTTAATCTTGAGAAAAGAAGACTGAGGGTGGACTTGATAATAGAATCATAGAATCATAGAATATCAGGGTTGGAAGGGACCCCAGAAGGTCATCTAGTCCAACCCCCTGCTCGAAGCAGGACCAATTCCCAGTTAAATCATCCCAGCCAGGGCTTTGTCAAGCCTGACCTTAAAAACCTCTAAGGAAGGAGATTCTACCACCTCCCTAGGTAACGCATTCCAGTGTTTCACCACCCTCTTAGTGAAAAAGTTTTTCCTAATATCCAATCTAAACCTCCCCCACTGCAACTTGAGACCATTACTCCTCGTTCTGTCATCTGCTACCATTGAGAACAGTCTAGAGCCATCCTCTTTGGAACCCCCTTTCAGGTAGTTGAAAGCAGCTATCAAATCCCCCCTCATTCTTCTCTTCTGCAGGCTAAACAATCCCAGCTCCCTCAGCCTCTCCTCATAACTCATGTGTTCCAGACCCCTAATCATTTTTGTTGCCCTTCGCTGGACTCTCTCCAATTTATCCACATCCTTCTTGAAGTGTGGGGCCCAAAACTGCACACAGTACTCCAGATGAGGCCTCACCAATGTCGAATAGAGGGGAACGATCACGTCCCTCGATCTGCTCGCTATGCCCCTACTTATACATCCCAAATAGCTTTCAAATAAGTTAAGGGCTGTGTCATAGGATACTATACTTGCTGCTGGGTGGTGCCCTGTTCTGAGGATTAGCCCTTCTGAGGATTAGCTCCCCCCAGTTCAGTGCCCCCTCTCTTCTCTTCCACTGGTGCAGCTCTCCTCCTATTCATGGAGTTGCAGTACAGCTGCCCTCCAGCCAAGTGACATTGTGATTTCTCCTTCTGGGCAAGTCCTCTATGCTGGGTTCCAGTCCAGAGTCTGACTGCGAACAGTCAAGGTCTGGGTCATCACCAGTCCTACTGCTTCTTCCCTGGACTACTTCCTACCAGGCTTCTTTAAGCTTCTCTCTCACTAGCCTTCCCAGTCAGACCCCTCTCTCTTAGGCCTACTAGGTAAACCTTTCTTCATGAGTTCCTACCCCCTTTCAGGGGATCCTCTACCCTTCCTTCTCCTTTATCTGAGCAAGAGAGACTGCTGGCTTCCTCCCTGCCACCATACTGTTGCCAGCCTCCTGGTTTTACAGAACCCACCTGTTCCCTTGCAGGTGCGCTTCCTACTAATTAGTGCCCTCCATTCAGCCTACATCTCCCCCTTTTGCAGCTTAATTGGTTGATTGGGCCTGTGTGGCCTAATTCAACTCTTTCAGGGCCAGTGTGGAGAATACATTTCATCACAGGCTGTTATAAAGTAGATGGTGATCAATAGTCCTCCAGCATGTCCACTAAAGGTAGGGCAAGAAGTAATTGGCTTAATCTGCAGCAAGGGAGATTTGCATTAGATATCAGGAAAAACTTTATGAGCTCTGGTTCAGGCTTCCAAGGGAGGCTGTGGAATCTCCATCAACTGAAGGTTGGACAAATGTCTGTCAGGGATGGTCTAGGTTTACTTGGTCTTGCCACAGTGCAGTGGACTTGATGACTTCTCAAGGTCCCTTCCAGCCCTGCATTTCTACGATTCTATTCCTTTAACAATGTGGGCAGCAGAACTGGATGCAGTATTATAATATAGTGAAGAGGTGTGCCTTGGTGGGGTGATCTTTAATAATATTCACAACTTTTCCAGCCTCGGCAAGTACTTTTTCTTAGTTGCACTGGCATCCTCTTTCCCACTAAGGCTTCTTGGGAGAGCTGGTCAAAACAAAACCATTCCCCTTTTTTCACCAATAATTGCAAAATTTGAAATGTTTTCAACCAGCAATACTACCCAGTGCATTGAACAATGTGTCCTGACAGCTCAGGGTTCGATAGACTGGTTTCTAGTCACATGGCCACTGTGGTTTCTGGTCATAGCCCAAGGACGACCAGGGCAAATACTGGAACAGCAAAATCCATCTCAACCCAGCTGCAAGAACTGATTGCTGGGGAAGCTTTAGAGATTTTTCCTCCCTTGTAGAATTATTCTTACCCCGGACAGTGGAGCAGGCAGCATTCATGTTTGCACCCTCCCCAGTCAGAATGGACAGCGATTAAAATTTAGGCAAACACATCTGTAATTTTATCAAGAGGTTCTGAGAAGTACTGACTCTCCAGAACTCTCCCAAACAGCTGTTCTCAAACACCTCCAGCCATGTCATGAATTTGACTGCATCAATGGAGAGGGGACTTGCTTTGATTTGACCAATAACAGCAGATCCCAATGGACCATTACCCACTTCTGAGACAATTAATGTGGTAATTACCCATTTTTGAGACAATTAATGTGCCCCCCCCCCATTAAGAGGCTTGGCAACATTTGCTATTTGTGGGGACACCAAGTGTGATGAACTTTTAATACAGCAGTCTTCTGATTCTGCAAATGCAAAAGCTTTCACTTGAAGAATTCAGTGGATTTCTTTTGTAAAGATGGACAGTTGGTATCCAAATGACTCGGTGATTCCTCCTTTTGATGGCTGTATGCTCATCTCTGAATCCTTCGCCAGCTACTGTGGCAATTCCTGGAAACAGCATGGTAGCTGACAAGTATTTTGGTGACCTTACCTCACCTTGTCTCTCTCAGGTGTTTTGGTGTGTGGGTTTGGTCTGAGTCCTACCAAGAAGAAAGTCAGGCTGCACGCAGTGGATCCATAGAACAGGGAAGAACGGGGGAGAAAGGGATGGCATTTAGGACTTCACTGCTGTCTGGTTCTCTGGAACAGTGCACTGAGCTGGCAATGCAATCCAATTAACTGGCCCTGGAGAAGAAAGCTGGAGAGCAAAAAGCAATTGCCTTAGGTCTCAGCAGGGCAGGGAGACAAACCAAAATGTTGAGTGTCTGATAGCAGCAAAATACCAAATTCCATGGCAAAAATTCTCCATTCTGTGCCATTTGTGGGAAAATGCCAAATGCATGGCTGCAGGATCCCTGACTTCACAGAGCCTTGACTGAGACAAATGGGTCAGGTCAGAGCTCACAGAGCTATTGTTTCAGGCTCTAGGTAGATTCAGACAGTGTCACTCTATTGGTTTGTGCTCAGTTGACATTTCTGAGGTTTTCTCTGCAATCACAAGAGCTGGAAACTTTCCTACTCTTTCATTAAAGAAGAAGTAAGGGTTGCAAAGGGCTGAGAGGAGGCGTCCCATTTGCCAGATGGAGCACCTCTTCTCTACAGCTTTTAGCTGGAACCTTGACTCCAGCCAGGACCATTTACTCTGCATCTTGCGGCTACTTCTCTTCCTGCAGCCCAGACAGTATAGGTCAGATCTATCAATGTGCTCCAGCTGCTTTATACCACCCCAGCAATACAAAGCAGTTATAAACCTGGCTTAGTTGGCCAGTTACATCAGATTTCGGTGAATCTGTCCATACGGTTTTATCATTAATAGGTGATATTGCCTGAGACAGTGTTAAAGGTTCCGTAATACTTGATGCTTCTAATGTGGTTATTCTCATTCGGTACTGATATCTGTATTGAGGTGTAATGTGGTTATAAATCCTAGTTGTATACCAAGCAGCTCTGCTTTTTATCTATTATAATCTGATCAGTAAATGCGCCTCTTCAGCAGCTTTCTCACCATTGCTATTACATCAAATTCTGGGAGAAAGGCTATCAACACGTTCAAGCACAGGTAATAAGCGTATATGTGCTTCTTGTCTTATGTAAATCTCTGGGGCCGGATTCTGATCTCACATCTCACTAATGTAAATCCAAAGTAACTCCACTGAAGTGGGCAGATTGCTGGGGTGTGTGCTCTATTTAAAAGCAGTGCCTCTGCCTGGTAGATCAACTGCAGCTGTCAGTAGGCTCTTGGGTCATATTCAAGTGGACTAAACTACGATAGTTTAGTCTTGTGGGACACGTGCATAGATCATTATTGCTAGGTCTTTATTGTAGAGGAACGGGCATAGCTGTTTGGCTTTCAGGAGCAGAGAGAAGCTGAGCAGGACTCCAAAACACCACATAGCTTGAACCCCTTTGGTGCAGATGCATATTCAAGCTGTGGTCTCCTCACAGAGCTATCCCCTTCTTGTGGAGGCCCATCTAACTTAGACAAACTAGCTCGGGAAATCCTGCAGTTTCATTGGTACTCATGGAACTCACAGAAACATGGGGCTGGAAGGGACCTCCTGGCTCATCAAGTCCCGTCCCCTGCTATTGCACACAATCCGTCACATAATCCTGTTCATAAAACTTATCAAGCTCCATTTTAGGCAGGTTGTTTGTCCCCACTACTCCTATGCCTGTTCAAATAGGACATAAGCAAAAAAAGAGCTCACAAAGAGGTCTGCTTTTGTGAGTCACACCCTAAATTGTGGACTGCCTTATTCACCCAGTGAAATAGTATATTCCTGGTCTTCTTGATAATGAATATACCATTATTTTAAACTACAAGATGGACTGATACTTCTGCCTTTACTTAAGCAAATCTCCTATGGTCTTGCCTTCAATGGAAATTTTGCATGAGTAAAATAGAGTTGGGGACCAAAATAGTTCACTGGTACACAACTGACTGCGCAGTGCTCTCTTGTGTTTTTTAGCTATCGACCAGAATAGTTTGGAATTTTAAACCACAATTCTTAAAGTGGAAAAATGTTCTTTAAGTGTGTATATCTTTTTTATTGTCCTTGTGAAGAGTATAATGGAGAGGCAGTTATTGCTGAGATTTTCTCCACTATGAGCTTGATTTTGGCCACCTCCAAAAAGCTCATTTCTTCTTCATGTCTGGTGTTTGAGGCCTGTGGCAAAGAGAGGATGGTTTGCCCAAAACTGAGGTGATTTGGATAGGTCATTTTTTGTAGTCTGAGACTCATGAAAAATATTTTTTGAACTATTTTTGGCATGTCTTTTCTCAAAAACAGCATGTCCTAGAAACTTCAAATATGACTTATCTGTGTAATCTTGATCGCTGCAGGGCACAGACCCAACACTAAGACTGGGAACAGCACACAGTACAGGAGAAGTTCTTCACTGGGGAGTTAGGAATATGAGAATGATATGTCAGATCAGTGTCACAGGGCCCCTACTCTGTGCTCTCAGGGAAGCTTTATTTCAAGTCCCCTCCACCCCTGTTTCCCTGCTCCCACCTATTTACAATGTATGTCAAGCTTTAGGCCCTCTCAGCAAGACCTGAGGGGAACAGAGGTCTGCCTAGTCTCAGCCTTCTCTGTGACTAGCTCCTGCTAGCCCTGTTCCTCTCTTCTCTCCTCCCCCCTTGCACTTTCTTCCCATGCCTCTGCTCAGCCCTGGACTGATGGGCCAGTTGAGTTCATTAACCCCAATAATCTTCTCCTGGGGCACCAATTAGCCTCTAAGCCAGAGGTTCCCAAACTGTAGAGCACACCCCCCTAAGAGGGCATGGAGGAATGTTCTGGGGGAGCACAGCGGGGCTGGGGAGGGGGGGGGTAGGGAGGGAGCACCACCCAGCCCCGACCCCACCGCCAACTCTGCTCCAGCCCCGCCCCCAGCAAGGGCCTTGGCTCCTGGGCCAGCACCTGGTCCCGTCCCCAGCCTCGGCGCAGCTCCCCCTCTGGCCATGGGCCCGGCTGCCGGCCCCCACAGTAGCCCAGCTGCGGCTCTGTTCCCACCCCCACCCGCAGCTAGGGTTGCCAGGCATCTGGTTTTCGGCCGGAACTTCTGGTTGAAAAGGGACCTTGGCGGCTCCAGTCAGCACCACTGACTGGGCCATTAAAAGTTGGGTCAGCGGTGCAGCAGGGCTAAGGCAGGCTCCCTGCCTGGCCTGGCTCTGTGCAGCTGCCTGGAAGCAGATGGCATGTCCGGCCCCTAGGCGCAGGGGCAATCAGGGAAGCTCTGCGTGCTGTTACCACCCCCAGCGCTGGCTCTGCAGTTCCCATTGGCTGGGAACTGCAGCCAATGGGAGCTGTGGGGGCGATTCCTGCAGGTTCAGGCAGCGTGCACTGCGCAGAGTCATCTGACCCCTCCACCTATGGGCCAGACATGGCGGCCACTTCCAGGAGCAGCACAGAGCCAGGGGAGGCAGGGAGCCTGCCTTAGCCGTGCTGTGCCACCAACTGGGAGCTGCCTGAGGTAAGCGCTGCCTGGCTGGAGCCCACAACCCTCACCCCCTCCTGCACCCTGAACTCCCTGCCCCAGTTTAGAACCCACCCCACACCCCTACCCGAACCCCAATCCCCTCCTGTACCCAAACTCCCTCCCAGAGCCTGCACTCTGCACCCCTCCTGCATCTCTACCCCTTACCCCAACTCTGAGACCCCTCCCAAACTGCAAACCCCTCAGCCCTGGCCTGGAGCCCCCTCCTGCACCCCAAACCATTCATTCTTAGCTCCACCCCAGAGCCCACACCCCCAGCTGGAGCCTGCACCCTTTCCTGTACCCCAGCCCCCTGCCCCAGCTCGGAGCCCCCTCCCACACCCTGAACCCCTCATTTCTGTCCCCACCCCAGAGCCTGCACCCCCAGCTGGAGCCCTCCCCCTCTCCTGCATCCCAACCCCCTGCTCCAGCCCAGTGAAAGTGAGTGAGGGTGGGGGAGAATGAGCGATGGAGGGAGGGGGGGCTGGACTGAGTGGGGGCATGGCCTCAGAGAAGGGGCAGGGGTGTGGCCTCAGGAGAAGAGGCGGGGCAGGGGGCAGGGCAAAGGTGTTCAGTTTCGTGCAATTAGAAAGTTGGCAACCTTACCTCCAGCCTCAGCCCCAGACCCACCTCCATCTGCGGCCCTAGCCTCGGCCCCCTTACCTCTGTCCACATCCCCTTCCCCCTACTGTGGGAGCTGTGGCCCAGTTCCCACCCCAGCTCTGGGGGTGTGTGGACAAGGGTAAGGAAGGGGGCACAACCCTGAAATGTTTGGGGACCGCTGCTCTAAGAGATCAGAGTGCAGACTCACCTATTCACTCTCTGCATTTTGTCACACTCAGGCTGATTTTTAAAAAGTTACCAAGTGACTGGAGGAGACCTACGCTTTGCTAAATAATGATGAAATCAGCCCCCCTCTCCCCTCTGAATTCCAGCCTTTTACCTGGTGAAGCTAACTGGTCCATGTTTGTCTCAGAGTTTCTGATTATTTTAAGAGATTGCTACAGGGGCAGAATTAAAGTTGTTCGCCTTAACTGTAAGGTGGTAATGCCTTCACTATACCTTCAAATGTTTGCACTTATTTTATGTTTACACTTAATTCATTCATTTCTAAAGGTTCTTTTTGTAAGGTTTTTTTTTTTAAATTCTAAAATTATGGCTATGTACTCTGAACCTGAAGAAGAATTTTGCCTGGAAAAAGTACTATGTGGAGAAATGGATTGACTTGACCCACACATTTAATTAAAATAGCTGACATTCAACACCTTCTTGAGACCTATTAAGTGACACCCTGTTAATCACACTGGGGTGGAGCTGGCAATGGAATTCTGTGTTTGTTTCCTGAAAGCCTCTGTCACAAGGTGCCAGCCCGAAGGGCTGGCTCCTCGGTCATATTTTATCGGCTTGAAGTCTGACACTGGAAATCAGATGGAAAGAATAGCAAATATGCATGACAAAGAGCATGGTTTTTTGTCCACAGCCTTTTTCCTTGTGATAAGAATAACAGATTTTTTTTAAAGCAGCACAATCAATATGAGAAGCAAAATATACTACAGAGTGCAGGTGAAGCTTCCCTAGTCCTCTTCTTTGGGGATAGAAGGTCATGCATTAGTGATGTAGTAGATCAGAGATAAGTTCATAAAATATTTACCTAAAATAGTATGTGTCCATCTGACTGTTCATTTATAAAATAATAGCTCTGAAGAATGAAACACAAGCTACAGACCTTATTTAATTTCATTGACTTTGCTTAGAGTCCATTAGATCAGGTTATGCGTTGTGCTAAGGAAGAAGCAGCACATAATGGAGCATGAAAGATAAATAATTATAGGGTCACCCATGAGAGCTCTCTAAGTAAAGGTCTCTTAGCATTTCCATTAGACATTCTTGTTATGTTGCTCTAACCACACAGCCGTAAAACTTTGATTTGGGCTGAGATTTGCTACAGAACATCGTAATGCGGGAGCAAGTCTGTTTTACCGGTTGTCCCAGACTTTGGTTCGGAAAAGAGGCCAACTAAAAAGTCCCCAAATCCACCCTGACATAAGAAACTGTGAGTGTCGTGGTTTCATGATTAGGGGGCTTGGACACATGACTTATGAGGAGAGGCTGAGGGAACTGGGGTTATTTAATCTGCAGAAGAGAAGAGCGAGGGGGGATTTGATAGCAGCCTTCAACTATCTGAAGGGGGGTTCCAACGAGGATGGTGCTCGACTGTTCTCAGTGGTGACAGATGACATAACAAGAAGCAATGGTCTCAAGTTGCAGTGCGGGAGGTCTGGGTTGGATATTATGAAAAAGTATTTCACTAGGAGGGTGGTGAAGCACTGGAATGGGTTACCTAGGGAGGTGGTGGAATCTCCATCCTTAGAGGTTTTTAAAGCCTGGGTTGACGAAGCCCTGGCTGGGATGATTTAGTTGGGGTTAGTCCTGCTTTGAGCAGGGGCTTGGACTAGATGGCCTCCTGAGGTCTCTTCCAACCCTGATCTTCTATGATTCTTGTGTCAACAATCCACATACTGAGGAGTAACTACATGGGCCTTGACAAGACCATTGCAATTGTGGCTGCGCCATTAGGGTCTTCCCTGTCAATAATCCACTGAGTCACAAATCCAGAGAGAAAAGAACACATGGATAGTCATTGACACAATCCGTCTGTCGCTCAATGATACAGACCCTAAGAGCAGATTTACACAATAGACCATAATAGTTGACCAATCTTTATCTCAGTGGAAAAGCTGGAATACAGTAACATCTTAGATAGACACTCCGAAGTTTTTGCTGCTGTTCTGTCTCATTTCTAAACGTATTCTATTCCAAATAAACACATAAATCCAATTAAATGGAAAGATAGAACTGAAACCCATCGGTGCTCCAGAAAGTATGGATTTGCTCCAGGCTCCTCACACTGGATCAGTAGGCCACGTCCACCTATGTGCCTCTGTTAAAGTTTCCCCTGGCTTTACTCTTGGGAGAGGGACCAGAAAAAGTTGTTTGTTCTTTTTGTCTCTTGTTCAGCCTTGAGCTGCAATTCTTACTGATGAAAGCAAGAGTTCAGCCACACATCACGATAACACTGAGAATTGCTGAAAACAAGACCTAGTTGTATGTGGGTAGCAACTGAGCTTGCTGATTCTTGAGAAACTGTCTGATGGAAACTGTTTACAGCCTTCAGCAGTTTTGCAAAATAAACGGAAAATTATCAAAATGCAGGCCCCTCTCAAAGTTCCTGAGCCTTCCCACACTGACTCCCACTCAGGCAGAAATTTTCAACTGGCCCTAGTAAGGGGGCATAAATTATTATTCATCTGTATTACTGTAGCACCTCGGAGCCCCAGTCATGGACCAGGACTCTACAGTGCTAGGCGCTGTACAAACTCAGAGCCCAAAGAGCTGAGAGTCTAAGAATGAGGCAGAAGACGACAGATGGATACAGACAGACCAACAAGGGAGCACATGGAAAGAATGGGACAACCGTGGTCAGTACACTAGGCAGTAGCCTCAGCACACCAACTGCTTAACTTTTGTCCATTTTTTTGTAGACATCACAGCAAAGGAGGATTTGAAGGAGGATAATGAGGCAGCTCTGTGGATATTCACAGGGAGCTCTTCCTAAGCATGAAGGGCAGCATGAGAGAAACCACAAAAGGTGCTTGTTTGAAAATGTAACCAGTGGGCGATGGAGGATGGTCAGAGGCAAGGGTTGACAGCTTGATAATGAGTGAGAGATGTTAGGTAGGATGGGGATAGGCTGAGAAGGGCCTAGACAGTGAAGAGAAGTTACTTCTGTTTGATGCGATGGAGAAGCGGGAACCAATGGAGGGATGCAAAGCGAGATGGGAATCAGTGGAGGGATGGAAAGCAAGACTTGGTTTGCTCAAAGCAATGAGCTAGGAAACGGATCCATTTTGGATGGATACGAGTGAAGCAAGATGGGATTAGAATAGAGGATGTTGCAAATGATGAGCGCCTGGATGAGAGTTACAGCTCCACGGGTGGATCAGGAAGGCTGTATCTTAGAAATGCATAGAGGTAGGAAAGGGACATTACATGCAAAGGAATTCTAGAGAGGAGCCAGTGTTTTGGTTCATTGGCAGATCTGAAAAATCAACAAAAGAGTTTGGGTAAAGTCAACGTAAACCAACATTTTTTGGAATTTTCAGCAAATTGAAAACATTTCATTTCAGGTCAAATGAAAAGTTTTGTTCAGATTTCAGGCATTTTTCATAAAAGTAAAGGGAAAAGCAAGAGGAGAGGTTGGTGGATAGTGCTGCTCCTCTATACCCAATAGCCCAGCAGTTTGGGCAGTCTTCCTGGGATGTGGAAGACCTATGTTCAAATTCTTGCTCTTGGGCAGGGACTGGAACTCAGGTCTCCCCCCTGCCAGGTGAGTGTCTTAACGAGGTGGATGCTCTAATCACTGGGCTACTGAGTGTAAGGGGGCACCACCACTGCCTCCTCCTCCTCCATTTGGTAAATGGTCCCTAGCATCCCTTGTGAATGTAGCCTGAAAAAGTGAAATGTTTCATTTGGACATTTCCCAATTTTAAAAAAACTTTCCACTGAAACAGTTTGCTGAAATCAAACACACATTGGCAATTTTTTTTCAGTCGACCCAAATCTACAATTTTTGGCAAAAAAGTTTTGGCCAAAAAATTCAGTGCTGAAAAGGGGGCAAAAATCAGAGCAATGCTCTGCTGTCTCTTCTGTGGTGGCTTGTGGCTCTGAGCTGAGGTCTGCTTTGTGGCAGCATGGGACTCCTACTATATTCCAGCAGGAGCTACCAGTGCAGGTCTGCTCCATGGCACTGACTGCGCTTACTGAGCTGTGCTGCGCTCTTTTATGCCCCATTGAGAGCATGCCCAGCAGGCAGAGCTGGGCAGAGCCTCCTGTGACCAGAGCTGCTCCTTAACCCCTTGTTCCCCAGTGTGGGGGATGAACAACTCGTCACAAGGGTTAATCTTAGTTAGCTTTAGTACGTCATATTCTTCTCCTTTAGGAGCTCAGCTAATTTCTGGGTAACGATCAGTCCTGAGGGTGTACAGTATTGTTCTGTCTTGGGGCAAGTTTTTTCAATATGAACATTTTCATTGCATCCTGAATGGTCTTTGGGTTGTTTTTTTTTCATTTTATTTTGTATCTATCTTTGTCCTGATGATGATATTTTTCTTATTTTTTTTAAAAGCATCTCAATTTAATGTCCCATGGGAAATCTGCTACCCTGCCACAGACCAGCTGGAAAACTGTCTCAGAACTGAGAGTGGGGAAAATGCTACCTATTGAATCAAGGCTTCTTCCTTCAGCACCAAAACATTTTCCTTGGAAAGCTCCCCTGAAAGTACTGGCCAGGCAGACGCAATCCTGTTTAACATGCACTATCTGGCCAGATAACATCCCAAAGTAATAAGGCTGCAAGCTACATGGTGAGTGTTACAGTCCTCAACAATCTTGCATTCCTTTCCCTTGCATTGCATTTTCCAATTAGAGATAAACAAGTTGCAGAACACCAAGAAAAAGAAAATTTGCTGTCTACGGAGTTTGAGTTTCACTGGAGATACAGGAATTGGACACCACCAAGTCTCTTGAAATATCTCTTTTGCTCACACATTAACTTGCTGGATTTTTCAAGATCTACAGTGAAATCCATTTGTGCCTCTCAGGTCAGATTCCAGCTATTTTTCTCTGCATCACTTAATACTCTAGTTTAGTTTTCTTTTTCAGTGTCACTTTCTCTGTAGGTCTCCTACCCTCAAACTACAGGTGGGAAGGGAAAATCTTGTTGAAATAGTTAATGATTTGTTAAACCATTACATGTTAAAACTAGATACATCCAGCATTTTAGGAAATACACACAAAAAGGGGTTGCATTGTGTGAATTATTTTCCTATTTGAAACACAGAATCTCTCTCAAATGGCTTTAAAACCCATATTGTGGCAATGTATCCA
This sequence comes from Lepidochelys kempii, assembly GCF_965140285.1. Lineage (NCBI taxonomy): Eukaryota > Metazoa > Chordata > Testudines > Cheloniidae > Lepidochelys > Lepidochelys kempii. The sequence goes on from NC_136380.1 coordinate 46,008,551, forward strand.
GTTTGTTCCATTAACTACTCACAGAATCAACTGGAGAACTGCTGTTATTAATTTCAATGGAAAGCTAAAATGTGGTTCATTTTCTGTAATTGCAGGCCCATAGCCTAAAGAGCCTGCAAAAGTTTTTAATCTGAGGCATTTTTAGAAGGGTCTGATCAGAATTACATTTAACATCTTCATAAGGTGAGTAATTATGAAAGCCTCAATAACAAAGATAGTCAAAGAGCTGCACTCGGTATGACCTAAACTTCCTATGCTGTAACCAAATGGTTCTCTTACCCACCCATCCACCCACACACACATACAATTACATACCACATGATCTGCAACATTCAGAAATACGGCTGTGTTCTGTTTTGGGATGAAGCGGTCTCCAGAAGATTATTAGCACATAACCTCAGCAGGCCTGGTAAATGCACCACCCCGAGGTAATTACTAGTGGAGAGATTTACCTGGGCTTACAGGCCATCCTAATGCTTTCACCCATTCCTTCCTGCTGGGTCCTGTTACTCCCACATTCGTTGAGCTTTCTTACTGTAACCCTTCTGCCCGTCAGAGTTGGCAGCAACAAGGGCCGGGTTCAATATCTAGGGGATCCATTCCAATAACACAATGCAAACCAGCTCGAGCCCCCACCCAGTGACCTAGGACAAATATATACCACCCCCGCTGGGTGCCTCCAAGAGGCAATACTTCCCCTCTCGCAAGCACATAGTCTGAGTGTAGCAAAAAGCCTTTTAATAACAGAGAGAAACAATGTGGCATTATGTTGGGGAAACACCACCAACCGGATTCATAACACAACCCATGAGCAAAAACAACCCCACCCCAAGCAAATTGGGGCATGCCCTTTTCCCTTTGGTTCTTGAGTCCGGCAACCCCAAATCACCCAAAGTCCCAAAAGTCCAATGCCCCAAAAGTCTCTGTCCCTGGTCAGGGCAGCCCCAGAGTTCGAAAGTTTATCTGTGGAGCTTTACCTCCCAACCTGGGTGGAAATGGGACGGGGGTAAGAGGCACCTTACATGATCTGAAGCTGACCGCCCCACAGCTCCATGGGCCTTCGCTCCGCTCCACTCCACTCCGCCAGCCGCCCCACAAACTCCTTCACTCCGCAGCCCACAAGCAGCTCCCGCCATCCCACAAACTGCTCCGCGTCTCACCAGCAGCTCCCGCCGTCCTACGCACTGCTCCACCAGCCTGCCCACAAGGCACTCCAGCCGTCCCGCAAACTGCTCCACAACATATCTTCAGGCTCCCCCACTACTTAACACAACACTCAGTGATTTCAGCTCTTAGGTGAATCCAGCTTGTAGTAGGGGAGCCTCAGTGCTGGTGCACTGTCAGCCCAAAGTGAGCTCAGCAGCCTGTAACTAGACTCCTAATGGAATCAAAATTAGCTCTGATATTCCACAGTGGAGAGAGGAGGAGGTGCAATCAGCATGTAAGGCCCTCACCAAGGGGCCCATGCCACCAAGTATTAATACTTGTCCCCAACCTCTCTCCATTCACAGAGTTTTAAAACCCATGACCCTTGCCTAGCGAGTGCTACTTAGTTGATGGTGAATCCCTCCATCATAACAAAAGGCCAAGTACAGTTCCAAGCACAGTTCCCATAATCAGGGTAATAACAATTTATTCTTCCTGCCCCAATAACAGAGACACTGGGGATCCCCACAGCAGCCAAAGTGACCATTTGGGCAGCTATGGCCTCATTCTAGGTGGGGTGGGTGTGCCTATGCAAATGAGATCGGCCCCTGAAGTTCTTTTCCACAACTTGCCACACCTCACCACCAGATGTCAGGGTGGAGCCCATCCTGACACTGCTTACATTACTTTCCACCTAGTACTATCATTATCCACCACTGTTTGGGCTGCAGAAGAAGCAAGGGTTCTTCAGGGAGGGTAAACGTTGCTCCATAACCAGCCACGGGAGGGTGCTACCGTATACTGTTTGTTGGCAGCACTGTTGCAGAGGCTGTGAATGTGGCCTGAGCCATGTAGTCACCCCAAGTCAACAAGAGCCCTGAGGAGGTTCCTGAATAAAAGGTCTCCCAAATAAACAGCAAAGCTGTCTGGGGCCAGGGAGGGAGGGGGAGAACCATTCCAAGCTACCTGCTCTGCTGAAGGACACTGGGTTTTGAGTGTGCTGCAGCAAACCCTCCAAGGCCTGGTTTCTTGTACAAATGAGCGCTTTGGACTGAAGAAAGGAAAAAGAAATCCTTGAGGTTAACGTACAGTTTGGAAAGGGTGAGCTAAAGCAGGGGTTCTCAAACTGGGGGTCGGGACCCCTCAGGCGGTCGCGAGGTTATTACATGGGGGGTCGTGAGCTGCCAGCATCCACCCCAAACCCTGCTTTGCCTCCAGCATTTATAATATATTAAAAATGCTTTTAATGTATAAGGGGGGGTCGCACTCAGAGGCTTGGTATGTGAAAGGGGTCACTAGTTCAAAAGTCTGAGAACCCCTGAGCTAAAGCAAACAGCAAGACAGACAAAATACAGTTATGGGTTGTCTAAAGGCAATAAAATATATTAAATCATCCTAAAACAATGATATTTGCATATATTAAATCAGATCACTATATACCGCTCCATTAAAGTGTCATCCAGTAAAGGAATATAAGCGCAAGATTGCTAATAAATCTCACATGGCTGGAAATACACAGAGGAGAATTTCTAACCTACTAATTCCTTTCTGTGGCCAGGTAACTCCACTCTTCACCACCAATGGGTAATCCCTTCTTCAGATGTCAGGCTTGTGTATTGATCCTGAGTCTCTGATTAGTGCTTCCCCAGGTAGAAGTTGTGCTGTGCTGGAGTGAGTGGGCAGTGGACAGACTGAATGGGTAGAGAGCAAAGCTGAAGATACAGGAGGGGGAGCGGCAAACCACAGGAGGCACTTTTGACGCCGGGGGATTGGGACATGCAAATAAGGTATCCTTGAAAAAGCCACGGCTACATAGTCCCCTGGACTGATGGGCCTCAGGATCTCCACTTTGGACTTCTCTCACCTCACATATTGGTTCAGCCATTTTTAGTTTAGGCCCTGGGGTTCTGCTATGATGAACAACAGCTCGGAGTCATCTATTTTTAACCACAACGACTTCCAGAGTCCAGAGGAGCAATTGTTGTCTGGTCCCTCCGGCCGGCACGATGGGAAAGCTCCAGGAGCAGAGGGTGGCTGGGGGAAAGGAGAGTTCTGAAAATCCCTCCCTTCTAACCAGCAGGCCCCAGTTGTGCTGTACAATTAAAGCCCTTCGCCAGAGAAAACCCACAACCCTCACTCCTTCAGCAGCGGTAGGGAGGGAAGGCAGAGTCTGACTAGAAGAAGTGCTGGGCTTGCTGGTGCTGAGGAAGGAGGCGGGGAGGAATCTTTGAAAGGAAACATTACCATGGCGGGCCCAGACTGGTTTTGCTGGCTGGGGGCACTCTCAGTTTGAGAAATTAGATCTGGAAGAGGCTCTGAAGGAAGCGGCCCCCTGACACACTCACCTATGCTGGGAAGAAGTCCCAGGGAAGGCTTCTTTCATTCATAAATTCAACATCCCTGAAGAGACTGGGTCCTTTAAAAGCAAGTGCTGTCAGCTTCATTTGACCAGGAATTTCCCATGGAATGAAATTTTTTTTATTTGGAACTGTCAACATACAACATACAACATTATATATGCAATGTAATGATACCATTAATATTTCATAGAACATAAAAGTCTAAACTAAATGAATCAGAACACTGTCAAAAGGGGAAACGTTTAACTTTTCACCTCATCAACATGTTTCAACATGTTATCGAAGCTAGACGAGAAAGTAAAATCGACACAGTGCTGAAAGACATTTTGATTTCAACAAACCTGCATGTTCCGGTGGACAATTCTTCAGTGGAAAATGTTTCAACCAGCTCTAACGGTAACGTTTGGCTAATTACTGCCTCACACTGCGGGAAGAGCAGGCCAGTTGCTGCTGGTTTGTTTGTCTTTCTGGGTGTGTATTTTAAATAATTTTCAAGGATGCCTAGACACTGGGTGCCTGCACTGGGTTAACATGTATCTAAATACCTAGAATGCTATGGGAGTGCTCTGGAGACACAAGAAAGCATAAAATGCGGTTCCCAGCTGAGAGGCTACCAGCTCAACGTTTTTACATCTTCTCGTCAAGGCAATCATGGTGGGCATACGTGCCTTGTATTAATTATTTATCTTACACTAGTACCTGGGGGCCCCAGCTTACATCAGAGCCCCATTGCACTAGGCATTGTACATACACATAATTCATAGATTCATAGATATTAAGGTCAGAAGGGACCATTATGATCATGTAGTCTGACCTCCTGCACAACGCAGGCCACAGAATCTCTACCCACCCACTCCTGTAAAAAAACCTCTCACCTATGTCTGAGCTATTGAAGTCCTCAAATCGTGGTTTAAAGACAAGGAGCAGAGAATCCTCCAGCAAGTGACCCCGTGCCCTATGCTACAGAGGAAGGCGAAAAATCTCCAGGGCCTCTTCCAATCTGCTTTGTAGAAAAATTCCTTCCCGACCCCAAACACGGCGATCAGCTGAACCCTGAGCATATGGGCAAGATTCACCAGCCAGATACCCAGCAAAGATAATATGTGACAGTCCCTACGCCAGAAAACTTACAGTCTAAATAGAGGCAAAGGCTGGGAGAAAGGATTTGTGTCCATTTCACAGATGGGAAAAGAGGCATATTAAGTGGCATGTGGCCAAAAATCAAATTTATTGCTGATCTGGGGATTGAATCCAGTCAAGTGTCTTAAGCCACGTAACTGACATTCTCTTCCTAGTGGGAGAAGAGGACTTGCTACAGGCAAATACTGCAGGCTCGGAGTCACTGAATTCCCACAGTATTCTTGTCAGCAAGTTAAGAAGTATGGGCTGGATGAATGCACTATAAGGTGGGTAGAAAGTTAGCTAGATTGTCGGGCTCAACGGGTAGTGATCAATGGCTCCATGTCAATTTGGCAGCCGGTGTCAAGTAGAGTGCCCCAGGGGTCGGTCCTGGGGCCGGTTTTCTTCAATATCTTCATAAATGATCTGGAGGATGGTGTGGATTGCACTCTCAGCAAATTTGCGGATGATACTAAACTGGGAGGAGTGGTAGATACGCTGGAGGGCAGGGATAGGCTACAGAGGGACCTAGACAAATTGGAGGATTGGGCCAAAAGAAATCTGATGAGGTTCAATAAGGATAAGTGCAGGGTCCTGCACTTAGGACGGAAGAACCCAATGCACAGCTACAGACTAGGGACCGAATGGCTAGGCAGCAGTTCTGCGGAAGAGGACCTAGGGGTGACAGTGGACGAGAAGCTGGATATGAGTAAGCAGTGTGCCCTTGTTGCCAAGAAGGCCAATGGCATTTTGGGATGTATAAGTACGGGCATAGTGAGCAGATCGAGGGACGTGATCATTCCCCTCTATTCGACATAGGTGAGGCCTCATCTGGAATACTGTGTCCAGTTTTGGGCTCCACACTACAAGAAGGATGGGGATAAATTGGAGAGAGTCCAGCGAAGGGCAACAAAAGTGATTAGCAAAAAGAAAAGGAGTACTTGTGGCACCTTAGAGACTAACCAATTTATTTGAGCATGAGCTTTCGTGAGCTACAGCTCACTTCATCGGATGCATCTTCTACACTTTCCACAGTATGCATCCGATGAAGTGAGCTGTAGCTCACGAAAGCTCATGCTCAAATAAATTGGTTAGTCTCTAAGGTGCCACAAGTACTCCTTTTCTTTTTGCGAATACAGACTAACACGGCTGTTACTCTGAAACCTGTAAAAATGATTAGGGGTCTGGAACACATGACTTATGAGGAGAGGCTGAGGGAACTGGGATTGTTTAGTCTGCAGAAGAGAAGAATGAGGGGGGATTTGATAGCTGCTTTCAACTACCTGAGAGGTGGTTCCAGAGAGGATGGTTCTCAGTGGTAGAAGAGGACAGGACAGGACAAGGAGTAATGGTCTCAAGTTGCAGTGGGGGAGGTTTAGGTTGGATATTAGGAAAAACTTTTTCACTAGGAGGGTGGTGAAACACTGGAATGTGTTACCTAGGGAGGTGGTAGAATCTCCTTCCTTAGAAGTTTTTAAGGTCAGGCTTGACAAAGCCCTGGCTGGGATGATTTAATTGGGGATTGGTCCTGCTTTGAGCAGAGGGTTGGACTAGATGACCTCCTGAGGTCCCTTCCAACCCTGATATTCTATGATTCTATGATTCTATGAAAAAGGAAGTCTGTCGGCCTGGCTATCCATTCCACCCGCTGCGCCCCAGAAAGAAATGTCAAAAACCGGTTTCCCAGAATTTCCAGCAAAATAATTTAGAGTTTTCAACAAAACCCACACTATTAAAAACTGCGCAGATCTGGAGTTTCTCCTTTTTCTTCCCTCTTTTCTCCTTCCCCTTTTCCAAGAACACGAGGAAAGGGAGAGGAAAACCCAGGAAATTTGGCTCATTTTGGTATTTTTTTGTTTTGCCTTGTTTTTGTCAAAAGAGCCCAAAATATTTGGAAGGAAACATTTAATCTGAAAAGTTTGGATGGAAAATATTTGACCAATCCTAGTATTCTGTTACAGGGCGCGGCTCCTGTGAGCATGTGCACAGCCCCAGCTCAGCTGTCATGAGGAGGAACTTCTACACAGCCTGGGTCAGCAGCCTTGGGCTTGCACGACAGTGTTAAAACTAGCTGTGTGGATACTTGGCCTGGAGCTCAGATTCTAAAGCCTAGACAGAAGAGTGGGCTTCAGAGTCCAAGCCGCAATATGAAAGCACTGTTTGCACAGTTTTTTAAGCATGGTAGCATGAGCCCTGCAAGCCCAAGTCAGTCAACGCAGGCTCGGAGCAGCAGGCTGAGTAGATACACCCTTTAAGGGCAGGGTTTGGGAGTGTAGGCTCCAGGAGGAGCATATGACAGACTGGGGTAATGTGCCTGAGGGTACGTGTAAACTACAGTGTAAGTCTGGGCTCAGACTCAGGCTTGAGCCCAACCCCCACTTCCATCTACACACAAATCTCTCAGACTCGGGCTCAAACTTGGGTCCTAGGACCCTGTAGGTGAGGAGGGTCCGAGCCAGGGTGAAGCTGTGACCAAGGGTTCGAGCCCTATTGCTTTGCAATGTAGACACAGCCCCCCTTGACTCAGGTCCTGGGAGTCTGCCAACAGTATCCCACAATCCCATGGGCCAACTTCCGTTGTCCTCTATGTCCCAACAATCTCCAGTTGACTAAATTGAAAACGGAAACCAACTAGGGTGACCAGACAGCAAGTGTGAAAAATTGGGACAGGGATGCGGGGTAATAGGAGCCTATATAAGAAAAAGACCCACAAATCGGGACTGTCCCTATAAAATTGGGACATCTGCTCACCCTAAAACCAATCCCCTTTGCCGTACAGCAGCAGCTCAGTGATTCAGCATTAACCCTTCCATTGTCTTCTGACCAGTGAGCTGCAAACACACCATCAGCGCGCCTCCTGGGTTTGCAATGGAGAATGACCAGAACTAGCCTTTTGCAAAGCGAGCTGCTTCATGGTCATAAACTTACCGGACTGGTGACCAGTGCAGGGAGTGGATTAAGCAGCCCAAGCGTGAGTACTGAAAAATCAGGGACCAGAACAGCATCTCAGGCAACACATCAACATTGTGCTCTTTCTATGAGGAGTTTGACTGGATGCTGGGCACTGCACCCAGTACAGGGCCAACCGCTGTGCGTGATGACCTGGTCAGCTGGAATGGTGCCCTGCTGGCCCCAGAATCCAGCATGGGGACCGATGGGAGCCACCCACAGGTACAGAGTGAGGACTATGAAGTCACTCTCTTACTGAAACTGGTCCCAGAGCACGCTTTGGAACAGGATCAGCAACAAATTCTGGGTCAATATGCGGAGAAGCTGTTTGATGCACTCCCCGAGGAACAGCCCGCTGCTGAGCCTGCAGAAGATGAGGAAAGGACAGACACTCCCCTGAACCCAGTGTTTTTCTGGCTCCATTTTAATGTTTATTACTACAGTAATGGGAGGGATTTCTGCTTTTTGAGCCAATGCAAAAGTTCTGAGAAGCCCAGGCTAGCAGCATATCCACTAATGGTAGATTGTATCCCAGAACATTGGCATTGCCCCTCGCCATCCCCCCCCCCACCACATGGAGTTCAGAAGGGTGATGGGGAAATGCAAACCGTAAAGAACACCTTTAAAGAGTATTGTTACTGGAAAGGCTCTGATTTTTGCTTGGTCCATTTGTGTTTCTTAAAAATAATAACATTACATTCCCATGCTTTTTGCTTGCCACTCTGTAATCGCTCAATGGCCTATGGAGCTGCTTAGAAACGGTAAGCACTGTATATGTGTGTGGGGGCGGGTGGAGGGAGGGAATGGGTTCCATTTCCAAATCTAGCACAGTTCAGTGAGAGGCAATCTATGCAGTCCCTAGCTGACAACATAATTTGCCCCAAGTATGACTGGAGTTTGAATTTTTGTCCAGAAATGTGCTGGGGACAGCTTGGAAAACTCCATGATGGGGTGGCCCATGCAATTGGGCCCCATGAGTAGCTAAGCAGGGCAACTAAACCCCCTGCAGCCCTCCATCTAGTCCCTCTCTCCTATAGATGCCTCCACCCTCATCCCCTGACATCAAGTGCACAGAAAACGGGGAAAGAAGGGTAAGGAGAACACAGGGCCAGGTGATAGCACCAGTAGGGGGTTTCTGCCACGTCTGCACTTTTTGAGACATGTTTTTGTTTTGCTTTGAAAATGCTCTTTTGTAGCTGGTGTTTGGGTTAGTAATGGCAGCTAGACATGGGTGACTGTTGTACTGTTATGACATGTTTACAAGTAAAGCATTTTATATCATCAAGAAAGTATATTGCTATCAGTGTAGCTCATCAGACAATCATGATTTGGAATAATAAAGCTAAACCTATGTTCAGGAACAATTGGGAATTACTAAGCAACCATTATTCCTCTAGACAGTTAGGTACAGCAATTCACACATCAATAACTTCCTTATATGAAGCCATAGTGTGCATCATCGCTCACCCCACCCGCATTTCATAAGTTGTCACGTCATTCATAATCAAGCCCCCACCTTCCTCAAGCACTTAACCCCATCCAAATCAATTAGCTCCATTCCCCCCACCCTCAAGCACATTCATAGAGGTATTATTTCCCCTCTTCCACTGGGCCAGGCAAGTCCCAATGCAGGAGCATGAAGCACCCCTGACTTCTGTTGTTCTGGTGCATCCAAGTCCAGCAGTGGAGGATGCGCTTTCTGGCTGAGGGTGCTGATTCAGTGTCCCTTGATTTCATAGGTCCATTCAGGGGGAAATGGCTCATCTCTCGCATCATAAAGATAGTGAAGAGTGCAACAAGCCACAGTAATGAGGACAGCATTGATGACAGTGCAATACAAATACACCTCCGACAGGATTTTCTTCTACCAAAAGCACATGCAGCAACCACCTTGATGAGAGTGTAATTAAACTGTCTTTTGCCAGGGCCTCTAAAATCTAGGTACAGTTTCTTAAGTCAAGGCAAAAAAGGAGTACATGTGGCCCAGAATAACAGTGGGGACAGTAACTCCATTTATGACAATGTCATTTGGTGGGAATAGTGCCCATGAATATAGACTCCCTATCAACGAAAAGCCCTGACACCATGAACTTTCTGAGTGCAGTTCACGTTGCTGTTCATAAATCACCCTCTGTAATCCATGAAGGTCTGCATAACACTGGAGTAGTACCCTTAGCAGTTTATGTACTCATATGCTCCTTGAGAAGGGCAAGCTGCTCACAAAGCTCCAGAAACGTGCCTTTCTTCATGCAAAAGTTCTGGACCCACTGCTGGTCATCTCAGGTCTGCAGGACCATGTGATTCCACCAGACTATGCTTGTGGCCCTGCACCAAATGCGCAGGTCTATGGAAGGGGCATCAGTGGCTAAACTGTGTACTGAGCAGATCAGCCAGTGCAAGTCGGCCATGCCTGGGTACATCTCCTCCTCTGCTGCTTCCTCCTGCTCCATCCAAAGTGCTCTCAGGTGCCTTTGGTGGGTTGGAAAATGCTGCTGTAACATCCACCAGTGCCTCAGGGAAGCTCTGCCCATTTCCTGACACAGGAGTGAAAGCGCAAGCAAGAGACCTTCTTCAAAAGGGGCCTCCTCCAGGTTGCTCAGCAGGCTAGTTTGGCGGCTGGGCGTGTAACATGGAGGGAGGGCAGCAAGGGTCTCTCACAGAGCACTACCTTCAAAGGATGAGAGCAGCCATGTTTCGGGAGGGTGCTAGGGAGTCTGAGATATGGTTGGTTTGACTCAGGTCTACGTGCTGCAGTGTGGGTGCCAGAACCCCAGATTTGAGCCTGGGCTAGAAAATTCTTAACATAAGGTTAAGAATCAGTGTAGACGCTCAAGCCCTGGGTTCTCTAATGAGCATCAGCTGATGCGAGTCCCACTAACCCCAGGCTTACATTGTAGTGTAGATATGCCAAGTATCATGTGACTATCTGTCAGGTAGATAGTGCAAAGTTTTTCGCTCCGTGTGCGAGACCAGGCCTGGGACAGAACTGGCAGGCCGTGCTCCACAGAGATTAGCAGAAGTCAGCCCACCTAGGGAAGAGCAGCAGTCAAAACTCCAGATGGACCAACAGACATCCCTGTGAGGAGGGGGCTGTGGCAGGTGCCCAGGAGCAAGGTCTGTGGGAGACTTTGCAAGGGAGGTGCTATGAAGCCCAGGGAAAAGGTCCAGAAAGACCTTGTGAAGCCTGGTGTGAGGGTGAAGGATGAATACGGTTTTGTTTATAAACCAGTCCGTGCCGTGTGGGGCTGGAACAGCAGCTGTGCAGCATGTGAATACCCGAGAGGCAGAGGACCAGAAACTGGGGCACAGCAGGGTATTCTCAGTGGGGACGAGGACATCCACCCTCTCCCAGGCCACACTGCCTTCTAGTGATGGAAGAGTGGCCCATGCAGTCGGCAGCATCTTATTTACGGAAGCAACAACTGGGTGGGACTTTTCCATCGGCCAATCCCTGAGGAAGGATGGGCTCCTGTCGTTCCCTCTAGGGTTGAGATCGTTAAGGCATTAGCCATGTGTATAGTGCTCAGGTGGGACCCTTTGGGGAGCAGCTGCAGCAGGCGATCACCTGAGAGAGAGGAAGGAGAGAGCAGAGCTGTAGCTGGGACTCTCACAGGCAAAAGGAATCTAGCGAAAGGGGTGAGGACGCCATCATAGCCTCAGCTATTACTCGAGAGCTCTTGGAGACACTGGCCTGTGGTGTGTGGTGGGAGGCATGAGCCCCAGGAGAGGAGCAGCACATCTGCCTGCACTACAGGTGGCCTTGCTGAGGCTCCCCAGATAATCTTCTGGCTTTGCTGCTGCTCTTTGTCCGTGCCAGTCCCTGTCCAAAGGGATCTGGTTATTAGTCTTCACGAAATTAAATGGTGACTACATGGCCCTGCCCCCAAGGCTCAGAGCAGGCTTGGGAGCTCTCAAAGGGAAATCATATTTGAGCAAGTGGTTGAAGTCCTTATGTTGCTCTGCACTAGTGACATTCCAATGTCCCTCAGTGACGGCTCTTCTTGGGACCGACGCTATGTCCCCGCTCCCAAAATATTACTTAAAAAGGAAAAGGAGGTGGAGGGCAGGACTCTGGACAGCTAAATACATTTAGTTATTTAGCATTGTACTTGAGTATCTTGCTTTTCATGTTAGCTTTCTCATGGGGAGCAGGAAGAATAAAAAAAGCCAGAGAATTTACAAGTGAGGATGGAGGATATTTGTTAGTTCCAATACAGGTAGGAAACAAGATTTTCAAACCTGGGTACATAGTGTCAAACTCCTAAATCTATGAATAAGGCACATAAATAAGTGGCTTGATTTTTCAGAAGTGCTGATTGCCAGTGGGAGCTACCTGGCCCTTTGGGAAGTCAGGCCACTTGGTTAGATGTGCCTAACGCAGGGGTCCTCAGGACAAACTGTTTGGTGCCTCAGAGTGCGGCCACCAACTCTTGCTAGTGGCCACTCTCACACTTTTTCCTAAAATACTTAATTAGCTTTAGGAAAAACAAATAAATATGCACATTTACATGTCCAAATCATTGTCCTGTATTTATTGCTAGATAGGAAGTCTGCTGTGAAAAGTGATACTTGTATGTTTGTTAAGATCACTTTTCACAGCAGACTTACTAGCTAGCAGTAAACAAACATACAAGTATCACTTTTCACAGCAGACTTACTCAGCCCCGGCAAGCCTGGGGACAAATTAAGACCTGGATCTGGGGTTGGGGGTAGGCAGCAGGGGCCAGGAATGATGGGGTTGGGGGGGCTGGAGGAGACAGTGGGGGGCCAGAGCCTGAAGCCCTGAGACTGGGGGATGGGGATGGAGCCTGAAGGTGCATGGCCAGAGCCCAGGGCCAGCTCCTGTGGAGCCAGAGCCTGAAGCCCTGTGGCCAGAGTGTACCACCCCAAGAGTGAAGACCAAAGCCCCTGGGGAACTCACCAACTGCCTCCTCCTCCAGCACTGTGCCCCATCTGTCTCCAGAGGAGGGACAGGGCCCAACCCCTGCTTGCAGCCCCAGCAGCCAATACCAAGGCGGTGCATCCAGGAACAACAGGGAAGGGGAGGGGCCGCTGCTTCCCTTCCCCCCTACCCCCCAACACATCCCAGGGGGCTGTGGCTGCAAGAAAAGTCACTGGTGGCCGCATGCGGCCATGGTGGCCGCATTTGAGAAATGCTGGTCTAGAGCGGCTTTGGAGCCTTTGAAGCACCCATTTCTTCAGTCTTGGTGCAAGTTTTCTAACATTTTGACTGGCAAGTATTGGCAAATGCAAAATCCTGGTTGGAATTGTACAGATATTACAATTCCTGATTCTAAAATCCCATGGGAAGCAAGTCTAAGGGGAAAAACAATTGAAGACAGTTGGCCATTTTTCAAAGAGACATTATTAAGGGTGCAAGAGCAAACTATCTCACTGTGTAGGAAAGATAGGAAGTAGGGCAAGACACCACACTGGCTTAAGCAGAAGATCTTCAATGATCTAAAACTCAAAAAAGAGTCCTACAAAAAGTGGAAACTCAGTAAAATTACAAAGGCTGAATGTAAACAAATAACACAAGTATGTAGGGACAAAATTAGAAACGCCAAGGCACAAAACAAGATCAAACTAGCTAGGGACATAAAGGGTAACAAGAAAACATTCTACAAATACATTAGAAGCAAGAGGAAGACCAAGGACAGAGTAGGCCAGTTACTCAATGAGGGGGGAAAGACAAATAACAGAAAATGTGAAAATGGCAGAGATGCTTAATGACTTCTTTGTTTCAGTTTTCACCAAGAAGGTTGGTGGCAATTGGATGTGTAACATAGTGAATGCCAGTGAAAATGAGGTAGAATCAGAGTCTAAAATAGGGAAAGAATAAGTCAAAAATTACTTAGACAAGTTAGACATCTTCAAATCACCAGGGCCTAATGAAATGCATCCTAGAATACTCAAGGAGTTGACTGAGGAGATATCTGAGTCATTAGCAATTATCTTTGAGAGGTCATGGAAGACGGGAGACATTACAGCAGACTGGAAAAGGACAAATATGGTGCCCATCTATAAAAAGGGAAACAAGGACAACCCGGGGAATTACAGACCAGTCAACTTAACTTCTGTACCCGGAAAGATAATGGAGCAAATAATTAAAGCAATCAATTTGCAAACACCTCGAAGATAATGAGATGATAAGTAACAGTCAGCATGGATTTGTCAAGAACAAATTATGTCAAACCAACCCGATAGCTTTCTTTGACAGGGTAACTAGCCTTGTGGATAGGGGGGAAGCAGTAGATGTGGTATATCTTGACTTTAGTAAGGCTTTTGATACTGTCTCGCATGACCTTCTCATAAACAAACTAGGGAAATACAACCTAGATGGAGCTACTATAAAGTGGGTGCATAATTGGTTGGAAAATTGTTCCCAGAGAGTAGTTATCAGTGGTTCACAGTCATGCTGGAAGGGCATATCGAATGGGGTCCCACAGGGATCGGTTCTGTTCATTATCTTCATTAATATTTAGATAATGGCATAGAGAGTACACTTATAGTGTTTGCAGATGATGCCAAGCTGGGTGGGGTTGCAAGTGATTTGGAGGATAGGATTAAAATTCAAAATGATCTGGACAAACTGGAGAAATGGTCTGAAGTAAATAAGATGAAATTCAATAAGGACAAATGCAAAGTACTCCACTTAGGAAGAAACAATCAGTTGCACACATACAAAATGGGAAATGACTGTCTAGGTAGGAGTACTGCGGAAAGGGATCCGGGGGTCATAGTGGATCACAAGTTTAATATGAGTCAACAGTGTAACGCTGTTGCAAAAAAAGCAAACATCATTCTGGGATGTATTAGCAGGAGTGTTGTGAGCAAGACACAAGAAGTAATTCTTTCACTCTACTCCACGCTGATTAGGCCTCAGCTGGAGTATTGTGTCCAGTTCTAGGCACCACATTTCAAGAAAGATGTGGACAAATTGGACAAAGTCGAGAGAAGAGCAACAAAAATGATTAAAGGTCTAGAAAACATGACCTATGAAGGAAGATTGAAAAAAGTGGGTTTGTTTAGTCTGGAGAAGAGAAGACAGAGGGGACATAACAGTTATCAAGTGCATAAAAGATTGTTACAAGGAGGAGGGAGAAAAATTGCCCAGTATTCCACCTATAGACAAGAGTTTGCAGATAAAAAGATGCGTATGACCCACTTTTGGTCGAACTACATTCCTCTTTCATGATCTTTGAACTCAGGTACTCAAGAAAACCGTATTTCACCAAAATATACCTTTTGAAGTATTGCAGGTTTTACACCACATTCACTTTCATGGTATCCAAATGCCTCATGGCAGGGACATGCTGGCTGCTGCTTCCTGAAGCTCCCATTGGCCGGGAACGGTGAACTGCGGCTCCTGGGAGCTGCAGGGGGCCGTGCCTGTGGACAGTCAACATAAACAAAGTGTCTCGCGGTCTGCCAGCAGATTACCCTGGTGGGCCATGTGCCAAAGGTTGTCGACCGCTGGTATAGGTACTATCCTAATTCTTAGTCTTGAGAGGCTGGGGCACTAAGCAATTCTGTACTCACACCCTATGTGTTATTGTAATAATCTTTGTACAAAATATGCCTTGGGAGGTATCATTTGAAAACTAATAACTCACTGATCATTAATATCTTGGGTGATGTGTATAATGCTGGAATTATGACTGAAGTATGTGTAAACCAGGTATATCAGAGGGAGTTGTTAAACAGGTCCATCTTTGGCAAAGTAATGTAGATTTGATTCTCTGACCAGCCTGATATTCAGGCAAAGAAAATGAAGGTCCATATTTCCATCTCAAGCAAAAACAAGACCATCGAGACAGCAGGGGAGATTGCTGAAATGCAAATTGTTCTGTTTCCTGCCAACTCAAGTGGAGGAAAAAAGAGCATGGAGCTTCCTTCACCACCAGACTTCATGTTGCCGTCCTCGTAGCTTGAATAAAGTTCACTTTGGGGGATAACAATCAGAAGAATCTATTACGAAGGTTTACTGATCTATAAAGACAGGGGGGCTGAACCTCAAGTGATGCTTGATTGTTTGAAAAGTGTGAATTGGGAGTGCTTTGTTCCAGATGAGCCTTGAGTAGGCCTGACTGTTATAAAAAAGCAGTCAGCTGCGAACAGCAGAGAGGCTAACAGGGGGAGTTTGCCTGGCAGTTCACCTGGGGAGAGCCCACTGAGGCTTTCATCTTGCAGACTTCTCTGAGTAGTTACCACAACACCTGAGGAAGCTCTTAGAAGGAAGGTAATATGGATAGTGAGAGTTCAACTGTTGTTACCTGCACAGGATGTGCTGTGTTTGTCTTTCTTCCACAGGACAGAAGCAACTTTGTCTGTACAAAGTGCAAGGTGGTCTCCATATTGGAAGAGAAGGTTCAGGGTCTGGAGAAACAAGTATCAACCCTGCGTTGCATAAAAGAAACTGAAGATTTCCTAGACAGACGTCAGGATATGCTTCTACGGGCACAACATTCTGAAGATTCAGAGCAGGCTGTGCAGGGGGGACAGAAGGACGGTGAAGAAATTTGGCAGCATGTGACCCCCAGAAGAAGAAAGGGGAGCATCCATGTACCAGCAATGCAGATACAGGTAAGCAACTGTTTTCATGTTCTCTCCACAGGTACTAATGAGGAGTGTGGACTAGATGATACATCTGAGGGAAGGGAGCAGAAAGAGACTCCGTCGATTGGAAGGCATGAGATGCACTGTCTTAGGGAAGGGAGTTCCATGACCACCACTCCCAAGAGAAGGAGGCAGGTGGTGGTGGTCGGGGACTCCCTCCTCAGGGGGACTGAGTCATCTATCTGCTGCCCTGACCGGGAAAACCGAGAAGTCTGCTGCTTTCCAGGAGCTAGGATTCACGATGTGACAGAGACACTGCCGAGACTCATCAAGCCCTCGGATTGCTACCCCTTCCTACTTCTCCACGTGGGCACCAATGATACTGCCAAGAATGACCTTGAGTGGATCACTGCAGACTACGTGGCTCTGGGAATAAGGATAAAGGAGTTTGAGGCTCAAGTGGTGTTCTTGTCCATCCTCCCTGTGGTAGGAAATGCAAATATTCCTGTGGTAGGAAATGCAGAGACCATCGAATTGTGGAAGTCAACAAATGGCTACACAGATGGTGTTGGAGAGAAGGCTTTGGATTTTTTGACCATGGAATGGTGTTCCAAGAAGGAGGAGTGCTAGGCAGAGACGGGCACCACCTAATGAAGAGAGGGAAGAGCATCTTCGCGAGCAGGCTGGCTAACCTAGTGAGGAGGGCTTTAAACTAGGTTCACCAGGGGAAGGAGACCAAAGCCCTGAGGTAAGTGGGGAAGTGGGATACCGGGAGGAAGCACGAGCAGGAGAGCGCAAGAGGGGAGAGCTCCTGCCTCATAGTGAGAAAGCAGGATGATCAGCAAGTGCCTATACACAAATGCAAGAAGCCTGTGAAACAAGCAGGGAGAACTGGAAGTCCTGGCACAGTCAAGGAATTATGATGTAATTGGAACAACAGAGACTTGGTGGGATAACTCACATGGCTGGAGTACTGTCATGGATGTATATAAACTGTTCGGGAAGGACAGGCAGGGCAGAAAAGATGTGAGAGTTGCATTATATGTAAGAGAGCAGTATGACTGCTCAGAGCTCCGATATGAAACTGCAGAAAAACCTGAGAGTCTCTGGGTTAAGTTTAGAAGTATGAGCAACAAGGGTGATGTTGTGGTGGGAGTGTGCTATAGACCACCAGACCAGGGGGATGAGGTGGATGAGGCTTTCTTCCAGCAACTAACAGAAGTTACTAGATAGCAGGCCCTGGTTCTCATGGGAGACTTCAATCACCCTGATATCTGCTGGGAAAGCAATACAGCGGTGCACAGACAATCCAAGAAGTTTTTGTAAAGTTTAGGTGACAATTTCCTGGTGCAAGTGCTGGAGGAACCAACTAGGGGCAGAGCTCTTCTTGACCTGCTGCTCACAAACCGGGAAGAATTAGTAGGGGAAGCAAAAGTGGATGGGAACCTGGGAGGCAGTGACCATGAGATGGTCGAGTTCAGGAACCTGACACAAGGAAGAAAGGAGAGCATCAGAATATGGATGCTGGACTTCAGAAAAGCAGACTTTGACTCCCTCAGGGAACTGATGAGCAGGATCCCCTGGGAGAATAACAGGAGGAGGAAAGGAGTCCAGGAGAGCTGGCTGTATTTTAAAGAATCCTTATTGGGGTTACAGGAACAAACCATCCCGATGTGTAGAAAGAATAGTAAATATGGCAGGCGACCAGCTTGGCTTAACAGGGAAATCCTTTTGGATCTTAAACACAAAAAAGAAGCTTACAAGAAGTGGAAGATTGGACAAATAACCAGGGAGGAGTATAAAAATATTGCTCAGGCATGCAGGAGTGAAATCAGGAAGGCCAAAATCACACTTGGAGTTGCAGCTAGCAAGAGATATTAAGAGTAACAAGAAGGGTTTCTTCAGGTATGTTACCAACAAGAAGAAAGTCAAGGAAAGTGTAGGCCCCTTACTCAATGAGGGAGGCAACCTAGTGACAGAGGATGTGGCAAAAACTAATGTCCTCAATGCTTTTTTTGCCTCTGTCTTCACAAACAAGGTCAGCTCCCAGACTACTGCATTGGGCAGCACAGCATGGGGAGGAGGTGATCAGCCGTCTGTGGAGAAAGAAGTGGTTCGGGACTATTTAGAAAAGCTGGACGTGCACAAATCAATGGGGCCGGATGCGCTGCATCCGAGAGTGCTAAAGGAGTTGGCGGATGTGATTGCACAGCCATTGGCCATTATCTTTGAAAACTCATGGCGATCGGGGGAAGTCCCGGACGACTGAAAAAAAGGCTAATGTAGTGCCCATCTTTAAAAAAGGGAAGGAGGAGGATCCAGGGAACTGCAGGCCAGTCAGCCTCACCTCAGTCCCTGGAAAAATCATGGAGCAGGTCCTCAAGGAATCAATTCTGAAGCACTTGGAGGAGAGGAAAGTGATCAGGAACAGTCAGCATGGATTCACCAAGGGCAAGTCATGCCTGACTAATCTAATTGCCTTCTATGACGAGATAACTGGCTCTGTGGATGAGGGGAAAGCAGTGGACATGTTATTCCTTGACTTTAGCAAAGCTTTTGACACGGTCTCCCATAGTATTCTTGCCAGTAAGTTAAAGAAGTATGGGCTGGATGAATGGACTATAAGGTAGATAGAAAGCTGGCTAGATCGTCAGGCTCAGTGGCTAGTGATCAATGGCTCCATGTCTAGTTGGCAGCCGGTATCAAGCGGAGTGCCCCAAGGGTTGGTCCTGGGGCCGGTTTTGTTCAATATCTTCATTGATGATCTGGAGTATGGCGTGGACTGCACCCTCAGCAAGTTTGCAGATGACACTAAACTGGGAAGAGAGGTAGATACGCTGGAGGGTAGGGATAGGATACAGAGGGCCCTAGACAAATTGGAAGATTGGGCCAAAAGAAATCTAATGAGGTTCAACAAAGACAAGTGCAGAGCCCTGCACTTAGGATGGAAGAATTCCATGCACTGCTACAGACTAGGGACTGAATGGCTAGGCAGCAGTTCTGCAGAAAAGGACCTAGGGGTTACATTGGATGAGAAGCTGTATATGAGTCAGCAGTGTGCCCTTTTTGCCAAGAAGGCTAACAGCATTTTGGGCTGTATATGTAGGGGCACTGCCAGCAGATCGAGGGACATGATCGTTCCCCTGTCTTTGACATTGGTGAGGCCTCATCTGGAGTACTGTGTCCAGTTCTGGGCCCCACACTACAAGAAGGATGTGGAAAAATTAGAAAGTGTCCAATGGAGGGCAACGAAAATGATTAGGGGACTGGAACACATGACTTATGAGGAGAGGCTGAGGGAACTGGGATTGTTTAGTTTGCGGAAGAGAAGAATGAGGGGGAATTTGATAGCTGCTTTCAACTACCTGAAAGGGGGTTCCAAAGAGGATGGATCTAGACTGTTCTCAGTAGTAGCAGATGATGGAACGAGGAGTAATGGTCTCAAGTTGTAGTGTGGGAGGTTTAGGTTGGATATTAGGAAAAACTTTTTCACTAGGAGGGTGGTGAAGCACTGGAATGTGTTACCTAGGGAGGTGGTGGAATCTCCTTCCTTTGAGGTTTTTAAGGTCAGGCTTGACAAAGCCCTGGGTGGGATGATTTAGTTGGGGATTGGTCCTGCTTTGAGCAGGGGGATGGACTAGATGACCTCCTGAGGTCCCTTCCAATCCTAATATTCTATGATAAGCAACTGAATCAACTGATTGTGTACAATATTATGGTATTATAAGAGTGTATAGTGTGTGTTTTTTTCTGAAAGAAAATGATACACTGGTGATTAATATCACTGTGAAATGTATGGTATTAACACAATGTAAGAGTTGTGGATATTCACTGATATTAGGCTGTACAGTCTGCCCAGATACAAGGGAATGTCACAGCCATCTACCTGTCTCCTATGTAAATTAAGCATGGTGGAATCAGAAACAATATAAGCCCCATTTACATTGAAATCATACAGGGCAGGAAACCCATAGGAAGGGAAGAACAGCATGAGGTCATCCTGCCTTTTGAAATAAAGAAATTGAACTTTGGAAGATATAAGCAAGGACAGAAGCCATCTTTGGCATTCATCACTAGACAGACACAAGAGGCCAGAGCTCTTGTAAGCTGAGAAAGATGGGTCCTTCCACCAAGTGGGGGAAGAGAGGATTAAGTCTTTGGAAGTAAATATAGATGAGAAACATGCTTAGGTAAAAATCTTTAGCCTAAGGAGACAAGGGAAGCCAGCACTTTGTACTTTTGTGGAAGGTTTTGACTGAAAGTCAGCCATGGCTGGGAGGAAGCATTGGTCAGAGAATCCATCTTGAACAAGGCCTGTACCTTGCTAAATTAAGTTTTAGACTTTTAGATGAGTGTTTTCATTTATTTGTTTGTAACCTGTTTTAACTTTATTCCTTATACTTGAATTCACTATAGCCACTGTATATTTTGTTAACAAATTTAGTTAGTTTAAAACCAGCTTGGTGCTGTGTTTAAAAGGTAGGGTGTGTTCAGACCAGTTAAGTTAATAAACTGTGATGTGTTCCTGTGTCTGTAGAGGACCAAATGAACCAGATTATTTCTCTAAACTGTCCGGGGATTGGGAGTGTGTTGGGGCCACCCTGCAAGTAGTAACCGAGGCTGGTGGAAGTCAGAGTGGGGCTGTAAACAGGCTGCTGGGGACAGAGCTATTGACCCCTCTGACACACAGGTGTGATCTGCATGCTTGTAGGCTGGTTGTGAGCATCCCAGGTTGGGAGCTACAGCAGTGAGGCATTGTAAGGCACCTATGGATGCAGGGCAAGGGTGACACAACCCCTCACTGGTCTGGAATTGCTTCCCAGAACTTGACAGAGGCCCAGGCACATAATATGAATATGAAGAGAAAAATATCCTCAGTATTTAACTAGACTCAAGTGAAGACCACTGTGGTGAAACTTACCTTGTTTACAATATTGTTTGCGACACAACAAATCTGGAAAGTGGGTTTAGATTTTCATTGCATTTGCATGCATTTTACAAGAACTTTCAGTTTTGCGATATTGAATTTTTCCCTCAGTTGTTCTTGATTCAAACAGAAGTTGATCCAGTGAAATCATGAACCTGCAGATTTTGCTTCACTAGTATGCCAGAAGGCAAAATAAACTGCTTTATAATCTTAGCTAAAGATCCATATGATTGCTTAGGCTGTTACTTATGGGAAGACAAAGTATACAGATTACTAGGTCTAGGACCTAATGGAATGGATGCGTGTGTGTTCAGATGCAGCAGCTACATCAGTATCCTTACCCTTTCACTTTCACGCTAGACAGATGCACCAGAGTTGATGTATTGGCAAATTCTGCAGATCTTTTTCTTTTTTCAGGTAATCTTTTATCCAGTGTAAGGCTTCCTTAACATTCTATCTACTGGGCCATGTCCTATCAAGAACCACAATCTAGGATCTGGCCCAGCACATCTAGTGAGGGCTTAACCAGATCTTTAAAAGGTTGCTCTTCACCTTCCTTACAAAGAATGACTCCTGCTTGAGGGAATAAAGCTGCCTTTTCAGCAAGGTTGGTAGTGTTTCCCTGTGCCAAACCTGGCTCATGGCAGGGTCCTCCTGATGATCAGCACTAGCTGGTATCAGAAAGAAATTGCCCTGGTGGTAGAGTACTAGAATGTGTGGGTTTTCCATCATCTTCTGAAGGTTTTTGACATTACCCACTGCTGGAATGCGAGTGGGACAGATAACTGAGGTGTTCCAGTCTGATGAGTCTCATGTTCCTATTTTCTTATGCATGTGCTCTGAGATTTTTCTGTAAAGTTCTATAACTGTAACTTGTGATTAACTAGAGAGAGAAATATATCCCTAAATTGAAGGTGATGAATTAATTTACATACATTCTTTGTAAAGAGACACAATACTTAGTTAAAATGGGTAGAATGGACTTTTATTTTCATTCATTCTTCAAGAATACCACACAATTAGATAGCAACATCTGAAAAAAAATCTTGAAATAATTTAAAACAGAAGGCACAGAAGAATAAACCCGATAAACTAACCACAAGATCATAAGAGAACCCCCCCTCCCACTAAAAACATTGGGGCCCCTTCGGAACAAGTTTCTGTCTCAAGACATTGTGATCAAAAGCTATTGCCCAGTGGAACAAAACATATAGCACAACATAAGCTTAACCACGCTTTCATGATACAAAAGAAAAAAAAGGGTAAAAGTGTGATTTTTGCTCAGATTTTGAATAGGATGTCACTTCAAATGAAATATTTTAAATTCAACACACTGGTCAATATATTTCCTAAATGCTATGCAAAGACGTAGTTGGCAAAACTTGTTCTCATCTCAGCTAGGGATATCAAAGAAATGTAGCCTCTGACTGCTTCAAAAACAAATATTCTCTATACAGTAATATACTGCATGGGCGACTGAGTTGTGTCCTGATAGTGTGAAAGCAAACAAACATCATACACCACAGAGAGGAATAAAACTACTTCAGTCATAAGAGCTTTTACATTTTTTGCAAGAGATGGTAGCTTTATTTTTTAAACAAAGCTACTGGAATCAGTGACATGCGATAATATGCCCCAATAGTATAGCCGCTAAATCTGAAAATAAAGTTCATGCTTCACAATTGAAATATGCAGTGATTATGAAATACATTCGCTGATAATTAATACCATCATTATTACAATAGAGAGGTCATTCATAAATTAGTTCAGATTCTGAACTTGGTTTCTAAATGGAACGCTTTTTCAAGTACGCAGAACATTAACAATGTACAGATTTTGCTCCAGATCAGCACATTAGTTGGTGTGCTTTTACAAAAGGACGCTTATCCTGCAAACAAAGCAAAACCTGCAAGTGATAGGTTTGCTTTAAAAATGCTAAACATAATTAAAAGATATAAAATATTATAGTTGTCAACAATTGAGTGGCAAGTATTTGCCAAAGAAAAATGATTTCTCAAATACAAGACAGATCTTTTCAGCATTTTATACCAAGACATTTGTCAGCAAGTAATAGAATAAGTAAAACTTTGCAGCTCCTTTTGCACTTGGAGTCCCACACCTCCTTGCTTTTAAACGGTAATGTATACGGTCATAAACAGCTTTCTTCTTTTTTTTTAAATACCTCTCTGATTTACAGGTTGAGTCACAATAATGTTTCTACACAAGAATAAAAAGAGCTACTGACAATCACAATATAAACTGTAGAAATGGTTTTAGTAAAAATGTTCATCAAAATTTTCTGACATAGGAAAACATTCATTTGGAAAGTAAACTCTAATACAGCAGGCCGTTCGATCAGAGGTGACCCAGGCATTTTTATTGTTGCCAGCATTCTGACTGATTACTTCCATATTCCTTTGCATTATAGGATACAAACTTTGTAATATATTAAATCGTTTTCTAGCAAAGAGTCCGATTATTGCACTTTATAAAAATTCCAGTAACATCAGGCTTTTGTCCTACTCTTTTGTGAACACTGATGACCTGCAACAAAAACCATGGGACCAAACCCTTTCTTCTGAGTAAGACAAGTCCTTGAATGGTTTTAACATACTGGAACAAACTGAAAATATTTACAAACAATGAAAAATGCATTCCTTTTTACACCAATTTTGATTCACAGCAGCAACGGGTAGGACTTTAATTGCATTACTGACATGAACCTTCTGTCAAGGAGAGAGTACATAGTTTACCATTTTATGTTTCAATTTGGAAAAAATACTAGGAGAAACCAGAAATACCACAGAATTCTTCTGCTTACTGTCAGAATATTACTGTCTGGGAAGGCTTAATGACAATAACACCTTAATGTGCATATGCCAGCTCTTAAACAATGAGCACAATAAACTTGATAGATATGGCTGTTTCAAGATGGCAACATAGGTACAGTAAAGAGGTTGAGAATGCCCCCCTTTAAAAAAATGAACGTGGCAGTTTTTGGCCCTGCTTATTACCAGCTGTATCAGTAGAAAAAAAAAATGGAGGCTTTGTTCCAGCCATGTAGAAAATCAGCTGCTCGAACCAAAGCTGTTTTACAAATCTATATGAGGCTTCCAGGCCAGCAAACAACAGTCAAAGTTACTTTGTTCCTCTGCTCCTTCAGCATAGGAACTAGTGAGGAATGGCTCATGCCCACTGTGGATAGTCCATTTACAGCGACAATCATGTCACCACACCTAAAAAAGGAAACAAAATGGAAAGCAGCTGATGAACAATGATAGTGCACAACAACTAACACAACAATGAGTAACAGATGGCATTTCATAGTTAGGGCCTCAGGTTTCTGTTGGACTTGAAGTTCAGCTGCAAGAGCTAAAAGCATTCAATTAAAAAAATGAAGTCTGACCGCCCATTGTTAAGTAGTATGGGGAATTCTTGAACCCCTGGGGTTCAGCTCTGGCGTAATTCCAACACTAGCTTTAAGAGTTTGCTTGTAGAAAGTTACCAGGATTGATGCAAGAGTGGGAGAGGGAGAGAGAAAAAGTAATCATTTACCGGGGCTAAGTAGGGGATAATAATAAAAAAATTATATATATGCAGATTTATAATATAAATGTTTATATGATAAAAATATATATACATGTTTATAGGGTTAACACACATTTACATATGATTTGTATTTATTGTAGCTGGAAAAAGCAGTGATACCTATACTGAAGATTGCTCAACACTTTCCAACATAAGACCCTGTTTTCCGTTGCTTATAACTTTACCTAACTTAACCATTCAAGCTAAAGTTTCCCATGCCAGGTGTCTGCCTCGGGGTGTGTGTGTGTGTAGCCTGAATGGCTAAGTTTTGTAAAGTTACACACACACACACTCTCTCTCTCTCTGAGGCAGACACCTGGCATGGGAAACTTTAGCTTGAATGGTTAAGTCTGGTAAAGTGTATATATAGGAAAGTTTCAACTAAAATGGTTCAACTATTTCCAAAAATGAGGTTAAGGGAAAATACATTGTTTTGCCCATGTTAAAAAAATTCCTACAACCATTTCGTTGAGAAGGTCTACTGTCCCCACTCTTTGGAGCGGGGATTTAAAATTAGGCAGAGAAAGCACCTTTTGCCATCCATGTGAAAATTTGCCCGAATTTGGTCAAGTTATCAACATCTGAAAAATCTCAGTTTGTACATGCTTGGTAGAGACTTGTTTGAGTTTACCAGCTACAGTCTCTTTAGATTCTTTCTGCACTCAGCATGCTCTATCTAAGTGGTTTGCAAACTGTGGGTTGGGACCCCAAAGTGGGTTGGGACCCAATTAAAAAGCCAACCTCAGGGATGGCTTAGAGTTGCTGAGGCCTGGAGCCAAAGTCAAAGCACGAGCTCCACCGCCCGGGGCCGAAGCCCTAGGGCTTGAACCCTGGACAGCTGGGCTAGGTTACAGGCCTCTATCCCCACACTGCTCCCATCTGTGACTTGACAGTATATGTTCTATTTCCACAGGGCTACTGAGCATGCTCCAGCACTGCGTTGCAGGGGATGAGCAGTAATTTCCCTGCAATTGTTTCTCCTGAATACTGGGGACACCAGAATTCTCTGTCCTTTATTCTCAATATTCCTTTTGCTCCTGTATAGGCAGGGTAGGAGAAAGCAGCCTGACTCAGAGTGGTGAGGAGCAGAGCGAGGGGGGAGAACAATTCCTAACTTTTAAGGTTGCAAAGTCAAGAACTCAATGCTCTTTTAATATAGTTGTTTTTAATGTAATTGTATATTAAAATAAAAATAGCAACTTATAGTATCATATAACAAAAATACTGTATGCTTAAGAGCCTGAGAATGTTATTTTATTTGATATTTAAGGGCCTTTAAAACTTGTTAGGATACTGGTATACAGTCTTAACGCATATGAGCACGGAAACCCTATTCTCAGGAATAAGGCATGCAGAATGATAAAATGAATTTTCTTCTTAAGCTAATTTGTAACAAAATAGAAATAGAGAGATTATTGCATAGTAAACCTCCAAGAATCATACAGAGCTCCGAAAACCACACAGCGTCACTCTTAGTAGCTTAGCTATTGCTATGATTTGAGTCATAAGATGGCCTCTAGTCACCGCCATGTCATTGGAAACATGCATTAAGCTGTTCTGAAAATAAATTAAGCCTTCCTCATTTTGTAGTCATCACATGATTCATATCTACCCTGTATGTAAAACAAATATGGTACCATCTTCTACTCATGTTATCAAACCTTTGTAATGTCCAATTTACAAACAAGGGAAGCTTTAACAGGCATTTCAAATCCTGCATCTGGAGGGACCCTAAATTCAGCCAAAATGAACACGATTTGCAGATCCTCTTAAAGTGCCAGATTTGAAAATTGGAACCTGCATGTTGATTGCCTCTCACAGTGATCTTGACTAGATACTGCTTTAGCCTCTCCTCCACTTGCTTCCCCACTTCTCTATTATAAAATGAAGTCCTCTAGCTTTTGTAATCCTCCTCGAAGTAGGCAGAGAGCATTATACAACATGTTCACTTCCCTACTCTAGGCTCCAAATCCTGGGCAAGACATTTCCCCCCTATGCTGGGTCTTGGCCTAATGGAGGAGTCAAGGAATCAGTAGAGGTGATGGTGGAGATGGGTCAGATCAGCACCACTGGCTGATGGTGGAACGTGTTTCCAAAGAAAGGTGGGGGAAGGAAGAATGACTGGGACTAGATGCTCCCACAAGTTCTGACTGATCCCACTTCTCCCAGCCAAAAATCCTTCTGACTTCTCAGCACTGCACCTAGTAGACTTGCCAAGCTGCTTTAGGGAGTTGGCCAGCTCCCAAAAAACACCTGGATATTAGTCAGTTTTCCAAGGATTATATGTAATGTAATGAATCACTTCATGCAATATGCCTTATCATCACTTTGTCCATCCAATTTCTAATACCATTTAAAAAGAATGCAGTAGCACTTACTTTAACCTTCCGTCAAAGTATGCTGGAGTTCCTAGAACAATCGTTTTAATGAAGAAAGGTTGGTTTGTGTGATTCTCCTCATATCCACCAACGATGCTAAAGCCCCAACTTCCTAAATTGCTCCTCCGTAGCACTACATCATGGCAGCTATGTAGGCCGCTGTGGGGTGAGATTATAGTGTGGAAGGAGAAAAAACACATGCCATGTAAATATTTTCATGTTATGTGCAACACTTGCTCTATTGCATCACCGCAATAAGCGTGAAAGAGAAGGGGTAATGGTGGGTAAAGGATGGTAATTAAGTGTTCCCAGGATGAATCATCTTGTAATATTTAACCATCTTGACTACCGCGTGCTTAAAATTACAAAAAAACTCTGGAGGTAAAAATGTATTAAACATAAAGAATGAATTGTTGGAATTATTGGTTAAATACAGTTACATCTAGAAAGTGACACTTCTAAATGATGATGTGGGGGTTTATATTTATCCTCCCCCCCACCAGCTTTCATATCCAGTGTGTTTCATTTGCAAAATGAAAGATGATTTTTCTGTCAGTTTAGTATTTTCCATCTTGAATTTAGGACCTGAAAACCCATCTGTTTTCTTTCTGCCTCTTCCTGGTTCATCACTACCAGTAATGAAAATTTTGCAATCAGATGACAGGTTTTTGGATGACGCAAAAGGCAGAGTATAAATAAACCAGATTGCATTCGAGTAGCTGTATTGGCTTTGAAATACCTACAGTAGGGAAACAAGTAGTAATAAAACAAGGAGAAATGACTGAAAAATGCACAAAGAGAAAATCTGTTGGGTAAAAATGTGCCATATTATTTTATTTATATATCTTAGGGCTGTCAAGTGATGAAAAAAATTAATTGCGATTAATCATAATAGAATATCATTTATTAAAATATTTTTGGATGTCTTCTACATTTTCAAATGTATTGATTTCAGTTACAACACAGAATACAAAGTGTACAGGGCTCACTTTATGTTTATTTTTATTACAAATATTTGCAGTATAAAAAACAAAAGAAATAGCATTTTGCAATTCCCCCATAAAAAATACTGTAGTGCAATCTCTTTATATGAAAGTTCAACTTACAAATGTAGAATTACGTAAAAAAAACCCCAAAACAAACAAAAAAACAATCAACAACCTGTATTCAAAAATAAAACAATGTAAAACTTTAGAGCCTACAAGTCCACTCATCCTATTTCTTGTTCAGCCAATCGCTCAGATGAACAAATTTGTTTACATTTGCAGGAGGTAATGATGCCCGCTTCTTATTTACAGTGTCACCTGAAAGTGAGAACAGGTATTCGCATGGCACTGTTGTAGCTGGTGTTGCAAGATATTTATGTGCCAGATGCTCTAAAGATTCATATGTCCCTTCCTGCTTCAACCACCATTCCAGAGGACGTGTGTCCATGCTGATGACGGATTCTGCTTGATAACGATCCAAAGCAGTGTAGACTGACGCATGTTCATTTTCATCATCTGAGTCAGATGCCACCAGCAGAAGGTTGATTTTCTTTTTTGGTGGTTCAGGTTCTATAGTTTCCACATCTGAGTGTTGCTCTTTTAAGACTTCTGAAATCATGCTCCACACCTCGTCCCTCTCAGATTTTGGAAGGCACTTCAGATTCTTAAATCTTGGGTCGAGTGCTGTAGCTACCTTTAGAAATCTCACACTGGTACGTTCTTTGCATTTTGTGAAATCTGCAGTGAGTGTTCTTAAAATGAAAAACGTGCTGGGTCATCATCCGAGACTGCTAGAACAGGAAATATATGGCAGAATGCGGGTAAAACAGAGCAGGAGACTTACAACTGTCCCCCAAGGATTTCAGTCACAAATTTAATCAACACATTTTTTAATGAGCATAACCAGCATGGAAGCATGTCCTCTGGAATGGTGGCCGAAGCATGAAGGAGCATATCTGTTTGCTTAGCATATCTGGCACGTAAATACCTTGCAATGCCAGCTACAAAAGTGCCATGCGTATGCCTGTTCCACTTTCAGGTGACACTGTAAATAAGAAGTGGGCAGCATTATCTCCCATAAATGTAAACAAACTTGTTTGTCTTAGCAATTGGCTGAACAAGAAGTAGGACTGAATGGACTTGTAGGCTCTAAAGTTTTATATTGTTTTGTTTTTGAGTACAGTTATATAACAAAAAAAATTTACATTTGTAAGTTGCACAATAAAGAGATTGCACTACAGTATTTGTATGAGGCGAACTGGAATTAATTTGCAAACTGGGCACCATCAAATTAGGCCTGAATAAAGACTGGGAGTGGATGGGTCATTACAAAACCTAATTTCACCATACTAATTTCCCCCTACTGTTTCTCACACCTTCTTGTCAACTGTTTGAAATGAGCCACTCTCATTACCACTACAGAAGTGATTTTTCCTCCTTTGATATTCTATTGTTAATTGAATTGTCTCGTTAGACTGACCCCCCAGTTGGTAAGGCAACTCCCATCTTTTCATGTACTATGTATATATATACCTGCTACTGTATTTTCCACTCCATGCATCTGATGAAGTGGGTTCTAGCCCACGAAAGCTTATGCCCAAATACATTTGTTAGTCTCTAAGGTGCCACAAGGACTCCTCATTGTTTTTTCTGATACAGACTAACACGGCTACCACTCTGAAACCTGAAAAATACTTTTTCTTTTGTTTATCATTTTCACAGTGCAAATATGTGTAATAAAAAAATAATAACAAAGTAAGCGCTGTCCACTTTGTATTCTGTGTTGCTGAAATCAATATATTTGAAAATGTAGAAAACTATCCAAAATATTGAATAAATTTCAATTGGTATTCTATTGTTTAATAGTGTGATTAAAACAGCGAATAATTTTTTTGAGTTAGTCGCATGAGTTAACTGCAATTAATCGATAGCCCTAACATATTATATATATATGTATGAGTCACTTTCCTGACCATAACCACACTTTCAAAAGTGGTAATGCATATCCAAAAGTGTTGAATTAAAGAACATTTTTCTTTTCATAGAAAATCTTTATGCAAATCCAGAGAAGCAGAAAATGTTGAGGTAGGCCTAACTGTTGCTTCTCTACATTAATCATGTTGTGCCATGCATTGTAGCATATAAGGCATAATTAAGCGGCAAAATTTAGTTGTTTGTAGTATGTGAGCAATAAATGATTGCCAGCTATTGTTAAGCAGAGTTATTTATCAGACTTGAAAGAAGTTTACTGTAACTGTATAACTCACAAGACATTATGACTGTTTTACAGGAAGTTACATACAGACATCTTGTACAGAAAAACCTAAAGGAAATCAATGAGGGCCTGATCCTGAAAGACCTTTTTACCAAGGGAAGTGGCTTGTTACTGTGTGTAGTTATAATAACTTCAGATTTATATTATGGTCTCAATGCTGACTGTCAGATTTGGTTTCTCCCATGGTTAGTTGCAATGGGAGATTAACATGGGACATGATGTGAATGTATCTGACATGACCCCATGTATGGTCATGCTCGAGCCATGCACACAAAACTGATACTGAACTCAAATCAATCCTGTAGGATCATCAGAGGGACTCTGAGAGCGACTCCCACATTGTCGCTATACTGCCTCGCGGGGATTGCATCACCATCAGTGAGGCGGGATGCCTTCAGTAAAAAGGAGACACAAAAACAGGTGCATGTTTCAAGACAGCCACTGAATGGACACATTCCACCACCCAAGAGTCTGAAGTCCAGAAACAGCTTTGCCTTTGTAAGTCCCTTACCCCAAAATACCACTGTGGAAGGCTACAGAGTAACAAAATGGGGGGGAAACACCAATGATCTTGGAGAACCTAGTTCTTTCAGAACAACTCTCTCCAGCTGCTGACCTCAGATGAAAACAATGGTGTACTCTAAATTGAGTGACAGCTGGGTGGCAAAGACTGGTGACAATATGACCAAGTGGAAGCTGACGAACGACCCCAGACGTGAATGTGGAGAGCCTAGGCAAAACACTTGAACGCTGCCACAGTGCCCCGTCAACATCCCTTACTCCAGAGGAACTACTCGAGATAAATGACAACAACAAATCTTGGCTGTGGTTTTGGAGTAATAAGCTATGATAATGACTTCAGGATTTCATTCTGTTACCATCACATTCTACATGCTCTCTGTGGTTACATCTGCAAACCGTGGGTGTAAACCTGGAAACTCTTTCTATTAAGGATAGGGCTTAGTGTGGTGCACAGTGTGATTGAAGTTAACAGGACTATGCACAGTAATAAACACTATCCTTGATAATAAGTGTTTCCCAGAATTAGGCCCACAGTTTGTCGATATAGCTACCAGAGAGTGAAAAATGGGATGATAAGTGAAATCTGGTGATATCAGTCAGGCCAAAAGTTAGGAAAAGGAAATGGGTTTGCAGCGGGTGTATTTGTGCTCAGTGGAGTTGGTGGCTGGTTTTCTGAGTTACCTATATGAGATTTGTGAATGCAGATTGGTCTGTTCTAACTTCTTTCTGCATGTGTGCCTAAAACCTGTGTGATAAAAGTCAATGATCAGTGAAGGTTATATCCTTCATTCTATGAAGCTATTCATTTGCCTTTCTAAACTTCGTTTTGTATATTAATATAGGGTAATTTGGGTAAGTGCTCTATGTTTCCTGTTTAAAACTCAGGCTTAACTTAGGGAGCAAAAGGACAGTTTACATTCATCGGGGGAATTGAATTGGTTAGTGTTAGACTTTTCCCAAGGTTTCTGAAGGGATAATCAGTGTTTTCTATCTTCCGGCTGGCTAACAGGATACTTTTGCTGTACAATCCTTTGTAAGTGGATTGTAAATTGAATGTGGCTGCAATAGATAGGCAGCAATAGGGTGAAGCAGGTGCTGTAACTAAGCTGTTCTCTGCTTTAGAGTTTAAATAATATTATATTAATTAAAACTGCTGCAGCAGCACAAAGTAAAACCCCACTAAAAATTAACTGTTATTGTATCTGAACGCATGTATAAGAAAGAAACCCTTCAGCATGTTGCTTCAGCCCTATGTACGTCACACAAATATTTTATAGCAAACTGAAAAATGTCAGGAGAGTGACACAGCCAAATGCAGGAGTTAATATTATAACAGCAGTGTAAACATGAGTTTAAACAGATCATTCATTAACTAGTACCTTGGAAGCCCCAGCCACATGACCCAGGAGGGTGACCAGCTAGCATCATATTCATTTTCGCTGATTGTGCTTGGTTGTTCCTCATTACTCTGGGTATGTTCTTCAGCAATCTGGATCTCCAGTGTTTTGAGTGCCACCACTGAAGAGGTAGCACTGGCTTTGAGCATAGCCACTGCCTCACTATGACTTAGATTGGTCAGGTCAATACCATTAATATTCAGCAACACATCACCTGTTTAAAAGGCACAAATAAGAGTGTAAGTCATGTGGCCTATTGGTCTTCCTGTGCTAATACCTGGCCTGTACTTACAACACATTACCCAATACCTGTTCATGTCAATGTGTTATCTCCCTGGGCCTAGACAGACAGAAACAGTAACTTTCAGAGGTGTGAACTGCAGTGTATTAACTCTGCAGCCTCATACGGACAATTTAAACATAATGCGTAAACTATTTCACAGCTGCATATTTCAGCAGAAACAGAAACGCTGTGCTTGGCTAGCATGCTCTGCTATCATACAAGTCAGAGGTGGAAATGATCTATTAGGTCAGGCACCACTCCTGCATCAGAATAGAATGACCCCTATGGTATATCCTCCAGTGCTCTGTTCAGTCCACATTTAAATGACTTGAACACTGGAGCTTTTACCTCTGCCACTGGAAACTATTCTCACCATTATGGATTTTTTCCCTGACTTTTCCAGCTTTGTGTTCCTTTTCTTAATGTATCCCATTCCTCATAATCGTCCCTCAGGGTTTAAAGGGAAGGGGGAAAAAGAATGGCAAAAGGTGTAATGTAGCCATGAGAGAGAGGGGAAGTCTTGCAGAAGGTAGCACAGCAATCCTCACATGCACACTTCAATCCTACTGCGTGTCTGTGCTTTGCCAATCAGGAAACACAAAACAGGGATCACAGGAAAGATTAAGAAAGAAAAATCAGCTCTGAGGAAGCAAGAGCATCTGTAAAAAGATTATAATGATCTGGAAGGAGTCTAAAATACAAAGATTGCTGAAAACAATTTTCCTTGAGAATATTTTAAAAGAAGGAGAGTGTCTCTTATTGTCTGAGTGGTTACAGTGTTCCTGCTGCAGTGCAGAACAAATCAGCAACATCCAGGACTCAGTTACACAAGATATGAGAATCAATCACTTTCCAGAAACTTGCATAGCAGGGAAGGCTAATTCCTTTTGTAGTTTCGGCTTTAACATCACATAAGGAAGAAAGTCACAATTGTTGCTTCGACAAATGGATTTTTAAATAATGTTTAGAAAAAGATACTGTGCACATTTGTATACTGCATTTAATGTTCCTACCTTACATGGTCATGAAAAATATCCTCCATTACCTCATTTTAAATTTGCACACTTCAGTTACTGTCTAAACTTTGCCCTTATGTCAGTATGGGCCCATAGGATTTCTAAGTCTGTGCAGTACTGCATGGGGTTGCATTATGTATTTATGTGATTTAGGCGTATGTACAACACATTTTACAAAAAATAGATCAGGAAAATGTCAGGCTGTACCTTAAGCATTATTACATCAGTATTACCAATATCATCCACCCCACCCCACCCAATTTCTTTCTCAAAAGCTGGGGATAACAGATGCCCTGTCCTGAAGATCAGCAAGCTCAGTTTAGGTCAGACCAAGGATGGGGAAAGTGAACTACAGAAAGGAGGGTCACTTGCTGAAAATGCCCTGCTATTAGCACAGTTAAACCAGGTGCCTGTCATCAGAACAGATCAGTTTAGCTGAGGTACTGAAGATATTACACAAGGAAAGAGGTGGTTTCTGAGACAGCTACAGGACCCAACCCATGAGATCAAAACCAAAAACAGGATGTGTGTGCTGAAGTGAAAAACACCAGACAAGACCCTTAACTCACAGGGGTATTACAGTCAACTTTACACAGCCCTTTCCCAAGCCAGGGGAAAGTGTGGCATTGTACATTGAATTTCCAAGAGTGGAATATTTGAGAGAAGCATTTATCACTGTTACCCTACATCTCCTGAGAAACCTTATGATACCTTGCAAAACAAACTCATCAACAGAATAACTGAAAGACGCACACGCTGCCATTTGAGTCAAAGCCTACCTCGTTTGATCCTGCCATCTCTTGCAAGACAGCCATGAGGCTGCACGCTAGTAACAAAGATTGGTAGTTCACCACTTTTGCTGCCTCTGCCTCCCGCTACTGTCATTCCAAGGGATTCATGTGGCTCTTTTTTCACCGTAATGTGCTTTTCTTGGCATGTAACACACTGGGAAAGAATCTGCAAGAAGACAACAAAAGACCCTTTATTTAAAAAAATTCAAAATTGATGCTTCGTAGGCTCCTAATCTATATTTAGGTAGCTCATGATAGCAGCCTGATTTTCAAAGGTACAGAGAACCTGCAGCCAGAGCCGTCCCTAGGGTATGGTGAATTGGGGCAGCTGTCCCAGGCCCCGCGCTTTGGAGGCCCAGTGGCGGCCGCCCCGAATTGTCATACCCTAGGGACAACTCTGTGTGCGTGTTGTGCGGGGGGCGTTAGGCCGGTGCAAGGAGGGTGGGGTTAGGTTGCAGAGGGCCAGGCTAGCCCAGGGGGTTAGTAGATGGCCTGGCATTGACAGTGCGGGTCGGGCCCGCACTCACCGGTGGGAAGCAGCAGCAGCAACCCCAGCCCGCTCCGCTGGCTCCCGGTGTCACTTGGGGGAGGGGGCGGAAGCTGGAAAGAGGCAGGGCAGGAGCCAGAAGAGATGGGGCGGAAGCTTGGGGGAAGAGGTGGAGTGGGGGTGGGGCCTGGGCCGGGTTCTCCTGGACCCCAAACCCCCTAGGGATGGCCCTGCCTGCAGCCCTGATTGACTGCAGGTGATCAGCACTTTCGAAAAATCAATCCATTTATTTAGGTTCCTAAATATGGATTAGGAGTCTAACTTTAAGCATCCATTTTTTAAATCTCACTTCTAATTTACTTACAATATGCTTAGAGAGGATATCACTGCACTGGACACTGAAGATCTGCAATGCCAAGTTTTGGTGCTGCTGTACAAAATCCATATGTTCATATGGCTAGCGTCATGGCACTGAGAGACACAGGACTTTGATGTTTAGGTGGATGTCACACTTACTAAGTGCATCATTTTTGTAAGTATCATATGGACCAAACTCTACAGACTCAATGTGAACTGAAAAAGCATGTGTACTTTAAGGGTCACATGTCGAAACACCTTTTAAACAGTTTGTTTTTATTTATGCAATTTTTTTTTCTTTTGCAGCTTGTCTCCAGAATCAGGCTTACCTATGTTTGGCTTCACACCATCAGGAGGGTTTAAACCTGAACTAAGGGCTTGTCTACACAGGGAGTTATTCTGCAATAGTTATCCAAATTAACTCCATGTGGGGACACTTTTTCGGGAATAAGATTGCCTTATTCCCAATTAGTTTAATCCATTTTGGAAGTAGGTTAGACTAATTTAGCATAAAACACTCTTGTTCCGGAATAAGAGTGTCCCCACAGGGAGTTATTCTATAATAGCTATTCCAATTTAAATTCACCTTAATCCAAATTAATTTGCCTATGTAGACAAGCCCAAATGTATTTTATTTGCTTAAATGCCTTCATCCTCATGTACTTGCTGATATATTTAAAGCATTCCACATTTACCTCCACTGATCATCTCAAATCTACAGAAGGTTTAGAGGTAGAAATACAGAAATAAGAAATTACACCAGTTAATCTTCCAGTGGCAGTTATATCATCTCTTCACCGCACATGAAAAAAACAGTACCCTTTTATATTCCCAGTACATGTCAGAAGTAGTTTAGTATTAGAGTGGCAGACACATACCACTGTATACATATTAAAGGCAGTTTATTTTTAATTCCATCAGGTTTTGTGGCCATTTACTTGCTGGTGCTGTACAATTATGTATACAACATTCTTTAAGACAACAAACTTCAAAAACAACTCTGGCTTATCCTTAGATGAGAAAGGAGTGCAGGTGAACTATATGATGAACCCCCCTGGGACTTTTTCTGAAATCTCCCAAATGTTTGGAAGAAAATCCTGGCAAAAAATCTAAAGTGCTTACAACTTAAGTGACTGATATTGAATTTGGTTATCAACACCATTTGTTGAAAAAGGATATAAAGGAGGTCTATTAAAAGCCTGACACTTTAGATGATTATATGATTCATTGAATTTGAAGGGCCAGAACTCATATTTTTGGAACTACCAAAATGTCTGAAGCATAAGCTCTGAATAGTATTTTATTTTTGTAGTAGGTCTTCTGCATAATGCCACACTAGATTCATGGAGTCTCTTCATCCTGCTTCACCCTATCATATAAAATATAAGCCACCCAGTACCCATGCAGTAGCCACAGCTCTCTTTCCTTTGATTCAGGGAAGGGAAAACATGACATTTTCCGCCACAGGCAATGACAATCTGGTCATATAACTCCTGGGGGAATTCTGCGCCACTGCACAATGCAGAATTTTGCAGAAATTAACTTGTGCGCAGAATTTCCTTTCCCCTAAAGAAATGGGCTGCAGTGCTGCTACCTGCCACTGGACTCAGCAGAGCCCAGCTTGCACATGGAAGACACTGCTGGAGGGAGGGAGAGGGAGCTAGAGTGTTCCTGGCAGCTGCAGTTCCCAGCATGCCCTGAGGGAAGGAGAGGGCGGTGCGCAGGAAACTCTGTTCAAACCTGGGACCGAGCATCAGTCTGTTTCTCCTTCTGGATTCCTGGGCTGTGCAGCAGGGCTCTAGGGTGTGGGTATCTGGGCCAGGGGGGCCCCCATGGCTGGGCTCTGGGGCAGAGGGGTTGTGGGTGTCTGGCCCCCTGGCTGGGCTCTGGGGGGGTGGGGAGAGGAGAAGGGGGCAGAGAAACAGGAATTGGGTTGTTGTAGAGGTTTCTTTAACTCTCTACTCCTGGGGGAATTTTTGTGTGTGTCTGTATTGTTACAGACATGCCTGCTGACAGGTATTTTGAAATAAATTACCAAAATAATTGAAACTGGCGTGATTATGTAGTGTTATTATGACAAATAAAATTTGCAGAATTTTTCATTTTTTGTCGCAGAATGCTCCCAGGAATATTATATGGCTAGTGGATATGCTCCAGCTCCTGGGGTCTTGCAGTTCAATGGCTTGCACAGCAGAAGTCCAAAGGCTGCTCCTGAATGGCAATCCTTCCACATGGTGGTAACACATTACCCACTTTCCCACACATGACTCCAGAACTACAATTTTATCTCATTCACAAGACTTGTATATGTCGCTGTAGCCAGCAAATCTGAATACCATCAATTGCTATTACATTTTCTTTTCAAATGGAGAAAGAGAGAAACACTAACCTTATGCGAACTGTGTCTGCTGTTGAACAGCTGCTGCGCCTGGTGCTGGCTGCTGTTATGAGTCCCTGCTTCTCGGAGAATAGCGACTGTCTGCGATTTCACTGGTCTGGAGATTGTTAAATTCACCCTTTCCCCACTAGCCTGAGGGATATACATGCAAAATGAAAATGAAAATAATAATAAAGTTCACACTGTATTATTATTAATTAGGAGACGAGGGACGATCTTGTGGCTAAGGTACTGGGCTGGGACTCAAGAGATCTGGGTTCGATTCCTGGAACTGCCTCAGACTTCCTGTCTGATGCTGGGCAAGTCATTTATTTTTTCCTGACTCAGTTTCCCATCTATAAAATGGAGATTTTAATACTTTCTTTTCTCTCCCTTTCTCTTGTCTGTTCAGACTGTAAAATCTGTGACAGGGTCTGTCTCTATGTGTACATACAACAACTAGCACAGTGTAGCCCCCAGTTTCAGGTAGGTCTCCAGGCACTTCTGTAATACAAGAAATAAATAACAAGAAAATGGACTAAGTACACTGACAAATTATGATTTCATAATTTTCAAAACTACTCAATGCTTCAAATCTTAATTGATATTTAAAAACAAATTATTTACCTGGAATAAGTAACTTTGTAAGCAGAGTCAGAGAATTTGTTGAAGTAGTTGGAGAGAATATATAGTCAGATCACCAAACTGCAGTTTTGGGGACTGTCCAAAAACTCAATGGCTACCCTAATGTTCCAAAATCCCAACACCAAAATCTCCAAATAGAAAACTGACCTCTTCAAAATCTCAATAAATTGAAAAACTGACATAAAAATAACACAAGATTATAAGAATTTCCCCCTAATTACAAGAGACGAAATTTAAATTATACAAGCAAATAACCCCCACCAGTATCACAAGTCTCCAACTGCTGTTGGAGCAGGGAGTTAATCAAATAATAAACAACAGTATTCTACATAGTCCTAGTGTTTAGGTAAGGTGGTTTACTGGATGAGTACATGGCTTTGAATCAGATCCCCGTCCCCATCCCCCAAGCTTTGCCATTGAATGGTTATGTGACCCTTGGGCAAGTTACCTCCTTTTTAATCCCCATTTTAAAGATAGGGAAACTGAGGCACAATGATACTTAGTTTCATAAAGCTTTTTGAGATCTAGAGATAAAGAGAGTTATAAGTACACAGGATCATGATCTTCCTAGATTTCTTCTATTAGACTCCAGACTACACTGAGATCACCTCATACACATGAATAGTCTTATAACCTTCAGTAAGCTATGGCACACGCTGGACGAGGCCAACACACTTTTCACTTCTGGCCACATGAGTTCAATTCCTAGGTTTCATCTGAGGCCCAAAAGGGGGTGGGTGTCTGCAGTGCATGTTGCACTATTGTGACTGAAAGCACCCACTGTATTCACACCCATACACCATTGTAATAACCATTATACAAAATATTCCTTGTGAGGTATCATTTGAAAACTAATAACTTGCCGGTCAATAATATCATGGTGAAATACATGTAGCAACATTATATGTGAAGTTATGATTTTCCCCTGTATGATGATGTTAGCACATGTTCAAACTCACACAGGCCTGACTAGGCAAAAGGTGTTAAATGGGTCTATCCTAGGCAAAGGAATGTGTGTTTACCTCAATTTACATATAAGTAGTAAACAGGGTCCTTGAGACAGCATGAGGGGGAAATGGCATGAGACCAGGCAAATCGGCATTTCAGCACACATGGGGAAGAAAGAGCATGGAGCCACTTTCACCATCAGCTTCCACATCGTCTTCTTTACTGTTTGAGTAAACTTTGCTTTGAGGGGTAATCCTCAGAAGAATCCACTTCAAAGGGTGACTGGACTATAAAAGTGAGGGGCAAAAACACCCCAAGGCATCTCTCTCACTCACTTAAGTCGACAAAGGAGCCAGCCCTGTGACAAAAGGGAGGATCCTAACCTGTGAATTTAGTCAGCAATGTCGCTGGAAACCTGTGGTAAGAATTTTACTTTGAGCCAAGTCTAGCTTGTTAAGTTTAGCTACTAGAGCGCATTTTATCTTTATTTCTCTTGTAACCATTTCTGACTTGAATGCCTTTTACTTGTACTCACAATCTCTCTCTTTGTAGTTAAATAAATATATTTTATTTTTTAATCAAAACTAATCCAGTGTTGTGTTTAAACTTAACTGTTTGGGTAACTCCAGTTCACGTAGCAAATTGTTGAATATTGATCCCTTACAGGGCAATGGACCTCTAATATCTGAGCTGCCCAGGAGAGGGATGGACAGTGCGGAACACATCTTTTGGGAGAAAATCTGGGATTGGGATGTGTTGGGGCCACCCTGCAAGGAGTAACCGAGGCTGGTGGAAGCCAGAGTGTGACTGGAGTGTTGCTGACAGGCAGCTGGGGTCAGAGCTGTAGTTAAACACAGACACTCAGGGTGTGGCCTGCATGCTGTTTGCCTGTTTGTGAGTGGCTCAGTTTGGGAACTACAATAGTAAAGCATTGTGAGGCACCCAGGGTTACAGGGCAGGCAGTGACACAACCTCTTACTAGTCTGGATTTCACCCCAGAATGTGACAACTCTATAAAACTATATTATAAGATTCCTGGAATGTTGCTCTGTGTTACTCTGAAGCCTAAAATGGTTGTAAAGTCAGGGTGAAGTGATAGAATCAGCTACAGGCATGGCTGGAGCTTCTTTTGTACAGAATATCAGCAGGTTGCATCTTCACTGGATTTTGCAGTCTGTTACCATCCAATTTTTAAGTTCTCAGCCATTTTGACTTCACAAATTACACCAGT
The DNA here is from genome assembly GCF_965140285.1 of Lepidochelys kempii. Taxonomy (NCBI): domain Eukaryota; kingdom Metazoa; phylum Chordata; order Testudines; family Cheloniidae; genus Lepidochelys; species Lepidochelys kempii. The sequence continues at coordinate 46,048,892 of NC_136380.1, forward strand.
AAGGCACGTAGCTATGCCATGCCAAGAGTCCCAGACCATTGCAACAACAGAGGTAACACAACCAGTCACCATCATTATTCCCCGGGTAATTTGCATGCAACAATTTCATTGGCTGTATGAGGGAGACTGCACAGCTACTTGGCCCAGCTGTCACACAGCCAACTGCCACCTGCACAAACTAACACAAATCTCCAAGCATAACCCTCCCACAAATCAACACAACCACCCCCCTGCACAACCAGCATACAAATCACCACCACCACACAATATCCAAAGCCACTCAATGCAGTACCCACCCCTCATTTGCCACCCACACAACTCTCCCAGCACAACACAACCCACACACAAATCAACGCAACCACCTGTGACACCCTGGCACCCCAATATTCACCATTGTCATGTAATTAGGATATGTTTTGTACAAAGCATGCCTTGTGAGGTATAATTCTAAAAGTCTTGATCTGCTAGACATTAATATCTCATTGGATTGTATGTGCTACCGTCATATGTGAAATTACGAAGTTTGGCTACGTATGCGTTACTTAAACATGCGAGGTTGAAAAACACCCACAAGCAGCCTTTCAGGTACAACAGTAAAAAAGCCAAACAATGTTAATGGCTTATTCAAGAAATGCACACAAGCACAAGGATTACTCCAGGAACTGTGTACAATAGAAACCTCTCAGAGATAGCACCACACAATGGGAACTGTTTGACCCAGGTCACAGCAAAAGAGCTTTCCAGCAAGTGGGAATTAGCTATAAAAGGGGAACAGTGATATCATGGTGGGACTTTACTCTCCCTGCAACAACACACCTGAAAACACCTGAGGGGCAAGGACTGAACTGTGGGAAGTGATGGTCCCAGGCTAGAGGGATTTTTAGCCTGTGTATGAAAACCTGGGAAAGCCAAGGCACCTTGTGCCTTAAGAATCTGCCAGCCTCTTTATCACTCAGGGTGAGAATTTGCTAATTCATATCCTACCTAGCTAGTATGTTAAGATCAGCCTGAGGTTTTGTTTATTTACTAGATAATCTGCTTTGATCTGTTTGCTATCACTTAAAATCCTTGTAATTAATAAACTTGATTTTGTTTTGTCTAAAACCAGTGTGTAAAAATTATAACTTGGGGCAGAAAGTTGTTCCATCTCTCTCTCCACATTGAGGGAGGGGTGACTTTTAGGAGCTTACGCTGTACAGTTCCCTGTGCAGCGCAAGACGGTATAATTTTGGATTTACACTCCAGAGGGGGTTGTGTGTCTTAGCAACTGGAAGGTGCCTTAGCTGAGCCTTCCCATGCAGAGCTGATCTCAGCATGTGGGTGAAGCTGCAGCTGGGTGTGTCCCTACCTGTGTGTAGGCTGCGGAAAGAGCAAGCGTGGAGAGTTTAGCAATTTATCACAGCACCACAGTGTGAAAGGGAGCACAGGCTGGTGGGTCAGGCCGGTCCAGTGGTACCCCAGTTCCAAGTGGCACCCTGGGGGGAATCGGTCACACCACCCTCATACAATAATCCCAAACATCACTCTGAAGCCTAGAAAGTGTGTTGAGTCAGCGGGAAGGAAATGAAATTAGCTAAAATCGTGGCTGGGAACTCTTTTTGTTTGGAATATCACTAGGTTCAATCATCACTGGGATTCACAGTCTGTTTCCATCCAATTTTTAAGTTCTCAACTGTTTTGTTTGTTTGTTTTTAAAAGCACACAATTTTATAAAATGACCTGAGCGACAGCACAGACTTTCAGCTACTAGTAATGAGTAACATCGGCCAAAAACACTACACAGTTTAGGGGCAATACACAAGTTGTTCAGTACTGTATAATGCCATTTTTGGGTGAAATTTGGCGATACATACAATAAGTGTCTTGACATATAATACATTTTAAATTTCAGACTGAATAAAGTACCCCATTAGAGTTTACCTGGATAATCTGAGCAGCAAGTTCCGGTGTCCCATGTTTCAGGTCATGTCCATTGATTGCGAGTACCCGGTCATTGCTGCAGAGTCTGCCATCTTGAGCAGCCAATCCCCCTTCCAAAAGGTCGAGGATAAAAACTCCTGGCTCATCTGTTCTGCGCACTAATTTAATGCCAAGCTGTTCACTAGAATCTCGTTTATGCAGCATCACCTGAAAACCATCTTCTCGCAGGGAAGTGCTGTCAGCATGGTTGTGTGTCCGGCTTCCAAATCGTCTCTCTCGGAGCACCGTGAGATGCAGCACCATGCAGGGCTGGGAAAGAACAGCTCGAGCATGGTTATGGGACACGTTACTGATGTCAAAGTTATTGACCTGGAAAACAAGAAGTAAAACAATATTCATAACTGTTTAGTTGTTTCAAGATGTATCAAAATCCTTGCCAAGTTCAGAGACCCTGTTACAAACCTCTAATAGCCTATACCTGGAATTATCTACTTACCCCTCTCTGCTCCTTCCTCTCTTTATTCAATTCTCTCCTAAATAAACACTTCCTAAGCTGAGCCTGCAAAGCTAACCCACATCAACATTATGCCATCATTACTGCAATTAACACTAACTTCCACCACATTCTAAATTACTGCCATCCTCTCTGTCTCCCAGTGCATTTGTGACTGATCATCCTGGGTCTTTCACTATGTATGCTCCTCAAGGCAGGGGCTGTTTGTTCTACTCATGCCTTTATAGGGCCAAACACATTATTGTCACTTTAAATATGAGTAGCTTTAAAGAATTTTACACATGTTCTTTTTAAAGAAAGGAATTTTAAGGATTGGTTTATAATCTTACATATTTTACAAAAAGTAGTGTTTCTGTGAATGGGATTGCAGTAAAAGCAGGTGTTTTGTATCAGAAAAGTACCAAATATTTCAACAGTAGATCATCTCCAATTGGGATAAGTGCTTAGATATTCAGCCAGTCAGATTATCAGAACACTGATAAATCTATAAAATTGGCCTATAGTACAATATGTTGTAGAATAAACTGTTTTTGACTACTGTACAATTCTAATTCATGTTTAGAGTGTGAAGAAAATATTTATTTTTTTTCCATGTATTTCAGCATACTTTATATTACACTTATATGTTTCCCTAAAGGATAGTATCTGAATTATAGGATGTTCATTTCACAGTTCATCTTGCAGGCCTAGAGCTCAGGAACAAAAATGTAAATGAGATACCACATAATTACATAAGGAAGCAGAGACAGATGCCATCTTGGATGCAAGTTCAAAACTATATTAAGTCATGCACCTCCTGTACCATAACAAACATAAAGAAATTAGCACTGCTGGGCTGAAATACCAACATCTGAGCTACAATCAAATAATTCAAAAGTGTGCAAGATGCAGAATATTAGAATTATGTCTATCATTCCTATTATCATACTTTTTTTTAATTAACTCCACCTCAAATCTGATCTGATTTTACTGACTTCTATCTGAGAACTATTAGAGCTAGATTCAATGCTGGAAGTGGTCTGAAAGCTTGGAATTTCAGCTAATGCTTTGAAAACATTAATTTTTAACTCTTAAGAATTCTAGAATATTGGCTGCTAAAATAGTAGGAATGGGAGGGGAAGAGAGATGGAAAGTCTGAATAAATTGACTTTTGTGTTGTGTATTACCAAAGTTATTAATTTTCTTCCTCTCCTAGGAAAATGAGAGCACCTTGGAGTTTCATGCTACTGCTGCCATCTTGAGCAGCTCCCTGTTTCCACATTCAGAATGACCACAGCACAATTAAGTGGAGGAAAATATTAGATTTAGGGGGAAAAAAGCATAAAGTCAACATTTTTTCAATATAATTGGACCATTGTAGCTCTTCTTGAATGTGGAAACAAGCTGTTTACGCTAGCAACAACATGAGACGCAGACGTCTCTGGAAGAGGGAAACATTGAGGAGGTACAAATATTCACTAACATGTTCTTAAAGAGCTCTGAAGCTAATGCCAAGATTTCCAGAAATGAGTGCTTAACTTTACAAATTAAAGTTTTGAAACCCTTGGCCTTAAGTTTTACGCAGCAAAAATTTTGGAACTATAAAGGTTAAATCAGATGACACCTTCACTTTAAAATTCTGTAATTCAACACCCATCAGTGGTACAGAAACTTTGGGCAGCTGGTATAAATACTTTCAGGCCCGTAAACTGTAAGCTAGAGCTGGGAAGGAAACATTTTTCCAGTCCTGTAAAAATTTGAGATTTCAGAAATGCTTCCCATTGTACGTTGGGATGGGACTTCTTGAAGCTTTTCACAAAAACAAAACAAACAAACAAACAAAAACAGGGACAAAACAGACTATCCTAGTGGGAAGGGCACTTACCTGGGATGTAAGTGACTTAGGTTTAAGTTCCTGAACTAAGTCAGGCAGAGCAGGGACTTGAAACTGGCTTCCCCACAGCCCACGTGAGTACCCTACCCACTGGGCTACTAGCTATTCTTTGTGTCTCTGGGTTTTGACCAGGAATTTTGACCTGGACCTAAGAAACCTCTCCTGACTGAAGTTTCATCAAAACCAATATACTTCTGTGAAAAGGTTTCTTTCTGATTATGATTAATCACAAGGTAAAAAGTGCAATATCTTCAAAAAAAATCAACAGTTAAAATGCAGAAGTGTTAGGGTGAAACCCTGTTCCCATTTAAGTTAATAGCAAACTCCTGTTGATATAAATGGGCTCAGGTTTTGCCCTTACAGCCTGTATTGTTAATATAAAAACCAAACCAAACCCTACAGTATATAAACTGCCAGACCTGTTGACTCACTACTCTGATATGCACTAATACAATAGCTGAGATATCTGAGCCATTAATGATTCTCTTCAAAAAGTCATGGAAGACAGGAGAGATTCCAGAGGACTGGAAAAGGGCAAATATAGTGCCAAACCATAAAAAGGAAAATAAGGACAACCCAGGGAGTTACAGACCAATCAACTTAACTTCAGTACCCGGAAAGATAATGGAGCAAATAATCAAAGCAATCAATTTGCAAACACCTAAAAGATAATAAGGTGATAAATAACAGTCAGCATGGATTTGTCAAGAACAAATCCTGTCAGACCAACCTAATAGCTTTCTTTGATAGGGTAACAAGCCCTGTGGATATGGGGGAAGCAGTAGTGTATCTTGACTTCAGTTAGGCTTTTGATACTGTCTCATATGATCTTCTCATAAACTAGGGAAATACAACCAAGATGGAGCTACTATAATGAGGGTACATAACTGGTTGGAAAACCGTTCCCAGAGAGAAGTTATCAGTGGTTCACAGTCAAGCTGGAAGGGCATGTCAAGTGGGGTCCCTCAGGGATTGGTTCTGGGTCCAGTTCTGTTCAATATCTTCATCAATGGATGTAGATAATGGCATGGAGAATACACTTATAAAGTTTGCAGGCGATACTAAGCTGGGAGGGGTTGCAAGTGCTTTAGAGGATAGGATTAAAATTCAAAATTATCTGGACAAACTGGAGAAATGGTCTGAAGTAAACAGGATGAAATTCAATAAGGACAAAAGCAAAATACTCCACTTAGACAGGAACAAACAGTTGCACACTGAACTACTGGGTCCAGTACTGTGCACCACATTTCAGGAAAGATGTGGACAAGCTGGAGAGAGTCCAGAGAAGAGTACAAAAAAAAAGAAGATTAAAGTTCTATAAAATATGACCTGTGAGGGGAGATGGAAAAAACTGGATTTGTTTAGTCTGGAGAAGAGAAGACTCAAAGGGGACATGGTAACAGTTTTCAAATATATAACAGGTTTTTACAAGGAAAGGGGAGATAAATAGTTCTTGTTATCCTTAGAGTTTCGGACAAGAAGCAATGGCCTTAAATTGCAGCAAGGGTGGTGTAGGTTGGGCATTAGGAGAAACGTTGTAACTGTCAATGTAGTTAAGCACTGGAATAAATTGCCTAGGGAGGTTGTGGAATCTCCATCATTAGAGATTTTTAAGACTAGATGACCTCTCAAGGTCCCTTCCAGTCCTACGATTCTACGACTGTAGGAATATAGAGTATTTCTCTTTGTGGCAGAAATGTTTCAATTCAGTACAGTCATTTCCTGCAGTCCCTAAAACAATAAATACATCTGCAATGAGATTTGATAGGGAAAAAACAGTAGAAAAAAAATCAAAAACATCTGCCTGTAACAATGAATTTAAACATTAAGTATCTGAGCCAAATCCACAAGAAGTAAGGGAAATTCATAGTTAAGGTTGAAACTTCAAGGCACAATGGGATGAGTTAAGGATGATGTTGTAAGGGTCTACAAACATTCGGTGATTTTACCATATTATCAGTACATGTGTTCCAACACTTAGGTACAAAGAAGAAAATGAAGGAAAAAGTTTTGAGAAAAAACACCCTTAATAAATGTATCATTTTAGTAAATGAGTGCTGGTACAAAATAGTCCATAATGGGCATATTATTATTTACCTTAGTCATTTCAATCTGTAAGTTTCATGAGAGAAATGGACAAATATAACCTGGTATCAAATCCCTGAAAACAGGAATTTATAATGGAATCTCTGAGAGAGATTTTATTCCAGGATCTCTTTTGATAAATATCTAAGATGTTTCAGTTATTAATCTGTATTACAATTGGTAACTAACTTCTTTTGGTTGATAGATGACATTTCTTGACGTAAGTGAAATGACCTCCAATGTCATATAGGCCTACGAAAGTAGAGTTTATATGGGAAATATGTTAAAGGAAGTGTATTTTTTCTGGTCTCTTCCAAAAATGTGCCATGAAAGAGAAACCTGAAATGAAATACAAGTTCAATTTAAAAACAAACAAACCAACCACAAACAATGATGTTTTTCATCCACTGAGTAATATTTTTAAGCCCTAGTCGTCCTTGTTTTAGAAGGAATCAACAGTCTACTTCTTACACACTACTGTGTTAATTCTAAAACATATTAAAGCAAGCTGGGTGTGAAAGCAAAACATCTATTTCTTCCACACAGACCTTCTAAGTGAAACACAGTGGAAAAAGTATGTGGAAAAAGTGCCAAATACCTTCTTTTTAGCGTTTAGCAGATAACACTATAGTAGCTCAAAGTAAGATGTCCCTGAACAAAGACATATTTCTCTTTACCCTTCTCTGCCAAAATAAAGACCTCCCTCAACTGTGTGTTATAACATCATGTGATTCGTAACATAATAGTGCATCAAAAAGTCCATAACACCACTATGCAACACTGTAATCTGAGAGGGACGAGGTGTGGAACACGCTGTCAGAAGTCTTAAAAGAGCAACACTCCGATGCGGAAACTACAGAACCCGAACCACTAAAAACGAAAATTAACCTTCTATTGGTGGCATCTGACTCAGATGATGAAAATGAACCTGCATCAGTCTGCACTGCTTTGGTTTGTTACTTAGCAGAACCCGTCATCAGCATGGAATCATGTCCTCTGCAATGGTGGTCGAAGCATAAAGGGACACACGAATGTGTAGTATATTTGGTACACAATACGCTGGCTATAACAGAGCCTTGCGAACACCTGTTCTCATTTTCAGGTAGCATTGTAAATAAGAAGCGAGCAGCATTATCTGCCATAAATGTAAACAAACTTGTTTGTTTTAGTAATTGGCTGAACAAGAGTGGACTGGTAGGCTCTAAAGTTTTGAATTATTTTATTTTTGAGTGCAGTTGTGTAAAAAAATAATAATAATTCTACACTTTTAAGTTGCACATTCTCAATAAAGAGATTGCACTACAGTACTTGTATGAAGTGAATTGAAGAATACTATTTATTTTATCTTTTTTACAGTGCAAATATTTGTAAAAAAAATAAATATAAAGCAAGCACTGCACACTTTGTATTCTGTGTTGTAATTGAAATCAATATATTTAAAAATGTAGAAAACATCCAAATGTTAAATAAATGGTATTCTATTATTGTTTAACAATGTGATTAAAACTGTGATTAATCTAGACTATTTTTTAATTGTGCAATTTAAATTGTTTGACTTTCTTAATGTTTACATAAAATTACATACATTAAATAATATTAAGATAGATATTTATAATGTTAGGCAAACAATGAATTAATCAGATTTTTTTAAAACCCTGTTGATATGAAATATACTTTATAATTTTATATAATAGTATTAAACCTTGTGCCCTCAGTCAAGTATTAAAGGTTACCTGAAAAAAAAAATACTTCTCCATTTGGGTGGGCAAGAAGAGCTAAAGTTCATCTTACAGTCATATTAAGCTTGTCTAAATTTCTCAGATAACACTCTCTGAAGAGATCTTCAGATGTCCACAACTGAAGCATGAACATATAACTGCATGCAACACAATACCTAGTTTTGGTCTGCAAAGGCCATGCCTAGTAAATTTCATGAGCCATCTTAGCATCAACACAGGCCAACTCTGAGCAAGGAAGCCCTTAGGTCTTCCATAGAGTTTGGTTTGTGTCATCTGCACCTCTCCACACCCTGCTTCTACACGCCCTTCTTACAATGGCAAGGAGATTCTATTGAACTTGCTTACAGAGTTTGCAGAGCCTCAGTGTTATCAAGTCTATAGGGTTTTTACACTGCAGTTCCAATTTTTTCCCATCTAGAGGCACTTTACAAATACTTATAGCTTTTGGAACCATAACTGCCAGCTGCTCAACAAGAATTTCTACAGCTTCAACAGGCTCATCATTCTGGCAGCTCACGATGCAACCCTTGATTACTGAAAGGCTCTCATTGGCTGCTGGGGTTAGTGACTGGATATAGCATCCAAACAACACCTGCAACTGCCTGGTTTTGAACATATCTTGGGTTACTTTTTGCCAACCTCTGTCATAATACTCTGTGATAGTAAAAGGGCTGGTTTCTCTAACGTCAGGAAAGGAAGGTTTTATTTTCTGAAGTCCATACTAATTTTATTTAAAGGATACTAAAATTTCCCAACCATGTCTACCTGCTGGATTTTGTGTGTGTGTGTGTGTGTGTGTGTATAAAATACAAAAAAAAAATCCAGCATATGGACAATCTACAATGAGGTGGAATTGTCCAGATTTGGCGAGGAGGGGGCATTTACTATGGTATGTCGGATCCTAAGGACAGTAATACTTAAAATACCTGAAAATAAAATTAAAGAACTCATTTGAAATAAAACAGAACCAAAGCTTTTAATACTTTCTTCTGCTATTTCCTCATTCTTCTAGATTTATTATATAATTATAAAAATAATAACCAAAGTTATTTTATCTGTTAATTTTAAATACGAAATATAACCCTAATATTCATAACAGAACATTTCAAATCACATGAGTGAAGGACTTCACCACAAAATTTTTGTTTTTAAACATAATTGTTGATTTCAAGTAATAAAGAATGGCAGGGCAGCTGCAGCTGGAAGGGAACATTGCAGCCTAGTTAGCATAACAAACAGGGCAAAAATCAATCCAGTAACTCACAAATGAAATTGCAAAAGGCAAATTAAATTAAACTTCCTAACCAAAAATAACCTTTGCTTTCTTCGGAGGGGGTGCCTATACCTCAAAAGAGGAGGAGGAGAGCCTCAGACCATTAAAAATAGAAAATAATACACTCAGCCTTTCTTATCCGTTTTAAAAGCTATTGAACAGAAATAATTATAGGAAGCCAAGCCCCATGAACTATGTAAATCATTGGTATCAGTAGTGGAATAACAGACTCTGCTCAGTCTGAATAATAATTTGTTTTTAAACTAATATTGCAAAGCTAACATTTACACAACACAGATTGGCAAGAGAACTACCACCATCTCATAACATACTGTACATCAATGACTGAATGCATGCAACTAGATAGACAATTTAATTAGATTCCATACTTGAAGTATTTGGTCTCCAGCAAGGAGTCTTCCATCTCTGGCAATGATCCCATCTCGATAAACCTCTTGAATAACAATGTTGATCAAAGGAGTTTCATTGCCACCCACTATGCTAATTCCTAACTCAATATAAGGATTGGACCGGTGAATTTCAATTGTAGTGATTTCTCCTTCGGGCAAGGTAGGTGGCTGGTGGGTTGCTGACAAGTTTAAAGAAACAAATAAAGAAAGGTTAATATATTTTATAACCCAGTACATTTTCAACATTGAAAATTATTGGAGGACAATATAAGCACACCAGACGACAATGGTATAATGCAAATAAAACAAATTGGATTGGCTCCACTGTTTGCTGAAATACCTTGGTTAACAAAAAGATAAAGACCTAGAGTAAGTGATCAGTATCCATGCACTAAGAGAAAAAGATAGGTATTACTTTAAAAAGAGGATATTCTGAACCCTTTGGGACCTAACCTTTAATCATAGAATCATAGAATATCAGGGTTGGAAGGGACCTCAGGAGGTCATCTAGTCCAACCCCCTGCTCAAAGCAGGACCAATCCCCAATTTTTTCCCCAGATCCCTAAATGGCCCCCTCAAGGATTGAACTCACAACCCTGGGTTTAGCAGACCAATGCTCAAACCACTGAGCTATCCCCCCCCCCATTATTATTATTTAAAAATAATTATCTTCTTTTTCATACATTTTCTTTTTCAATTAGCTCTTTCAAATGTTTCAGTTTATCTAAAGTTCCGTTTATAAAAGATAATAATAGAAAAGAAACATAACATTGTGAGTCCAAATCTAAGAAGTTAGAATTACATATTTGTCACTCCTTCCTTAACCAGTTCCGCACGACAGCAACAGCTGTCACTGATTTACAAGGTCAAGGCAAGAAGCAAGCACCCCTCCAAACACAAACACAGACAGCTACAATAGAAGAGGAGGATGCTAATGAATGGTGAGTACACAGCCTACAAACAGGAAAAGGAAGGGGAAAGACCACCTTCCTCTGTGGTAAGGCTCAGTGTTTCCTCTCTAATATCGCAGATGCTAGAGGTGTTACTGTTAGTTCGATGCAGATGGATGCAGGAGTTACTCAGTTGCCTTTTCGTTCGAACAGGACAGTATTCCATAGGTGGGAAGCCTGTTGATCCAGGGGAAAAAAAATCTCATCTTAGAAACCAGCTTCAGCAATTCTATAGAAAACACATTGCCTCAATGTAGCTATCAGACCATTAACAGAACGCAGACATTGACATGCTCTACACTACTGGATAGCTTTGTGTTATACCAGTATGATACTATTGCAGTAAACACAACAGATAGATCTTTCCCAACTAATTGTGTTTTCATTCAAGTGCTACATTTTTAAGTAGAGAACTTTTTGGGGAGTTTAACTTTCCAATAAGAATCACTATACGACAAGCACAGCAGTTGGAGATGTAGGGTTTGTTATTTGTTTGCAGGAGATAAACTTACAATTATGTCACTTTAAGTTTCTAAGTTTGATTTAGACAGATCAAACAGAGAATTAAAAGACAAACATGACATACCGTCTGCTACTGTGCTCTCTTCAAAGGCAGGGTTGTCAAGGCCAGGCTCATCTGTCCACGCAGGAAGAGTAGTTGGTGTAAAGTTCTGATCCACTGGCACAGGTCCCGGCCCAGCATGGTCTGTATCTGGAGATAATGTGCCTGGGTGATCTATCACACTTGGCCCATTTTCATTCTCAGCTTCCGTCTGCAGTTTGCTAGACTTCCTTTTCTCCAGTACAACCCTTCGATGGGAAGCTCCAGGACACCTAGAGATGGACTGTCATGTTACTTTCAAATATATATCAAAAGTGGTCATATTACACAGCACAAAACGCTTGAACATTCCTGTCCCAAATTTCATGTAACCCACTTCCATGGCTCTCCAAGTCCACAGCACCCACTGCTTCCATGTTCCCCAGTCACCAGCATGCCTTCCAGTCTACGTCCTACCAGTCTCTTGCTCCCCTTCCAGGCATCCTTTCGTTTGCTGTCCATAGAATGCCCCCTTCCTCATTTCCAAGAACAGGTATCACAGTTCCATGATACCCAATCCCTTACTCTGAGTCCAAGCCCTGCCCCCTTGTATGCCCCCTATTCAACTTCCCTCTGCACTGTGATGGGTTGGATCACAGAAACCCCCTTGGGGCTGTCAACTCATGTGCCAAGACCACTTCTGCCCCTGCTTTCCCTGCCAGCTTGGGACTCCAGCACCCTGTCTTGTTGAGCCAGACAGGCCAGTCTGCTCTAACACAGACCCAGGGTCTGAACCGTATGCCCCAAAGCTGCAGACTTAACTGAAAGCAGCTTAAGAAGTGTTTCTGTCTTTAACACTCAGATGCCCAACTCCCAGTGGGGTCCAAACCCCAAATAAATCCATTCTTCCCGGCATAAAGCTTGTACAGGATAAACTCATAAATTGTTTGCCCTCTATAACACTGATAGAGAGATATGCACAGCTGTTTGCCCCCCAGGTATAAATACATTCTCTGGGTTAATTAATAAATAAAAAGTGATTTTATTAAATACAGAAAGTAGGATTTAAGTGGTTCCAAGTAGTAACAGACAGAACAAAGTGAATTATCAAGCAAAATAAAATAAAACACACAAGTCCAAGTCTAGTACAGTAATAAAACTGAATACAGATAAAATCTCACCCTCAGAGATGTTTCAATAAGTTTCTTTCAGACTGGAAGCCTTCCTAGTCTGGGCATAATCCTTTCCCCTGGTACAGCCCGTTTTCCAGCTCAGGTGGTAGCTAGGGGATTTCTCATGATTGCCACCCCCTTTGTTCTGTTCCACCCACTTATATATCTTTTGCATAAGGCAGGAATCCTTTGTCCCTCTGGGTTCCCACCCCTCCTTCTCAATGGAAAAGCACCAGGTTAAAGATGGATTTCAGTTCAGGTGACATGATCACATGTTACTGTAAGACTTCATTACCCACTTGCCAGGCCACATGTATAGAGGAAGACTTACAAGTAAAACAGAGCCATTTACAGTTAATTGTCCTGGTTAATGGGAGCCATTAAGATTCCAAACCACCATTAATGGCCCACATTTTGCATAACTACAATAGGACCTTAGAGTTATATTTCATATTTCCAGTTTCAGATACAAGAATGATACATTTATACAAATAGGGTGACCACACTCAGTAGATTATAATCTTTGTAATGATACCTTACAAGAGACCTTTTGCATGAAGCATATTCCAGTTACATTATAGTCACACTCATTAGCATATTTTATAGAATTATATAGAGTGCAATGTCACACACACTTCCCCTCCCATCACACCAATCCATGCCTCGAATAGATAGCATATCAATTTGTATTGCTTAACAATTTAAAGCCTGCTTCTGAGTCAGCTCTATATGAGCATGGCCAAGGCTGTAGCCAAAAATAACAAATAAAGTGGGGGTGGTAAGGGAAGAAAAAAACTCTACATCCTGCTCTCACCTGTGCATTCATAAGTTTTCTGAACAGAGCATTTCTCTACCCCAGGCTAGTATACAGGGAGCCAGAACCAGGGCTTTCTTCATTATGGTTAAAAAGACAGCAACCAACAGATAATTTCAGGCAGGAAAATAAAAAATGCACAGTCCTTAATTTACAAAGTTTCCTTTTAATTAGTATAAAGCCTTTTATTTTCCCAGCTCCTCTTGCTTCCTGACCTATGGATGGGTTGGAAATACACATTTTTCCTTTTCCCCCCACTTGGTCCTTCCCTCAGAATTCCACTACCTCCTCTTCATAACTGCTTTAATGAGCCCCTAGTTAAGCTGTTCCCCATCTACTTAGTGTTTTTTGTTTGTGAGTTTCCTATATGTTATTTATATGCGGCGACAACTGTAAGCTCAAAGGGACTATACAATGTTATGGTGATCTTTCATTTATATAATGGTCTTACATTTACATAATGCCTTTCATGTACATTGGTGATCAGGTCTGGACCTGGGTCTTCTGTCTCATCCGTAAGATGGAGTGTTGCCAACGCTCATGATTTGATCATGAGACTCATGATTTGATCATGAGACTCATGATTTGATCATGAGACTCATGATTTGAAGTGTTTTTCTTAAAGCCCCAGCTCTTGGAGTCATGAGAATCTCAGTTTTGTTTTTTTAAGAATACGTTTCTAGCCCTCATGGCTGCAGAGCAAAGATTGAAAATGTGAGTCCCAAAAGGCTCAAACACCAGAAGACAAAACAAATTTATTATTTAAAATTTCATGATTTTTAAGTCAATATGATATTTCAGGATCTGACTCGTAGTTTTAAATGCTTGAGTTGGTAATACTGAAAAATTTCCAGCAGCACAGTTCCCCCTAGCACCACACTGGGGTTCAGTATCTACACCAAAGGAATCGAGTTCCACTTACTGAAGCACGAAGATTACTGCCTGTAGAAGGATCCCTATAAGTCTCATTAAAATATTGATCTGTTCTAACTATCAATCTAGCTCATGAGATCTATAGACATCACAGTTTAGGGGATATGGATGCTGGGTAATCTAGAATTTTATTTTGATACTGTTAGAGAAGACTTTTTTTTAGAAATATTTTTGAAGAGTCCTGTCTCTGTCAAAACTACAACCAGCTTTACAACCTGGTGTCAATTCTTCCACAGGGTGTATTTCTCATATGTATTTGGCAGATGACTAAAGTCTTCACAAAAAATAAGTTTTTGGTATTATTTTCCTAAATAGGAACTTTATAAACTGAAGTTAAAATGAGGAAATTTTGATAACATGATAAGTATGTCCAGTGATCCCAGTGTACTTTTCATGCAGTATTCTATGTGACTAACCTATTAAAACATAATTAATCCAATTTACAGATAACAAATGCTTGTAAGAAGAGCCTCATGAATGAGCTAGAATGGATGATGAAATGCCAGTCAACATTGGGTGGGAGGACCCAAATAATCCTTCAGATCAGAGGAGGGGTTGAGTTGCAGAGATCTCTCTTCCCTCCACCCTTTCTTGTGCAAGCTAGTCCTTGACCTTGACTATAGACCTAGAATATCTATCTATCCTATAGCAGTATATAGATTCTGATTACTATACAAATAGCTGAAAGTCTGTGCTATTGCACAGGTGTAATTCATAAAGTTGTGTGTGTAAAATACCAAAAATGGCTGAGAACTTAAAAATTGGATGGTAACAGATTACAGATCACAATGACAATTGAACCTAGTGATAGTCCAAATAAAACGAATTCTCAGCTATGTTTATAGCTTTCCCCCTCACTTCACACTGACTCAACAGACACTTTAGGCTAAAGGGTAATGTTTGGGGTTATTGCGTGCTCTGTTTGGGTGATTATGTTGATTTGTGTGTTCTGTGCTAGGAGAGTTGTGTGGATTTGTGCAGGTGGCAGTTGGGTATAGCACCAAGGCCAAATAACCTCCCATCTGTGCAGTCTCCCTCATACAACCAATGCAAATGTGGCAAGCAAATTAGCTATAGAGTAGAAAGCAATGATTGGTTGAGTTACCTGATCTTACAATGGTCTAGGACTCTAGGCATGGCATAGATACATGTCATGATAATACTGCAGCTGCACACTTCATAGTGTGATTAGTAAAGTCAAATGGCTGAAAACTTAAACATTGGAAGGCAATAGACCATGAACCCTAGTG